>NC_051224.1:9352500-9952500 GCF_015220715.1 Pygocentrus nattereri
TTTATTTTAAAATTTATGTAACTGTACTCCATTAATCCTCACTGCATTAACAGGCTGCATATATATATATATATATATATATATATATAAAATACACACACACACACATATATATATATATATATATATATATATATATATATATATATATATATATATATATATATATATAATATAATATAGTATAGTATAGTGTGTGTGTGTGTGTGTGTGTGTGTGTGTGTGTGTGTGTATGTATGCAGCCTGTTAATACAGTGAGGATTAATGGAGTACAGTTGTTACATAAATTTTAAAGCAACTGCCCTAGTTTATTCCTCAAAATGCACTCTCTTGTTTGAGACTGATAAGTGGCTTCTTTTTTTGGCAGGGGCTGGGAAATTTCAAGACTGATTAAAATGAAAAAGTCCTGACCTTTTCCCAATACAATTCGCCCCTCGTACAGTGTCGTTTTGTCTCTGAACATTTCTCTTTCACCTTTTTCAGTGTGAAATATGAAGACCCACAGGCTCTCGGTGGCCTGGCGTCCGCTTTGGACATCCGACAGCAGAATGCTGCTGGGGTGAGTACTGTGCTGCATGCTGGCAATTGTGGTTTTAACTCTTTGCCCCACCCATCATATGGTGGGGTTGGGGCTGTGTGTAGTTTTAATGCCTGATGAAACTCTAGTGATGTTCTGAGTAGTTGATCTTTGCATGGCCCGAGCTTTAATACCCTTTTTTAATACGTCCTCTGTTTCAAGCTGTGAAGCTGTAACTCACCCTGTTAGAGCACACATAACTTGTATGTAGTAATACCGTAGTTGTAATGACTTATCTTAATAGATACAGCACTAGCACACTGACTTTGCATGCACTGGCTTTGCATTTCTCTTTTGACTTGGGTGCTCAGTAGATTTATATAAAGTTCAAATTTTCAGATGGTACCTTATTCATTTGTTGTTACTATTAGGAGGTGGTAGCAGAGCTGACTGAAGTCAGTCAGGATCGGTAATCAGTTCATCCCTGTATATTTTAATATCAGTTTAATTTCCCTTGATGTTCTTCCCTTCTTTATGTCACAGAATTTTCAGTGACTACCAGTTTAGAAGTTAGCACAACTTGGGAAAAAATATATTTATTACATGTCCATCTTTGGACAGTAGCCTTTTTTGATGTCTATTTTGGACTTTTGATATTAGCAATACTCTGATGCAGTACACTGGATTCATATTGGCAACAATACTAACCTTATGATCAGGTATTATCTAAATGTGATCAATCCACTGTCTACGGTTTTGTGGACAAAGTCACTCTAAAATAGAAGTGTCATTTCAAAACATGATGCACAGCAAGTTCTCAGTTTGTGTTCTTAACGTTAATGGAACTGAACTCTCAACATACAGTTAGTAATTATGAAGGATCACATTACAGGCAAACTTGTCCAAGGAGGTAAAATGAGTTTCTTTATGAATAGGAAATGCATGTTTCATGCATTTCTCTACAAAGCACCACAGTGTGCCAAAATAAAAGCATTTATTAGCAAAGTATAAAAGCCCTGTGCAGGAGCACTTACCTAATTCTACAGTGATCAGTTAGACTTTGTAGTCTTAAAATAAATTAGAAGAATAGGGTTTAATGTGCAATACTTGTCAGTGTGCCTAATTTAATGTGTCCAGAATTTATTAAAATAAATATTTTATGTGTTTGAATGCAACTCTTGAATTGTAACAGCATATCATATGAGAAAAACATTGTAAAGTATCTGTACATAGTATCAGTTAATATCTAGAGTTCATGTTTTGGAATCAGCATCTGGAGGAAAAAAGTCAGGTCAGTGAATTTCCATTTGATGCAAACATTATTCTTTTGTTTGGACGCTTTCAGCTTGTGTTTTAATTATATACTGATATCATAGACAAAACTACACGAGACTTCACTACCTAATTATTAGAATTTGGCATGTGCAAGTCAGGTAAACTGTACTGGCAAATCCTGAAATTAACCACGACAGCTTTGATGCTATTTTCTTAAATAATTGCAGAGTCTGGTTTGGTCTCAGATACTATCTGTTTGCATCCAAATATGGAAAACCTTTAGTCTGTGAACAGATACAGTTTGGAGACATTATGAAATCTTTATTACATGTCACTAAATACGTGGGGACTGATTACAGCTGGTCTCTGCTGCCAAACACTGTTCTGCTGCAGAGCGTGTCGAAATCTTCAGGCTACAGCCAGGTCAAAGTGTTACTACAGAGCAGAGCTGGAGCTTGGTCATCAGCCCATGGATCAAAGTTCATTCTTTTTTTTTTTTTTTTTTTTTTTCTTCATCCCACCTGCTTTGATATATTCTAATATCTTTTTATCATTTCTTTTTCTGTAGTTTTCTAGCTTTCTATACGTTACTTATTACCTACTTTTACTCTGTGTTGAAAGAAAGCAGTCATGTGTCATTTCTATGCTTCTATGTTTCTTTCTTTCTTGCTCTTTCTCTCAATCTCTCTTTTTCTCTCTGGGATGGGTGGAGGTGGTGTTTTTCTGCTTCACATTTGTAAGGTGTTTTCTGTTGTTGTGATTCAGCTGAGTGTAAAAGGTGATAACGCAGAAATGGAGCCCATAGACAGCTGGCTCATTACCCAAGGAATGGTGAGGACTTTAGCACAGTAGCTTTGTCTCCTCAGTGTCCTCCCGCATCTGTCCACACTGTCACCCCCCCCATGCCCGTCTCCCTTACCACTGCTAAACCAGTCCACTCCACACAGTAAAAGGGATAGCCCCTCATACAAGTCCACACACATTCGGTCGTTAGACTAATCTCTGACTTTGGCAAATAAATCTTATAGTCGTGATATCTTGTGATTTTTCATTATGTAATTGAATTGGGCTATTTCTATTCGGTCCATTTTATTATAGTGAGCATTTTGATTATGAAGAATAATACACCTGCATGCATTATACCATTTAGAATAAATCATTGTATTGTTTGAATGAGAATTCTGCTTTTTTTTTTTTTTTTGTCTCAAAATTTGTGCCTAATTAAATGGTCAAGACGAAAAACTAGAGAAACTTACAGAATTGTTCACAGTGGTGGTGATAGGAACCAGATGTCTAAAGTGTTTAATGCTTCACAAGCAGCGTCACAAAGTTTTACGTGAAATGTTTATGAATACATGCCTGATGTCTGAGACACTGTTTTAGTGTTTGTTGTTTAAGAATAGTTTTGAGAGAAGGTTTTGGCCTTTGGTTTTTTAAAAATGCATTCATGGCAGAGACGTATACAAGGTGTTGAAAGGCAACATAGTACCCCAGTTTTTTAAAATCTTTTTTATTTTATTTTTTTTAAACCATTATCAATGTTGCATTTCAAACTGAAAGAGTATGTATAGATTCACTGGTCATTGTGTATAGCAAATAAAATGACTATATTTACATTATAGACATTGCAACCCCTGGCTTCTATCACCACCACTGTAAAGAAATCTGAGTCGGTAGGTTCCTCAATAATGCACCATTTCATATCAAACCACTCTGAATGACTTTGTTTACACCTCAAAAATTTAATTATGCAGAAATTTAGAAAAAATTGCAATTCCCCTTTAATATTTTAGTCTTTTTTTTTTATATATACATTAACTTTACCGCTCTCTTGGCACTGAAAGCTCTGACCTCTTACAGAGGTGTAGATAATTAAATTGCTCTCTGTGATGATAAACCCCATTGGCAGGAGTCTTTCTCTTCTACATCTCAAAGCCAAAGCTTTTCAGAAACTTCATGGTCTGCTGCTTCCTTTCGGGGCTTCTCCTTTGCTCTGTCCCTTTTACTGTGGGTCACACCATCCTCCTTCATCTTCACTGCATTCGCTCACTGGTAGAATGAAAAGGCCTGTTTGTTCCATTGAATAGGTGTGGATTTTCATCACATACAAACAGGCCCTGGCTTCTGTCACAAAGGTTAACACAAGAGCAGCCAGCCCTTGTTCATGGAAGGTTCTAGAACCACGTGTTCAAGCTAGCAAAAGCTTGTATTCACTGCACCTCTGAAAAACAGAATGATCCCTAATTTTCTCAGAGAGGGTTACATCTGAATGGAGCTGATACATTTTAGAAATCACAGACCTAAACATGTTTGGTACCTATGGGACATTTTAGATTAATTATATGGGAATGTCACTTTGCATTATGCAGTATGAAACATTAATGTCCATTGCAATTTACAGTACTGTGTAAAAGTCAGAGGACACTTTCATTTTTTTTTTATTTCTAGTTAAAATGGCCATTTAGTATAAGTTATGCATTTGTCAGAAGATGATTAAGATAATAAGGAAGTTAAGTGGGGAAAAAGTTCCAGTTTCCAAAACTGGAATTTAAGATACTGAGAAAATGAGACTAAAGCAACCAAGCAAGAGCTGATAGACCGCTAGAATGGTCACCCTTTAGATAACCAGTACTTAAAGCTTTTATCTTTGAGAGAGAGGAGGAAAAAAAGCTATACTCCTGCTTCAGATCTGCAAAAATTCACAGGTGTTTCTGTCCATCCGTCCAGTATGAGAAGACAACTCAATGCTGTGAGGCTGAAAAGATGTGTTGCTGTCAAGAAGCCATAATTGAGAAAAGGAAGTGGGCAATAAAACACAAAGATCTGCAAAGTAGCTACTGTTATTCTCAGAACAATGTACTGTCCACCCCAGACAGTCCAGAACGCAACATCACTGACTGTGTTTGGGATTGCATGGATTTTGAGGAAGAGGAGAAAAAAAACAACTTCTAAGACTGAACTTTGGAAAAAAAATATTCCTGTAAATTTCGTTAGAAAAGAAAAAAGAAAGCAAGTCTCCCGAAAAGATTGAAAGCTGTAATAAAGGCAACGGGTGGATACATTAAGTAAAATTTGATATTTACTCGTTGTTTAATGGACTTCGTAGTTTTCTATTAATTATATTTTCTGCTTTTTTCCCTCGCTGAAAATGTAATATCTTGTAACTAATTGCTGGAAATTAAATAAATGACTGGTGGTTTCAGACATTTACACAGGACTGTATGTATAAACTTATTTCTAGGTACAACCCCAATTCCCCAATTGAACTTAGGACGTTGTGTAAAACATAAATATAAACAGAATATGATGATTTGCAAATCCTTTTCAACCTATATTCAATTGAATACACTACAAAGACAAGATATTTAATGTTCAAACGGATACACTTTATTGTTCTTTGCAAATATTCACTCATTTTGAATTTGATGCCTGCAACACGTTCCAAAGAAGTTGGGACAGGGGCATGTTTACCACTGTGTTACATCACCATTCCTTTTAACAACACTCAATAAGCGTTTGGGAACTGAGGACACTAATTGTTGAAGCTTTGTAGGTGGAATTCTTTCCCATTCTAGCTTGATGTACAACTTCACTTACTCAACAGTCCGGGGTCTCCATTGTCATATTTTGCGCTTCATAATGTGCCACACATTTTCAATGGGAGACAGGTCTGGACTGCAGGGAGTTCAGTCTAGTACCTGCACTCTTTTACTCTTTTTATTTATGTTTTACACAACGTCCCAACTTCATTGGAATTGGGGTTGTACATCTAATACATCTCCATAGGCTCACCCTATTGGCATGCGCTGCAGACTGGTTTGGCACAGTTGACGGTCATGCTAAAATGGTTGGCTGTTATGCATTTAAGTGATCCAGCAGCTATGCAGTGAGATCTTTTCCACTTGTCTTCAGTCATTACCATTTATTAATAATGTGTCACATTTAAAGTTAGAATAAAATAACTTATGTTGTTCATCATGTTTGAAAACTATTAGATTAACATGTTTTTTGGTTTACTAACCAACCACCACCAACCTGATATCATAAATACACTATATGTCCAAATGTTTGTAGACACCTGCATATCTTCTGGCATTAAGAATATAAATAGGGTGTTTGATCTGCAGTAACAGCCTGTATTCTTCTGAGAACGCTTTCCGCTAAATGTTTGAATATTGCTTTGATTTCTATATCGCTATATTGCTAACGATTTCATTGCAATCAGCCACAAGAGCAATAGTAAAGTCAGGTACTGATGTTAGATGATCATTTCTGGATCACAAATGCCACTTAAACTCATCCCAAAGGTACTGGATGGAACTCCATCACTCCAGGGAACATAGTTCCACTGCTCCACAGCCCAAAGCTGGAGGGCCCAATACCCTTCCACGTGATGCTTACCAGTTCAGTCACCTTAGGCCAGTTTGGTGTTTTCCCTGCTCTAACACACAAACTAACCCTGGCAATTTACTGATGAGCTGAATCTGGTGTGTGTTTGAGCAGGAAAATCACCAAACTGTGCTGGAGTCCAGCCGTTCAGAATCAGAGTTCCCCACCCTGCCATTCATGTGCAGCAACTCCAGACTGGCCCATTCTGCTGGCGTCTAATTCTGTAGAAGGGGTGTCTGGATACTTTTGGACATGTATTGTCACTCAGTCACCTTGATGGTCAAATTTCTTTCTGTGTGGTCAAGACACTTCTACTAATTTAGTATAATGTGTCTTAAAGGGATAGTTTAATAAAGGTCTAAGTTTATAGCCTTTGTCTCTTACCCTAAAGGTGATCAGACATGTTTTAAGTGTGCACTTTAGATTTGCATTGGAGCTACAAGGCTAAAGCAGCTAACATTATTATTTGTGGATGTGGTTTCTGACACTGTTGCATAATGTTTTCTATTAAAAACAGACAAATGTCAGGCTTTAAAATGAAGTGTATTTGAAATTAATAAACCATTTGACATGGTCTGAGGCAGATGTGTGATGATGTAGGTATGCAGTTTGCACAATACTAACCAGGGCTTATTTAACATGAAAGAATATGGTGATGTGCTTCCTTTATTTTGTTAGCTACATTAGCCTTGTCTCCTCAGCTAAGTGATCCTGAGACACTAGTGTAAATAAAATTGGAGAACGGAGGTTAGTTTGTAAATTTGATATTTGATTTTTGCACTTGGCAGAACATACTGAAGTGAACATAACAAAACACTGTAATCTACTCGTTGCAGTGTAACACTGCAGCTGTTATACAAGTTGCCAATAAAGCAGGGGTTTCAAACTACTGGCCCGTGACAGAGCTTTGTATGGGTTGTCACAACTTCAGCCCACAAATTTTTCCCTGGTTTCCTGTTTATAAATACTTACATCTGACCCAGTAATTTTTCTTCATTCACCAGACACTGTGGCAGGTTATCTGAGCTTAGGGTGATGCATATGATGTTAAAAGCAAAAATACAGTGCTGCAAGTGGAACCATCCAAACAGAAACCTGACAGGGTATGAATGCTGCACTTAATTGAACTATAACTTATTTGGCTGTTATTCTAATTTATACCAATAGTTGATTAAATCTACCATTGTGGATTCATTCTTGACATAGCAGTGTGTCAGAATTAAGAAATGCATGGAATTACTTAGTGAATGCACTGAGAAGGCAGCATTAACTGCTGATTTTGCCTACACTTTACATGCAGTAACTTGCTAGCTATCACAGTGTCTTATATAATTCTACAGTTAAATGCAAATTTACTTTAATAAATGTTTTGATGTTAACTAACTAAACACTAGTTTTATAATAAAGATTGACTCGAATATACCTAAATTGTAAGCTTAGTTCAAAAGCAGATTTGTTGCAGGTGAAAATAACAGGATCACCATCCGTAAAATAAAGGAATAATTTGTAAAAACTGCTAAATCTAAAAATCATGCAGATATTTGATGGAGTTACGGTAGGGTCCTCAGAGAAACGTGAGGTGATATTTGAATGCAAAGGGCAGTCTCCATGGAGCTGTCCTTTGTTCCCTTGAGCCCCGTGTTCAGAAAATCTGTCCTTTTTTCCGGCCGCAATTCATGAATCTTCCTCCCAGACGGCTCCTCCTCATCTTTCTCTCACTGCATGCAATACAGCAACATTCATGCTTGATGGGCTGTGTGTGTGTGTGTGTGTGTGTGTGTGTGTGTGTGTGTGTGTGTTGGGGGTATGTGGGTCTTAGCTTGTCTCAGCTTGGTTTGACTTTGATTGCATGTTTTCTGTTGTTGTTATTTTCCTCGCAGACCTCCTTGTGATTTCTATTGTTTGTTGTTTTTTCTGTTTATTTTTGGGGCGGGGTTTATTTTGTGGCTTTGCGGGGGCCTTTGGTTTGTCCATGGCTTTGCTCCATAGATTCCTGTATCGCAGTCCTCTGTCATGGATGACATTGAGGAGTGGCTCTGTACTGATGTGGTGAGAATTCTTTACCTTGATTTCATTCTGTCTTTGTTTTTGCATCTTTCCGTGGTGTCGTTCCATGTTCATTTCAGTTTAGATTTCTTATCTACTTGTATGTAATTAGCAGTCCATTTGTTTTCCACCAATCATATTAAGACAGTCTACAATCAGGTTTGCCACTCATCCATACTCATACCACGAAAGTAACTTTGCAACTGGGGAACACTAAGTTACTAAGCAGTGGGAAGTTACGTAGAGGGAGTGTCTCACAAGGGTTTTTGTCACTTGGTTTGTTGTTTGTGTTGACGTATTACATACAAGTGTTTTAAAAGCCTAAGCGAATGGTGGTGGGTGAATGTTTCAATAAAGTGGTGCAAATTGTTCTGTCAATCTGGTGAACTGTCATCATCCTTGGTTGCATTGTTTTTGTACTGGTAAAGAGAACACAGTATGTAAAGCTTGATCAAACTTCAAAGTGGTTTGCCCCGTTGTCCTAAGTGGAAGAACGAAAAATGAAAGTGTGCATGATTGTTATAAAGCTACTTGTCTTGTGAAGGTGTACTGCAAGGTGGGTATCTATGACTTGTTTGTCTAGTCACTGATCAAGCAGTCAACCATTGTGATGGGTTTCAATAAATAAATAAATAAATACATGAGGCAAGAGTGAAATTGAAATAATTGTTGTGCTTCTTCTGTCTCCTACTAAACAGAAAGGTGATAAGGCTGAGGAGGGGGTCACTAGTGAAGGTAGGAAATTATTTTGACATTAAAATTACTTTGAAATGAATATCTGTATACATGCACTGCCATTCAGAGTTTGGACACACCTGATTTTAAAGACATGGTGAGGGGAAACATTTTTTGTATTTGTTGCATAAAACCGCTTCAAATTTGCACACAATGTCTTTTGACTTTTGTTTACTTTGTACTGTGTAAACAGTATATATTCAGAAGCGTAAACATATGTTAAAAAATTGATCGAAAAAGTAATCAGACACCACAGATAATAAGATTAGTACTTTGTTGCAATGCCTTTGTTGGCAGTTACATCTCTATGAAGTCTGCAGTGGGAAGTAACAAGCTTTTTGCATAATTTTAGTTCAATTTTGACCCATTTCTCCTGGAAAACTGCCTTCGGTTCCCCAAGGTTAAGAGGGTCCCTCTGCTGGACTCACAACTTCAAAACTGTCAATTGGCAATTCTTAACCTTGGGGAACTGAAGGCCAAACAAGAACCTTTACTTTAGAAATCAGTCTAGAGTTGTCTATAGAGTTATTTTGGCTGTGTGTTTGGGATCATTGTCTTGGTCAAATGAAATTTCCCTCTTAATATCTTACAGTACATCGCATCCATTTGATTTAGTAATAAGAAGTAATAATTCTTGGGACTATCTGCACAACCCTTCTTTCTCCCAACTTGATCTACTAAATGATTCCCAAGGAGTTGTATTTTTGTCTGACCAGAGTGTGTTGTTCCAGTAGAGTTCTCTTACGTCCAAATGCTTGTGTGCAATTTTAAATCCACATCTGTGTGCTTTTTTAGCAGAGGCGTTTTTGTGGAATGTAGGAACAGAGTTTGGCCATGCACCAGCAGAAAGCAATGTTAACCAATAACATCATGTTTTTTGGTCACTGCGTAATTTCACAGTTCATTGTTTTGATGTCTTAAATGTGGAAAATATAAAAATGGAAATGGAAAATCTTTCATGAGTTTGGTGTGTCCAGACGGCTGGCGCATGTCTAAATAGTACCATGCCTGTTATCGTGACTGAAAATGCATTTTAATCATAACTTCGTTAAAACCAGCACCAATGTTTTATCGTAAATATCCTTCTTCTTTGGCCATTTTCTAGAGTTCGACAAATTCCTAGAAGAGCGGGCCAAGGCCGCTGATGCCGCTTTACCTTTGCCCCCCAGAGGAGAGCACAACCCTCCCATAAGTGCGCCAAGCAGCAGCCGCAAGAAGGCGGAGCGGACTGAGGACTCCCTCTTTGCCTTATAGAGTGCGCATGTTGGAGAGGAGCTTCACCTACTGGAGACACCCCCTGTGCTCCAGCTCTGTTGCAGCGACCACCACCTTCATACCTTGCCAGCGTCCAAATGCCTGCCGCCCCCTTGCTGCTCTCTGCATCTCTATCGCTCTCCTGATGCGTCAAGGGTTTCCCTGTTCTGTTCCACCACCTCAGTTCCTCTGGCTGGAGCAAGGCTGCTTTTACACTGTGCTATATGGCTCCTCTTTAAGGCTCCTCACGGCTCTGCCTGTGCCTTCAGGAGCAGAGGGAGGCAGTAAAGTCAAGTCTAGTAGATATTACGACTTCAGCCAGCGAGGTTCTCTGCAAGGAGGTTGTAGTGGAAATTGTAAGTTTGTTTTTTGTGATTACATTAAATAAACTCAATGTGCTCCAGTTTATTAACAGAACATGTAATATACTAAGCCCGTGGAATCTTGCTTGCGTGGAAAAAATTGTTGTATCTTGCACTTTCCTTGTTTACAGACTAATTTGAAATATGCCATTCCATAAGATGTGTTTGCTGTTCTTATAGTTACGTGTACGAGTATGCCATTCCTTTGTAATATATTGTCGCTGCCATATCAAAACCTTTGATATTTTAACTCCTTTTTTTTCAAGTTTTTTTTAAACCGTTGGACAATGCCAGCTGCTCTTCATATTGTGTGAATGTTTCATGTTAAATGGATCAATAGAAATGGTCCAGAGTTATTATTTACATTAAAGTTTTGCTTCTCCATTTCTGAGACAGATATAACATTTTGGTACGACAGCGACAATATATAACCTAGTGTTAAGGATTAGCAGCTGCCTAAATGAAAAGAAAGGGAAACCAAAAAAAGCAAGAAAAATCATGTTATATGTGCTCCTTCCTTGTTGAATATTGGCTTGGTGAATCCGCTGCATTCTCATGATCATCAGACGCTAACCAAAGAGAGTTTAGCTCAAACATGCTCTCCTACAGACTCAGTAAAAAAGATTTGATCACTCTTGTTCCAAAGAGCAGCAAAATCTGTCAGTTTGTTATTGTGAGAACAAAGTGATACAAAACAGTGTTAAATTACCCTCAAAAAAGTTTGTAGAAAGTAGAACTTTCATTATCGTATATAATTGTCCGTGGGTGGTTAGTTGTCTGCTTTTTGCACTAGCCTTGTTTCAGACTCTTCTAAAATTCCAGCCCTGTAGCAAAGAAAAGCACAAAGGAAAGTCTGAGTCCTTTTTTTTGTCATGCCACTCCTAGTTCGAAACTGGAGCCAAAGGAAAGCCATGCAAAAAAGCAAATTTAAAAGAGAGCAGAATGAATTTGTCTGGCGATGGGATTCAGCTTACGGTATTACATAATGGTAGCATCATTTGTAAACTATGTATTCATATGTATACATAAATAGGTGTACATGCATCACAAAAGTGTTTATTTTTGATTAACGTTTGTCGTAAATTTTGGGCAAAATGTTCAGAAAGTCTGTTCAGTTTTGTATATTTCTTATTTCTTATGTCTTAGTTTGTGACTGAATTACATTAAGCCCACGTAGTTGCACAAAAACTACTGAATATCGTCGCTGTCAGATCAAATTCTTGTACCTTTTTTTCTTTTAAACATTAATTTAAAATGCCAGCTGCCTTTTACATTGTGTGACAATTTAACAACAAATGGACGACTAGAAATGGTCCAAAATAATGTATTAAAATATTATTACTTATAAATTAACTTGCATTAAAGGTCAAGCAAGTGTCTTTTTCTGTTCCTCTGAAAAGTCACCATTCTGAAGATACAAGAGTTTTGTTCCAACAGCGACAATATAGTATTTATACTGTTTGATGATCCAACTGACAGTGGTGATGGTAGATGTGATATGTTAGGTAGATGGATAGATGAAGTGTTGACTTATTTTACTGGGAGGCCGACTAGTGTAGTGTAGGAAGAAAGGAATGAAAGTACAAAGAGAACGGTGGTGAAATGATTGGGAGCTCACATAAGGGCAGGTTTGAGGCTCAGTGACCTTCAGTTTGATTTACCATGTTCGGCAGCTCTAAAGGCACAGTTTAGTTAAACATTGCACTTCATGATGCCCTATGCATGCATTGGATAGTGTTGGTCTTCTCTAAGCAACAAAACAGAGCTATTGCTCATAAACAGCTAGTGATAAACAAATGTCAATGGAAATGTGTCCAGAAAGAACAAAAATGCTGCCGTTTCTGATACCAAGTCTGTAAGAAAAGTCCAATTTGAATTTCTTAAGAATTGATCCTCGACATTCGGTCTTCACCTGCTTGACCTGATGTACTGTTTTACTATAGACATGGTAGATATAGTTCCTCTACATCTGAAGTTTACCTTCTGCTAATATGACGCTGAAACACACCAGCCTGCCATAAATCAGAGCAGCAATGAAATTAAAACACTGTTATTGACTTTAGATGGTTCTACTATATGCTTTACTGAATAGGTATAAACCAATGTAAAAGCTGAATTTAACTGTAATGTAATGTAAATGGTAAAAAAGACCCTAAATCAAAACCATAATCTTAAACCCATGTTACATGTTACTGGTTATAAGATAAAACTTTTATTTTTTGTTTTGTTTTTAATCTTCTGTTGCTTAAACCAATGAAACTAAGAGCTGTCAGTAACCCATCTGTGTTCTATAAAAAGCTTTGCTTTCAACTGAGGTGGCAATCGTTATTTGTAATAACTGCTTTAATGAATGTTACCATGTGACATTAAAAGTCTTAACTATTTTGATTATTTATCTCAAAGATTAATGTCCGTGTATTTTAGTATATTGAAATGTAATAAATTTCCTATTGTGACATTTAATGTTTCACGGTTTTGTTTTATTAAAGTGGTCCAGAGTCGCATTTGATAAAGCAGACCTTCTCTCATCTCTCTCCAGCTCCACATACTGATCTTTTTTGATCAATCAGACTGAAAGAAAATGGTGTGTGTGTGCGCATCTGTACAAATGGCAGTTTATATGTTATTAACATAATCATACCTGTGCAAAACAAGCTGCTCATGCTGACGTTGATGGTGCGTACATGTCCTAGGCCAACAACTAGAAATGCCAATAAAGCATCGTTGTGTGACTTTAATGTGTGAGAACAATTAAGGGACGTTCATTAGAGTAACAGGTATATGAGACAAACACTGAAAATGACATCCTTTAAAAAAATAATAATAATGATAAATAGACAAAAGTAGGTAAAAGTCCCCTATTTAAGAGCAGTGTCTGTTTATTGCAGAGAAACCATGTGTTAAAAGTATTAACACATTAACAAATATTAAAGTACAGCACTTTTTCCCTACTATATTATATTTTACAAGCTTCTATCAACTTATGTCTTCCAATTCATTTTAATAATTTATGACAAGACAAATTGCAACGATAGAAAAACTTGAAATTAGCATATAATGCTAACTAGTCAGAGAAACTCAGGTTAATGACTTGGTTTTTCATTTCACAGTTTACACAAAGTCATATTTGGGGGCATTATGCTAAAGGGGGCTTTGTAAAACATAAATAAAAACAGAATATGATGATTTGCAAATTCTTTTCCACCTATATTAAGTTGAATACACTACAAAGACAAGATATTTAATGTTTAAATGGATAAACTTTATTGTTTTTTGCAACTATTCACTCATTTTGAATTTGATGCCTGCAACACGTTCGAAAGAAGTTGGGACAGGGGCGTGTTTACCACTGTGTTACATCACCTTTTAACAACACTCAATAAGAGTTTGGGAACTGAGGACACTAATTGTTGAAGCTTTGAAGGTGGAATTCTTTCCCACTCTTGCTTGATGTACAACTTCAGTTGTTCAACAGTCCGGTGTCTCCGTTGTCGTATTTTGTGCTTCATAATGTGCCACACGTTTTCAATGGGAGACAGGTCTGGACTGAAGGCAGGCCAGTCTAGTACCCGCACTCTTTTACTACGAAGCCATGGTGTTGTAACACGTGCAGAATGTGGCTTGGCATTGTCTTGCTGAAATAAGCAGGACGTCCCTGAAAAAGACGTTGCTTGGATGGCAGCATCATATGTTGCTCCCAAACCTGTATGTACCTTTCAGCATTAATGGTGCCTTCACAGATGTGCAAGTTACCCATGCCATGGGCACTAACAGCCCCCCACACCATCAGAGATGCTGGCTTTTGAACTTTGCGCTGATAACAAACCAGACAGTCCTTTTCCTCTTTGGCCCAGAGGACACGACGTCCATGATTTCCAAAAACAATTTGAAACGTGGACTCGTCAGACCACAGGACACTTTTCCACTCTGCATCAGTCCATCTCAGATGAGCTTCTGCCCAGAGAAGCCGGCAAGTTTTAACTTGCACTTGTAGATGGAGCGACGAACTGTGTTCACTGACAGTGGTTTTCTGAAGTGTTCCTGAGCACCATGTGATAATATCCGTTACAGAATGATGTCGGTTTTTAATGCAGTGCCACCTGAGGGATCGAAGGTCACGGGCATTCAATGTTGGTTTTCTGTCTTGCCACTTACTTGCAAAGATTTCTCCAGATTCTCTGAATCTTTTGATGATATTATGGACTGTAGATGATGATGATAATCCCTAAATTCCTTGCAATTGCACGTTGAGAAACATTGTTCTTAAACTGTTGGACTATTTGCTCACGAAGTTATTCATAAAGTGGTGAACCTCGCCCCATCCTTGCTTGTGAATGACTGAGCCTTTCAGGGATGCTCCGTTTATACCCAATCACGACACTCACCTGTTTCCAATTAACCTGTTCACCTGTGGAATGTTCCAAACAGGTGTTTTTTGAGCATTCCTCAACTTTCCCAGTCTTTTGTTGCCCCTGTCCCAACTTCTTTGGAACGTGTTGCAGGCATCAAATTCAAAATGAGTGAATATTTGCAAAAAAACAATAAAGTTTATCTGTTTGAACATTAAATAGCTTGTCTTTGTAGTGTATTCAATTGAATACAGGTTGAAAAGGATTTGCAAATTATCGTATTCTGTTTATTTTTACGCAACGTCCCAACTTCATTGGAATTGGGGTGTTGTACATTTACATTGTAGAAAAATGTATCAAATGTACTGCTGTCTCCACTATATTGTCCCCCTCCCCACCCCTATCATTTTTATTGAACAACTTCATATAAATGCATAGATCACTGTTCTCCAATGACCAATTAGATCAAGTGGCCCTAGAAAACCGTAACATATAAATAACATAAATCGTAGTCATAAAGATGACATTAATTAGCCATTCACTGAACATGTAGATTAGATTTTCCCCAAGCATTTGGTTATTATTTATATTGGGTTTCAGGCTTTGACAGGCCTGCTGACTACTGAGCCCTATTTCAACAGCCCTGCTCTTGCACTAAAGGGCTGTGTTATTGTCGGTCATTGACCCACTTCACCTTGCTTCACTTGTTGCCATGTTTTGTTGTGGTGTCACTAATTATTCATTATAAAGTATAACATATGATGACCGTCATATTTCAAAATACTGATCTTATATTTCAACACTGGTAATAAAGCAACTTGCAGCAAAAACTTTCAAGGGTATGGATATTCCATTTTCATGTTCTACAGGATAAACATGCTTAATCATTATTATTATTTTATTATTGTTATTATTATTTCAGGATATGAATGTGCATGTGTGTGTAGTTATTAGTCTCTGTGGGGATTTACATCTGATAAGGTCTTCAGTCCCTTGTCAGGCTGTTCTACCTTCATTATTTGAGGAGAAATTACATGATGTAATCACGGGAGCCACATTTGTGATGTCATATCACCCCACTCGGTTTCTGCGTCCCTATTGGCCAGTTCCTCTGGTTCTACGGGCGGAGCCGGCTCTGCAGATCAGACAAGCATGAATAACCAAGTCCCGCCCCCGGAGAACTCCGATTGGCTGACAGAGACATGCCCACCGACTCCGTCACCGTGCTGCTCTTGCGTGAGACTCAATCCTGTAGTTTTGTAAACAATTGGTTCAGCGCTAAAATACAATTAGTTTTCCACGAAGTCTTGTTTCGTGTACAAGTATGAACTCGCAGGCATCCCCATAAATACGCTTGGTGCTGCTGTGATTTAATACCACTAATATGAATGCTCCACCAGCTTAATCTGTTTACTGTGGAGAAGATAAACCTCAGCAGTATGGAGGCAATCCAAAACATTTCGTTATGTGATGCAATTCATCTGTTGCAAAAGCCAAAGACAGTTGAGTAAGGGAAAAAAAACAACAATCGCTGAGAGATGTTTAACCTTCATTTAAATAAGTATCCAACAATAGTTAAACTCGGGGTCTCTCTGCAGACCACTTGCTAGCAGCGTGTGAGGATTTGTGGAGGCTCTGATTGGCCGGAGCGAGTGTCAATCACAGTCCGCTCTCCAGGCTTTGCCTGGTTCCCCCGTTAGCGCGCTAGTGCGCCAACCAAAGTGTTTAGACAAGTTTGCCTTGTTCGTGGACAGCATGGAGACGGCTGGTGGCAGGTAGTTGACACATCAGTAGCAAAAGTTGGATTTCTCCGAAGTTAGCGGAACCCTTTTCAACAAATGTCTCTGCACATCCGCTTGGCTCTGAATTGCGAGAAGTTGAGACTTTACATGGAATAACGTTTTTTTCTTTGGGATCCGAACACTCTACAAGTCCGCTAGGAAGCCCCGATCGACTATTTTGTGGCGTAAACATGAATAATTTGTCGTTTGACGATCCATCACTGGATAACTTGGACCCAAGTTTATCCCTAAATGATCCAAGCGACATCGACACGGCTCTGCTGAGCGACATTGACGGTAAGAGAGAGTAAACGTGTTCGTCCAGCTAACCTACCTGGGTTAACCAGTTCACTTGTTCATGCTGTCTTCGTTGTCAGTGGCCGGTTCCTTTAGCTTTAGTGTTTTTGAGTGGATGGAACTAAGCAGGAGTGTGTAGCCAGCTACACAATGTTCCTGGAGAAATGCACGTGTTCGCATCAGTGATACTGTCTGTGTGTGTGTGTGTGTGTGTGTGTGTTTGATACACTAAACACAAGCTGCATGACATTTGCTGTCATATCCACTCCGCTCTATTCCTACACACAGCCTGCTTCGTTTATTATTCACAGTATGTAGCCTTAGCAAAACAGACACCGGTAGCATTGCTGAAGTGGTAGACGCGCTGTGTGTGGGGTGATGCTGAGTGGGGCGTAGCGGAACACCCAGACATAACTGTACAACTAAACATCGTCTTACTGTATAACAACACGCGGAATGACGTCTACACCAGTTTTCTACTTTTACAGCTAAAAAGTGAGCAAATTTAGCTTTTCACCGTCTCTCCGTCGCCATTGTCTCGAGTGTAAGTTGCCGCCGTAGTGCCCCGCCCCCTCCAACTTGGGCAAGTGACGTCACCAGAGGTTACTGCCGTTCATTCCCCCCAGCAGCTTCCAGCTAGCCGAGCTAAAAAGTGGGCTAACCTCGAACCCAGTGGCCTCCTAATGATCACTCTTACAGTTCAGACATCCAGCCCACGACATGGTTCTCTGCTTCAGCATAATTTTTTAGCCTAATGATGAAGAATAACATATTTCAGTGAGCAAGTGCATTGACTGTTGGGGGATGTGTGTGATTTATTTTTTTAATTTAGTTAATGTTATTTTACATTTATCACCAGCTCTTGTCCAACAAGTACATTTAGTCTGAGCAAAAACTCCACAGGAATTGTGTGGAGCTAGACCTTGGATGAGCATCTAACAGTAATCTGTATTATGCAGTCATAAATGCATTTATTTACGTGTATCCTCTTAGATTGATTCATTTATTAATATGATAATATGTAAGTGATATATAACCCACTTTTTAGCGATGTTTGTGCACTTTCTTTAAAATTGTGCTCGGGCAAACTCAGAGGACGTGTTGATCGAATGGCACTTTAAATGTTAGATATAAACATCAAAGAATTAGTTTTCTGGCGCGTAATTTTCTCCGAGACTGAAAAGAGAGCAAAGTCGAGTAACCGCGAGTAACCGCGAGTAACCCCGCGCTGCTGCGTGCCCGATAGTAACCTCCCCTCGCAGAGCTGCAGCCGCGCGCTCTCCTCCCTCCGGCTCTCAGAGCTGCTCCGCATAGCGAGGCGCGTTCTCGGCCTCTGATTGGTCGAGAGCGATCACCTCATGCAAAACACTGGTTTACAAACTCAGCGCTGCCGTGTTTGTGCGCAAACAGGGCGCGAGACTCGTGCGGCAGATAACTTGATCCTTAAATGTACTTTTTAAAATATTGTGAAATTAACTTATTTCTTGTTGGTAAAAAAAAAACTACAAGTGCACGAGATAATGTGGAAAACTGTGTTTCTAAATGAGATCAGAGTCTCGGACAGAAAGTATCCTGGTTCCATGTAACAAAATGTGGCTTAACGTTGACCTAGTTTGGATGACCACTCATTAAATGCCCACTTTAGGTAGAACAAGGCTTCATTGTGGCCACTCTGAAATGTCACAGCGGTCCTGAGCCCTGCGTTTAAAGTGATTCCTCCTCAGACTGTTGAGGCTGAGTGGACCACTGGTAGAGAAAGCTAATGAGCTTGACCAGACTGCCTCTGTGCCCTTGCTGGAAATGAGCGGCGCTGAATATGAAATCCTGTTCAGTGCTATTAGCAGTCAGCTCACTGGTGTTGCTCTGCAACTGGTATTACCTGCCAGTTTCAGCAAGTAAACTGGGTTCATTTCGCCATAGCTTTGAGCAAATGTTTGCTTGGAAGCTTTACTTAAGGGCTTCGAACCAAGCGCCTCTCACTCTGTGAGTTGTCAGTGAAGGTGAAGATAAGAGTTTGTTATTAAATTTAAAAATATGCATGTGCTTGGAGCAAAGAAATAAGGCCTTGTTTGTCTAGTTCGGGCTTTTCAAATTGTCTCTGAGGATTATTCCTTTTTTTCAGAAACTTGCAAAGCAGTCTTAGCAAGCACAGAGCTGACAGGATGCCTGCCTTTTGGTTTTGTTTTATATTTTTTGAAATGTGAAAAATCCTCAATGCGCCCTTTGCCTCTGCTTTTCCATCCTGTTTCTCAGACATGCTGCAGCTCATCCACAACCAGGACATGGAGTTCGGCGGCCTGTTTGACCATGCACCGTTCCCGGCCCCTCCGGCTCCTGTGCAAGATCTTTCAGCCCTGCCTTCCTCCAGCTCTTCCCCCTCTGCCCCCAGCTCCTCCGCCACTGCCACCACCTCTTCCATCCTCAGCAGTAGCCCCCACTTGGATGCTCTGCTGGGTCCTCCCATCTCCCGCAGCTCCTCTGCACCTGACAAGGTCTTTAACCCCCCTACTTTCCAGCAGTCTCCACTGGCCCAGGTGACCTCCACGCCTGTGACCCCACGCCAGCAGCCTGTCTCACTGCAGACCAGCCAGCCCAAAGCCCAGCCTCTTTCACCTGCCCTTCACCCTCCCAGCCAGGCTGCCCAGAGCCATGCTGCATCGCCTGCCAAGAGCCCAATGTTCAGCTCCAGCCAGCAGGCCCCCCAGCAGCAGCAGCCACCTGTCGCTAACTACCCAAACCAGAATGGATACACTGGTAAGGTTTTCACCTACTTTTATGTATTTTAGAAGACTAAAACCGTGTGCTGCTGATATATATGATGAAATCTAGAGAGATGATGGTGGAATTCTTCTGCATACCACTGTACCATGATCTGAAAGGTTGCATTTGATCAAAAAGACCAAAGAAATGAGACAGCACTCCTGCTTTAGGTCACTAGCAAGAATTCTGCTCAAAAAGCCGCAGCCATATCCAAATTACAGCACATAATATACACTTAATCTCAGCCAATGAGGCAGTTAAGCAGTGGCCTACTGTAATATTAATTATTTGACAGGATTTTACGGCTCTGTTCAAACATGCTGTCTGTGTATAGTTATGATCCAGTCTTGTAACCTTTACCGTACTTCTCTAAATCAATCGTTAGTCTTAGCGGTAAGAGTAGCTGCCAGCACATAGTGTGTCAGTCGTGTTCAGTAATGTGAACGAGCATGAGCAATAAGGTGTTTGTCCAGTGAACACATATTAAGCTTAATTCTTTTTCATTAAACGAATTGTTTGGTTGATTAGTTTTCTCTAGCTTCTTGTAATCCTGCCACCTTTATTTATATAGCACTTTTAAAAGGCAACAGCCAAAGTGTGGCACAAAAAGCCTTCCTGTGCAAGAATATTAATAATCCAATAATGCTTGTGCCCTGTAATTAGTGCGTAGGTGTGATTTCCTAACCTCTTCTATTGTTTACAGTCTACATAACCTGTTGTTTAGCTAGTTGCATTTCTGTTGGGTTGAACTAGTCAGATTCTGAACTTGACAATGGGAGTAAATGACCGTGAAATGTGATAATTGCCTACAATTGCTTACTGTTGTGTAAATAGCACAAATACGCCCTCTGCATTATACATGTAAATGCTGCTATTAACTGCCCTCACAACCACTTGTTCACCTTACGTGTCTTCAGGCCATTCACAAGACAAGGCCACACTTCCTCGTGTGATGGACCTATCACAGATTTGAGTGAAGGCATGTCAGGTGAACAAAGGCATGTCAGGTGAACTGAAGCTCTGCATTGTTATCAAAGCCATTGCTTTTAGTTCCAGAAAGACATTGACCATACTTGGTCAACCATTGTGCTGTGGTGTTCACTATGGACAATTATACTATAGGCTGCCGCACCTGTTCTCTTATACTTCTTTAAGCGATTGCTTTCTGCCTATTTATATAAGACATCATTGACATCAGTCCAAAGCTAATCTCAGCTTGAGAAAGTTGGGCAATGTGATACGGGAGCAGGTCAAAGTACACAGCCCACGTAGAATAATGGATGCACGATTCATGCTACTGCTGGATATCAGTGTCTTTATGAAGAACAGCTTATGTGTGATATTCTCAGAAAAATGGCGTGTGCTGTATTTTAAATAACATGAAAAGGGACAGAAGGTATTTTCTGTGAAATTGTTCCTGTTAACACTGTTGAGATGTCTCAGTATTACATCATTACAGCAAATTCTTTCCTCCAATAGCTTGCGAGTCTGTGTGTCTGCCTGGGGAAGACCAAGTGAGATCATTTGTGGCGTTGGCCAGGCAGTTGCAAAACACTTGGGCAACTTTATATAATGCATTTTTTGCATTTACGTTTCACAGCGAGAAAAAAGATGTACTCGATTAAAGGCCCACATCATTTCCTCCTTTTTTTTAGAATCAAAGATTTTATTGTAGTCTGTCACCACTGTTAAAGTTTTAAAACGTACTGATTACTGCCTTATATGGACATTGTGCTGCAAAATAGCCAGTTTTGAATTCATTGTTTTTGTGATATGAAAAAAGCAATGTATTTGCATATAGTCACCTATCCAGCCTACACCAGCTAATTATATGGAACTTGTTAGAACGACAGATCAAAATCAAATCAAAATCAGAATCAAAATCTCTTCCAAAAAAGGGAAGCATTTGCTTTTCAAACTTTTCCTGGTAAGGAAAGCAACACGGAGCTTATTTCTGTTAAGGTTAGGATAGCTGACGAGCTTTTGATGGATCTGAATACAAGACAATATTTCTATGTTGCTACATCCTTGGTCTCCTTTATTTTGCATTTTGTACTCTTTATAAGAGATATCTTAATAGGTTTATTACCTTTTTGCAGCGTCGACCGGTTTAGCTTTCTTAGTTAGTGACCTAACCTTGTTTTTTAACCTTGTGAAATGGGCAGAAACTCAGCGATGTTCATTTTGTCTTTCATTTTTAATATGCTGTCTTCTGTAGTTGGTATGAGGTTCTTGGCCCTGTATGGATCTCTCCTTTGACCTCCAGCAGGCTTTTGGTACTGGTGGCTGAAGTGATTTTTAGGCGTTTCTGTCAATGGCACTTCGTTCTGATCACAACTGATCTGTCAGGTGTCTTTGGTTTGTTGGTTTCCCTCAATAAGGCCTTTATTTGTGTGACCCTTTTTAATGAACACTAAATTTGTGTTTTGTGGTTGATTTGAGATCCCATGGTAGTTCTGCAGTTTGCAGTTTTTTGTGTTGCTGTGATTTGGTTCTTGTTTGCGTTAACGTCTTGTTCCCATGGTAAAAAAAAAAAAATACAAAGAGATTAAACAACCTCATTTGGATGATCAAAACAGCAAGAGAAGGAAAGCCATGATACAGATCTATAAACAGTTGCTATGAAATATTTAAGCATTGGAAGCTGTGAAGTCATTTTCAGTTTATATCCATATCTAAGCTCAGTCGAGATGTTTACTAGACATGTTCAATACAACACACTGTTCTGCTGTAATAAAGCTGTATCCATGTACACCTGTTATAACATTTGTTATAACTTTTCAGAAACAAAGTAAACAGTTACTTTTGCTATTTCTGAAACGATTCAATTCTGCATTGCTTTTGACTCTGAAACAAGTGTCTTGCAACATGGAGATAAGCTGGTTACAAAAGTCACTTTTTAAAAAAATTGCTTCAACAACTGAGTGTCCAAAATAAACAGAAAATGAACCAAACGCTTAAACGGTAGACTTTTGCTGCTTTTTATTTTCTAAAGGGGCAAAATATTTGAATATTCAAATTAAAAAAAAAAAAAGCTAAAATGAATACATTAAATTTACTATTATAGAATTGTATGTAATTATATATGTAAGCAAATAGAAAGCAATATATTAAACATGCAGGTTTGCCACAGACCTACGAAAAGTTAAATACAGCTCATTTTCTGTGATTCATTTCCTCAACCATTTTCAACAGGTGTACCTCTGAATCTGACTTTTATTGCCTAATATTGGGTGTATTTTATATTGCCTAATATTGGGTGTATTTTTAAGATTATTCATCTACTTTGTTTTTAAACCAATCCAAGGTGCACTTTCGGTTTTTAACATGGCGCACTCATACTTTGACTTCACTTGTAGAGCTCAGTTGTATTTGGCTGTTTTTGTGGAACCTTCTATCTAAGGTTTTATTTATTTATTTATTTATTTTGCAGCAGCAGCAGTCCCTCAGCAAGCCGTCCCTCAGCAAGCCTCCCCTCAGCCCGTGCCCAGCGTTCCCAGCGTTCCCAGCGTTCCCAGCATTCCCAGCATTCCCAGCTCCCTGCAAAGTATTCAGCCAATGACCATCCAGGCTCAGGTCCAGAGTCTTTCCACATCACCCATCCTCTCCACATCCTCCAGCCCCCCAGCACAAACCATCTCCCCTCACGTTCAGCAAGTTCCTGTAAGTAATTAAAGGAGTGATTTGACAAAAATATAAATCACCAGGACCTGTAAACCGTTAACTTCATATTTGTGCATATTACAGGTCTTGCTGCAGCCTCAGTTCATCAAGGCTGACTCTCTCTTGCTCACGACCCTGAAGCCTGACGCGTCTATGGTAACCACAGTGGCGTCTCCATGCATCACCTCCCTGGCTACGTCCACTGCTCCTGTGCAGGGCACTTCCCTGCAGGTAACAGATCTTGAGCCCCCCAGATCCAGACACTCTCTCAGCCCTAATTAGGGCTGAAAACCTTTTTAGAAATTATACAATACCATTTGTTATTGTATGAAATTATACAATAAAGAAAATTTGGACACATCAAAGTGTTGACCCTATCACAGAGAAATCACGTGTTCACTCCCTGTCCATGCCAGAGCCATCCATTGCCGGAAATCAAAGACAGGATAACTGGCCTTGCAGTGATGTAACATTAGAGGTAGTTCAAAAAGATTCAGTGGCCTTTCACATGACTTGGAGGAAGCACATGCTTGCCTTTATCCTCCCAGATTGGTTGCATTGTGTGATGAGGGAGACCTCATTAGTGGATGGAAATGGGTCATGCTGGAAACGGGGAGAAAATGGTGAAAACCCCCTGTGCAACCCCCCCATCATTTGCTGTTATATTTATATAAATATTCCATATTTATATTTATTTATTTACTTATTTATTTAAACCATATTTTTTTTACACATTTTGTTTTCTTAATTTTTACTGTTCTCCACGTTTGAAAATAGTTAAAATAAGGAACATCAATGTTTGATTTTCATTACTTTTACAATTAGTGACCTTTGAAATAACACAATCATGTGAGCAAAATATACGAACTTATATTTTTGATTCTACAAAGTCCTTTGCCGTGAGGCAGCTTTACACACTTTTGGTTTTCACTTTAAACAAATTCAAGATGACTCATCTGCTTTTCCAACTGGAACCCAACAGATCCGTCTAGATTTTCCACACATGTTGAGAGTTTACTGCTTCTTGGGGGAGGTTAAAAAGCTATATATTTTATGTTTAACATTTTTGCTTTAGAAATAAATACATAGGTATCAACCTGACTAGTTATACTTGATCAAAACAAATCAGAATGTCTGTATGAAAAATGTACATTCGGTGATGTGTTCAGACTTTTGATCGCCAGTGTAACTGTACCAAACTGTATTCACAGTATAGTAATACAGTAGCTGGTTTTTTGCACACAGCATATCAAAATATCTATGCTCAGTGCAGCAGTTTCCTCATGGTTGAACTGTGTTCTACCACTCGATTCTTTCTACCTTTTAAATGCACCATGGTGTGCTTTTGGATTTTAAAAGTTTTTCTTTCTCTTTCTCAGGCATTGATGAGTGGGGGTACCATTCTGACCACAGTTCCAGTTGTGGTGGACACAGAGAAGCTGCCCATCAACCGTATAGCCATCAGCGGCAAGCCAGGTGGCCAGGTCCACAAGGGCGAGAAACGCACGGCACACAACGCCATTGAGAAGCGCTACCGGTCCTCCATCAATGACAAGATCGTGGAGCTCAAGGATCTGGTAGCTGGCACAGAAGCTAAGGTCAGACTTCCAGCATCTTATTTATCTTATGTCTTATTTATTTTCACATACACTTGAACACAGAATGTTCAGTTTGGTTTCCCTACCATTGCTATTGTACCGCATTTTAGATTAAGCCTCATTAAGCTTCAGTGAAGATTGTGATTTTTTTTTTTTTTTTTTTGCATCTCCATGTATCTTGCGTGCATCTGAAGTGAATTTCCCTGTCTGTGTGTTATAGCTAAATAAGTCAGCAGTGCTGAGGAAAGCCATCGACTACATCCGCTACCTGCAGCAGTCCAACCAGAAGCTCAAGCAGGAGAACATGGCTCTCAAGATGGCCAATCAGAAGAACAGTAAGAATCTGCTTAGCATTCTTGTTTTTTAGGATCTCTTACTTGCTGATTCTTATGTTTGCTGAATTGTAGCAGTTGTAGCAAATTAACAGTTTTTCTAACAAGTTATTCAGTGGGGAACACATGATGGGTTTAGTGTTGCAGTGTTGCAGCTGTCTGGTTCTCAGCTCTAGGCTGCTCTTTTCTTGCATACAGAGTCTCTGAAGGACCTGGTGGCTATGGAGGTGGATGTGAAGAGCGAGTTACCCACTCCCCCAGCCTCCGACGCTGGCTCACCCCTGCCCAGTGGGCCCTTCTCACACTGTGGCAGCGACTCTGAGCCGGACAGCCCGATGGGAGACGACACGAAGGTGAGCTTCCATTGAGCTTCTGTCATGAGCTAATGCATTAGTACATACGTTCAAGAGTCACCCCTGTATGTATGTTTATTTATTTCTTTATTTTTTCTGCTTTTTTTCAACACTGCTTAACCACTCTACCAGCTAATTAAGTAATTTAAGAAACTAAGCAAGTCCTTACTGATTTGGGGCCTGTATAAGAATAGGGAAAACACTAAAATATGCAGAGCCAGAGTAATTATTGTATTTATAATGCATATAAAGAAAGATTATGGCAATAGAAAGACAATGTAATAACAAGAAGTAGGAATAACTGATTCTCTCTCTCTCGCTCTCTCTCGCTCGCTCTCTCTCTTGCTCTCTCTCTTGCGCTCTCTCTCGCTCTCTCTCGCTCTCTCTCGCTCTCTCTCGCTCTCTCTTTCACTCTCTCTCACCCCTCAGCCGGTGACCCATGTTGAGAAATCTGCTGGAGGGATGCTGGATCGCTCTCGAATGGCTTTGTGTGCCTTCACTCTCCTCTTCCTCTCTTTTAACCCACTGGCCTCTCTGATGTGCGGGAGCCGCAGCAGCGCTGGGGAGGCCATTGCCCCCAGCCATGTAGGAACTGGCAGGAACATGTTAGGAATGGAGAGCGCAGGTACTGTCTAGGACTGCATAATAGATTTTTTTGTTTGTCATTGTGCGGTATGCAAATGAGCCAATCACATTGTGTTTCTTTTACTGTTCTGTGAGCATATAAATCAATCACCATTCCAGAGGAGTGTTAGGGTGTTCATTCATGTAATCTAATGGAAAAACATTATTTTGGTCAAAATAATGGAGGCAAAAATTTGTGTCCCATTATAGATTCAGCACTGCTAGGTGTGTCACAATATTAGTATCAGTAGTTTGTCCAGCCATGCAGCCCTAATACTGTCCCACAAGCTGTACAGGATGAATTGGAATTTAGTGGTGATCTGTTTTATTTCTTCAGTACTTTAGAACATTTACTTCAGGCTGTTGTAAATGGTTTTGGTGTTGAGGAATGTAAATAAAAATTTTGTCCAAGGTGGTTGTTTGTTGTTTTTTCTGCAGCTGTGTTTTATATATTCATTGTATTTGGTTGTGTGTGTGTGTGTTTTGGTCTTCTACAGCTGATTCATGGGGCTGGATGGACTGGATGTTGCCTACTCTGTTGGTGTGGCTGTTGAATGGTGTGCTGGTAGCTGGAGTTCTGATCAAGCTGTTGGTGTATGGAGAGCCTGTAACTAGACCTCACTCTGAATCCTCCGTCCTCTTCTGGAGACACCGCAAACAGGCCGACCTGGACCTGGCCAGGGTGAGATGCATACACACATTGGATGTGTCAACCTTAAAACATTGGCCAGGGCATTCATTCAAGGCTGTTCTTCTCAGTTCATTAAGAACAGACTTCAGATGGCACAAAACAAGTTAATTAGGGTTGTACTGAAAATACCTCCTTGCATGCATTTGAAAGCAGATCAACCTTTTTCCAGTAGAGAAAAGTGTAAATGAAATTAAGCTGAGAAATTAGGTTCGTAAGAAA
Source organism: Pygocentrus nattereri (assembly GCF_015220715.1). Classification (NCBI taxonomy): domain Eukaryota; kingdom Metazoa; phylum Chordata; class Actinopteri; order Characiformes; family Serrasalmidae; genus Pygocentrus; species Pygocentrus nattereri. The sequence continues at coordinate 9,379,746 of NC_051224.1, forward strand.
TTAGTCCCAAACTACCTGCCTAATGATTTTAGCCTAGTAATAGATATTCACAACTGTACAACCAGAAGGATTGTGATGAATTTTATACCTTTTAGTTCACGGTTTGATTGTTAAAACTACTTTTTTATGTACAGCTGTAGTTTTTGGGGCATAAACTTCCTGCTACTCTTAAACAATTGCAATTGGAGTCGTGAAGACATGGCTGTTAAATGTGTTATCACATTTTTCTCTCTAATAATGTTTAATAACATCTACCATTTTTGAACAAGTAACATGTTTTTTAGATATGACCAAAGCAGATTTAAGAAACTGATGAAATGAAGACTTGCTAAGTAGAGAGTCTCCAGAGGTTTCCCACATAATTTTTATCTGCGTCATTGGTCAACATCAAACCACAGTGACTCACGTACAATAGAGGTCACTGGGTGGGTGCTGAATTATAAGTGTGGTTTGATGATGTTACTTGTTCAAAAATGGTAGATGTTATTAAGCATTATTAGACAGAAAAATGTGATAACACATTTAACAGCCATTTCTTCAAGCCCTCTATTGCAATTGTTTAAGAATGCTGCTGTATTCCTTTAAGGAAACAATTACTGACCTCTAATGACTGTTCTGCCTTCCTGCCTCTCTCTGTAGGGGGACTTTGCCCAGGCCTCTCAGAACTTGTGGACTTGCCTGAAGGCTCTCGGCCGGCCCCTGCCCACCTCTCAGCTGGACCTAGCCTGCGCGGTGCTTTGGTCCACCCTCCGTCTGTGGCTGCAGAGGCTGTGGGTGGGCCGCTGGCTGGCCTGTAAGGCCGGGGGCCTCCGTGCTGATCGCCCCCTGCAGGAAGATGCACGCAAGAGCTGCCGTGATGCTGCCCTGGTCTACCACCGCTTGCACCAGCTCCACATGACTGGTAAGATAGCGTTTCAGTAGTTTTACCATTTTCACCATTTAAAAGGTCCATATTCTTAAACTGCCAGCATTGGAGTATCACAGCAAGAGAACATATAATAATGTTAAAAATAAAAGCATAAAAAATGATACTTAAAATGTGCTGTGCAAAAGTTGTAGCACATTTTATGTTATGTGTTCAATTTCTTTCCAATGTTCTTAAACAAATTGTGCACTGCATCTTGCATAAAATGTCACATTTTAGTGTAGATCATATTTTAAGTTATTTTGCATAGAAAATAACTTTGTGTGTGTGTGTGTGTGTGTAGGTAAACTGGGTGGCAGCCACCTCTTTGCAGTTCACATGGCCCTGAGCGCGGTGAACCTTGCTGAGTGTGCAAGCGACTATCTGTCTGTGGCCACGTTGGCTGAGATCTACGTCTCAGCTGCTCTCAGAGTGAAGACCAGCCTGCCCCGTCTACTGCACATCTCCTCTGTAAGAGCCCCCTCATCCAGCTCTGTTTATGAGCCACTGTCTTCCATTGGTGAATTCACTCTTGACAGAGTGGACCATAGCACAGCGCAGTCCTGTCTTAAAATCCTGCCTAAGTTCAGTTCTGTGTTTTGAGGCTATATATAAATGTTTACTTTCTTTAAACTGAGCACCTCACGGACAAGCCATCTGAGATTTTGGTGATTGTGGTCCACTTCAGCAGGCTGATGCATTTCACTCTGGCTGTCTGTTGAAGCGGTAGTGTTTTCTGTCGCTGTATAAAAATGCATTAGGCTTCCATTATTGCTGGGTGCACTGTGATTTTTGTTTAATCAAATTAACAGTAAAATCCATTTGTTATGTGACATATTCATATTCAGAAGTCTTGTTGTATACAGAGAAGAGCAGATTAGCAGAAATAGCTGCAACAAATTCTTTACATGATTTTTTTTATTGTATTTTGTTACGGTCACTTGCATAATGTGTTTTTTCTTTTTTTTTAATGATTAATTATTACATTTATTTATTTGACAGGGGTGATGCAGATAAACAATTCTACGTAAAATGCAACAGATATTCAAATTTGTTTTTGTCTAAACAAAACAAATATAAGCAACCTCAATACAAGTAACTCTTAATTCATTTTGTGTGTTTTGACTTGGCAGTAATGGGCAGTGCACTCCATAACTGTACGTATGCCTGTAACTGTGAAGGGTGACCGATCAAATGTGGTTCTAAGTGCTGGCGTTCTGTTTTTTGACTTTTTAATTTTTTTCCTTAATTCATTTCTGATTTATGCTTTATGAGTAGACTTGACTTAGTTTCTCTCTTTCTCTCTTTGCAGCGTGGCTTTCTGAGTCGAGCTCGTCAGGCCTGTCTCTCCCCAAGTGGCAGCGTTCCTCCTGCTATGCAGTGGCTGTGTCACCCTCTGGGCCATCGCTTTTTTGTGGACGGTGACTGGTCTGTGCGCAGCACCCCCAAAGAGAGCATCTACAGCCAGGCTGGGAATACAGGTGAGCAGGGGCTCTTCACAGCACTTCAGTCTTCATTTTACTCTGTTAAAATACCTCAAAGCTCCTCAAGCTTATATACTCAATGGTGAATATCTGTGGAGGGTTATTGTGAAATTCCTGCACACACACACACGGGCCCATCAGAAGAGTTAACCTTTCTCCCTCCGCATTTCAATCCTAGTTCATCACATCTTTCACCATTAGAACCATCAGTAGTGAATGTTTGTAAGCTATTATGATTAGCTGCATCCTATAGAAACTCAAGCTTCTTCTGCCTGTTTCTCTGCTTGCCTGTAGTGGACCCCCTGGCTCAAGTGACACAGGCCTTCAGGGAGCACCTGCTGGAGAAGGCCCTATACTGTGTGGCTCAGCCTCGTGGAGAGAAAACTCCCAGTGTGGGCCAAGGGTGAGTCCTGCTGGACATTCAGACCCTTAATTGATCTTCCATCCTGATATGTGTATGACATCCCAGCTGCACAGTACTGTTCAAAAGTTTGGAAGCGCTTGCCATTTTAATAGTTATGTTATCTAATAATAACTTATACAGTCTAATTTAGCTGTTATAAATTAGGCCTCAATAGGTATTTTTTTCAAATATTTTAAGAACAACAAGAACTTATTACATGATAACTAATATACTGTGTGTACTTACTTACATTAATATTTAGGTAGATCACCTGCCTTGACATTTGATCACAACATTTCAAATACAAAGCATTCTGGGTGGTAATTCTGACTTCATTCTCAATATTTTACAGATTTTTCAGTCATTTTAGAACTTTAGATCTTCCAACCTGTGAAAAAGTTGAGGGGTGGCATATTAGAATCATTTTCTAGATTTGCAAACAGATTTGTTTTATTATTGATTTTAAACACAATGCATAGTTTGTTATTGCACTATTGGCCTCAGGAGCACTGATTGTGTTGCAGTGGGCTTTAATACACATGAGCCTAATCACTGAATGTTTTGCTGTCAGCATCCTAATTATGTTCCTATGTTCTTTTGCATCAAAGCTTTGACATGATTCACCTAACACAAATAACTGGTCAAGATGGTCTTATTAGTCTCACTAGTCTTAATCATGTCATATCAGGGTGTTTGTTCATCAGTGTATTTTAATATATTGCCAATTAAAGTCAATGGAAATCCAATTGCAGTATTGAAATGTGAGTTTGTGCAGAATGAGTTGTGTGTTGATGTATATGTGGGTTTATGTGTATGATAACTGGGCTATGTGTATATTATTCCACAGAGAGTACTCGGATGCTCTGGAGTACCTGCAGCTGTTGAACAGCGCCTCTGATGCAGCAGGAGCCACCACACAGGCTTTCGCCATCGGCTCCAACATGGCCACTGTCACCGGTCAGTCACACCTCACTGACACTCAGCTGGGAGTTGGTATTGTTTTGAGTGTATATACACTAACGTTCAAAAGATTCCAATAAAATAACACCAGTTTGTTTTTGGACACGTGTATAGAATCATTCTATTCTACGAATGCTGTGCAACTTCACAGCTTTCACATCATTATTAGGATACTAGAAAGCTGTAAATAAAAAGTTCACACTTTTTTTATCTAAGGAATTTTAGATGTGTGCAGAGTGAAGATGGAACAGCAGAAGATTCTAAAATGACTAAGAAAGTTATATAACATTTTGAATAAACTATGCACTGGCGGGGGCTCCCGAGTGGCGCCACCGTCTAAGCATTGGCCCCGTCATTAGGAGGTCGCAAGTTCGATCCCTGGTGATGCTACAGCATCCGTAGCCGGGAGTCTACAGCACAATTGGCCTCGCTCTCACTGGGTGGGTTGGATGGCCCCCTTTCTCCCCCTCATCACTCAACATGATGCTACTCAGGGCAGGCGTGTGTTCAGCTGTCCAATGACGCTGCGTGAGAGGCAGTTCGAAAAGATGCGGTGGTGCTTCACAGGTCTCGGAGGGAGCCTGTGCTAGCCTTTGCCCTCCTAGTGTTGATAACATCATGTGATTGGGGGAGTCCGAACTAGTGGGTGGAATTGGAGACGACTCAACTGGGGCTAAAACTGGGCAAAAAGAAACAGTGTGTAATTTTTAAATTCACACAGCAAAACGGTAATCTGTACAGTCTTGTTTAAAGTTTGTGCACTGCTGGTCAAATGATATGTTTTGTTTATTGAAGTGAACCGAATTTTACATATCCTCTATAGAGAACACACACCTGTACATTTTAATTCACAATTACTGTGTTTTTTGTTGAGATTAACACAAAAAAACAAAAAATGTTGCCTGTACAAAAATTATGGCACCTTTTATATTTAATGTTTTATTTCTTTCTCAATATGTTAAACTCAGCAAATAGATAGAAATTGTGCATTAAATTGGGCAGAAAAATGTTCTCTGTAGAGGACATGTTGACATATTTTCACTTAGAAAATCAACAAATCTGGGGTGTTTATTATACAGCAGCATGTATTTATATAGATTCTAATGTCATCAACAAGACAAAAGACAGACTGCCTCTCCAAGTCTGAGTAAGATAGGAGATGCCATCAGCATGTCAGTACTGTAATCACTAGGATCTTCACTGTTAGCCTGAAGCAACACGGTCCATCCAGCAGCCACATAGGCTGTTGTTTCATTCACTTCAGTTTTATTTGCACAATATAGGATATTTGTTCATTTTATTTCTAAACTCGGTCAATATTTGTGGCCTCTAGCTGATTAGGCTGTTGTGATCTGTACATGTTTAAACAGAAACCAATATAGGTCATGTTGACTGAAGGACTGTGTTTGTCTCCGTGTCTCTGTGTGTTTGGCTGTGTCTCTGACATCCAGGCTGTGACCCCCACTCAAAATGGTGGTCTTCGGTTGCTGTGGTGATTATTAACTGGCTACAGGGAGATGACGTGGCAGCAGAGAGATTGTACCCAGCAGTGGAACACCTTCCACGCAGCCTACAGTCAGCAGAGTAAGTCCCTCTGCTTGAAAGCTGTGCCAGCAGGGGTCTTTAACTGGCGAGCTGTGGCTCAGAAATGCAAAGTATGTTAGGGGACAGAAATGAACAAAGATTCTGTACCAGAAAGTAACTGTCTACAAAAAAAAAACTTACATAAACATGAACCACGACTTCTATAGCAGCCGGTGTTACAGTTTCTGCAGTCACATGCATTTACATAACTACTTTAGCTAAAGGCAGCTCATCAGGGCTGCAGGGCTACATCAGATATTTTTATAGGTATTTTTATAGTTTTGTTTACTATTTCTGGTGAAGTGAAAAGTTTAAAAAAAAAAAAAAAAAAAAGAAAGAAAAGTTGATGACAAGTTTGTTTAAAAACATAAACAGAGCAGAGCATTTTTCACCCTGTGTCCAGCTCAAACCCAACATCTGGTCAGATCACTTCAAATTCACCTTCCCACGCAACTCAGTTCTGAGGACAAATAAACCCAAAACTCAACAACGATCAGGGTGCTTGTCCTTTCCCTGGCAGTGCATGAAATGCTTCATAAGAATAGCTTGTATTATTATTTATTTGAATTGAATGTTTATTTTATTTAATTAATTTTCTTTATGAAAAGTTTTTTTTTCCTCTGTGAACAAATATTTTAGCCCCCCCCCCCAAAATATACATTTTTTAAAAAATGCACATTGAATTTGAAATTGTTATCTAACATATAAATTTGATGCATCTTTTAATGTGTGTTGTTTGCCTTTGTCCGTTTAGTTTTGCAGTAGTGTCGTGCTAATTTGAAATGATCTGTGTTGGTTTGCTGTCCTTTGCTGACTGAATGACTGTCCATGTGTTACAGGAGCCCATTGCCCAAAGCCTGCCTCAATACATTTAAAGCAGTGCGCGCCCTGCTGGCCAAACCAGAGAACAGCCAGCTCAGCCTCAGCTACTGTGAGAAAGCCAGTGGCCTCTTCAGAGACAGCCTCAACCTGGGGCCGCATAGCAACAGCAGCACTTTAGATAAGGTACAGTTTCTCTCTCACAGACATGTACACCCACACAGAGCTGTGCTCAGGTAGGTCTCTGTCAGAAAGCTTTCAGAGAGTGTCCACATGTGTGCTCTTTCAGTAAGATATTGGATTGTTATAAGTGCATTAAATGCAGATTCACAGAAATGGGAGTGCTGCCTTGGCCAGAGCTGTGGTGCATTGTAGTTGCATTGCATGTGTATGAACTGAGTGCAATGTTTCTGCAGTGCAACACAGAGCTGAGTCGCTGTGCAGAAGGCCTCTCTGTCTTCTGTCTCTCTTTTGAGAGAGTATTGTGACCTAAAGATATCTAAGGGAGTATATTTGTATTATGCAAGCCTCTATACTTTGTTTTTCTGTTTGGTGGGGTTCATCTTACTCTTTTGCATAGTTTATTGCTTTTTTACATTTAAATTTTAAGTTTTTTAAGTCTTTAATCCCACATCAGGGAAAGTTACTTCTGCATTTAACCCATATTTTCAGTGAAACACCCACTTACACTCTAGTGAATGCACACACATTAAGGAGCTGTGAGCACATTTGCCCAGAGGGGATTGAACTGATTGCTCGGGGGGTTGAACTAGTGACCTTCCTGCCACACGACTGAATCAGTGAACCTGCATACGTGGAACATCTAGCACATGATTGTCATTCCTTTTAATTATATTGTTAGCTCCGTATTGTTCTGTTCTTCTCACTTCTACAATTCTAATGCTAGAAACTTGGGTTCATACCAGGGTTATTATTTTTCTTGAGATAATCAAATAAATGAAATTAAAAGCACTTTTCTAAAAACACAAAAGCGAAACAAATAGTATTCCAGAGAGGGAAAAACGTAAGATTTTGTGTTTTTAAACCAGGAAAAACAAGTTTGGCAGATGATTTCTTCCGTACTCTGATTTCAGTGCTAATTGGAATCAGGTCTTTTGAACAAGATTTGTCAGGTTTTTAGGTTAAAACTGTTATCTTCACTCTTTAATGAGTCTCTCTCTCTTTCTCCTGTTGCTTTTCTTTCTTTCTGTGTAGTTGGTGCAGTTGTTGCTGTGTGATCTGCTGCTGGTGACGCGCACTAATGTGTGGCGAGAGCAGCAGGTGTGTTCTCCGGCCACTGGTCAGCAGAGCTCAGCCTCAGCAGCCTCTCCGGCAGAGCTGCAGGGCTTCCAGCAAGACCTCAGCTCTCTGAGAAAACTCGCCCATAGCTTCAGACCCGCGATGCGCAGGGTGAGCCACACACACAGATACACTTTAAACTTAAGTATATATGCACATGCAGAGAAGGGCTGCATGATTATTTCTGAAATAGATGAAAGTCCACCTAAAGTCAAAATAGACCCATTTCATTGTACCTGTTCATATTAAGGGTGAATTATAAAATCACTTAAAAGACGTATGATATTTCACCTTCCCATCCCAACACACACATACCTATCACTGAGCAAAAACACTGAGTTAGCTAACTGCCCTGTCTGCGTGAAAAGCGTGTGCAACTTTTTATGGTACATTGAAACAATTGAGGTTATAGTATTTCCTACACTGACCGCTGTAGTGTGCTGCAGTCTGCCGGAACAGTTGAAGCTGTGACTAAAATGGATCCCTGTTTGTGTCTTAGGGCATCAGCCATTTTTCTTTTAGTGTCTGAATCATAAAATTAAACTCCAGAGTAATTTTGTGGGCACTACAGTTTCCACCAATGAGGAATTCCTCTGCAGGTAACCACATAAGGCTGAATGTGTACCGAAGTGCAATGGAAGTCTTTTGTTACTAAGTAACAGTCCCAGAAATTACTGTCATTGATGGCTGCTGATCCATGAAAAAGAAACTCATAGGATTGTCGACTATCTGGCAGACTATAAAACAGCGGCTCTGTATAGTTAAAACCAAAGACTCTGACCCGTTTACTCCAATATGTGTAAATGTGGATTCCAGCTTTGGCCAGAGACATGGATTAAGCTAACGCTCTCACTTCGACAGGCTGTTTTTCTCTCGCTCAGTGCTGAAGTAGGCCACCGCTATGGAAATGGGCCGCTGTGGCACAAAACGCTGAATGCTGGGAACTGTTTATAACCACCCTGACATAAGACCTGTATCAGAAGTGGAATCCTACATCAGCATTCTGTTCGCAAATAGGACTTAGTTTATGTTTCTGGATTTTTGCTTCCTACGCTCGAAGTAAATGGATTTTTTATCTTTTTAACATTCACTCATAGTCTAATTTGAGGTTGCATGCTTTTGCTGCAGGAGAACGAGTAGTAATAATTCCAGTTAGTGATTATTTTTGGTAAGGAAAGCTGTATAAAGAATGAATGTGTGGTAAGGCGAGAATGTTTCTGCTCATTTGTTTTTGAGTTTTAACTAGGGCTGAGAGCGAGAGAGAGCGAGAGAGAGCGAGAGAGAGCGAGAGAGAGCGAGCGAGCGAGCTGCTGCACAGAGCGATAGGGAAGAGAGGGAAGATGAAAGAGAGCAAGACGGTAGCAAGAGAGAGGGAGAGATGTGTCAACCTCTGAAGGCAGGATTAACCCCCCATGGGAGCACTGTGTGTTTGCCAGTCTGTTAAGCTCTCTCTCTCTCTCTCTCTCTCTCTCTCTCTCTCTCTCCCTCTCTCCCTCTCTCTCTCCCTCTCTCTCTCCCTCTCTCCCTCTCTCTCTCTCTCTCTCCCTCTCTCTCTCTCTCTCTCTCTCTCTCTCTCTCTCTCTCTCTCTCTCTCTCTCTCTCTCTCCCTCTCTCCCTCTCTCTCTCTCTCTCTCTCTCTCTCTCTCTCTCCCTCTCTCCCTCTCTCCCTCTCTCTCTCTCTCTCTCTCTGCAGTTGTTTCTGCATGAAGCCACAGCCAGGCTGATGGCGGGTGCCAGCCCCACGCGCACACACCAGCTCCTGGACCGCAGTCTGCGCCGTCGCGTCACACCCGGAGGCAAGAGCGGTGAGGACTTGCATGGTGTGGGTGGATCTGCATGTTCATGAATGTTCTGAATGTTTATTCAGCTACAGAGATCCATTTTCCTCCTCTCCTGTAGCTGTGCTCTGTATGTATGTCCAGATCTTTAAAGCAGTGGTTTGGCAAAAGCTCCAGCTGTTCAAACACATCAGCACTGACCAGTGCAAGAGAGCAAAGACGGGGACAGCATTTCCAATCATCGTTTCCAATTGGTCATTACCGTTAAAATTATTGAACTATTAAGCCTTATTCAGCGTTGTTGATTTTAGTTTACTTGTTTTTTTTTTCAGTGGCCAAAATTTCAGTGTATCCCTAGTCAATAAGTTAGCTTAGTGCTTAGCTTAGTACCAAAATGTTGTAGCATAATTATGACTCAATGTTCTCAATATACAGTTGCCTTTTGTTTTCAGTGTGATTTTAATATTAATCGTAATAGTACAAGTAAAACAATTTTTTCATTTAAGAATTTCTGATGTGAATTTGGGCCATTTAAAGAGCAAATATTGGGTCTCGTTCACCAATAAAGTCTTTTTTTTTTTAAATATGTTCTTAAGGAAGATCCTAAGAAAAAGTCTATGTCAGATTCATGACGTGTTCTTAAACCCCAGAATTGTTCACACCTCTGTGTTCTTGAGTGTGTGTAGATTCTGTTCTTACTGAAGAACAAATGCAAAATAAGAAAACGTTGAAAAGAGCCTTCTGGTTGATGAATGAGACCCAGTGTTATTTATATTGCAACTCTGGCTGATAGAGAGTAGTGGAAATGTGCTAGTTTCATGTGTTGATTTAGTCCACGTAGTGTAAGCTGTTTAAGAAAATTGCTAAACAAATGCATTATTTTCTGCCGCCTGTCGGCCTCAGAGCTCTGGTTTAAAAAAAAAAAAGTGAACTTCAGAGAGCAAGCCCATCTTTTCTGATGGCAAATGTCAAAATGGCGTAAATGAGATTTTGTTTTTTGCCAAACTGTTGCGTTAATAAGCTCATCCCACAGAATGTGTGAATCAGAGTATGAAGTAGTTGACTGATTACAAATTAGGGGTCCATTCATTCAGTGCCAACCCTTACAGTATTTTGTGTGCTTGTGTTCACAGAAGAGTGTGAGACGCGGCCAGGGCAGCGAGAGCAGGCTGAGGCGGTCATGCTGGCCTGCTGGTATCTCCCCCCCTCCTTCCTTTCAGCCCCCGGCCAGAGGGTGGGCATGCTGGCGGACGCGGCCCGCACACTAGAAAAGCTGGGGGACAAGCGCACTCTCCATGACTGCCAACAGATGATCATCAAACTGGGCAGCGGAACCACGGTCACCTCCACTTAGAGTCCCATCCCCAAACAAATACACGTACATATACAGATACACATAGGCAGAGAGCAAGAGGACCGACCTTCTCCCCCAAACTAACAGTGTAACCATCATATATAAATATAACATATATGCTGGCAACAGGCATTCAGATAAGCCAGATACAAGCTTATTCAGTGAATCAGCTTTACTTTTTTCTCACTTTTGCATTCGTTGTCCAAAAGACCCATTCAGACCAGCAGTCACAATTCAAAATATCAGAACAATAGGACAGACCTGGCAGAGCAATAAGGCTCTATTGAGAAATATTAGCATGATCTGCGAAGTTTAATTTAATTAACTTGCCCTGACTCAGTGTAGATGTTCTTGTATTTATTATCATACATCAAACTTAAAGGAGTACTTCATTGACTGATGCTGCCTTGGTAGCTGAGCCCCAGTAGATTTCGTTCATTGTTAGCTATGTGGGGCTTTGTAGGTGAAGTATTCCTTTAATGAGGTGATCTGTAAGTGCCAGCTTTGGCCACTAGATGACGTTTTGTTGCGCAAAACTGGTAGCATGTGACTGGTTTTACAGGTCGGCTGGACATGAATCGAAGAAATGCATCGTAATTCAGCAGAACATATAGCACTGTGGTTTCCCACACGCAGCATAAGCCTTTCCTCATACTGTAACGATATTTAACACAACATATCCATTGACCGTGTATTGCTGACTGGGACTTGGACTCAGTTACAGCCATGCTTGCTGGACTTGAGTTGAGATTAACTGTTTGATGGCATTTACCATCAGACAGCTTGACCGGCAGCTGCTTTTGTTAACACTGAGATGTGTCCGTTTTGAGTGTTGCATGTCTCACTCGCTTTCTGTTGGTTTGCAAGTCCAGGTGACTCTACCACCTAAACACCCAGGCTTAATCTGTGTCTGAGAGACCACCCCGTTGAATGAAGTAGGCGTGAGTGGAGAGCAACAAAGTTGAGCATGATGAGTTTTCCATTTCATCCCATCTGTACAGGCTGTTTCTAATCTGCACTACTCACTGGGGGATGACTTACATATGATTTAAGAGAATATAAGGCTTTACGAGGTTCTTTTCATTTAGTGTTTTCCTTTGTACATATTTTTAAAGATTATTGTGTATTTATAATTTTTGTCTAAAGACGCGAGTGATCAGTTTTTGCTAGGAACAGGGAGAGTGAGAGAGAGAGAGAGAGAGACTACATAGACATTTGGCTGGAGATTAACAGTTACATCAGCAGGTGCTGAAGGAGATGATGGTGGTACTATGAAGTCACACTTCGCTGTTGATCTGGGACCACTTTGCAGATTCTCTTAATGTTGAAGTTGGGAATCACACTGGGTCCAGATCAGTGGAGAAACAGATCATTCTGTAAGTATTGTGTCGAGAGAGAGAGAGGTGTGGGCTTCTCGACTGTTTTCAGATTCTTTACCTATCAGATCCAATATCATATTCACTTCAGCATAAATTTAAAGAGTAAGAAGGGCCTCAGAAAATTCTAGCGTGAGCTACTGTTTCAGCACAGTTCATAGTCACTCTGCCCTTCATCCAAAGATGATATTCTGGACTGTGTTGAAGATGTACCTGAGACCACGTAGACTGGATTAGATTTTTCAGTCACTCTGTGTATTAAAGTCTCCAGCTGTTAGATGACTTACAATGGCAGTATGCTAATCAGTCTGTAGTGCTCATAATCAAAATCTCAAAGACAAAATGTGTTTCAACGACACACAGCGTGTCGAGTTGTCAAGTGTTTGATTTATTCTAAAGAATGTAAATAAAAGTCTTTTTGTAACTTATACCTTATTCTTTGTGGGTTCTGTGAAGGTTTCTGTTATCTCTTTGTTTTGTCGGAACAAAACCTCATATCTTCGGTTTTGACGTTTTTCAGTTTTTGACATCGTTTGAAAATGCCCGTTTCCCTTTACATTGTGTGCAAAATTCATGACGAGTAGGCTAGAAGAAATGAACCAAAATGGCTTGGAAAACCGTCTGGTTCCATTGACTTACATTTAAACTAAGGTATGTTTTTTCCTTCTCCTGGAAAGTTGGCATTTTGGAGATATGAGGTGTTCTTCCGACAACAGTGATATGTATGTATGATGCTACAGGCTAATTTTTAGGAAGCTGTAAAAAAAAAAAAAAAAATTAAGAAAATCATCCAGAAAGATGAACAGAGCTGTGGATGATAGCATAATGACTGAGAAGGCTGTGATGCATCTAGAATGACTTGTATCAATTTTGAGAAAGATAATGTATTATAGAATTCCTTTAAATAGCTCGAGTATTATTTAATACCTTCTTGATGTTCCTAAAATGTGAACTATTGAACACACCTCAAAAACCTCCATAGTATTTTAATCTAAACTGTATTACTGTTATTACTGAACAAAATAATATGACAAACTATTCTAAACGTTTGAATGTGGAGTGTGTGTGTGTGTGTGTGTGTGTGTGTGTGTGTGTGTATATATATATATATATATATATATATATATTTATTTATTTTTTGCCTTTTCATTTTCTAACCTGAAAATGCTGAAATATAAAGTTGAGCTATCGTTCATCTTGTAGAAGATAATCAGCTTTAAATGACCTTTTCTACAGGTAGTGAAGCTTTCCGAATAACCGTTTCATGTTTGAGACCCCGTTTTCTGCTAGTGGGCTAACACCAAAGAAAACAATGCTTTTTATTGTAGGAGCTCCAAAACAAGCATGGGGAAATAAAAGGTAGAGCGCAGTATGCCATTTCTCTTGCTTTTAAGTATAATTTGGGCTCTTGTCATGTGGACATCCTTTGAGGATAATAGCTCTGGATTGCTTTGTTTCACTCCCAACAACAGCATACGAAGAGAACACAAAGGGAGATTTTGATCTCAACGGCAAAAGACAGCTGTGGACGTTCACATATCCAGTATATTTGATTGCAGCAGTACAAATAAAAACATTCCAAACAGCTCTTAAAACATCGAGACATTGCTACAACTCCTATGGGTAATGTGGACAAATACAATTCTGAAAAAAGTCAATTTTAATTTGTTGTTTTTAATAATGTTTTATAGGCAATAACATATTCAGGTTTTTTTTTTATAGAAAATAAACATCTCTAAGAAATACTATACACAATTATAATAGTACATCACATCTTACATTTAAACAGCAGCAAATACTTATATACACAATTACTTTGAATTAAGAATCATAAGAATAATTTAACTGGATGGTTCCATTACCTTTATACTTGGTGTAATCTGTAATGGTTTGTGTTACACTGCAGTGAGTTGGATGTGGTGCCTACGATAGTGTGTGTGTGTTACATACATAACAGTGTTGAACATGAAACACATCGTTTCGGGTCTCTGCTCATGAGCGCTTCTCTCTGGTTTTGTTTTTCATTGTTAAGGTTGAGCCAGAAACAAATAAACAGTCCTCAGTGAAGGCCCTTTTTAATCTCTAAATACAGGCCTGTACATACTGCTGCAGTGAATGGCGATGAAGATCTCTTGAGAACAAGCGGTCGGACAGATGTGGCCTAAGTGCTGCCATGTGTTTGGAAATGCACATCAAAATACATCTTGGAAGAGCATTATATTAAAATAATATATTTATACTTCTTTTTTTCCAGATATGAGAATATTTAGACCTGTATAGCACACCGTGTACAATTTTCTTTTTTTTCTTTTTTTTTTTAATAACACTTAAGCATACATTGAAATACATCCAGTGGTTTGCTTGATGCATGACATCTTTGAATCCGAATGCGCTTGGAAATAGGCAGGCGTATGCGTCTGTGCCAAACAGCGGCGGGGCTTTGGGCTCTCGGAGAGGGCGGCCGGCCAAATCCGCCTCCAGGTGTCCCCGACTGATAGCATCCGTTCCAGGAAAGAAAGATTTAAGGGGAAAAAGAAATCAAAAGGAAGAATGGCACATTCACGGTTTTTTGAACAGAACAGTTTTTCCCCCTCTTGGAGAGGAGCTGTCCAGGTGGTGGTGCTGAAGGAGGGCAGGGGATGGGGCATCTCGGGGCTCAGGGCTTTTGCAGGGTGGGTACAGAGATGGTGCCAGGCGTCGAGGGCATGGATGATCTGATCTGATCTGATCTCAGGTCAGTATTGCTACAGTACCTTTGTGCTTCAGCTGAAGCCTCAGTTTCAGTTCCGGTGAGTCCAGTGAGTTTGCCTGTGGTGAGCTTCAGATAGATGTAAGTCCTCTGCAGCACTTCACAGGTGACATTCCGCAGCCTCGGTGTTTTACAGCTCTTATATTACACCGCCTGGAAAACGAGATGGAGGACAGGACAGAGTTAGCACTGGCAAACAAGGAAAGAAGCAAAATAACATGACCTGCCACTTCATTAGAAACACATGCCTTCACTCACTGGCCATTTGATCAGAAACACCAACCATATACAATACTGTGCAAAAGTTCCATCCTTAAATAGCCTTTAAGTACATTCATTTTTCAGACATTTCCAGGGAGATTAGATTTATGTTAATCTGCTCGCATATGAAAAAGGGAAGCCAAAGGAAAATAAGTTTCCAAAATTAAATTAAAATATATCAAGAAAACAGGATGTCAGGACAACAGTAAAACAACTGTGCAAGACCTGATAGACCACCAAAACTGTCACCATCAGATATATTGCACTTAAGCTTTCATCTCTGAGAGAGAGAGGAGAAAATCAAGCTCCACTCTTGTTTCAGATCCACAGGTGTTTCTGTTCATCCTTCCGCTGTGAGAGGACAACACTATGATATGTGTGAAAAGAGCTGAAAGGGTGGTCTCTGAGACAGTACTGTAGCTGCACTTTGTAGATTTACAATTACTGACTTTAGTCCATCTGTTGCTGTACAATTTATTGGCCCCCTCTATGCCATCCATCACTGGAAAGGCACCACCACAGGACCATCAATGACCAGATGTTATTCAAGGACAACAGAATGACCAACAAAACAGACTCTGCTACAGTCTCTGCTTGTACACTTACAAGCAATACCAGCAAGGCAAGTGTTTCTAATAAATTGGCCAGTTAGTGTACACTACAACAGGACGTACTGGAGTACACAGTACAAACCACTGACTTATAGGTGGTGTGTTTGTGGACCTTTCCACCTTACAATCATGTGACTTTTCCTCATGTCCCAGTCCAGTCTGACGTCACTAGGTCAAGCCAAGTCACAAGTCACAAGTTCTAGTGTCATCAGTGAGGAAATCCAAGGTCAAGTGATCATGTGCAACATATAAAACGTACAGAGGTCTAGGCAGTGTTGTATGAAGTACCTAGCAGTCATACTGAAGTCATACTATATGATACTGTACCACCAAGAAAAATTACTAGTAAAGGATAAAGTAACCTATGAAGATATACCAAAGTAGAAGCTTCAAAGTAACTGACATTACACATACATAAGAGTCACATACATACACACACATAAAATGCACAAGTAAATGATACAAATAATAAAAAAAAGTAGAAGCTTTCTTTGTTCTTTGTAGATCCAACATTTCTTCTGAAATTAAGGTTATTATTAAGGACTTTGTTCCTCTTTGCTGCAGTAACAGCCTTTAAATAGGTTTAGTGTACTAGGTATTGGAACATTGCTGTGAGGATCTGATTGCATTCAGCCACAAAAACATTACTGTGGTCAGGTACTGATGTTAGATGATTCGTTCTGGAGCACAAAAATCACTCAATACAATACAGGATGGAGCTCCATTACTCCAGGGAACTCCAGTTAGACTGTTTCACAGCCCAATGCTGAGGGGGCTTTACCCCTGTAGGTTATGCCTGGCATTATGCATCCCATTCTATTGCTGCTTCTTTTCAAATGTAGTAATGTGAACATGAAAGTTGACAGGGGTTTTAGTTGAGCACAGTAGAAATAGTCCTGAAATCAATTTAAGTACAGTAACAAAATAAACTACTTCTTCACTGTACACCACTGCTTATAAGAGTCACTGGATATCGTATTGCGTCCTGCTCAATGTGCTGGTTTACAATGCATGTGTCTCCATATGCTGTATATAAATCAAAGCAATATTACATGTGCAGCTGCGCTGTGTCTGTGAAAGAGAGAGACTATTTGTGTGTGTGTGTGGCTCTGCATCAGCAGTCTGCTGTGGCTCTCTAATTGTCCATGCTGAGGCAGTAGCCAATGTGCAAGTGTGAAGGCTGTAGCAAGCAGTTCGATGCAGCTGCCTCTCTCCAGCTCCCTCTAACACCCAGCAGGACTGCCCCCTAATTGTGTTGCCGTGGAACCTTTTTTTCTTCTCTTTTTTCTCCTCTTCCTCTAGCCCTGCCTTTGCTTCTCTCTCTCTCTCTCTCTCTCTCTCTTGATCCCCCCCGATCCCCCTGGCTAGCCACCAGAATCTCTATCCCTCTGTATTTCACTGCAGTTTAAGAACAGCCCTTGCTTCTTGTTCGTTTTCTACATTTGCAGCTAAAAGTCTATAAAAAAGGCTTTTGTGACTTATCAGAACAATAGAAGAACCCTTTTTTGTCTTTCATAGAACCATTTTAAAAGGTTCTTTATAGATCTACACACAACAGCATGAAGTCTCCTGCACAGAGTACTGAATTTTAAAAATATCATTTTACATGACCATTTTGAAACCTCTTCTTCTCTCTCTGAAGTAAACAGGCTGTTTCTATTACTGTGCCTTTAAGAATGATATACATAAATGACCCCTGTTCTGGTTGTACAAAAACAGTTCAGGCTGAAACACTCTGTATAACTTCACTGTGAATGGGTGGAGCTAAACTGGAAGAAGAAGAAAGCAGGTGCATGGAAGCTACAGTATAGCTGTACCTATACTATTACTGTTCTCTTTTCTCTCCTCCCCTTTGGCCCAGCCTGAAGCGAGTGTTGGCTGGAGCGATGCAGGGCTGCACTCATGCTCCTTTGCCACGTGAGCCCCCTAGAAAAAACACTATGCGTGTGCAGGCGTGGAGAAAAAGAAGAAGAAGAAGAAGAAGAAGAAGAAGAAGAAGAAGAGGAGGAGGATATTTCCTGGGAGACCTGCATGGGGGTGGAACCCCTACTGCTCACTTTCATTAAAAACAGCAAATTGGCATCGCAGAGACTTAAAGCCTTTAGATCCCCGAGTCAATGTATGTTCAGCTTACACTGAACTCTCTCTCTCTCTGTCTCTCTCTTCCCCCACTCTCCTTTGATGTAGCAGGGGAAAAGGGGAAGGCAGGGCATTTTGATCTATTGCCAGGTTTCCTCTCACTGTTTGTCAGCTACTGTTGTCAGTCTCCCTCTCTCCCTCTCTCTTTCTCTCTCTCTCTGCACCCCCATCTCCTCCTATCTCTCTCTCTCTACCTCTCCATCTCTCCTACCATCTTTCTACTGCAGTGCAAACCACTGACCTCTAGGTGGCATGTGTGCGGCTCCCGTGTTGTGGTCAAGCCACCTTGTTTGGGGTCAAATACAAGTCAGAGTCATTGGACAGTCAAGTCCAAGTGCAAGTCTGAATCGCCACTGAAGACATTAGAGTTAGATATCAAGTATTTTGTTATGATTATCATAATTATGTCCAAACATATCATGAGAACAGAAGAACGTATCACATGTTACTTATGTTGTCTGAAGTCAAAGATATAATCCAACAGGATCGTTCCCAATCAACTCTCTGTATTCCAATTGTTTGGAAATTTGAGAAAGGAGGGAGAATTGATTGAAATCCATTAACAGCTACACATTTTGATCTTGCCTTCGAAAAGTGAACATAACATAAAACACATTTATGTACTGTCACAGTTCAGGAATATCACATGCAAAACCTGTTGCTGAATCATGCCTGAATTCATTAGGACATCTTGATGTCAATAAGACTAGCAATCTGTTGCTACATTGCACTGCCAAAAACTGAAATCCAAGGCAACCCAACTGTAGCATTTCTACACGTATGTACAGTGAACAGTATCAGAATTCGCTGCAGCATGATTGTTAAAAAAACATACCATCCTATCCTGTTTATCACATCTGAAATGTTTGTGTCATGGAATTTGCAACTTCATTTAGAGGAATGCACATATACACTCACTGTATACTTTACACCTACTTAGCACTTACACTCACTGACTACTTTAAAACATACAATCACCAGTAGGTCCACTATATACAATATAATTTCCATTAACTGATTAATAGTCAGGGTGGCACGGCGGCACGATGGGTATCACTGTCGCCTCACCGCAAGGAGGGCCTGGGTTCAATTCCCCGGCCGGGTGACCAGGGTCCTTTCTGTGTGGAGTTTGCACGTTCTCCCCATGTCTGTGCGGGTTTCCTCCCACAGTCTAAAGACACGCAGTCAGGCCAATTGGACATACTAAATTGCTCCTAAGTGTGAGTGTGTGTGTGAATGTGTCTGTCTGCCCTGCGATGGACTGGCGACCTGTCCAGGGTGTATCCTACATTCCGCCCAATAACCGCTGGGATAAGCTCCAGCAACCCCCCACGACCCTGAGGGAGAAGCGGCTTAGAAAATGTGTGTGTGATTATTAGTCATTAACTACAAGCTTTTCATTTATCAATGTTACAAAAAACATAAAAGTGCACAGAACTTTAACAACTAAATATAATATCAATTTCTTCAACGTTTTTTGTTTCTTAATGAGTCCACCCTTTGCCTCCTGAAGACTCACTTTCATTGTTTCAAAGAAATCCCAAAATCGCTTCTCACGATCCAAGTAACCCCGAACACATTCAATTGTGTTCATGTCTAGACTCCTGAACAGCTACACATCCTTTCAGACCCATAGTGTTGTGGAAGAAAGGACAGGAAAACCTGTGGATTTTATATGCAAGTGAATTATCTTCTACCTAATCAGAAATATCTGCTGAATAACAAATAGCTTATATCTATTAGCTCTTTCAACTGGAAACTAAATTAACAAAAGAAGGGTATAAAAATTTTACATGGGAAAAATTGCCAATTCATTTTCATGCAAAATTTGCCATGACATTTGCCTCCCTCTATCCCATCATTAGTCAGCTTCTGACCACAGGGCCATCACTGACCATACACTATTTGGGTGGTGGACCATTCTCAGCTCAGCAGTGACACTGACATGGCATATGTAGCTTGCTGGTAAGAGTGTATCAGGCATAGCAGTGCTGCTGGGGTTTTTGTACAGTGTCACTACTACGCCAAGAGTGGTCAGACATCCAAAAATATCCAGCCGAGTGTCGTTTTATACATCAAGACCTGGTTCTTCCTTGTTCACGTCTAATTAGAGGTACCCATTACACCAGGGATAGGATGCCAGGACTCCTTTAAACCTCACCTGTACTTCACCCACTTGAATGTAATGAAACATCTATAGGTGACCTATTTGGTTTATTCTCAGCTCCGGCCATGCATCCTACCTTACAAGTCTCTAACAGTGGAGCTCGCATACTAATTTAGTCTTGGGATCCTGGGAGGAATAATAGGAGTCAGAGTACCGAGAGCAGAGAGCATCTAATTAGCATCCACTGTGCTAGCATGACCATCGCTGGAGAGATGGCCAGTCAATAAGAGACAGATAAGGGTGAGCTCCTTGCTAGGCTCGTCTGTTGCCCTGGGAGATGGAGCTGATGAG
The DNA here is from genome assembly GCF_015220715.1 of Pygocentrus nattereri. Taxonomy (NCBI): domain Eukaryota; kingdom Metazoa; phylum Chordata; class Actinopteri; order Characiformes; family Serrasalmidae; genus Pygocentrus; species Pygocentrus nattereri. Next base: position 9,399,925 of record NC_051224.1, read on the forward strand.
CGACTGCGCTGCACACCTCCATTCAGTGCTATTGTTAGGGAGGTCGGCAAATGTTCCAGCAAGGGCACTGAAGTACATGGCATAATAGGGATGTCTCTGAGATCAAAGATGTCCTTTAATGTGCTGGAACAGGCTTGCTCGCTTACCTTGTGTTTTGGACATTTTATCGAGAATGTGTCCTCTTCGAATATGCAGCCTGAGAGGGGCAGAGAGAGAAAGAAGGAAATGAATCAAAGACAGAAGTCAGTAATCAGGGTTGCAATCACAGGATGAAACCCGGACGCTTTTCATCTTCAATGAAAGTCAACAAACATGAGAAGATGGCTAGTCCTTACGGTGATGATGGTAGAATGAGATGCAGGGGAAAGTCTATACATCACAAACACTGACACACCATACAAGGTCTCTAGTCACAGCTAAATGGATAGATGGAACCACACAGTGAATGACAGTCAGTAAGAGACATAAACACAAACACAATATGCCTTTCTCTCTCTGTCTTACCGGTTTCTTTGGCGCAGACATAGTGGTACGTATAAGTGCAGTTCTTCCAGCAGCAGCCAATGGAGGCACCCTCACTCTGGCACTTGGAACATTTCTGTAAAAAGACACAAGAAATCTTTAGTTCCTAAAGGGGGATTTCTACTGATTTTGCAACATTTCTGCATCCTTAAATGGTTACGACAAAGTCCTTCAGAGTAGATTGCTGTGTAATGCTCCATTCTAGAGAAATACACGGTCAGAACTGTTTCCAGTGGTATTGTTAATGAACCAGATGTCAGAAGTGCTTCATGCCAGTGAAAACTATGTCACGGACAATTGCTACATGGAATGGGTACAAATACACTGCCTAATGCTGGACATGTTGTTTTATGAAAGTTTTAAGATAGTTTTAAGGTTTTAAATCCAGAAGAAAGGCCTGGTCCCTGGTTCCTATCATCACCATTCTAAAGAAATCCAACTCTGCAAAGTACTCTTTAATGCACTATTTACATCTCAATAATAGAGCATGCATTAATTTATAAAAATGAATGAAATTACCTTTTAAGACAGCATTCACTATACTAAATATCTTTAAATCACCATGGGACACTGTTAAACCTTAGTAAATATTGACTATATGCTTACTGTGACTGTAGAGTCCTGTGCAGCTTCCCTCAGTCCATACAGTTTGCCTGCAACCAGGATCACACCGCTGGTCCAGATAGTACAGGCCTCATGTGCCCAGTACTCCTTAGCCTCAGCCTCCTGCTGCAACCTCTGCAGAGCTGAGACACAGCCCTCCTTACCAGCAGGGGGTGCTGCTCCACCAGATGTCTCCTGCAACAGCTGCAGTCTTTTAAACCTCATCAGCAAGCCAAGACGACTTCTAAGTTGTGCCCTTCTTTCTCTCCTCGGCTGCCCGCAATCTCCTTCACTCGTCCCTTCTTGAAGCAAGTCCTTTCCTCCCTCTCTCCTCAGAACACTGATCTGTTCTGCGCTGCAGCTGGTGGCCTTGTCTTTTTCTCTGTCTCTGTTTTGCCTGAAGTCCTCCCGGTACATTAAAGACAGTGTTTTCCGTGGTACGCTTTCTGCAGGATAGTATGGACCACATAAGTCCCCAAGCTCTCTGTAATTCGCTGGCTTTCCACACAGGCAGCATACCAGACACCTGTCAGTTAGGCTTTTGTTAACTAAGGGTCCCTGGAGCATTACTGAAGAGTCTGGTATTGCCTTAGTAAATGTGACTGAGTTTTTAATTTTCAGTGAACTCTTTTTTCTTGCCTGAATGAGCAGCTGCTCTTCCTCTGGCCTGTTTACAATCGTGCAGAGGGAGGCAAGCTCTCTGGAGCTGTCAATGCGTACATATGGTTTGAAAGAAATTTTGTTTTCTTGTGGTTTCAAAAAATCTGACAATTTCCCCTTCACAGTAGGAATGCACTCTTTTTTGCATTTTGTCTTAAGCAAATGTCCCTTTACAGTTACCCTGATGACATTACTATCCTGTTGGGTCTTTTTTTTAGGACCAGGCTTTTTTTTGACCTTTTGACCTTCTTCCTTTACTGGGCTTTGACCTAAGGCCTCTTCCTGCTGCTTTTTAAGTGATGGCCGTCTGCCCCGTTTGGGTTTGATGATTATAGAGCATATTTCCATAGGTGACTGTTCCTTCTGTGTCTTCTCATCTGTGTCTGGGGAGACAGAGGAGGGTGGTGGTGGTGGTGGTGATGATGAAGATGGTGAGGGTGAAGGTGCTGGGGGAGAGATGGGTACATCAGTCTTGTTCTGCTCCATAACTGGCACACTGTTTGCTAGCTCAGCATCTTTCCTCCTCTTCTTGCGCTGCTTCAGATGCATTTCATGGTTATTTTTGATGGCTCTCTGTTTGGCTAACCTTGGTGTGTTGATAATGAGGCTGCCAGTCTCTAGCGCCACATCCGGGGTGTCAGTGCACTCAACAGCGGCCCACTTTCTCCGCTTCTTCTTAGGAGTTGGGATGCATGCTGTGTCTGGGGTCTCTTCAATGCTAACTGTGTTCTCACCCTCCCCTGGTGTCACCTCAGGGGTATTTACTGTCTCTCTCTTTTCTGTTACCTCTTGTGCTGACTTTGATGCTGATTCTTCCGGTACAACATCTGGTTGGATTGTTAGAGGCTGTTTTTTGGATGCTGGAGATGTGATTTTCTGAACCATAGCTTCATATTTAAGTCCTCTGCCTTTCCTTGGGGGCAGATATTTTGTTTTAGTAGGGCACTGAGGAGGCACGCAAGGTGTGTCACCGATATCTTCAGGGGGAGTGTTATCTTTGATCAGAATGCTGCAGTCAGATGGTTCTAATTTATGTCCTCGCTTTCGCTGTCCCCTGGAACCCTTGGCTCCAACCACTGTGGTTTTTAAAGGCGGTTCCTGTGTTTTTGTTTTTTTACTGGCTTTAACACCTTTCTTCTTCTTTACTGGCTCTGAGGACTGTAAACTAGCTTTTCTTTTGACTGAAACAGGCACAAGCTCCTCATTGGGTTGACTAAGTGAATCCGTGCAGACTTCCTCCTGGCTCAGAGATTTAAGGTTTGATGTTTGGCTAACGCATGGCTGAGATGCAGTCACTTCCTGTATTTGTGTCTCAGTGAGTTTCACTGCTGATGTTTCAGTCAGTGCCTCTTTTTCTTTCTCCTTGTCCTCAGTTAATTTTACCTGTGTTTGTTTCCGAGATCTTAATACCATGGACTTTTGTTCTTTTGCTATAGACTTTAAAGAAGTGTTTTCCAAAGGAATTTCCAAAGCAGAGCCCATAGTGCTGTCTACAGAGGAACCCAAAGTAGTACCGACAACAGTGTCCAAAGTGTTGGCTGGGCTTTCTTGCTGTTCACTGGTGTCACTGATGTAACTTGTGTCTTTAATATATTCTGTGATGGCCTGTACATTCTCTTCATGTTTTATTGATTTGATCTTAGAACTGAGTCCTCTTGGTCGACCAGGGCCTTTTGGAATTACTCCATCTGTAGGCTTTGAACCAGGCTTTGGACCAGTCTTCAAAGCAGGTATAGCTGGAGGCTTAGGACCAGGCTTTGGACCAGGTTTTACACTTGGCACAGCCCCAGGTTTTGGGCCTGGTTTTGGTCCAGATTTTGAGCAAGGTTTGGGTCCAGGCTTTAAACCTGGCTTTGGAACAGGTTTTGAACTTTGTTTTGGGCTAGGTTTTGGACCAGATTTTAGACCTGGTTTTAAACCAGCCTTTGGACCAGGTTTTAGAACAGGCTTTGGGACCGGCTTTGGTCCTAGCTTCGGCCCAGGTTTTGGGCCAGGTTTTGAACTGTGTTTTGGACCTGGCTTTTTTCTCTCTGGAGAGCAAACTTTTGGGACATTCTGTGTCCCAAAAGAACGTGTACACATCCTGGATGGTAAACCATCTGCCAGAAGTTTTGGTGTTTGGCTACTAATGTCCAGCTGAGCAGCCCCCATCTGATCAGGGAAGAGGGCACTATTACTTGAGGGCATGCTGGGCTTTTCTGGAGATGGTGGGGCTCCATCTCCCTCCACACTTGGCTGTCTCCTGATCCCTGCATTTGAATGGATTAGTCTCCTCCTACCCCGTGCATGCTTCCTGCCCAGCAGTCTTGGATGTGCAGATGGAGCCACCGGCTCTGGTTTTGCTGATGGTGTTACTGCACTAGGACAGCTTATACCTGGCTCTATATCCTCATCTCCTTTCTGTGGGGAGGGTGGAGTATCCGCCCAAGATGGTGCAGAGTGCAGTACTGACTTGCCTGGCAACTGAGGAGAGTCAGGCTCCAGCACCTTTGCATCGCTGCGATCGATGTGATCCCTCGCCTGAGTCTGAGGTGTTGTTTTCTCATTGAGAGCTGAGAAGCCAGTCTTGACAGAGTGAGACTGAGGTGCAATGTCACATGCAGCTGACCTCCTTTCAATGCTTCTGTGGGTTGCGTCTTGGGCAGTGGTCTCTGCAGTTTCTGTGCTGATGAGTGGTCTGCCTGCCGTCTCCTCTGGCTTATTACAGGCCTCTGCAGAGGACTCCTCTGGTTTTGCTTTATTATTAACCACCTCTTCAGTGGGTGTCAGACTCTCCTTCTCCACTCTCACCTCAGTGGCCAGATGGGATGAGACTGACTGCTGCTCAAAGGAATCATTCTGTCCCTCAGAGACTGACAGCCTCTCTTCAGAAGATTCAGTCTGAGAAGTGAGCTGAGGTGTGTCTGTGTTTTCCTCTTTTTCAGGTAAATATTGATTTGACTCAAGTATGTCTCTTGAAATAGCTGGTGATGTTGACACATGGCCTTCAACATTAAGCTGTGGTTCTGTTTTGAATATTTCAGATTTCATTTCTGAATCTTCAGTTCCCTTGTGGCTGGTGTCTGAATGGCCCTTTTCAGCAAAATCTCCTTCCTCTGCCTCATACTTGTTTTTCAGTTCCTGATAAATAGTGTCATCTGTTTCATACGAGTAGCTTTCATCTGACACTGATTTATTTATCTTATGAAAAAGAGAGGGGCATTTCTCATCCTCTAACCACTCTTGTTGTTTCTCACTTGCCTCCATGACTTCTCCTTTGCATTCACGTTCTGTGGACAAATTCTTTTTTCCAAATTCCTTTTCTTCAGCCATCCGCTCAGACCAAGCAGACTCCTCAAAGTTCTCCTTCAGAGTACTCTCAGCTTGCTTTAAGTCTAGTGGAGAATTGCTCTCCTGCTTCATAGGGCTTGGGGCTGTTACACTAATGGGGGACCTCTCATCTCTAATGCTCCTGAGTGAACTATTGTGTTCCTCTCCAAATGGTACTCTCTGTACCCTAGGGTCACAGTTCAGATTATCTTCAAAGGTTGCACTCTGCAGACTTCGGACTGAATCCCCTGATCTGATGGACATATCATCTGTTGAGTTCATCGAGCAAGTAGACACTGTGTCCAGGCTCAGCTGGGAATGTGCTGATGCATGTGTTGGACCTTTGTTCTGGCCAAAGTAATAGTAGCTCCTTTCCATCTGGTCTTCAGTGCTGCTGGAGTATCCTCCCTCTTGTATCTCACCAGGCATAGATCTTGGGTTGCCAAAAGCATCAGTGTGGGGAGGACCATGTTGGCTTTCAGGACATGAAGAGTCCTCTATAGGCCTTAACTGCCCCCTATAGTCCTCTCCCTTTTTTGGCTGGTTTCGTTTGCCGCCTTTTTTGTTGGCCATGAGAGCTTCTGATAGCAACAACTGCTGGACATTATTGGAGATATTCTCTACTTGAGATGTTAGAGCATTGAGGCTCCACAAGCTCGGGTTGGACAAAAGCTTCTCAGAGAAACGTTCCTTCATAGAGCCAGAGTAACTCTGAGACTGGTGATTGACACTGGGAGATGGATGGGTGTGTGGAGGCATTAACATGGTCTGGTCTTGCAAACCTGCAGAGGAGGAGGAAGCTGTAGGATTGATTTGTTGTCCATACTGGAATGTATCAGGATTGGGCATTAAGGGAGAAGGGGTAGAACTGTATGAGGGAGACCTTCCCACAGATCGTGCAGGTGAATGGCTAGAGCTTGGACTGCAATTTTGGTAATACTGTTCAGGTGACCTCACGGAAATATCTGTGAGGCAGTAGTTCTGTTGCGGCGGATTGTAATGTTGGAATTTCTGCAGATTCTCTGGTGTAGCTGACATTCCTTGAAGGGAAGCCTGCTGTTCAAATCCAGCTCTTGAAGGAGGCTGCTGGTAACCATAACTATTTTGTGGTCTATAGCCACTCTGCTTCAGACTGCTATGGTTACCCAGCTGCCTTGAATATTGGGCATTAGGTGGCATTCCATAGCCACTTTTGTAGCCATGAGGAATCGGAGTGCATTTCTCCATGTAAGATGCAGAGGCTGAGGACGGTGGTTGGGAGTGCTGTGAGAAATGAAGGTGGCTCTGTGGGTACATCAAAGGAGATGGAGTAGGATTGGGAGTGTGGCCCTGTTGATGGGGGCTTGTATAGACAGGGGCAGAGGGTTGGGAAGGGAGATGGCACTGGCTTTGAGAAATGGCTAGAATATTTTGCTCAAGGTACTGGGATGACCCGCTGACCCCAGGCTCAAGACGGCCCACCATATCCTGCTCATACTGAGACATTTGCGTGGACTCATCCCACTTTTGTAAGTGTCCCTCACTCATGTACTGGGCTGAGTATCCAGAGCTCATGTGACCGCTATACCCAGATTGCAGGTGCTGGCTTGGTGCTTTGCCTCCTCTGTATGGTTTCTTGGTCTGAGCTGAACTGCTGCTATAGCTGGGGTAGGTCTGCTGCCCATAACAGTCTTTAGATGCTGCTCCTGCTGTTGGCATCCCTGCAGCAGCAAGAGTGTTCACCTCGTAGCCCTGTCTGGTCTGGCCGTGATGATGTCTGTAACTCTCAAGGCGTGATAATTCATGGGGTTCCTGCTGGTAGCAGTGCTGGTTGCCATGGAAACCACTCCGCTCTCTGAAGGACTGCATGGCTCCAGCTAGGGGGCTCTTTGAGAGAGAGAGAGAGAGAGAGAGAGAGAGAGAGAGAGAGAGAGAGAGAGAGAGAGAGAGAGAGAGAGAGAGAGAGAGAGAGAGAGAGATTAGTAGCTTGCTTTATCTTTTCTATCAGAGATCAGTTATTCACTGCAATCAATTTGAATTCAATTTCTTTTTTTCTATCATAAGACAAATTGAATTGTAACACAAATGTAGGCTACTCAGTCATTCAGAAAATCAAAACATTAATCTCACAAAATTTCATTTTCTTGGAAAAGCTGTGCTCAGTTGTTTTGGTATTTCACATCTGAGAATTTAAGCACTTTATATGTTAAAAACATCAATGCAATCCCTTCTATCATATCAATATTTCTTGCAATGCTGATGTTGTCTATGGTCATTTACCATAGAATGCAAAAATGTGGAAAAAATGCACACAGTAAACTTGAAAATGGTCTTCACAGGTCACTTGTAGTAATGAATTTCTTCAGTGACAGTTACACTTCTCAAAACTGGTTGCAGTGAGGAACTATCTGCACTTCATAGTTCTGTAACGGTATTCAATCCACAAAAGGCTATGATAATTAGCCAGTGAATCAGGTGTGTTTAAGATGGGACCACTAAAGAGTGCAGCCCAGGGTCCCCCCTAGGACAAGGATTGAAAAACAATGCCTTATGTGGACCTTGCATTAATTAAACAACCTGCCAAGCATATTCAGTAGTGTACAGCTGTACTGTTATTGTTGTCACCTAAGACATGGTACATGATCTGCATTGTTGCACTGCCTTTGTTGTTTAATATGCTGAGATGCAGACTCCTCTGCTAATGTCACCCACAAATCCTTTCTGTCCTCAGCAGAGCGGGGCCGAACTCCAGTTAGTCGGTAACGAGGGTCTGTTTTACGGAGGGGTGGAGGCACTATAAAGGGAATAATGTCACCAAGAGACAGTGCAGCAGAGGCTCTTCCGTCTCTGCACTCCAGTGCTGGGAGACTGTCGAGGGACAGCCACCTGGTCTCATCAGATGCTTGCATTACTCATCTCACTAGCGCTCTGTCTGAAGTCACCAAGCCCCTGAGCTTGCCGCTCCCCTCCAGCAACGGTACAGTTGCCTCCCAGGAGGCCCCCAGCCATCTATTACTGGTTCAGTGGTGCTGCTGTGCTTGTTTACACAATGACCCAAATAAGATCGCTTGGGATGCGAGCTTCAGGACCTCAAAGATGCATACTGGAAATATACAAGCAGTGCATTTTTAGTGCATTTGATTGTGCTTTTTCTAGTGAAATGGGACTGCTGAGAAACTTTCTTTTTTCTAGCTGTATCATCATTCTGTGTGATGCATCAATGAATGTATGGTATATTTATGTTGTCTTAAGGGACAAAGAATGGGCTTACACATGGTGACACTGGAAAATCAGTGAATTAGTTTGAGACAGTACTACAGCACAGACAACTTTAAGGATAGGTCAACGACATGACCAAGGATTTACAAAGAATTTGTCTTAGAATTTTAAAGGTAAGCAGTCTCTTGTTAGTCTTTAAATGGGCATATCTAGTTACAGTGACGTCTGCTGTGCAATTGGGCTTTTTTAACGGGGTGGGTGGGTTGTTAGTAAAGGCAGGATGTCAACACATTGGGCTCCAGTGTATCGTAAACTATCATACCCAGTGAGACCTTTACCAGCCAATGCGGAGTTATGTTGGTGAATAACGCATTGGCTGCTAGTACATGAACCGGCTTAGGCCCTGATTGTCACACATTATGCCAACTAATCTCACACACTGAAGTTGCAGAGCTCCTTTGATCATATCATCTCTGCTAGAACTTTGGTCTGAATTTCTTTTTCTCTCTCTCTCTCTCTCTCTCTCTCTCTCTCTCTCTCTCTCTCTCTCTCTGTAATCCTCTACCTCATGCTTGTGGATGGAGGTTTTAGCAATGTATTTTTTAGTTCTGCCCAATGTACATCTCAGATCTACCTCAATTAGGCATATTAAAAGGAGCATGTGTGGAGGGAATATGGAATGTCCTCTGAGGAGAATCTACACATAAGACCACAGGCACTTTCTTAAAAGGGCAGGACACATTCCTTCATTCCCTACATATTCATGACCATGGCATTTTGATGCCAACCCCTATATTAACCCTGTATTGAAGACATTATACTTTGAAAATATTACGGCAAGAAACTGCTGATATTTTATTAATAGTTTTATGCTAAGATTACAGCATAACCCAGGTATTGCTCCTTCATAAAACCATCAGTGCAGTGCCTGGTAATATAAGAAAAGCAATTATGGGGTGTATTTTCCACTACTCAGGATTTGTAATCTAATAAACCAATAAATCAGGTGTTTGGCATTTGCCAATCCCTCATATGACAGCTGGGGTTAAGGGATTAGTGGGTGTAAGGCAACCTGCGGAAAATGAGCCTGCAACCAAAAATGTTTGACTGATGAAAAATGCCCATACTCATGAGCAATGCACCAGAAAAGCATATGGCATTTATTTCAGCATTCTTTGTATTTAAAAAGCAGAGAGAAGATCAGTTATGGTCAATGGACAGGGACTAAAGGTCAGGCGAAGGGTCAATTCAATTAAATTCAACCAGATCTGATATCGAATTAAATAGTTCACCTACAGGATCTGCATTTAAATGCATGGATGAATTTCAAATATAATTCATCTCCTAAATTAGCTAAATTTAATTAAGTGACCCCAGCCCTGAAGTAAGGGATGTTCACCTGCCACACATCTGAAGCCTACTGTAAGTTCCTATTGAGCCAGGCCTGTTTGATGTGAAAGACGTCTATAGCTGTGGAATGATGGTTGGGGAGATGCTAATCGGATTGGATGCTTTCGATTGGTCGTTCTGGCTTGGCTGAGTACAAGGTGCATTTCTCAGAGATGTCACTTTGACAGAGCTTCAATGAACAAGCTGGCACATAGGCGCACAGCAGTCAAGGAGAAACGAGCGCTTTTGGGCAGTGGACACATGGAAGGACCCAGGACATTCTGTTCTGCTTTAGCTTATTTCAAATTCTGTTGGTCACTTCTATGATTTATCTGCAGAATGTGGAAGCCAGTTATTAAAGAGAGCCTATTACTGGACACTAATGCTGCTATTTCTGGTAGTTTAAGTAATACATTAAAATATGCTCCACTTTTTATATCACCAATTAATCACAATTGTCTGGTAAATTAATTGGGTTGAGTTATTTTGGACTTCCTTCTCAGGACTGTCTTAGGATGTATTTTACTCATTATCAGTATGTTGGTATGCAACTGATTGGTTTTGATTCAAAATCTATTACATGTGGTCCTGACATTTAGTGATGTTACTGCCTTATGTCTAGAGTTGGGTTGTATCAAGTAGGCCAAGGCAATAAAATGACAACTATCAAAATCATCAAAAATATTCTTCTAACAGAATATTTCTTCTACATCTAACAATTCCTGATAATTATCTATACCAAATGATATGGAAAAATATAGTGTCATAAAATATTAAACAATCTTCAATGTCAAGCAATCAAGCCTAAGACTAGAAGTTCAAATGACCAGTCCGGGTGGCTTGTGCCATTAGGGGGCTATGGAGAGTGGCCTTTAAATGTCGAGCCTCAGTGCTGTCGGCATGGTGACGCTGCGCGAAGCAAGCATGCTGCCGTGCCCTCCCTGCTGTGAGGAGCCTGCTGCATGTTTCATCAGCGGCAGCCGTGCCCCGGGCATCACGCCTCAGGGACTACCACCGCTGCGCCAAGGGAGAAGGGCTGGGGGCAGGTGTGGTCAGAACCCTCCCTCCACCTATATCTTCTACACCCTTGCTTTAGTGCCTGGGTTTGTGTTTATGCTAAAAAAGAGACAGACAAGAAAAAGTGTGTGTGCGTGTGTGAGAGCAAAGTCTCCAGCTGCACTCAGAGCACCCTAATACCTGAATAAGACAGAAAAGCATGTTCGGAGCAGGGAGAGAGGGCTTAAGCAGCTTTGTGGGACAGCACTGTAGACTAAAGAGAGATAAACGGAGTCTGCTGATGGCGTGAAGCATCGAGCCCTAATACCTCCTGTTTTTCTTCAAGCCTGAGGAAACTGCATACAACCTGGCTACCCTGGCAACAACAGAGATGACTCCACGTATGGTAACTAAGCACTCAGCGACTATCTTGGGAATTTCAAACCTCTGTTTATGAAAGACAGAAAAGGGAGCGAGGGGAAGAGGAAGAGAGGAGAAACAGAGACAGCGAGAAGTAGAGGTAGAGAGAGAGAAAAGGGTCGGCAAATTGGGGCAGGAGGCTGATTGATATTCCAGTGCATGAGGGGAGCAGGGAGCTGTAGAGCAGCTCACGGAGAAAAAGTGAGAGGGGGATGTTAGTATAGGGAAGTCTCTGCAGCAGGTGAAGCTGCTATACTCTTGTCTCTGTCCTGTGCTGTACTGAAGCAGAGGCCTCTTTGATCTCCTCCTATCTCTCTCTCTCTCTCTCTCTCTCTCTCTCTCTCACTCTCACTCCGCAGGGGCGCTCCAGCTGTGCCTGTTCATTCTCGAGCTAAGATCGCACCTCACTCTCTCCCCTCCCGCATTTTCCGTCCCCCAGATCGCTTACATTGATCTCCCGGAACTGAACGAGAAGTCTCGAATGCAACCCGTGCTGAGGGATTATTTGCTTTGAGACAGACTTCATCAATAATGGTGGTACAAAAGGCACAATGACATTACTGGCCCGAAATGCTATATGCCTTGCTGCGCTCAATAAGGGCACAGTCATTTATTTCTCCCTGTGAGGCTTGCCGCTTCGCTCCGTCTCTCCTCTCCCCTCCACTTCAGCCCACCTAATTGATGAAGCAGAGAGATCTCCGTGTCACTTACGCTTTCTTTCTTTCTTCCCTCTATTTCTTTCTTACCCTTCTCTCTGTTCCATTCCCTGCCTTGTTTTCTGTCTCCCTCTTCACCTCTCTTCTTCATGAGCTCTCTTTCTGCCCATTCTATTCTTGCTGCACCCTTCCTGCTCTGCTTTTCCTCTTCCCTTTTGGTCCACTTTAACAACAGATTAACCTTTTAGGTCCAAACAGGGGACTTAGATGTGACCTTGGGAAAGGAGCTGAGGTGGGTGTCCAGCTTGCAACCCTTGAGGGAGCATGCTAGACTCTTGCTACCCATGTGGTGTTGTCTAGTCTGAAGTAGTAGGCATCCTCTGTTTTGATTTGATCATGGTGATCAAGTCTAGCCAAGAAAAACGTATCTAGCTACATAAATGTGTCCATTAACATTGCATTCATGGTTGCAATTTCACTTCCAATCCTTCCAGTCCTGGAGTGTAAGATTTAATACAGACAAGCAGTGTATCTGTGTCTGCTTGTCTCTGTCATCATCGTCATGAGCTAAGAGTCATGGAAGGATGGGGCAGACGTCATTATGGTCCCATGATCTATGCTGAAAATATGCACTACTCTGAGCTAATTTGTCAGAGGACTTCACCAGCCATGGCTTGCTTACGTAGTGCGCCGACATTTGGTCTGGCCATTCTAGCCTCTGAGAGCACCCTTCTGTCTGTCGCCTCTGTGGATGCTTTAGCAGACGCTGATTTTGGCACTTGCCCTTTGAATCTGAAGTTTGGTTGGGGCTAAGGCTGGGTTGGCCAGAATTCAAGCCTGCCACACTGAGAATTGCTGGTTTAAGGGCTTTATAATGCAATTAGCAGGAGGAGGGGTGGTACAGGGCAAACACATTGTGGTGTAGGGAGACAGGGAATGTTCACAGGGAGGGTTTTTTGCAGCAGGCTGAACCGTTTTCAGGGCCATGACGATGCCCCGGGCCTTTCCCAGAAGGTGCCCTTCATGTCCCGGACTCTTCATGTTCTATTCATGTCAAGTCCTGGCTCTCTGCCCTATCAACTGCATAGCTGTTACCGGAGGACTAGACTGGGGAATATTTGCTCTGAAAACCCAGCCGCACCGAGTCAGGCTAACGCTAAAAGCCACAGATACACTGATAACGTGTATGAAATCAGAGCAGGGCCCGGATACACCACAGGGAATGTGTGAGAGAGCGTGAGGGAGAGAGAGAGAGGGATGGAGTGAGGGGTTTAGGAGGAGAGATGAGGATTGTTATTGCCAGGCAGTTCTTTCATTGATTTTTTTTTTCTTTTCCTTTCTTTCTCCTTCCTTTGCTGCTAAAATAACAGCGGTGCTTACACGAACCTTCTAACACAATTAGAAGCAAATCCAGATGGGAAGAAACGTGTGGAGGACAGTCTCTCGTCTTTAAGTGACTGTTAGCAATCCCATATTGTGCAGGACTATAATAATTGTTAGAACAATCCATGAACAAAGTAATGTAAATATGTAAAATATGATATGTGAATTTTATCATCTGTAACGCATTGTATGATGTTCAGATAATGTACAAGGTATTTATAACAGTTTGCAAAATACTGCAGGAAGTGCTTGAAGGCAATTACTGTTTTCTACCACCATAAAGAAAAAAAGTTGCCCTGACAAGACTTTGAACAATACAGGTGACAGAGGTTAGATTTGTTGATTAACATTAATGTTGATTGTTAGTTGTAAGCCCACCATTGCTATATTCTCTGAGGTCTGATACTGACAAACAGAGAACAATACATCCTACAAATGTACAAACCAGGCAGGAAAGCATAAGAGCCCCTATATCCGGCAGGAGCGGAGGTGGGTGGTGGGTGGCAGGGGGGAGGACATGCTCTTTGAAAAGCGTCCGCTGATGCGATTGCTCTGTCAAAAACGCTTTCTCTGATGCCGGGAGAGTCAGCGGTTTGGGGGATGAGGCTTAAGACAAAGGGATGCTGGAGCTTTGGCTCATTTATTCCCCTGTCTCTCGCTCTCTCCCTCCCCTCTCTCCCCGCTGTCTGTTGTGCGGACCTGCTAGGGAGAGACAGACAGAGTGTGTGGACAGGGATGGGTGAGTGTGTGAATGTGTTGGTGGAGCACAGCCAAGCCAGAAGAGGGAGATGGGGGAGTGGGGAGCCTTTGTTCTCGGCTGATGGAAAAGAAAAAAAAAGCCGCACCAGATACGGATTCGCGCTGAGGCCGACATCAGAGTGCATCACAAGGCGAGCGGCACGGTGCAGCGTGATTAGATTAAACCTGGGGCCCAAATTACTCTGCTTGCCCTAATTAAACTTTAATCTCCAATACCACACAGATTACCTGCAATGTAATTGAGCGAGGAGCAGTGATTTAAGGAGCACTATGTGTGTGAGTATGTGTATGTGGGAGACAGAGAGAGCGACAGAGAAAGGATGCAGGGTTGGCTGAAGGTCATGTCCCCCTGCAGGCAAAACATCTCTCTCTCTTTTTCTCCATTTTTTCTGAGCTCCCTTTTCGCAGACAGAGGACGACGGTAGTGTCTGTGCCTGTCCAGAAGTGGAGCAGTCAGTTCTGACTATGGATGCTGTCCAATTCAATATCCCCTACCACCGAGTGAAGTCCACACAATAGCACTCAAGTCCACTGCCTCCCTACACCCCCCAACCATCATCCCTCCAGCTTCATGACTCGTTTTTCTGTTTCAAGAAAATGATGACCACATTTCCTGCGTGGAATTGTGCGGGAGAGAAAGGGAGTGAGTGCATGTGTGTGTGTGTGTGTACAGCTGCATTCAGAAATATGATCAATGGGGCTGATTCAGAGATAGGATAGCAGGTGTCTGCACCCTCCCCCCATTTCATGCCACCGTCCAGAAGGTGATGGGAGATATGAGAGGTGCCATTTTCTATCTCAGAGCGTGCCGATGTCCTTTACATCCACGATAAAGGCCCATCGCCACAGACATGGGCTCCAGTCAGTTGGTGGCAGGGTCAGAAAACACGGGGTCAGGCTGTGAGCATGTTTTTCATTTTGTAAAATTGTACAGATAATTATTGTTCTTCACAACAATCCAGAAATGGGAGCTATTAGAACTCAGTTTACTTTGCTTGCATCACTGACAGCAAAGAAACTGGCCACGCCAGCAGGATCTCACATATCTTTACAGACACAAATGTCAAAAAAAAGAATAGAAATATACTTTACCTAAATCAGTCATATAAAAAAAGTATTTACGCTTAAGATAGACAGCTAACACATCAAGTACAGAGGTGGTCGCTTCTAAATCTAAAGACATCTTTGGACTGACTTTCCAGCAGGCAAATGGTGAAATCCTAAAGCATTACCAACGTAAACAACTTTTGGCCATTTTATACTTTGTGGAACCCTCTGTTCACAAACATTTGAAGCTGTTCTATAATGCTGGAACTACCTCATGGACTACAACTACCATAAACACTTGCTTAACAGTGCTTGGCCTGAATTTGTCAGCACTTGTGCTTATTTATAGATAACACTGTCATACTTAAGCAAATATATTTGAAATTACAAAACAAGTTAACATGGAATGAGGCAAGTTTATGAAAGCCATTTCATAATGATTTTAATATCGATAACTGTCAGTGTAAAGGCTTCCATCACGTGTTAGCTTTCATTTTTTCACCAAACTATTCCTATAAGAATCCAAGTTGTGCATGACTTGGTGTGTAGATGGCTGCCTGGGGGCCAGCATGCCCTTCAGGCTTCTGCCTGGGCACCCTCTGGATGGCTAAGCAAGTAGACAAGGCCAGCTGAGCCTCGTCTAAATCAGTTATGGGTGGCCTTGTCCACTATAGATCATTAGGCTGTTCACGTTCTCCTCAAACCTTTACACCTTCACTGAGCTAAAACAGAAAAGCACTGCAAAGCAATCATCTGCTCTGCAAATTTACATGAAGGAGGAGGGAGGAGGAGGCACCCATAAAAGATGTGTTAAAACACTCTTTTAGTGCATGTAGTTCTTTGAATGATCGACTCACAAAGCACAAGTATTATCTATGAGCAGCATGCATGCAGTCGCCTCAAATCTGGTAAACATGGGCGCTGGCGTCCTCGGAGATTAAACCTTGGAAGCGGCAGCAGCAACCCGTGTGCGCTGGGTGTCAGCGTAAGCACACTACTCACACACCCAGTCTGACAGCTCAGAGCTTTGAGGCGGGAGAGCATTGTCTCCCCACGCAAGCAAGATGGAGAGAGGAGAGACGGAGCAAGCGAGCGAGGGAGGCAGTTGGTGGAAGGGGTACTGTGGCTCTGAAATGTGAAAACAAACGATAATGTTTCCCTATTAATACTGCCTTCATCTGCTATCAGAATTACCATAAATAGAACTTGAAATAAAAGTTGCACATGCATATCCACTCAAAAAGTAATTACAAGTGATTGGTTAATAACTAAGTTTCCAACTTGTTACTGATCTTGCAGGAACGTTGTCAGTGAGGATTCTTTATTTTTGCCTATTCTAAATTTCTAAACTTACTTTTAGTCATCACCAATTAGGCCGTAGACATTAGCTTACATTTTCAGCTGCTGGCTGCATTATGTGACCCGTCCAGGGTGTATCCTGCCTTCCACCCAATGATAGGCTCCAGCTCCCACTGCAACCCTGTAGGATAAGCGGCTTAGAACATTTGTTGAAGGTGGGCAGAAACAGTGAGATAGCTAGACTCTACCATAACAGATAAGGCTAGTTACCCAGGCTAACATCAGTCATGTATTTACTTGCACATCTCCACATTTCCATCTATAAAACACTTAAGCATAATTGTATATTGAATTAGGACCACCCTATGAGCTTGTGAGGGCAGCATAATAGCAGAAAAATGCTACATGCTCCATATGCCAAGCATACAAACAGTCTACGCTACATCAATTTCACAATCTGTGGTACTGTAAAATATGCCATAACAGAATTCATAATGCCACATAAACTGCATTTTGAGCTGAGCATTTTGAGCAAGGGCCACTATATCAGACACAACCCACACAGAGGTTGAACAAGTGATTCATACTCTCCGCCCTTCCTCTGAGAGCCTTTCAGGGGCTGCAAATTCCACCTATAGTTTTACATATCTGTTTGAGCAGATTTGTACTTCATCATCTCTTTGAGTACTGATGGTTAATAACCCCCTCCTAGTACTTTTCCACTCTCTGTACTTGCTTCTAGACAACAATAAGATTGAAAGACAACAGAGATTTCGGCTAAAGCCTCCTCCTGCTCAGATGTTTCTCCTGAGAAAAAAAGAAATCTCATGTCTCCTCTTGTGTTTTCTCATTTCTCCTTTGTCTCTATTGTATCTCACATCTCCTTTTGGGCTAGTGCAGTTTCTCCTAAGGAAGTCTAGGAGAATCACCATTAAGTCTGATCTATAAAAGAGCAACATTTGAGAATCCAGGGCCACATACAAAGTACAAAACTATATACTTATAGTATGTAAGCCATTGTTATTAGCACACTTGCATGGCATGTGTTTCTGGCCTAAATCTCTGAGCAGAAGGTGGGAAGTGGCTTATTGGTGCTCTGGCGGGACGTCCAGGGATGCAGCGCCACTCGTGCCCCCAGTGGGCTGGATGGTACAGACTGTGATGACTGTCGCCGGTGGCATGTGGAAGCGAGTGGCGCAGCACCTGCTGCAGAGGTGCCTCTGGATCTAGGAGTCAGGTGCACACGAGCCCACGTCATGAATCACTGATTGGAACCTGTGAGGCGCAGCACATAAGTCCAACCCCTAACCCCCCCACCCCCCACCCCCTCAACACACACACACACACACACACACACATCACCCCCCCCCCCCACACTCAGGCGGGCCATTTGCATAAGATGCCTCATTTGCATGCATATGAGGTGAAAGAAAGGACTGGCGTGTGCAATAGACGCTGTCCACGATTGAAAGGAGAAGGGGGAGGAGGAGGTAAGAGAGAGCCAGGGTCGTTCGAGCCTTCGTTTCCTATCTCCCTTCCGCTCTCTCGCGCTGGGGTTTGATCTCTTTCGTGACCACAGGCAGCCTAGCACCGAGACCTCCATTAAAATTCTCTCTCCCTCCTCTCTGCATTACGGAGAGGTGGTGACAGAGAGAAGTGTGTGTGTGTGCCGTGTGTGAATGCGCGTGCTCCAGCTGGCTGTGCAAGGGCTGTTCGACTGCAATCCCTCAGTTCAAACGCATTGATTCGCTCTGAAGCCTCCATTCCCCCCTGCAGGCTCGGCCACAACACCTCCACGGCTTCGCACACACAAACAAACGCCCGCACATACACACAGGCACATATGAACAAATGCACACAGACACGGCCCAATCCCCTCCTCCCACACACATCCATGAACAACCGCAGACGCTTAGATACCGCACAAAGGTGCATTTTAAGACACAACCTCAGATCTAATCCTGAGACCAAAAGCTGGCTGGTTTTGCCCGAGAGGATTTTGCAGTGGAGAGGAGCAGGGTACAACCTAACACATTTTGGTTTTTGCTTGAAGAGTCCATCCCCTTCATTTTTCTCACAACCTTGTGGTCAACTTATAACATTTCTATGGTTTTATGTACCAAAAATGCTAAATTCATATAGCAATTTTCCAGCCACTCTTTATTCCTTAATTATTAAATGGGCTGCTTATGTTACTGTGACTTTAAGACCATTATAAGATAAATGAGCTCTTTTCTGATTGGCTACCCTGAACTTCTATCATTGTTTACTTAAGGAGGCTTAAGGCCTCCATACACATCTTGCAGAAGTTTGCTTCACTTCTGTGAACAATATGATTTGTCAAAAAGAAAAAGCCTCCCTTACAGAAAAATCACATCTGTCACATATGAATTGCGCAAAAATGACAAGTAGTAACACATTTTTTCACATGCAAAACACATTTTTACATGTGATCATACTTTTTTCACATGTGACAACATATGTAACATGTGACTTGTGCCAAAACCACATGCATTTATTATCATGTGAATTTCCTTTGGGTTTTCTGTAAGAGCTGTGATTGGTCAGTGTTTGTAAGCTGTAAACTTTGTGAGCTTTGCTTTTTACTGAAAGTATACCAGGGCCTTTGGTTGTAGATATTGTGTAACAACTAACCCCACCATGTGTACACTGTACTTCAGCCTGGTGATGTCTAACCGTGGGCTGTTCACATGCTTCAGAATGAGACCGCATTACAGACACCGACGAGGTGAATAAAATAACATAGGTGTGGATTCTGTGACTTATACACAACACAGCATTAGAAAATTACTCAGGAACTATTTGTCAAAAGTCACAGATGCCTTTGCTGCGGGAACATGGGAACACGGCTAAAGCATGTTCTATTGGAACCAGTTTAACCACATTCAATACCCGTGTTACATTTTAGCCCGTGTTAGTTTGTGTCCCGCTCTCCCTTAGCAAGGTCTCTCCATCTTCTGCTTGTTTGGATACACAAACCCACCCTCTCTCATTCTGTTTCCCTTCTCTTTCTCTTTGTTTGATCTCACTGCCCAGCCAACAGCCCACATCAGCCAGAGAATAATAACCCTACAGTTGGACACGGACACACACACACACACGCACGCACAAAAACACCCACTATCTGTCTCTCTCTCTCTCTCTCTCTCCTCACCCCCCTGTACACACAACCAAACATACGTGCACAAACCTCCCCCTCTGCCTGCGAGCTCTGCAGCCCTGGCTGGAGAGAAAATATTTGTGTGTTTGAGCGTGCGCGTGCACGCGAATGAGCAAAGAAGTCCATCAGTCACGCGGGGGCTGTGCTTTGGCGGCGGGAGGCAGTCAGTCAGTCTCTCTCTCTCTCTCTCTCCTGCGTTTATTAGCGCCCCGTCGCCGCCAAAATCACTCCTCATCTGCGCTCACCGCAATTAGGCTCCCGCTGCCGTGGGGCCGGCGCGCGAGAGCGTGTCATACTGATGCCCTTCCCGCTCTGTATCACACTGCGTGGACACACACACACACACACTGCAGTATCGTCCTCCTCCCCCCTCCACATCTGCTGCCTTGCACACGGCGGCTTCTACCGGACTCTTTATGGGCCACTGACATGAGCTCCGTTAGCTCAGAGGCGCGAGCGGGCTTTAACGCGCGGACGCTAATGAGCAGTGAGAGACTGGACTCCTCACAGAATGTTCCGGAAGAATGAAAGAGAAACAGAGAGAGAGAGAGAGAGAGAGAGAGAGAGAGAGAGAGAGAGAGAAAATACAGTCTGTTTGTGTGTGTGTGTGTGTATGTGTTGTGTGTGAAATAGGGCAGCGATGAGGAGCTGGAAGTGAAGAGGACAAGACTGAAGCTCCTGAGGGAGAACCTGCCGTACGAGCGGACCTGTTATTTTTAGGGGGTGACTCTCTCTGACTGTAACTTCAGAGAGAGAGAGAGAGAGAGAGAGAGAGAGAGAGAGGGAGGGAGAGAGAGAGAGAGAGAGAGAGAGAGAGAGAGAGAGAGAGAGAGAGAAAGAGAGAGCGTTGTAACCTCAAAGGGGGGACAAACAGACAGAGAAGTGATAGATAGGGAGACAGAAATTAGGAAAAGAGGGGAAAGAAAGAAAGACGAGGAACGGAGAGGGCAGAGAAAGAGGAAAGAGGGAAAGGGTAGAGAAAGAGAGAGGGAGAGAGAGGCACATAAGAGCATATGAGAGAAAAAGAAAAGAGAAGGAAAGACGGGCGGAAAAGATAAAAGGATGGAGCAAAGAAAGAGAACATGAAAGAGAAGACAAGGGGAAAGAGAAAGAAATAGAAGGAACAGTTGAAGGAAGACGAAGAGAAAGGGCAGAGAAAAAAGAGAGAAGCATGAGAGAGAGGAAAGGGAGAGAAAGGGCAGAGAAAAAAGAGAGAAGCATGAGAGAGAGGAAAGGGAGAGAAAGACGGTGGGGGTGTTGGGTTATATTCCTGTGACTCTGGCGTGAACCCGCTCACATACCAGCAAAAAAGCCCTGTTTTAAAAATGATTTTTCTGTTTGTATTTTTGCCAAAACCAGCGTACAGCATAAACATTCAGGGCTGCATCTCTCTCTGTATCTTTCTCTCCATCATCCTGTCTGAGCTCTCTGTACGCGCTGTGGCAGCATCGCGCACGCGCGTCACCGTCTGTCCGTCTCGGCGCTACACCTCAGTCCGCCTGCTCTCGCGCTCTCTCTCTCTCCTTTTTTATACGGAGCGTATTTTTGGTTCATGACGTCAGCGCTCGGCTCCTCCCCCCACTCGCTGCTCGTTCTGTCACCTTAATCGTCGCGTTTATGCCGTTAGCGAGCGCGTGCGCACGTCGAATTAAGGCCCCGCGCAGCGGCAGGGATCGATTTTCTCTTCCTCTTTCGCTTTTTTTCTTTTCGTTTCTAGCGGTTGGGGGTCGATAACGGCGGTGGCGGCTAAACGCGGGCAGCTCCGCCTCTGCTTTGCGGCGGCTTCAGCGCGCTCCCGCGCCGGCCAGAGATAAACAAGCATGCTCGCGTCTCCGGGGAGGTAACCATGGTAACCGGCGAGCTCGTTTCGAGGCGCGTGTCCTAGAGGCGGTCGGTGCGGTAACGGGATTCAAGGCCAGCGTCACCCTCTGTTTTCGATCAGAGAGAGAGAGAGAGAGAGAGAGAGAGAGAGAGAGAGAGAGAGAGAGAGAGAGAGAGACGAGGCCAAGAAAACGCAGACTGTTAATGAACGTGAGGACAGACAGTCACATCGGATGCATGTAAAAGTAACAGTAAAACTAAAAACAAAAATAGCAAAATCACGTAATTATCACGAATTATCACGTAACAAAATTACGATTAACTTACCCCTGACTAATGGCTAGTTTATAAGGTCCACCTCCCTTATAGGTGCCAAATTATAGACTGCACTGCTCTACTCACCATCAGTCAGTCATTGGCCAGTTCAAGAGCAGCTCTGTGGTCAGAAAATGACGACTGATGAAGCCTAGAGAAACTAACTATATTAAACTATATTATGCACAGCAATAGACTACCTGCCGCTTAGGGTGGCTACAAGGCAGGCGTTTCTAATAAAGTGGCAGGCTAGTGTATGTCTTTGCAGCGAGGCGGCTGAAAATGAACTGCTCACTCTTTGTACTGTGCCGCATCTGTGCCTTTATATGGTCAGACTCGGTGGCTTAATATGTTCAAAGCAGGTTTTGTGCACTCTCTTTGCTCTCGCTCGCTCGCTCTCTCACACTGTGCAATCAATCTCCGGACGAAAAACGGAGAAGCTTTTTTGAGAGTCGGCCTGAGAGAGCTGTCAGGGCGATAGTCCGGTCAGCCGCGTAATGGACAGACGTGGAGCCATCGGAGAGCGCTCCGTCCTCATCAGCGGGAAAATTGAGAGGCAGGACGTACAGAGAACCAGTGATGGAGAGATGAGGGGAGGAGAGGGGGTCTGAGATGAGAGGGAAGTGGAGGGTGTGGAGAAATGCAGGAGAGAAATGAGGTAGATGTATAGAGAGAGAGAGAGAGAGAGAGAGAGAGAGAGAGAGAGAGAGAGATTGTAAATTCATGGCTGGTGCTGCGGAACCTGCAATCCTTATCAATGCATCTATCCATCCATCCGAGCAGCACAGCCTCATCTCCCCTGTGATCTCTCTCTCTCTCACTCTCCCTCCTCCTTTATCCCTCCCTCTCTCTCTCTGTAACGTCTGGAGCGAGAGAGGGGAGGGAGAGGGTGACAGTGGATCACTAATGCAGCAGGCAGCAGCTCAGAGGGAGGCAATAAAGCTGCACACAGCGTCCATACAGGGACACATCTGAACCATGGCCTTGATAGAAGCCTCCTATAACAGAGCTGCTCTCATTAACACACACTGAAGCTAGCGCCACCGTTATTAGCCCGCTTGAGTCACTCGTTCTCCGTTTTTTTTACAGCCTCCCACAGTAAAGCTCTCAGCTGCTATAAACAACACTGGCACAGGATGAGCGGAAATGTCCTGTTTACAGTCCAAGCTAATAATAAGTTCGTTACGAATGTGTGTTCACTCAAACTTACTGAGCTATACATGCTCTGTCCGTGTTGGGTGGTTGGGCATTCGACCTAATGAGCAGAACACAGCTTCCACGCTAACATTTAGCTGCTTTCCCACACCTGGGAAATAGGACACATTTGTATACAGGGAAACCAATGAACACACACAAGTGCTTGGGATGGGGGTGGAGGGGTGCCGGTGGGTATGTTGTTGTTGTTGTTTCCAACTTGCCTAGCAGCTCCAGTACAGACCACTGGCATTGCATTTTAGGGCGTTTTCACACTTGGGCCGTTTCAGCGTCTGAAAACGACTCAGACCGCTGGGTCATGGTTTTTTTTTACATACGAGAACACGCCAAACGAACTCAGACCCCACTAGACGGCCCAAAACGAACCGAAACAGTTCGTTTGTAGCTCGTTTTGTGGTTCGATTAATTGGTGCATTGTGAAAACAAAACGGCCCCAATTCGCTTTACCTCTGCTTTACGGTGAAGTCCTCGAGGCTCACACTACACACAGCCACGGCAGGTAAAACAGACCAAGGGTCATTTAGAAGGTTCTACTCAGGATAAAGTCAGTCCGAGACCTGAGACAAACAGCGGCGCTGACATAGTAACGCGATACCATGCGAGAGCTCAGGGGATTTCTCCGTGTTAAAGGCTCGAGCTGGACACGCGACGCAGTTCTGAGCTGCTTTTACTCTGAACGCTGAATGAATTAAACTTCTCCGGGTGGAGCTTCAGTAAGGACCACAGCCAAAAACGGAGCCCCACCACAGCAGATCCGCAGGGCCATTTTTCCCATTTTTGCGTTATGCACTTCGGCCAATAGGAGAGCAGCAGGCGGGTCTGGTGGTTCTCCTCGTCACCTGATCGGTCAGATTTATCAGAGAACGCTGTGAAAGGGGCCTGAGCTCTAGTGTAGTTGAGGTCAGAAAAAGAAGTGGTCTGAGCTCTCAAAGGAGGAGAAAGAGTCCTCTTTAGAGTTCACTTACAGTGTGAACACAAGAAGAACTGAGGCCATTTGCAGTTGGTTCCCTTCCATGTTCACTTTAACAGAACTCGGTTCGGTTCTTTTAAAACGAACTATGTGTGAAAACACAGTTAAACATCATATGGAACTCTAAACCTGAGACGGTCAAGTTAGTCACTTTAGTTAAACACAAGGTGCTTGATGACGTACGACTTGTGAAATTTTAGTTTGAGAAAAAACACAAACAAAACGGATTACATTAAGGTTGCCAAGATAAATGTACTAAAGGAATAAAAGCTTCTGTCTTAGTCCCATCATGTGTGACTTTGTTTTGAAACTGTTGGCTAGCAAGTAGTGTGGATAGCAAGTATGCACGACCTGTTATACCTTTTGTCACGGAGGTTGTCAGCTAATCCAGCTGAAGTTTAGTAAATCAGTATCTAGCATATGTGCCATTCAAACCGCAGACCCCACAGTTTCAAACTGTTACACCTCTTTCCTACAAACACTTTTACTGCATGCAGCACTTCAGTTCTGTTCTTGGTTCAGTCCAGGCTCAGGTGTCAAACCCAGGGGAGCTTTAACCTGCTTGTGGGCAGTCTGGCTACAGGCGGTCATGCCCCAGTGGGACTATTTACACGCAACATCTAAAAGGTGAAGTTAGTGTCTTATATGCCAGGTTTTTTTTGGAATTTTCTGGTCCATCTTAAATAGTGCAGAGGTGCAACACGGAGGAAGCCTATTTAGATTCATTCCTACCTTTTGTCTTGAAAAGAGAAAAAAGTTGTATTTGAATAAAACCATACAAGTACAGTAAACTGGATTATAAAAATCTAAATATATCCTGAATTTGAGATGAGCTTGAACTTTAGCTCATGTATGTATGAGGCTTGGTAAAATCATCAACAGCAATAAAACAGCCAAGGTCTATGACAAGCTATAGTCTATCATTTGATCAAGTGGCATAGGCAGAAATCATTTTTTGGGTAGGCTGTAGCCTAGTCCAGCAAATGATCACTTTACCTGTTCCAACACTTCTGCTCTATAGTGATACAAAACAGTAGCAATCAACCAGAATACTGGATTCACATAAACACATCCAACATGGCAGCACCCTTTATTATAAAGCATGTGTCTGCTTACCACAGGCATGTTTGCCCATCGAAGACAACATTAGGGAAAACAACACAGCAAATTTAAAAACCTAAACCAAATCATTAAAGCCAAAAACACTGTCACACCGGGCCCGAAAAAAAAGTTTTCCATTCACGTCTTACCTGTAATGCACTGAAGTTCAATTCAATTCAATTCAAGTTTATTTGTATAGTGCTTTTTACAAATAAACTTGAATTGAATTAAATTGAACTTCAGTGCATTACAGGTAAGACGTGAATGGAAGACCTTTTTTGCTTTGACATTTTAACAAAGCCCATGTTAGCCTTTGTAGTAAAAGAGCATTATAAGCACCAAATTCTCAGAAAACTGGTGAAATTTTTTTCCAGCTTTGGATGAGTAGAAATCGACCTTGTCTATGGGACAGAATCTCACTTTTAAATGTCCCTAGTAACATTCCTTAACTGCAGCTGGCGCTTCAGATTCAAACACTGGCAAGCTGATAACAAACTGAAGGCTTGAGACAATGGCAGATAGCAGCGGTTGCTATGCAGTGATTGGAGGGCTGAAAAAATAAGGTGGAGGGTGGAGAGTATAATTAGCAGATCTGCTATAATGAAATAACAGCACTCACAGAAAACAAATCAAATTGAATTATCTTATAAAAATTGCCTAAAATATTCTTTCCCCATTTGATTGGACAGACCTAGGATCAGTCTGGGTAGGCACAGGTGGTGGAGGGAGAAGAAATACATTTCTATTTTAAAAAAAGGCCAAACAGAAGCCCTGAATTGCTTGTGGGCCCTGGTCGAACCTAAAAGGTTTTTAGTATTTCTTTTAGTTTTCTTTTGCACAATGCAATTTCTGCAACTTATAATGAAACTAAACTAAAATTCTGAAGAGTACTGAAGAGTTAAGACTCCCCTCGTACTCGTAGACTCAAGACTTACATAAATTGTGACTATCTCTGCTAGGTATGGGTGGCCTGATACTGACATATCAGATCCTGAAACCAGTCCTCACATAAAAATGAATACCAGGTGTTTTCCTTAAGCAGTAAACTGAATATGCATCAGATTTATTACAGTGATGGATAAAAAGGGGGGGAAATGAAATACATGTGTAGGAAAGAAACTAGTTTTCCCTTTGCACCCTTCCTCTGCTTCACACTCTTACAGGCACAGACAGCCACTTCAGACACAGTGAACACTTTGTAATGGCAGATCCTTTGGAGTTATTTCCCTAACCAGGCAATTTATGAGGCAGTTCATTTATTAGACAAATGCCTTGCAATACCTTTATAACTTTATATGTCCGTGTTTTTACTGGTTATTACTCTAAAAAATCACCAAGAATTGCCCACTTTGTTCTCCATATTTGCTATTAGTATCGGTTTTGGTATCCAGTTATTATCCTTGCTCTTACTTGGTATTGAATCAAAGAACAAATTAGCAGCATCACCCATCCCTAATCTCTGCTCTAAACAAGCATTACAATGGTCTTGAATTTACATATTTTCACAAAAACTATTTTGCGCCAACAATCTTGTCGAACTTAACAACAGTTGCTACAAAAAACGTGTTTGTGGATCGGGATGATATGGACAGGTCAATTAGCAGCGGCCCAATCCGACCCTCCTCCCCCCTTTTCTCTCAGGCCTATGGGTTTGATAATCAATCCAGACATTGGAAGAGGGAGGGTGGTGTTTATCGACGTATTTGCGCCTCTAACATTGATGAGAACTGCCAGGTGTGTGTGTGTATGTCCATGCATGCGTGTGAGGAGCTCAGTCGCAGTGACGGCGGCGGGGATCAGTAATTAACCTTCCCTCGGAGGAGAGAGAACACAAACAAGAAGGCGATAAGCTTCAAACCTCCCCCTCCCCAACACACCCACACTCACACAGTGGCATCACTGCACTGTCGTCTTCCACTGATGAAGCACACCTGCACAGAATACTAAAGAGCTCAGCTTTATGTCTGCAAGATCTGCTGTAAGAGGCTGTTTTGAGTAGACTGGGATCAGACTTCATGTTTTGCGAGCTGGGTGAGCTGGTCCTGGGTCTGTGTGAGAGGAAGACTACCCCAAGCGTCCCCCCACAGCTCAGTCCAGAGAAAAAAACAACAACATCAGAGTCAACATGACGCATGACTCATAAACACAGCGCGTGTGTGAATTGTGTGCGCTCTAGTGAGTGTGTGTGCAACAGAGATGACAGAAACACTGGGTCTGTCTGGAATGGAAGATCAGGTGTCGTGGAGAAAGAGCTGTGTAAAATTCATTAGCTGAGTGCCGAGGGTGGTCTCGTAGGCCGGCTGGCTAAGAGCAGCACCGCTGCCATGACCGCTACTGCCTGCACTGATGTGATGAGAGTGGGGGAAGGGGATGGGGGGAGTGCACTTCTCCTAGCGCAGTGGTCCACATGATCATTTTTTTAAACGGGCACAATCTCAGCTTCGTTCTCAACCTGCCTTTTTAGCATTAACCGAGCGTCATTAATAGCCTGTAATCTATTCATTATATCAAACACTCGACGAGCCTATACGGCTAATGCTATAAGCCTAGGAAACATCATTAAAGTATGAATCATGAATTTCAGTCTTTCGTAGTATTTGATATGTCCCCATTTTGAGCACTCAAGCTGGTACTGACTCAAAATTTGTGCAAAAGCTACTGATCAGAAGACTAAATTCACCTGAGTTGACCTATCTGAACATGTGTTCCCATGGTAGGTGCTTCAATTTGAACAGTGACCTAGAAATTGTACATAATTTTGAATATTTGTTCTTTCAGCTGTCATAACTGTTTATTTCACGTGTTTAAATGAAAAATCTCAAGATTTTATGTGTGCTCTCAGACTTTTGGACTTGTGTATGGAAACTGTGTATCCAAACTGTGTATGGAAATCACAAAAACAGGCTGGTCACAACACCCAGTGCACTTTCATATATCCATCCATTCAGCCAACAGCAGTTTAACTCTGCCTAGTTTTACTGAACTTGTGAGGAGTGTTTCAGCCCAGACAACTTTACAAGGCACAATACAAGGCAGTCTCTCAATGACACATTTGTGTTGGTTATAATTTAAAAGTATCTTAAAGAATATTAATAAGTGAATATTGACCAGGTTCTGTGGGCATGACGAGCATTTATTAGAGGCCTGGGCTAGCATGATGAGTGAAGTGCTCTTTCTATTTCTCTCTCCCCCCACAACGAGAGTGAGGTCATCTACATCCTCCTGCTGCGGAAGAGAGGAGTGCATCTCCCAAATGTGATAGTGCGCACACACACACACACACACACACACATACACACACACACACACACACACACACACACACTCACTCCTCCCTTTCTCTCTCTGGGGGCTTGTTTTTGAGTCGAGGAGGCGGCGCGGTGGACGACCTCGTTACCTCATCTCCATACTCAAGTGCAGCCGGTGTCGTTGTGCAGCACCGGGGGAAAAAAAAGAATCAAGAGGTTTAATCAATGGAATGGCTTGAGAGAGACACAGAGGGAGAGAGAGAGAAAGAGAAAGAGATTAGAGATTATGTACAATGATGCGGATGATGTAATGCACCGTGCATACATTGATATTTGTGCCGTTTCTCTCTCTGAAGATCACTTTTCAATGAGTGGGTCAAGAGAAGAGATAAAGGAAAATAGGGACAAAAGCTCCAAACATCACGTTTCGCACTCGAGAGGCAATCAGGCGCCGCAATCCGGGGTGATAACAACATCTCCAGTGGACTGGGAGAAAGGGCGAGAGAGAAAGACAGAATGCAATAAAGAGAGAAAGGAAGAGTGAAGTAAAGGGGGGGGGGGGGGGGGTAACACACTGGCTACAGCATTTCCAGTCTGGCAGTGGAGCTGAGCAAGGTGTGTTTCCACAATCTAATTGTCCTGTTTTCTGACATTCTCTCACTGTCTCTCTTTATACATAAATCTGCACTTACACATAGACACTCATGTGCTCAGGCGTTTGCATATATCACATTAGATTTTACAAATATGGCTCTTCCAATCAGATTTCATAGCTGCAACTGATGGGTTGCATCCTTAATTTTACAATTAATCAGTTAAAAGAATCTGCCAAAATTAGCATTCCTACTATATACTAAGACATTCCACTAACTGTGATGTTGTGTGTTCAGCGTTCTCTGAGGACTCAGATGCATGAGAACCAATTCTATATTTTTCTGCTTGTTTTTAATTATTAATAAAAAAATATTAAAAACAAATATTATATTTTTAATGCTAAGTGCATTTTACATTGTGTGAACACTTTGCAAATGAATGGACTAAAAGAAACGGTCCATAATTACTCGAATTAAATTCTACTTCTTGTATTTTATTTTTTCTGCCTGAGGCCCATTTCTGATGCTTGTGTGGTTTTATAATTCACTGACCATCAGGCTCTTTATTTCTTACAGCTGAAAAGGCTGTTTATATCTGTGCCTTTGAAGCTGATGTATGTCAATCATCTCTGTTTTAATTTGCTTGCACGTGTTGTGCCTCTTTCAAAAAGCAATTCAGGCTGAAACGCTCCTTATATATCCTCAGTGTGAATGGGTGGAGCTAAACTGCTGTAATCTGAATAGGCAGATGTATATAAATGAGCTGGCTTTCATGATAAATTCAAAATGTACTTTTTTTGTCGCTTAGTTTTTCATATATGTACACAGTGATAAATGGTACCATTTTAAACGTTAACAATGTTTATATACTACACCAAACATACTACATATTATACTACATCAAAAAAAAAATCATGACATGGACTTTTTTTTATAATGTTTTTATCTATCTACTATAAAGTTACCATTATGGAGATACCCATATAAAACAAGGTGCCATTATTCTATACATATTCTAAACATAAAAAAGCAAGGGCCACTGGGCCTGTGTGCATATATGTATTTACTTGTGCTATATGTGGCCGGTCTGTTTAATATTTTGCTGATAGGAGGAGATATAAGGGATCTCAGACACGTTATTGTTCCAGCTAGAGGCACCACCATCCCAGCAGCTCAGCAGACTGGACCAGTAGAAGTGGGAGGGAGGACAGACAGTGTCTATGTGTGGCGTGGGGGTGTTTAGTCTTGGCTGTGGGAATCAGTGATGGGGAAAATGGGGGGGGGGCTAGGGCACTAATGGCCGAGACACAGCTGGCTAAAGATACTGAAGGACAGAGTGAAATGACGAGAGAAGAGAGAGGTGAAACGATGCGATCGTTGTGTTCTGTGCACATTCATGTATATGCCTTCGTTCTCCAATGGCTCCAAAAAGCAGCTCATGCTGGCAGGACCGTGTGCGTCAATGGAAGACCTCTGCAGAGGAGAAAGCCGCCACATTACGCCTCTTAAATGACATAATTAAAACGAAAGTCAGAGTATAACGAAGCGTGAAATCCTCAAATCCTAATGAGAGCACTGAGATTGAGCTGTCTCGCGCACACACATACACAAAACACACACACACATACGTACACCCCAATAATAGCAAGAGATTATCTTGGCTTGTATTCACCAGAAAAACCCAATGAACCCATATTATAAGAATGGCAGCCTATTATCCATAGACTTCAGTCACAGACTGGCAAGAGTTTGCAGACTCTGAACAGCATAAGGCTTCCTCAGCTCTAACAGCACTGCCCTCATAAATTCCTAATGGTTTGAAGCCAGTAGTTGACGTCTTTGCATAAGAATAACTACTATTTGCATGATTCGAGCGTAAAGAACAACGCTAAGTGATGAACCACAGTCGTCTATTGCCCTGCTACTCAACACAGAGCCAGTCGAGCCCACTTTTTGCACTCGGCAGCAGAAAAGCAGGCTGATAAATCATTTTGTTTTTCACTGATGCTTCCCAACAGATGCAGCTTTGCTCATAAACAAACCTCAACCTCACAGTTTCAATGAGTGGTGAGTGCACAACCTGCCGGAGAATCCAAACCCTTCCCCTTTGTTTTGTTTTTTTTTTTTTGTTTTTTTTTAAACCATTTTGTGAGTCTACAAGAGACATCAAGACCCTCATATTCAAGAAGAGATGAGACTTGAAGTGAATGATGGTATTCTTGTGAGTAACAACCATAAAGATTCCTAATTGATTTGTGACTTGGACATAGCATCCTAGGAAAAGCCTTTAATCATCCTAGGAGAAGCCTTTAATCATAGAACCATTACAGTGTGTGGAGATTCTTTAAACATTAAAAAGGTTCTTCACACATGCACATCACATGACTCTTCAGATCATCTCCATCGGAATGTGAAACAAAAGTAGCTCCAAAGAACCCTTGTGAGCACCTTTATATATAAGAGTCTGGGGCTGAACTGACCTGTGATAGGAACAAGCTGACCCATCCTAGATCTGCTAATGCTCACAGACCTCTTTAAGTCCTTTGCCAAATTTTGCTGATGTTCCAAAGATGGTCCTTCTGTGTTTCATGCAGCACACTGTGTTCCTCTGATAAAACAGCATTTGACGTCTGTTGAAGAAACTAAAGAAAGCGCACAACTGAGACTGGGCATCCCAAAGCATACAGAGCTCCAACGCAGCTCCATTTCTGGGCATTTAAAGTACTTTTTTAGGTTCAAAAACCATTATGCTAACTGAAAAACATTCTAACCGACAGCAGTACACATCAACAGAATGTTTCATGTTGGTCATAAAGCAACT
This sequence comes from Pygocentrus nattereri, assembly GCF_015220715.1. Taxonomy (NCBI): domain Eukaryota; kingdom Metazoa; phylum Chordata; class Actinopteri; order Characiformes; family Serrasalmidae; genus Pygocentrus; species Pygocentrus nattereri. The sequence goes on from NC_051224.1 coordinate 9,431,431, forward strand.
TTTTATGTGAAAGTGCCTCACTGTGGTCTTGTTAAATCCATAAAAATGTTACAAAAACAGTATAAACCAACAGCCTGGCTGAATAGGAAAACATCTAAACACCATTTATGGACATATATTCCCGCTACATCTACATATATTCCTGCTATATGTACTTTCGTAAGATGACAAGGTAAAAGAAATATACTATTCTCAAAATGAAGAATTCCAGAACTTAGAAGAATAAACTCATTCATTATAATCCCAGGAAACACAGAGTAAAGTATTAAAAATGTCTGTATGATACAACATTTTAGCAAAACTTGAAACATTTAGCAAAGCTTGAATAAAAAATATGTAATATATAAACATGACTAAACATGGCTTAAAACCGCTGATCAGACCTATCTGAGAGCTGTGTGGGCGTGGCTAGTGAGCAGCTTGATTGACAGCTCTGTCCAACATTCCTAACCTGCTCTGCCACTCATACAGAACTAACATCACTATCCAGCCTTCATGTGATGGTAACTAGACAAGAAAAGTCATGGACAAACAGATGTGCAGACGAACAGACAGACAAATAAATGAACAAATGGACGGACTCTGTAACATGAATGGAGGACCAGATGAACATACACGTGGTCTAGCTTGCTAGCTTTTGGTTATGCTGGGTTAGCTTTAGCTCTGAAACTGTTTTGTACAGGCGGGGCAGGAAACGCCAGCCTTGTGATTGGTAAGGTAAATGCTTATGGATGCATTACCCAAGAGTAGGACCGCCCAGGTTACATCGAAAGGAGAGGAATTTGATTAAACATATCAGTTATTTATTGGTCACTGGAAAATTATTCAAAGTGTTTTTCTGCAAGACCAAGAATATCTTCTTTAGAAAGAAAAACACAGGTTTAGGTTCCTTGGATCTTTAAGTTTTGTTGCTTTTAAAACAGTATATGCCCTGCGATGGACTGGTGACCTGTCAAGGGTCTATCCTGCCTTCCGACTGCTGGGATAGGCTTCCCCCCTGTGACCCAGAAGCATAAGCGGCTTAGAAAATGTATGTGTGTGTGTGTGTGTGTGTGTGTGTGTGTAAAACAGTGTATTGTTTTCATGACAAAACATTAACAATCAAATTTCAGGCAATCCCTCCTACTGGCATAAGAAAATTGATGGTAGACAGATCAGTTTATTGGCATTTAATCCTGAAGCACTACGATAAAGTATTCAGAGGTCTAAATGGATTAGTCATGTTCATCGTGAAAACAGCAACGTAGCACCATTTGGTGACAAATGAACCAACAGAAATGGTCCAAAATATCCTAGAATATAATCTTGTTTGATTTACATACATACACATCTTCTAAACTGCCCCTCCTTCTAGGTCACGGGGGGTGCTGGAGCCTATCCCAGCAGTCATCGGGCGGGAGGCAGGCATGCCTTCTGCCTTGTTTGAATTACTTACATTAAAATGTATGTTTAAAATGTCTTTCTCCCATAAAGTGATCACTTTGGAGATATAAAAGCGACAATTTAGAAGATTACTGATGACATGCTAATGTCTTTTCTGTCAGCAACACCAATACCTATGCTCAGGACTGTAAAAAGTACAGGCAAACTGTGCTTAGAAGGTATTCCCATTGATTTATCAAAATGCCTGCATTATTAAATGAGTTTACAGCAGTGTTGACAGGAACCAGACATCTAAAGAGTTTAACGCCTCTAAAACTAACCTCACATATATAATATACAAGTATTTAATTTCAGCAATCAAGCAGCAAAAATCTTCCAAATAGTATTTGCAAGGTCCAGCATTTCACACTCCTGTCCAGCTGCTGACGCCTTTGACTGGCACATGACGGTGATGACGCCAGGCCAGAGGACCTCTGACCTTAACGCTGCATAAAGAATTGAGTGGTGGTACTGAGGTAATACAATTTCAGATTGCTAGCTTTTCAAACTAGAGACTGAAACAGATACAGAGAGATATAGACAGATTGAGAGAAAGAGAAAGAGAGAGAGAGAGAGAGAGAGAGAGAGAGAGCTGTTTCATGGAAGGATGATCGAGGGATCAAGGTGAGTGTTAAAATTGCAAGGGAGAGATAAAGAGAATGGAGAGAAATTGTGTGTGTGTGTGTGTGTGTGTATGAGAGAGAGAGCATGAGAGAGAAAGAAAGAGATGGGGTCAAAGTGAGAATGAATGAGAAATGTGAGCGAGAAAGCTTAAGCAGGTGAGAGACACTGAGAGCGAGAGAGATGGCAGCAAACGAACAAGATAAATGCCCGTGCTTAGCGCTAAAATAGACGACGAAGGACGAAGACGTAGACAGAGGAAAAATATGAAGGCTCAGCGGAGAGAGGGCAAAAAAGGTGTTTCATGTTAAAATAGACAGAGACTGCAAGAGAGAGAGAAAACAGAAATGGTAACAAAGAGAGGAAATGGAGAGAGAACGAACGAGAGATAAAGAGCATAGAGAGTAAGAGAGAAAAAGGAGAGCGCAAGAAAGAATGATAGAGTCAAAGAGAATATAGAAAAAAGTAAAAACAGGAGGGAGAAACAAAAAGAGCAAGTATAGAAAAGATGAGAGAGACCGAGACAGAGAGGAGAAAGAGCAAAAAAAGCAAAGAGGTAATGAGAAGAAAGAGAGAAAGAGTGACAGAGATATAGAGAGATAACAAGACATAAATTGAGAGTCTGGAGAGAGAGAGAAACAGAAGATGGGGAAAGACAAAGAACGCCAAAGAGAGATGAAGAGAAAGAGAGAGAGAGCAAAATGAGATAAAGGAAGAAAGTGGAGAGAGAAATGAGCAATTTAGCGATCAGAGAGACAGAGAGAGATAAAACGTCATAGAGAGACCAGAGAGATAACAACGAAGAGATAAGAGAGACCACAGAGAGGAGAGAGGGGGTGAAAGGAAGCAAAAGAGAGATAAAGAAAATGAGCAATAGAGAGAGAGAGAGAGAGAGAGAGGGAGAGAGAGAGAGAGAGAGAGAGAGAGATAGATCAGAGAGGCAGAGAGAGATAAAACGTCATAGAGAGACCAGAGAGATAACGGAGATATAAGAGAGAAACCAGAGAGAGAGAGGTGAGAGGAAGCAAAAGAGAGATAAAAGAAGAGACAGAGAGAGAAGAGAGAGAGGCTGAATGAGAGCGACAAGCTGTCTGTAGAAGTGCGAGCTGGTGGGGATGGGTAGGGGTGGGGGGTTTCTCTGCAGTACACTGAGTGCACTCTGTCTCTCTAGCTCACTAACACAGTAACTACCTCCCTATTCCATCACTCCCACACACACACACACACACACACACACACACACACACACACACACACACACACACACAGTGGGCAGGCTGACAGATTCACCTCTCTCTCTCTCTCTCTCTCTCTCTCTCTCTGTGAAGCACTAAATTGTTGGAAGGCTACAGCAGATCCCATCCTGCACCTCTGAACGGAGAAATGAAATAAACAGCGCACGCAGACGCACAAATGGTCTTCATTTTAATGGAATAACAGCTATATAACTGCTAATAACTGTATTTTAGTATAATATGCTTAATCAACTGTGCATATTACTAATGAGTTATATTGTATACACATAATAGTACATTGTGGCTGCATTATATGATCCACCATTCAAATAATACCTGTTCTGTGGTGGTCCTGTGGGGGTCCTGACCATTAAAGAACAGGGAATCTGATTGACTGAGCCATGCTCAAAGCCTTTATGACTGCCTCACAACCACGGAATTGTATATTGCGATTCCACAGCATGAAAGAAAAAGGACGGAATAATCTTGGGACTCTCGTGTTGCTTGCATGGACCACCAAGTATATTGATGAAGTAAGAACCTGTTTCTTGTTTAAACAGCAAGGCTTACAACTTATGTTCTTAACTAGAACTAGGCTAGTCCGCTAGCTATGCTAAAAGTTAGCCGACAACCTAAACAACTCCATCATTAGTATCACAGGCTTGACTTAAAGTATTTACAGTATGATTAACTGTAAAACGGCAGTATAAAAGTCTAAAGAAAATTTCAGTCAGAAATAGCATCAAACTCAGGCTGAACCCCAAACGGCTCCGTATTCTGTGAATAGTGTGCTAGCTATGAAAGTTTAGGAATTCTAGCCTCTACAGCCAGATAGTGCATCATTTATCAATATTGAGTCCCAAATGACTATTAGCTAAATTTTGCACCGTTGGGGTGCAGTGTTTAAATTCCTAGCTACGTAGTGCACTATGTAGGGAGCAGGGAGACATTTGAGATTCAGCCCCAGCATGAGAAGAGGGTCGCCCCTGGATCGGTGCTAAATATGACTTTCGGTGGTAATCTGATGACCCAAAAGTACTTATAAAGTGAATGTTTTTGCACTAAACTGTGCTGTGTTATCATATGTTCTTTGTTACGTGACAAAAAGTTACAAAAATCATGAAATGACAGTAATGCAGTAAACAGTGATCGGCGACCGAACGTCAATGGTTGCTCAGCAATGATACCATAGTCTAAAGGAACTACATTTTTTTTGTAGGGAATACTTGTTTATGTCGATAATCATTAATAACATATTACATTATTTTCTGTCTAAAATTGTGTTTTTTCATCATATTTTGTGTTGGCCACTGTTTTATAAAAGCCACAAGCCACTTGAGGCTGTGCGTTACTGTGATTTTACTATGACTGACCCCCCCCAATTAGTTTGAGGCTGTCAATTCCTTATTATAGCTTAACTCTGGAACAGTCACGCTTAGTATCAAGTAAATCTTATAGAAATATCCCCATTTAAATGAGCTCGGCCACATAGCATCTAAGGATTGGAAGGATTATGAAGGCTCTCCATTATGTACAACTTTCCTGGCTATACTAAACATCAAGCTTTTTTCTGATTTTCTTTGAGTATACTGTTTGAAATGAGGATCTGATGTTTGTATTTCATCACCTGCTTATACATTAAAAGTTGTTTATAATGTCTAGTTCTATCCCTATAAAACCAATGCATGAACTGAACCTGGATCATCAGGTATTCTGTATGTTTTAATTGTACATTTGCATTATAGCACTTACGCAGTTAAACATTTATGTGCACTTTCGATTACAGAGAGTGTAAACAGTGACAAAAATATGCATGCATGTGTGTGTTTGTTATGGTGGGCCTGAGTGTGGAGCTTCAGCGTGACTCACTGCAGCCACGGTAATGCAGTCTGCCTCAATCTGCTCCCCTCCATCACCCTCACTCACTCACTACCTCCCTCTGCCTCTTCAGCCGTCTGCAGCGCTAATGTGTGCAGGCCTCAGGGAGTGTGTGTGTGTGTGTGTGTGTGTGTGTGTGTGTGTGTGTGTGTGTTTAAGTGCTCTGTGTGTGAGACTGCATGTGAGAGTGTGTGCAGATATGTTAGTGTTTATTTAAATCTGAACACACCCGATGTGTGTACATGTAATGTGTGTGTGTGTGTGTGAGGAGGCTGCTCTTAACACCTCGCAATATGAAAATTGTGAGAGGATGATTCATACCCTCAAACACGCAACACACACTCACTCATCTTTTCTACTCCTCTCCTTTCTGTCTCTTCATCTCTCTCTCTACATCTCTCTCTACTTTCTTTCTTCCTGCCTCTTGTTGTTCTCTCATCTTTTCTTTCTCTTTTCTTTCTCGTTGTCTGTATTTCTCCTCTTTCTATCCTTTCTATCTCTCTCCTATCTTTCTCTCTCTTCATCCTTTCTGTATATCACCTTACTTTCTCCCTCGCTTTCTCATTCTCTTCTCTCATCCTCTCTTGCTCTCCTTTTTGTGTCTTGTTTCTGTCTCACCTTTTTCTGTCCTCTCTCTCCCCTTTATCTATCTCTTGCTCGCTCCTTTTTTCTTTCTCTCTCTCTCTGCTCTTTCTGCACCCCCCAACATAAGAGCAGCAGCACCTCATCATCTCTCCTGCAATTAGAGATGTGTGTGTGTGAGTGTGTGTGCGAGATTAATCACACCCTCTCTCTACTCGTCTCCATACGTCACTGCAGCTCAGGCATGTCCAGGTCTCTACTGCAAAGAGAGAGAGAGAGAGAGAGAGAGAGAGACCTGTATTATAGTGAGGGTGATCTGGAGCAGGTGAACTAGAGCATCTCCCACTCTTCACAAGGGCTGCACAATACATTCAATCCCTATTATGATACTGGCCAATATTACTTTCATAAAATAACCTCAATAACAAATGTATTATCGTGATATAATACCCTGACCACCCTGTCATATGTTCTGGATAGGTTCCTGTGGTTGTTTCGATGAATTATGGCACTCGCATGTTCGAAACAAGTGAAAGCCAAACAGTGCAGGCCAATTACACTAAGTGACATAAAGGGTTAGGAATGTTGTTTTTAGTATATTGCAAGGTATAATGCAATTGACGTATCCATGCTCCACCTACAAAATGCAGTCTTTCATAGAAACAGCTGGACAAGCCTGAAAGTTGACAAAAATCCTAATTAAACCAATGAGAAACTGTAGCACATGTGTATTGGCCAAATCACACATATCAGACACATCGCTACAATGTGTTAGTGTGGCTGCATAAAGTTAAGTTTCCAGAGTAAAAGCCCACATTGTAGCTGGTTGTTGCAGCTAATCAAAACCAGGCAGGTTAGCAATGAGAAACCTAGAATGTGTTGTGTGTCGTGCCAAATGTTACCTTGACTATGTTACCCATGTGGAGAATCTCCAGCCTGCTAAACAAGACTGAGTGAGTGAGTAACACACCAGGTCACAACAAAAAAAAAAACCCTGATCTACGCTTAAATAAATAAATAAATACATAGAAATCAAAATCGAACATAAATCAATGCTATAAATAGGTCCTAGCAAAACAGTCACAGCACTTCTACAGGGAGATTCACTCGAAAGAGGCCCTGAATATTCTGCTGTAACTCCCGTTAGGATGAAGCAACCTGAGCCAAAAAATACGCGACGTAGCTACATAATCGACGGCATTACATGCGACGCTGGAGGTGATCTCTGTTTTCTGCCAGACACATGAAGTGGTACGGGGGTAACGGCTGTCCGGCGCCTACCTCGTCACTCCGAAGTGGGGCATCTTGGTTTGTTTGAAGCTGCGTGTACTAACGAGCCCATTGCACAGTGTTTCGTCCAGATTCCTTCATCCTAGCGAGAGTTCTCACAGAATATCTGGGGCCTCTTTTGAATCAGTCTCCCTGTATTTACTCTTGTATGCACCACTCTGCCTTTGGATTAGCATACAGCATGACTCCCAGACTCTAGCCGGACTACAGTTTGAGAGAAAGTATGGGTATTTTAGCAGTAGCTGTTGGCTTCTCCCAGCTTTATCCTACCAGGGCTTGCTGTGTGGGGCTAGCTTGCTGGAGGGAGACGAGAGAACAGAGTGGAGTGAAAGAGTGCGACTGTGCGTGTGAAGGGTCAGATGGGCGAGTTAGAGGGTCAGAGCGCAGGCGAAATGTGCACTGACGCGGCCGCAATATGTGCCTGAAATTAACATTGGGTTTTTAAAGACTGCAGCTTATCCCGCAAAGGCCCCGCGAGGCGTAGGGTTTAAAAGGGCCAGTGAAACCACGGAGCGGTCAACAGACAAACCGGACAGCGTTCAGTGAAGGAGAGCTAGCGGTGTTAGCAAATGAAGCTCTTTCCCATCAAAACATTTCACAGCGGTGCTGTCTCACTCCAGCTATGCAGACGCGTAGTTGCGTTCAAAAATGTGTCACGACGCATTTCTGCATTCTGAGCGTCACAGCAAGGGGCGCTATAACGGCTGCCAAGCCTGACCAAGCGGTCCTGTACCGCCGGCGTGCTTTCTCAGCTGCCATAGCAGATGACCACTTAAGTCTCACGCAAAGATGGCATAAAATTATGATTAACTATCGTATTTCCAGTAAAAGAGAAGAGGTAAAGCAGCCCACTCTCCGCTACTATCCACATTTAGCCGTTGAGGCTGCTGGAATAGCAGGAGATCATAACCAGCCTCATAACCAGAAGGTCGCTGGTTTGATCCCCAGAGCCGACAGCACATGACTGAGGTGTCCTTGAGCAAGACACCTAACCCCCAACTGCTCCCCGGGCGCTGCGGATTGGGCTGCCCACCGCTCCGGGCAAGTGTGATCACTGTACCCTAGTGTGTGTGCTCACTAGAGTGTATGTGGTGTTTCGCTTCATGGTTGGGTTAAATGCAGAGGTGAAATTTCCCCATTGTGGGAATAATAAGTGTCACTTAATCTTAAACAGATTTTTGTGTTTTTACCATAAAAGTTTGGCCTATAGATGCACACACCAGTTTTGCACATATCTCGAGGGCAGAATGCAGCTGATTTATTATTTGATGAGCTTAGTAGACCAGGCCCATGTGTTTTTGAGTGTCTCATGAGCGGCAAAGTTAGTTTCATTTTCACATGTGTTATTTCTTTCCTAAGTAGTTTTCGAATGACGTGTGCAAAATGTTAAAATGTGTAAATTGTTGTCACGTGTAACCAAGACGATCAGCTCCCTCTTAGACTTTGTATAAAAGTAATGCCATTGTAAAAGCATAGCACATGTTAATTCTGTTGAATGAAACCGCTGAGAGCTGATTAAGGAGGGGCTACAAATTATGATCCTCAAAGTCTGAGCATGACGCAGCATCATGAAGCACTTTTAGCCAGTACAGCCTTTTAGCAGAAATGATGGGCAGTCAGAGTTTTTAGAACGACCTTTATTTATATTCATTCTTGATGAGACCCCTCAAAATAAGATTTCTACCAGATTGATCTTTTGATTATGATATGAGAAACAACAGATGTTACTAAATAAGGCAAATAAGGAAAAATCCCAAGAAAGTGGTAGAGTACTGGATGAGTCAGCACATCTGAAAACAGATTTGGTTATTCAAAAATGAGAAATCGGTGGGTTTCCCTGTGCCATGAGTAACGGAGGCCTCCTCTCCAAATGAGCTAAAACACTAACAGAGCTAACCAGGGGCTGATGGAGACTCATCGCCTTCTTTTTATAAGTGGTCTTTTCTCCTCAGTGAACAATGTACTAACTAGAAGAGTTAACTTTATTAGCAAAAAAACCATAAGAGAGCTGGCCGTGATATACCTGCCTTCTCAGTCACGTTCTTACCAATGAATACTTGGCAACACACTCACTTCGAATGCTTGTAGTTTGAACGGATAACCAAGTATTTGAATGCCTGTGCACATGTGTGCGTTAGTGGCTAGCAGCAAGTGTTTCCACTGCATGTGAGTGATATTAGTAATAGAAATGTAGCCAGCTAACATCGGACAGTGGTGAGATCCAGCATGCTGTTGTGACTGTCCAATATGTGTGTGCGCGTGAGTGGCGCTATCTGTCATTTTGTCTTTTTGTGATGTCTGCTTTGATGGACTCTCCCAGGCGACGAGCTAAGGAACTGACAGAGGAACCTCTGGTAAACACACACACACACACACACACACACACATCAAAAAGACGGGCAGTGGGCCGAGCACCTCTGTGCTCTTTTCTTTTCTGCAAAAAAAAAAAAAAAAAAATCATTCAGTCTACAGTGCTGTGACTTTGGCCGTGTGTGTGTGTGTGCGCCAGCGGTGTGCCTGCACCCATTATCAGCGCCGCCGGCATGCCATGCCTATTGTCTCTGTTGCCGGCATGGTGCTCAGGCCATTGTTCCCTGCTGGCACTGGGCCTGTAGTTACACATCCACACTGAACGCACAACTCCACTAGCCCTCTGATGGGTTGCCATGGAAGATAATGAACTAGGCAGCTATATTTTATTCTCTCTCTCTCTCTCTCTCTCTCTCTCTCTCTCTCTCTCCGTCTCTGTTTTCTGACCCCTTGACTTTTGTGGATGTTTATTTTGCAAGCTTAAATTGTCATGCTTACATAAGGTAGATAGGATGCAGCTTGGCTGTGTCTTAGGAATCCACTGATTGTTGTCTTCCCTTTTTTCCCCTTATGGTATATAACAGTCCAAAATTCCTTTTTTTTCATTATTTTCATGTACTGTTGGGATTGTATGTGCTTGAAAGCAAGATACAGCACAAAAATGACCTACAGTTCATGGAGTAAGAGAACAAATGTTTTTAGAAACTGTGATGTACACTAATACAGCAGGGCTCTATTCTTCTATCGTGCTATTATTTCCATCTAAAGCTTGGAATGACTTGGTAAAGAACGGAACACATGCAATATCATTACTCCCCTCAGATCAGCTGCATACTGGTCTGAATGTTGTCAGTAAGATGCAATTGTATTAGTGTACAATACCACTTTCCAAAGATACCAAACGATACAGATACCGTAAAAGTATTGGCTGATACCAATCCGAGATTTCTTCTCTAAAACTAATAAGCTTTAAAATGAGCTATTTTCTTGGAGGTTTCTTACATAAGCATCTAACAACACCACATCAAACCTTGAAGGTGTGCTATTTTAAGCTAGGTTTTTACTCTTATTTTCCTCCAATATCCCATTGAGGATTTTCAGCTAAAATTGACCCAATACTGAAATCTGGTATCAATGGCCAGCTCCATTATAATACACTGTTTTCCACTGTTCTTCCTAGAACAGCTGGAATATTAAATATCAATCTAACAGTATTAAATCCTTTATGTTTAAACAATGCTTGAATACTGCATTTTGAATTTTAAACAGGATGCATGCCTATGTCCCATGGAAGCCTATGTAAGGTCATCTATGGGCCACATCTTACTCTACAAATGTCAATTTTGCAGAGATTTTATAAAACATAAAGGCATTTTATAAAACATAAAACTGTTAAACAATATTTCTCTGAAGAAAAATGCGGACTGTCCTTTAATGGCAATAACCCATTTACCTAATTAAGGCAATTAGCTAATGGTGGGAGAATGAAGGCCATAAGTCAAATTAGGTATGATAGAGCAGGAAAAACTCAAGGATAAATCCCCTGGATCTAGAAGTGGGGGGTGGGTGGTTTGGGAGTTGGCAGAAATAAAGGGATGGAGGGATGAAGGATGAGAGAGTGAGTTGCTGTGTCCTTTCTGAGGCACTAAAGACTCTGAATGCGGCTAGAGGGGTGTTTTCATGGCCCACTTTACTGCGCTCCTGTGGATGCTAGCAGCTACATGCTTTCCCCAGCGAGACCTCCACTGTCCTCCCCCTTACACACCCCAACAACCCCAGCACATACACATATGGAGACAGCAGCTCTCACACACACATCTGCCCTCAGAGGAGCGCTTATGGATTTGCACAAACACACCCACAAAACACACGTATCCTAAAGTGTACAGACATCTCTTCTAATTAGAGAATTCAGCTATTTTATGGTGTCCCCACTACTGATACAGGTATTTACACAGCTTCCTTAATTTCCATAGAAAAGCACTGTCAACAGAATGAGACGTTCTGGAGCAGCAACACAAGAGTCTAAGTTGACCATGCCCAACGCCAAACACTGGATAGAGGGGTATAAAGCCCCCACCACTGGGCTGTATACTCTGGATTGACTGAGCTAAATCCAAGACCATTGGGACAAATTGGAGTGGCGGCTGTGATCAAGAACCAATCAGCCAACATCATTACCTGTGCTTCATAATGCTCTTGTAGCTGACTGCAATCAAATCCTCACAGCAGTGTTTCAACATCTGGATATAAAGCATTCACCAGTTGTGGGCTGGAGGTTAGGGAACTGGCCCTATGACCAGAAGGTTGCCGGTTCAATCCCCAGGGCCGACAGCACATGACTGAGGTGTCCTTGAGCAAGACACCTAACCCCCAGTTCCTCCCGGGCGCTGTGGATTGGGCTGCCCACCACTCCGGGCAAGTGTGCTCACTGCCCCCTAGTGTGTGTGTCTATTCACTAGTGTGTATTCACTTCACGGATGGGTTAAATGCGGAGGTGGAATTTCCCCATTTGTGGGATTAAAAAAGTATCACTTAATATAAGAGTAGAGTGCCGTTACTGCAGGATGTCAACTTTACAGCAAAATGTTGTCTACCTTTAATGGAAGCTTATGTAAGGAGATTTTATTTCAGTTACTTTTGGGGCATTTCTATTGGTCCAATAATACTGGTGACAGAAACAAATCTAGCCATTTTATTTAGAAATTCAAACAAACAGGCCAGTAAACTCACACATAGCCATTCATTTTTATAAAATCCTGATAATGGTAAAATAGTGTTCAATCTGAAAACAATACATTTTGTTTGGATACTATTTTCTACTTTTAACAGCCTACATGTGCCTCTTCACCTTCAACAACATCATGCGGTGCATCCGCAACAGATTCGGGCTATAACTTTCTGTGATCCTGAGAGGCAATAAACTCTTAAGACGTCTGGTTCCTATCACCAGCACTGCGTACAATTCTCAATAAGTTTTTCTAGAATGCTGCATTTCACATCAAACCAAAACAAGTCTGAATGACTCTATTTACATCTTAACAAGTTAAATATGTATTTTTTGTAATATTATTTTTTATGTAATATTATTGATATTCCTCTTTAACTGCAGTACTTTTAAACAGTGAAGCCTGTACACAAGGTAAGAAGCAGTTTACAAAGTCCTCACATTACATCATGATTCTAATGTAATGTTTTGCAATGGTAATTTAATGTGAAATAATTGTAATGTCTGGATATTTTTGCTCTACTAAATACAAGAAACACACACACACACACACACACACACACACACACACACGCAAGCTTACATCTTCCCACAAGCACACACTACATGGAGACACACACCCAAACACACACCCTGCCCCCACCCGGGGGCTATTTGATGCAGCACAACTCAGAGGGAGTCGACCAATCATGGCTAGACTGCAGAGAGAGAGAGAGAGAGAGAGAGAGGGGGGGGGGGGACAAGGGGAGAGAGAGAGGGAGAGAGAGGAGACAAGCTACATCACATTCACAGAGACAACATACCAGAGCTGCTCTTATCAAATCTGCTTTCACTCCCTCACCTCCTACCCCCCCCCCCCCCCCCCCCCCCCCACCACCACACACACACAGGGCTTTATGGTGTCAGCTTCCATTAGTCCCTGCATCTCTCTGCTTTTGAGTGGTTTTGAAAGGGTTAACAGCCCCATTCCCTTGTTTTTTGTTTTAAAGCATACACTAAAAGTCTCCGCAGCACCTGTTAAAGAAAAGCTTGTGCCTTGTTACAGGGGACGGGTTTGATGCTGTTCACAGGGCAAGCGCCTGCTCCCTCTCACTCTCTCCTGCTTTCCTCTCGTCTGTGGTGTAATTCAAACGGGCGTTTGAAGCAGGAAGAAAACTTTTTTCAAACGCTTTGCCGTTCCGCTCTGATCATGGCAGGAGAGAGAGGGAGAGAGAGAGAGTAGCCTCCTTGCCACACACATTTATACTCAAGCTCCCTCCTCATCTGCTGCCTGTCTCTGCCCTAATATAGGCTGCATGTTCCCCTGCACTGTAGCAGCCTCATATCTCCACCCTCAGACAAATCCAGGGGTTTTTGACCCCCTTAACTAGGGGTATAGGAATGCATCGATGCATAGAGACTGAGAAGATTCAACTGCGATTTTTTTAATGTTAGAATTGATTGTACTTGATTTTAGCAATGAAACTATCCAGTAGTTCATTTTTAAAACCAAAATAAAGTCCCTGATCTGTTTTTACATTAAAAAAACCTAGAATCTTATCTTTTTTTCTTTTCTTAAATTTGTTTTTTTTTTTAATGTACAAAGATAATAAAATAAAATCATGGTGAAATTCAGGATTTCAGGATGTAGTTATTTCCTGAAGAATCATAATCGATTTGTCATTAAGAGAGAGATTTACTCTAGGAGTGGGCAATATGATAAAATACAATATCACAATAATATCTGCATTACTCAGTATGTCACAATACATATTTTTCTTTGACATCTGAAATAAAAAATGCTGTCAATATGCTTTTTATTTAGCATTTCACATACTGCACAAAATCCAGTTAAGCATGCCTAATCATGTTCTCTCATGTTGGTCAGTGTTCTTTAAATATTGATGATATCCATTCTATGTCCAGAAAAGCATATTGTCACACGTTGAGACAAAATTTGTCCCAAAACAATAAATATCGCCACTTTAGCCGCGCCCAATTTACACCTGTACCTCTAACCCTCAAAAAGAGTGGATGTTGGTTGGAGGACCTGCCGGCCAGGTGCTAAATGGGTCTTTGCTGCTGTGCTCCCTCTGAGGGGAGGCTCTATAGATCATATAGGACAGAGCTCCTCTGCTAGAAATGGGTCAAAAATAAATCATATATATATATATATATATATATATATATATATATATATATAAAAAGCTCTACGTTCCACTACATAGGCCTGATTGCAAAAGCACTCTTCCAGTATACAGTTCCCTGAAATCAGTTTAGAGGAGTAGACCAGTGCTTCCCAACTCTGTCCTGCACATTTTAGTGCTCTACTATCAATTCAAGAAAAGCTTCTTCAGTAGTAGATGGACTGGATCAGGTGTGCTAGAACAGGGAGAACACCAAACTATGCAGGACAGGGGTACACCAGGACAAGGTTTAGCAACCATGGCACTCCTTCTGTAACCTGAAAACTAGTCAGCGATGAATGAGCTGTCATGTGATTCAGCGATTTTGAGTGCTGTATTAAGCATTTTCATTGGACTGGCCATTTAATGTGCACCAAGCAAATGTTCTAGCCACTCCTCCAGAAGCACAGTGCTCTCAGAGTGAGGTTAAGAGCTGAATTATGCTTGTACGTATCTGGGAACATGTGCAGGCACTGTGCACAGATGCTTACGTAGATGTCTGACCTGGCTGGACACGCTGTTTCTGTATACACTAAGGGGCAGTGTCGCATTTACCAGGCAAGAGAAAAAGATAATCCATTTTCAACCATGGAAAAGTCTCAAGATGAAGCAAATAAATGACATAAAAACAAAATGTTGACACAATTTTGCTGCACCAAAAACTATGCACGTGTTGTTTTTTTGGGCAATTTTGCTCTGTTATACAAACTAAATAAAATCAACAACAACAAATAGGCAGCATGTTTTCTGTGACAAATAGACAACATCTTTAGTTCCTCACAAAACAGGCAAATGCTGACATGGCAGCCTACTTTTTATCATGAATATCATTAGCTATACGTGCCCGAATTCATTAACTGATGTCCAGATGAACTGCATGAATTAATCGCACTCTGTTGAAGGCTTTCCTCCTACATTGTGGTAGAGAAGGAATGGATTGAAGCAAACTGTTAGATGTGACAAAGAAGATATTTTTATCATGAGGTACTTTGTTTGTCTCGTTCCAAATCCAATGCTACTCCCTTGCTCAAGCAATCAGCATTTCCTTGACACACAGCAATGCACATTAATATTATATGTAGTCAAGAATTTATATGCCAACTCCTGTGCAAGCCTCTACTAGATACAGCTACCAATAAACTCTTCCTCTGCATCTCTCCGCAAATGCATTAATGGACATCATTGCAGAAGCCATGCTTATAGCTGGGATACAAATATGATGGGTATGAACGAGAGCACTTCAGGTGGTTTAAAATGGAGGAAAGAGGTAGGGGTGTTTTCAGGGGGCTGTGGAGGCATGTTGCAGTGTCGGTGTGTGTGTGGTGAGGTGCGGTGTTGCAGAGGGCAGGAGCGGGCGCTGGCGTTCTGGGCCACTGAGCCGGTAAATACAGCAGGGCTACAGAGAGGAAATGAAGGCTGGATCTATTTGGAGACGCTGCCGATGACCTTCCACAGAGCTGGATGACATCCAAGTGATTTCACCGCGCTGTGCGCTGCCACTGACGGCACGCACCGGCATGCTAAACGTCCGCACACACACATATATTCAACCACAAACTCTGTTACACACAGATATGACATGCACATGGAAATGTGGTGTCACAATAGACGCAAAGACACGTAAATAAGATAACCCAAGAAAAAAACTGATTCTAGCCAAACACACAGACATACATAAAGCATCTATGCTCTGAACTTAACCCCCAACGCCCCCTTGATGCAAGTTGTTGTTACCATAACAAAAAACTTTGTATCTCCAAAATGCAGAATGTTTCTTGTTATCAGTCACTTGGGGCCCCTGAGCCACCAGGAGGCCCTGCGAGTATGAAGTCATGGACTAAATGAAACATCTGTTTCACTGAACATGAAATGTAACTTTTAGTGTTGATGTTAATGGAGTCTTTAAATGTAAATTGTTACATAGCACCACCAAACATGTGCAAAAACAACCAGTCCAAAATTTTTATTTTTTTTTGCTTTCAAATTATAAAAAGAAAGACATAACAATGAAAACAGCTAATAAATTAATAAATAAAACACTGACTATCGCTACCAGTAACATCACATATGCATATAAAACAGCATATCTTAGCACACGGCCATATAGGAGATTAGTGCAATGTTATGAAACGACTGAGCTGCCGTTCCGTATCTTTTCACTATCAGCTCCAATCAGAGAAGTAAGATGCTTTGTTTGCTGTCATTGACTCAATTGATGGTCCAAACCAAAGGCATATGTCACCTTCAAAACCAAAGCATGCCAACGGCCCCCAGACAGAGACTAATCACAGACTTTGAGGGGGTTTTGAGGCGTCTGGTTTTGAAACTGCTGAGCAGAAATCCGCTCATATCACTCTCCATCATCCGCAGTCTAATGATGTCCAGCTTGTTTTGCCATTCCTTTGTTGTGGGACTGTCTGTGTTCTCCTCTCAGCTCCATCGAAATCATGCAATCAGATGTTCATGCTGGAGTCTACTGAATTTGTCTGTTTGTGAATTCTGTTCCTGGATCAGGTTATGATTCACAGCACGTACAGTGTTGGCTGAGTTCACACAGCGGCTAATCTGTTCCCAGATCTGCGCCTGATCTCTCGGTGCTCTTTTCCGATCTGAAAACAGTCACATATGTTGAGGTTTTTGCACTCCAAATTTTGTGCTATTAACGGGCAGCTTGGCCTCTGTGCACATTTGAAAGCACTAGAGAAACCCTTCGCTTCTGATTCCTTCCACCGGTGACATATAGCAAGTACCGAGAAGGCTATGACAATGACACTGATGCCCCCCTTCCTCTTTTTGTTTGACGCAAAGCTAATTAACTCACAAATCACTGAATAAATCTCTCATTCACTAACTCACTAACTCACTCCCGTTTAGCAGGCTGAATATTCTCCACTAGGAGGTGCTATTAGCACTCAAATAGCTTTTTATGCTTCATAGTGGATGGACATACATGAAGACAAATGCGGTTTTTTGCTGTAGTTTTCAATGGACAAGACAAGTTTTTTTCTGTTTTTGCACATTGCAAACCTCTCTCTTTTGAGCGGAGTGCTTCAGGTGATTTAAAGAAAAATAAATAACTTGATGCGGTCCAGTACCCTACGTCACAAGCGTTTTTTCTGTGTGGACAGTTCTAACAGAGGAGAGTTTAGTGATTGAGGCTGCAGAGTACCTAGAACTGTGATTATTTCCCAGACTAATAGCAGCTTTTTTCATTACACTTTTTTAACTAGCAGTGCCGCACTATCAAAACAATAGCTAGCTAGAAAACATTATTGACAGAACGAACCCATTGTCAATTAGCAACAGGGAGATGCTCAGCCAGCAGAAAAAGTGCAGTTTATCTTTGGAAAAAAATGCTTTGTGAAACCCCCAAGTGTGGTGCTTTGCATCACTGACATTGCGTGTCCTTGTTTAAGATAAAAGTGCTCCTAGCAGCAACTCCTTGTTTATGACTTGCATTTGTAGCGTACCTTAAGGTTTTGTTTTCAGTGCATCAGCCATCGTAATGAGGACGAGCCTAATAAGAACTGGGTTTAAGTGTAATTTGCTTTCGTTCTTGTGTCAAAATTTCACATACAGTGGAGGTAACAGTGAAATATGTGAATGTCTTAAGTTTCATTGTTTACTTTTAAGTGGATGTACCCAAATTCTAGAAATTTCCAATTGGAGCGTACAGTTGCACTTTTTGGGCAATTTGATATAATTGTTGTGATGGCAACAGTCTTGACCACCAATATTATATTGCGCGAGGCAGTAGACTGACAACGCTTCTACTTAATTACATGCAAATATGATTAATGGTGTGAAAGAAGCAGAAAAGGCAAACTCAGATACAACCGTTATTGGACAGTCTGAAAAAAGCGTCAAGTACAAATGTGAGAGGTTCAGGTAGAAGGAATCAACTTAATTACAAGATTCTTTGGAAAGGAAATGACTTTCACATCGCAGAGAAATTCTGTGGGCACTGCAGGACATGCTTTCATGTGTGGAAATTACAAAATGCCCTTTTGTGAAGACTACCCCTCTGCTTAGGACCCCAAAAATGCTGCTGCGGTTGTTTTCTCCCCTCTGTTCCCTCATGTACGCATCCCGCAGCAGGGTTTCTGAGCCCAGCGGTGCAGGCAGAGCAGCATCTGGACAGAAATCATCCCTCCATCCCTCCTCCCTCTCCGCTCTGCCCTGTCCTGACCTCATGGATCTGTTCAGAGCTGCGCGCTAGCAGTTGCACGTTCAGGACGCAGCAGAGAGCAGTCTCTCTCACTTTCTATCCTGTCATCTTTTATCACTCTCCATCCATTCCTCTCACCTTGCCTTTCTCACTAATCTTGTCTCTCTTTCCTCTCATTCTAGGACGCCCTCCAAACCACCCCCCATCCGCTCTCTCTCTGCCCCATGCTGACCCTCAGCTCAGAAGCAGTGGGCCTGAGTTTCAGGCTGTTGCATCAGCCCTCATCCCCACCACCACTGCGGACATGTGAAATACGGGTTGACAGTAGCTTTGTGTCTAAGCGGTGGATAAGTGCTCTGGGGGTTTGTGAGTATGGGTGGTCCTCCTTAGTACATTTGTAGGCTGGTGCACAAGGTCGAAATGCAGGCTTATTATTCAGTGATTAATCTTAAGGTTTATTATCTAGTAGCTGCTATGAATTATTCAGTGACTACTACTTGGGATGCAACAATATACTGAGCTCACAATCAGATTTTCGATACTTGATTTTTGATTCAGTTCACCACAGAAATTGAAATTTACAAGTGCACAACCTACTAAAAAGAATACAGCTGGGACTGGGACTATTTACACTGAATGAGCTGGTGTGAATTACGTTGAGTGTGAACTTTGGCAAGTGCATTAGGTGACATTTAACAGATCCAGCTGATATCGTCATGGTGCACACTGTCATAACCTTGCATTGTGACTTATTATGCTATAGTACATTGATACAGGTCTAAAAACTATGGACATATGATCATAAACAGCAGATTTTTTGTTCCAAACATACAATCAGGCACTTCAGTATTTTTATTAATCTGCGTTACAGTTTTGTGATGTAAATCACATGTGCCAGGCAAGTGGACTGCTGCTACACTTATATCAAAGTGTCATTTTGTCAATTATGCTTGACTCAGTGTGCTAAATAGCCAGTTGCCTCTTACTTCTGATGTAGCCCTTCATTTTATGCATGTCATATAAATAGGTGGGTAGTTTTTTTGTTGAAGGAAGGCCATTATAGACCAAATAATGCTATTTGTATTGCAAGTTTAATGGACGGAAAATACTGGAAATGTGCTACTTTGTGAGCTGTGGAGTAGAAAATGGCAAAAAAGGCAAATAAAAATCTGTCATTGGCTAATTTTGTTATAAAGAAATTGAAATCAGCCACAAAAGCTCATAAACAGTGAGGGCTCCAGAGTGGCACAACTGTCTATACACTGTCCCTATCTGGAAATCGCGAGTTTGCTCGTCTGTGACATCTGTGGCCAAGACAGCATAATTCACCTTGCTGTCTCCAGGTGGGTAGGATGACCCTCCCTTTCCCCCCATCACCCAGCCTGATGCTAGCCACCACGAGTGTTTGTTAGCTAAAGTAACACCACTGGCAGTTAGTTTTCTCCTCCAAGCATGTTCAGTTGTTCAATGATGTTGGGTTAGGGGCAGTTCAGAAAGATGCTGTGGCACTCCATGTGTCTTTGGGGGAAGCGGGTGCTAGAATTCACCCTCCCACCTAGTGGGTGCTTGGCGATTACTAAAATCGGGGAAAAATTAGGCCAATTTGTTTTGATAAATAAAATAATAAGACAAATATTTGGTTCGTTCTTATTAGACACTACTATTTAGGGGCATTTAAGGTGGTTTAAAGACATAAGTCTAGACATATTTGTTTTAAGCCTTCTCTTCATGAGTGTGGTGGCCATTTTTTTTATTGTTGACATATTCAGTGTGTTGTTGCTGATGCTGGGGGATCAATCTCTCCACTGGCTCTCTAATTCACTCATGCATTGATTCAGTCTCTCTTCCTCTCTCTCCCCTGACTCCCCTGCCTCCTTCTGCCTCACACCTTTCTGTTCTCCCACCTCTGTATCTCTCTCCCTCTCTCTCTCTGTATCTCTTCACACACACACACACACACACACACACACACACACACACACACACACACACACACACACACACACACACACTTGCCCCCTCCTCTTTATTGCATTCCCGTAGAGTGGGAGCCTGTCCAGAGCATCAATTTCACTCAGCTGTGACACTGCAGTCTCTGTGCAATGTTCAATGGGTTAGGGCTGTCTTGGCTCTGTTTTTCCCTCTAACAAGGGCACAATACACACTCTCTCACAAACACACACTGACTTCTCATATATAAGTAAAATATATGAAAAATGATCCTAATTTGCAACATCAGCCTTGTTCTACTGCTTTGCTTTATGGTCAGGCTACAGCAGTACGACCACTACTCATATCCCACAGGTTATGCAGCTGTGCATGTAAACAGAGTCCATACTGAGCTGAAGATAAGCAAAGTTACATGGTCAACCTCACGCTTGACTGCTTCGAACAACGTGTTATGCTCTGGAAAAAACCCAAATATAGCCCTGTTCACATTCTGCCCATTTCAGCGGCCATTCAGGAAGGACACATGGCACCAAAAATAGCTGACCACCCCAAGGAATGAGTGCACTGCCTTTTTGCGCTCAACCTGAGTAAACAGCCACAATGAGGACAGAAGCATCATGGACAACAATTAAGTCCCTTACTGGCAGGAGATCAGGTGTATGTTAAAATGAGGAAAGCTGATCCTGGATGAGCCTTACAACAGATCAGGTGTGAGGTATTAAAAAGTGTATTAAATATTACAAGAGAAATACATGAATGGAAATGGGCAGAAAAAAAACAGTGTAGAAACATTCAGAAAATGAAGTTCCTGACACTATTGATAGGTGCATGATGTGCGTAAATAGACCACGCAATGTGCTAGAGACAAACTCTATGAAGGAGAACCTGATCCTGGATCAGTCTTCAAGCCTGAGCACAGCCAGATACAAAACCTGAATAAACCGCGCCAGCCTGAGTGAAGCGTCTTCAGGGAGAGAAAATGAAGTCTCACTATAGGTGACATATCATATGTATGTTAACTGGTCACATCGTTTTCTGTTAAGACGTACTCTATAAAGGAGAAGCTGATCCTGGATCAGCCGTCAAGCCTGAGCGTCCTCAGCGCGAGCACATTGCCCTGTTATCCAACACGCCCCCCTGATCGCTGTTTGGACTGTAACACGCCTCGGAGAGGCGCACCGCCTGAAGCCCCCTGTTTCCCCTCTGCATTCCCCACATTCATCCCGCCATGAAGTCACCTGGCTGCAAGCCCGAAAGGCATAAAGCAAGCCTGCCTTACCTGCTTGTAGCGTTCTGCCCAAATCCTGGTCCTGCAGTCTCCCGCAAAGGCGAAAAACGGCAGCAGCTATTCCCTGTCAAACGGCAGCTTCCTCTCTTCGTCTCTCTCTCTCTGTCTCTCTCTATCTATCCTGCTTTCCTCCTTGCCGTCGCTGCCATGTTCACTGCGGGGCGGGGGGAGGGGGGTGTGTCGGATGGGGTATGGGGTTGGGGGGTACTGTTGTGGGGAGGGGGTGAAAGGAAAGAAGGTGAGAGAGACAGAGAGGGGGAGAGAGAGAGAGACAGAAAGGGGGAGAGAGTGAGAGAGAGTGAGAGAGAGAGAGAGAGAGAGAGTGAGAGAGAGAGAGAGAGAGAGAGAGAGAGAGAGAGAGAAAATAAGGAGGGGGGCTCAGGGGGATAAGAAAGCAATTAGAAGGCAGCCCTCTACTTCCAGACAGAATGTATAATGGAATTAGCTCAGGGGGGCTGCCTCTGCTTGGTGAAGCCTCGCAGGCAGTCCGCAGCGCAGCGTCCACGTTTGTGTATGCAAGTGTGTGTATGTGTCGTAGAATGCGCACATGCAGTGATGAAGGAGAGAGAGAGAGTGTGTGTGGTTGTGATAGCAGGAGAAAGAGGGGGAGTCAGTCAAGCTGGGGAGGGGGGTACTACTGTCAGCCAGCAAAGAGAGAGAGAGAGAGAGAGAGAGAGAGAGGGAGAGAGAGAGAGCATGACAGAAAATATGAGAGAGAGGGAGGCAGGGAATGAAAAAATGGAAAATAAAAAAGAGAGAAAGAGATAAGGGAGAGAGACAGAAGTAAAAGGAGAGATAAGACGAAAGCAAGAGCGAGATGGAAAGAAAGAGGGAGAAGACAGAAAGAGAAAATGAGAAAAGGAAAAACAGAGATGGGGAAGGCAAGGAAAGGGAGAGAGGAAGAGCAAGAGAGAAGGGGGAGAGAGTCAGAAAGAATGGGAAAGAGAGGGAGAGGCGGGGAGACAAGGAGAAAGACAGAGAGCTAGATGGAGAGTGAGAGAGAAAAAAGGTGGAAGAGAGACAGAAAGAGAGATGGGGTGAGACAGATGAGAAAGATGGAGAGAAAAAAAGAGAGAGAGAGAGAGAGAGAGAGAGAGAGAGAGAACGAGCAAAGGAGAAAGAAAGCCTGCACCAAAAGCTGTCTAGGCAGGTTCTGTCATCAGAGAGGTCAAAGCAGGTGCTATATTCTTCTATGTGTGGTGGTCCTGGCAGTGCTGCTGGGTGGGGGGCACAGAGTGAGAGTTCAGTGATTTAGGGACTGAGAGAAAGAGAACGGATGCAATTGGAGAGACTGCCAGTAAGTCTGACTGTGAGAATGTGAGTGCACTCGCAAGATAGCGTGTGTCCCTGATTGTGTCATGAATGAAAATGAGGAGGCGGAGAGCAGAAACCTTCAATCCTTGGCTATCCTGCTTACCTTCAAGTCTTCAGGTTCACTACTGCCAGGGAATCTGAGAAATGGTGCATTGCTTCAATCAATTAAAGACAGAAAAATGCTTTATGTAATAATATCTGATTTCACCAGTGGTGGCTATCCATACGAGAGGATGCTAATATTTATATTTCTAGACCTAGACATCGACCCTTTACATACTGTTGGTCTGTCTTTATTTGTCACCATCACCATGGTTGGCAGCATTTTTATTCACATTTGGACGGATGCTCTGTCACAAACCTTGCACTGTGCTCATCGTCTGAGAGGCGGTGAGGAGCAGAGTGACTCATAAGCGGCTGTTTTGAGCTTTTGCCATCTCCTCATGTTGACCTTGGCAGTGAACGACTGCTTTGACTGGTCTACTGAATGTATGTATATGCACTATATTGCCAAAAGTATTCGGTTATCTGCCTTCACACACATATGAACTTAAGTGACATCCCATTCTTAATCCATAGGGTTTAATATAATGTCGGCCCACCCTTTACAGCTATAGCAGCTTCAGCTCTTCTGGGAAGGTTTTCCTCAAGGTTTATGGGAATTTTTGATCATTCTTCCAGTAGCACATTTGTGAGGTCAGACGCTGGTGTTGGATGAGAAGGCCTGGCATGCGGTCTCCACTCTAATTCATGCTGTCGTTCCCAATCGCTTCCACTTTGTTACAATACCACTGACAGTTGACTGTGGAATATTTAGTAGTGAGGAAATTTCACAACTGGACTTGTTGCACAGGTGGTGTCCTATCACGGTACGGCGCTGGAATTCACTGAGCTCCTGAGAGCGACCCATTCTTTCACTAATGTGTGTAGAAGCAGTCTGCAGGCCTAGGTGCTTGGTTTTTTACACCTCTGGCCATGGAAGTGATTGTAACACCTGAACTAAATAATTTGGATGGGTGAGTGGATACTTTTGGAAATATAGTGTATATGTACAACTATAACGCCATTCAATGCATATTTATGTATATTGTATATTGGTAGCGCTGTTGCCCCACAGCAAGGAGGTTCAAGTGGGTTTGAGTCCCTGGCCGGGTGACCACGGTCCTTTCTCTGTGGAGTTTGCCTGTTCTCCCCATGTCTTCTGTGGGTTTCCTCCGGGTTCTCCGGTTTCCCCCCACAGTCCAAAGACATGCAGTCAGGCTGTTTGGACATGGTAAATTGCCCCTAGGTGTGAATGTTTGAGTGCATGTGTGTGTCTGTCTGTCTGCCCTGCGATGGACTGGCGACCTGTCCAGGGTGTATCCTGCCTTCCGCCCGATGACCGCTGGGATAGGCTCCAGCATCCCGCGCGACCCAGAAGGAGAAGCAGCTTAGAAGATGTGTGTGTGTGTATTTGTATATATCACTGTTATCAGAACAAAACCTCATATCTCCAAAATGTTAACTTTACAGGAAAAGGAAAAAACATACTTTTCTTTTAATGCAATTCAATTCAAATGATATCAAAAACTGAAAAATGGAGATACAAGGTTTTGTTCTGACAGCAGCGATATGTATATGTATGTATGTATGTATATATATATATATATATATATATATATATATATATATATATATATATATATACATACATTATTTAACATTATTCTATTATTCTATACTAGTTCAGTTTTCATAAACAAGTAGTACATGAAAGCATTCATGATCCATATTAAGCTGTGATTGTATAAGTCTATAATAGCGACATGTGGAAAATATAGGAAAATTTGATGATATGGCAGGGGCTGGATCCAGCCGACTCCTCCCCTGGACCAATGGAAATGCAAAGGGTGGATGCTGACAGCTCTTGATGAATTAGTTCTTTTCTCTTTTCCTATCAGCCCCACCCTTCCCTCCTCTGCTTATCCATTTTGGGAAGTTGTAGACACAAACTGTGATGCTGTAAGCTAGCTGACTGACTACTCTTGCAAGCTAGTTTTACAACAGGTCTCTGATCTAATGTTGTTCATTATGTGTACAGGGCAAATCAGAGTTATGTCACAACAGCAAAGAACTTATTTCAAGGTGGAAAATAAAGCATTGCATTGATACAACAAGGCTTTATACTAATACTGAGACTTATTAAGCCAAGACAGAAAAATAGAAAAGCTTTAAGGGCAATAACCTCCTAAATGTCCAGGGCCCACCGGCAGGCCCAAAGTTACATTACACACTTCTATATCCTAAGAACAGCTCAGGCATTTTGCATTGAAGTCCCTGTTGTTACTGCAGTATAAGCCATACCATGTAATAAGCCTGGGATTTGAGAAGACTTGGTCATTTTATGTAACTAAAAAGTATCTGGATTGACTAATTATCTACCTTTCTTGATAATTGGTTTACCTTAACAGCTAAAATGAAACAATACACTGCGTTGTTCTAAACACTCACACAAATGTACACTTTTGCAAAAAATCAAGAGTAGAATCAAACAAAACTTCCACCCAACATACAATAACACTAGGCTCTTTTAGCACGTCACCTCACATCAAACTCTCTACAAAGCAATAATTCTAAAAATAGCAATATAATAGCTTTAACAGCAAACAGCAAAACAACAACATACTATTCTAGTTTACATTCTAGAAATAAACCAAAGACAAAGGATACCTTCCTTTGATTAATACTACTTATTGCGGCTCTATGTGCTTTAGAACACAAATTAAGCCAACCAACATGTTTACAAACATTCTAATTTGATCTATATGTGTACACTTTAAGAAGACCAGTTGCCTGAGAGATTAAGGGGCAGAGGGGCGGGCAGGGAGTATTAATGGATGCGGCTGTGCTGTTTTCTGGTTCATCTTTACTGCAGCTGGTCTAGATGGTCCAACTGACAGGTCAAGCTATCAGGTGGAAAATCTCACAGTACTCCTGATGGGCAGTCTGAGCCTGGAGGGGCTCAATAAAACATCTGTGGGATGGTTACGGTGGGCTCATCTGTGCCATAGACTCTAGTTTGATTCCCTCCCCACCCATAGTTATGCCTCTGGTCCACGTCATGCCAAAATTAGCTCTGACTTAAAAGTTCCTAATGAGCATGATGCTGACTACAGAATGACATCACGTCTTCAGAGGTCTACAGCTCTGGCTTTATACTGTAATTTGGTCACAGTAGTATGTCTGGGTATTTGTCGTACTGGAGAAATTCACGTTGCTCACACAATGCTTATTACCAGACACATTATAAAGGAGGAAACGGTTACTGGTTTAAGTATTGTAGCGCCCTGCCACTTGCTGGCACTGGCCACCAAAACCAGCCATGTGGTCAGCCACGCACTGAGGCTCAGAGTAGGTGTACCCTCCTAAAATGGGACTTACTGTTCTTGATGTCCTTGTTTATACATGTTAACTGTTATTTATGAGATATTTTGAGTTGGGGTTATTTTTAGTTAGCGTGTTTTGTGTTGGGGTTTGGCCTACTGGTGGTGTGAAGCCTGTGGCAGTGACCACCTCCATGAGTTCAGCACTTTATACAAGCCTTTTTGATTTGGTGTTTAAGAAACAACCCTTCTCTTGTTGGAATCATGGCCTCCCTTGTGTCTTACTGTACACAGCTACAATATGAATAGGAAAGCTCATAACGCTCAATATGGCGTCTGTTTACGTTGAAAGTCCCGCCCTTTGAGATTAGGCCATTAGTGGGGAAAGCCAATAGAGTCGAATTGCAATAAAAGGCGTTTGAAAAAAACAAGAACACCCACATCAGGAACACCCACTTATCAGTCATTGGCCAATATGTCTGTAAAATGGTTTCCCTCATCTGTGATAAGACTCAATGGGGAAAATACATCAGTATTTGTAA
Source organism: Pygocentrus nattereri (assembly GCF_015220715.1). Lineage (NCBI taxonomy): Eukaryota > Metazoa > Chordata > Actinopteri > Characiformes > Serrasalmidae > Pygocentrus > Pygocentrus nattereri. Next base: position 9,458,286 of record NC_051224.1, read on the forward strand.
AGACATTAGTAATACTAAATTAATATTGTTTCTACATATTTACATAATGAGCATTTAGCATTTAAAACAAATATGCCTAAATCTATAGCCTCTGGTGATTTGGAGAGCTCTGTCTCGCGGTTATGTGAGCCCCTATTTGAACTTGTGGCCTGAAGGCCTATCATAACGGTAGCAATCAGCGGTGTTTTCAGCAGCACTACGCAATCTGCTCCATACCAGCCATTAAATTACTGTGTCATAATGGATTATGAGGTTAACGTCCCTAATGAGAACATAGAAACCATTAAGAGTTTCTGTTGGTTCTTTGGGGTTTGTAATGCGTTTTGGCTTTTCTTGATGGGTTGATAATGTAAAGGAATGATTTAGCAGGTGACCTAGTGACTGATTCCAGACACATTTCTAATTCTACTTGGAAATTAGTGGTCTCTAATGGTAACCATTAGGAGGCAAAAACATTTTAAAAATCCTAATGGTCTTTATTCAGCAGGGGTTAACGTATTGCTGCCAGCTTGCACAATATAACTCTAGCAAGGTTGAGTATTGCTGACGATCAAGCAACCATGTGCTTATTTTCCACAAGTTTTAAGGTGGTAGTAAAATGTTAATGTAATAGTAAAACTTACCGACATCATAATCTATAATGAAAGCCCTCGCATGGTGTTTTAGGGCCACTTATAAAAATAAGAATAGTAGACTTTGAGAATAAAATCGTAATATTTTGAGAAGAAAGTCATAATATTTTGATGATAATATATTATGATAATAATTACGACATTACAGTGGGATATTCCTAGACAGGGTATACAATATTGTGGCCAACGGCTTTGCAAAGGGAAGGCAGCACCTCCTCGTGTTAAAATGAGGGGCGTTGAGTTGGTGGAGTTCTACTTTCATATCGATTCACCATTAAAGAAACACTCAGTCTCTCTGTCTCTCCTGCACATCAGCACCAGCCTGTTATAGTACAAGAAACGGCGGAGCAGGAAACTGTGTTTAGAACGAAGAGCCAGACAGACTCGGAGGAATCCGTCTGTCTGTGTTGTTGAAGGAGAATCGCAGGCAGGGTCGTCTACACGGCTATCGGGGGCTACATCTCCGCGCCATTCAAAGTGGGCATGAAGTTTCACAGACAGTGAGAACGACCATCAAAAAGATCCAGAAGAAGACAGGAGTGTGAGGAAATCCCGCGTGCTCGCCAGTACAGCAACCGAGACCCCATGGCAGACCCCCTAGAGTTATCACTTAATCCTCGAAATATCGCAATTTTACTCTCGTAATTTTACGACTTTAATCTCTAAATATTGCGACTTTACTCTCAAAGTCTCTCAAAGTTTTGAATCGGGAATTAGTGAAGCAGCTCCCCTTATTCATAGAGTAGCAGTTTGGTCTTACATGGCTGGAAATAACTGCCCGTTACTAACGTTGCCGAGTGAATAGATTTTTCTTAAGTGGTTAAGTGGTACTTTTTTAATCCCACAACCGGGGAAATTCCACCTCCACACTTAACCCATCTGTGAAGTGAAACACCACATACACACTAGTGAATACACACACACTAGGGGGCAGTGAGCACACTTGCCCGGAGCGGTGGGCAGCCCTATCCACGGCAAGTGGGGGTTAGGTGTCTTGCTCAAGGACACCTCAGTCATGAACTGTCGGTGCTGGGGATCGAACCAGCAACCTTCTGGTCACAGGGCCAGCTCCCTGACCTCCCTAATAGTATTATTATTAGTATTTTGGGAACAGTTAGCATTTGAGAAATATGCTGTCATGTAAACATAGCCGTTGACATTAATGGCTTAATCTTGGGAGCCGTTGTGCTGTTTTCGAGGCGTTTAGCTACGGTAGCTAGGTTAGCTAAGGAAACACCAGGCGAAGACAGATGGTGTACTAAACAGTGAACATAACTGAATGTCCTCCGTGGTCGACAATATCACTGCAGTGATGTAGCTTCGATAGTCCTTTGCAAGCTTTTTTTTTGCTTGAGGTGAGTTTCCAGCAATTAAAACGTAAAAACGCCTCGGCTCTAGCTGCCCGGATAAAGGGAGATGGCTAATGAGCGGCGCGACCTTGCGGGGGTTTTACGGAACAGAAGGGGTGAGCTGGGGTCAATCGCTCCGACTAGCATAGCCGATCAATGAAGAGGAAAGGTGTGTGTGCGTGTGTTTATAAGAGCGTGTGTGTGTGTGTGTGAGTGTGTCTGTGCATATCTGTCGTGGGGGGGGGGGGGGGCGGTAATGCTCACTGTTGCCATGGAGACGAGCGAGGACGGTGGTCACCGGATACCGAGCGCTGTTAGCAGACGAGATGAAATGCTCATAAAGAACTAGAAAAGGTTACAGACGTAGGCACGCATGAAAATGAAACGGTAAGAAGAGGACTAAGGCGGCGTTGTCCCACTTTCCGAGCTCCGGAGAACAGTTTGTACCCTTCCGCGCTAAAGTCGACCTTAAAGCCAAACGCTGTACACGTGGCCTTGGGGAAGGATGATATTATATCGGACGAGTATATTAGATTTGATAATCTGCATGTTTCTAATATGTACATTAATGGTAGAGCCGTGTATCCTTCCGAGACGGGAAAACTTGGGTTTTAGGTGGGCAGGTTTTCTAATGCAACTGATAACATGGTATCTGCGCCATCTAGTGGTAATCAAGCGGAACTGACAGTGACTGCGTCCAGTGGGACTCTCAAGCAAATTCTGTAAATCTTTTGCTGATACCAAATCAGAAGTAGAATGACCAATTTTAGCAGACAGAAAGATTGTAAAACGGCCATATGTGAACATCGTGCTGTGTCTTTATGTTCTAGTATTCACACACATTCTGCCCTAGATGCGTATAATGAACCTATAGCGCCATCTCGTGGCTGTCTAGAAATGCACATGCTCATCCGCCTCACATGCGTACACGCATTTAAGTATTCCGAACGACAATATCTATATTGGTCTTACAGGAATTGCTATAGGATTCCTATAAGAGTATTATAGCACATTCTGACACTATAGTACAAAGTTACTGTATATTATATATACTGCACAAGTATTATATCATTACAAGACAGTGCTACAGGAATAACACAAGGCAAAATTCTAATATAGATTATTATAGCACTATAGAACTCATAGTGATGTGTTTTTTTTTTTTTGATAAAAGATAAAGATAATACTGCTACTTTATACATGGCTGTTTAATGTTTTTCCCCAGTTGACTCGGGAATAGGGATGGGCTGACCGGTCTGGTGGAGCCAGTGCCCAAGAGCGTCTAACTGACATGGGCCTCAGGTGGCTCAGACTACAAGGCCTGAGGAGGCTCAAATATTTAGGATAATCTATTACAGACATAAAAATTAGACAAACAAATGGGCATGGAATATGTACAAATGACTAAATGAAATAAATGAAGAAATATAATCAGTTCTTAGGCTTCTCAAGTATATTAATATTGTCTTATGGTGTGGTGTTCTAGCAGGACTACTTCTGTTTTTTCCTTATGACTCAGTTTGACTTAAAAGAAAAAGGCAAAGAAATTTTGTCTGTAGACTAATAAATCGCACATTAGTACGGATGATTTTGATGATTGTCAAAACATAAAAAGAAATTTGCATGGCGCAAAGTACACGTAAACACTAACATGATCTGTTGTTTAAATGACGTGATGGTTTAATATAGGGTTTAGGGGCCTCCAAAGATGCTTGTGCCTTAGAGGCCTCACAAGTCCATGATCTATTTTTGCACAGTACTCAAAATACTCTCTGCAGATTATGCTTCTTTGTTTCTAATACTTTCACTTGTTTTGGGATAGTTTTACTGTACTCAGAGCGTAGGTAAGGAGAAAATTCATACCGCTAGCAAAAGTGATCACAGCACAGTCTACATACACCAGACTGTACACAAATCCTATGGTTTATTACCCAGACTTGGAAATGTCAGTGTCGTGACTGATCGTAGCTCAACAATATGTCAGTCCTGATTTAAAGTGTTTTCCCTCATAGATCTAATGCATCTTTGTCTGATGGCAAGGTCACCATGCATAGAGTATGCAGATTTTTAAATGCTGCTATTAATTCCAACAAATTTACACATGACTTACTGCCTTAACGTGCACTTCCCATTATCATACACCATCTCTAGGTGTCAATATTCACTAGATCACAGCCTCTTGGCTGTTAACATGTAAATATGCCTCATAAATAATATTAATCAAAAACTACAGAATCACGCCACCTGTTTCCCTCATGAATATGCATGGCCCGTTTTACACTGTTTATGCTTTCATTTATCATTGTCACAGCATGCACTCCTCAAATCCGATAACCCAACAACACTGTAAAATTAAACAGCCAATTTGGATTTCTAACATATGTGTTGTTAATGTTTTGCGTCACTACCCACTCGCCTGCAGATCCGACTCTGAATTCCTGAGTGACTTCATATGCAACGGGAGGAAATTAAACACATTTGAAAGCAATCCCAGTGTCACACTGAGGTTGCCAGGAGAAGCCGGCCTGAGATTTGTGGCAAACTTTTTACGGATGAAAAGCAGATAGTTTATGCAGCGGTTAAATGGGTTTAGATGGAGCTGAAATACTTCAAATAAAACGGAGTGCTTTGTCTTTGGATTACTGGATCATCGCTTGGTAGTCGACAGTGCTTGTGGTCAGGACTGTGTGACCGAAATTTGTCCCCAGGTTGTTTTTTAGTACATTAAGCCACAAACAGTCTGATGCTTAAGAGATTTTCCTCTGAAACTACAAGTAATGGAATAGGCGCACTTACCACAGAGTACACTGAGTTGTTTAGTAATCTCAGCTAGACCTGGACAACTGGACAAAAGTACAGACCAAATTCAAGCATTATGGTGACGTCCTACTGTTACAAAACAGCAGTAATGTTTAGGGATGAACACTAGTAACTCAATTACGCGATTAACCACTTGAAGTGCCAGTACTCGAATACTAAAATCACAATATACAAACCGGATTCCAAAAAAGTTGGGACACTAAACAAATTGTGAATAAAAACTGAATGCAATGATGTGGAGATGGCAAATGTCAATATTTTATTGGTAATAGAACATAGATGAAAGATCAAAAGTTTAATCTGAGTAAATGTAACATTGTAAAGGAAAAATATGTTGAATCAAAATTTCACAGTGTCAACAAATCCCAAAAAAGTTGGGACAAGTAGCAATAAGTGGCTGGAAAAAGGAAATTGAGCATATAACGAACAGCTGGAAGACCAATTAACACTAATTAGCTCAATTGACAAAATGATTGGGTATAAAAAGAGCTTCTCAGTGTGTCAGTGTCTCTCAGAAGCCAAGATGGTAAGAGGATCACCAATTCCACCATTGTTGCGCAGAAAGATAGTGCAGCAATACCAGAATGGTGTTACCCAGCGTAAAATAGCAAAGACTTTTAAGTTATCATCATCAACCATGCATAACATCATCAAAAGATTCTGAGAATCTGGAACAATCGCTGTGTGTAAGGGTCAAGGCCGTAAAACTCTACTGGATGCTCGTGATCTCCGGGCCCTTAAACGTCACTGCACCTCAAACAGGAATGCCACTGTCAAGGAAATAACAGAATGGGCTCAGGAATACTTCCAGAAAGCATCGTCAGTGAACACAATCCACCGTGCCATCCGCCATTGCCAGCTGAAACTCTACAGTGCAAAGAGGAAGCCATTTCTAAGCTCCACAAGCTCAGACGTTTGCACTGGGCCAGGGGTCATTTAAAATGGAGTGTGGCAAAACGGAAGACTGTTCTGTGGTCAGATGAGTCACGATTTGAAGTTCTTTATGGAACACTGGGACGCCATGTCATCCGGACCAGAGAGGACAAGGATAACCCAAGTTGTTATCAACGCTCCGTTCAGAATCCTGCATCACTGATGGTATGGGGTTGCATGAGTGCTTGTGGCATGGGCAGCTTGCATGTCTGGAAAGGCACCATTAATGCAGAGAACTATGTTCAGGTTCTAGAACAACATATGCTCCCATCTAGACGTCATCTCTTTCAGGGAAGACCCTGCATTTTTCAACAAGATAATGCCAGACCACATTCTGCAGCAATCACAACATCATGGCTACGTAGGAGAAGGATCCGGGTACTGAAACGGCCAGCCTGCAGTCCAGATCTTTCACCTGTAGAGAACATTTGGCGCATCATAAAGAGGAAGGTGCGACAAAGAAGGCCCGAGACGATTGAACAGTTAGAGGCCTGTATTAGACTTGAATGGGAGAGCATTCCTATTTCTAAACTTGAGAAACTGGTCTCCTCTGTCCCCAGACGTCTGTTGAGTGTTGTAAGAAGAAGGGGGATGCCACACAGTGGTGAAAATGGCCTTGTCCCAACTTTTTTGGGATTTGTTGACGCCATGAAATTTTGAAACAACATATTTTTCCCTTAAATTGATACATTCTCTCAGTTTAAACTTTTGATCTGTGATTTGTGTTTTATTCTGAATAAAATATTGACATTTGCCATCTCCACATCATTGCATTCAGTTTTTATTCACAATTTGTTTAGTGTCCCAACTTTTTTGGAATCCGGTTTGTAGATATTCAGTATGTTTCATGTGAATACAGAGAAAATATACAGACTAACAGTTCAGTGACACATGACAGTTTTAGATGTATCTGCAAGTAAGTATATTAAGGTAGTTTGCTGATGCCAAATATATTTATAAACAGACATTTAGCAACTCCAACCCTAAAATTCAGTGTTTTTTTTAGAATGAAGTCATACATTTCACTTCTGTAAAGAGCTAAATTCTATCTATCTATCTATCTATCTATCTATCTATCTATCTATCTATCTATCTATCTATCTACCTACCTACCTACCTACCTACCTACCTACCTACCTACCTATTGGGCTGCACAGTGACGGTGGGTACACAGCTAGAAGGGCCTGGGTTCCATTCCCCTGCCGGGTGACCGGGGTCCTCTCTGTGTGGAGTCTGTATGTTGTCTGCGTGGGTTTTCTCCGGTTTCCTCCCACAGTCCAAAGACATGCAGTCATGCTAAATTGCCCCTGGGTGTGAGTGTCTGTCTGTCTGCCCTGTGATGGACTGGCGACTTGTCCAGGGCGTATCCAGCCTTCCGCCCAATGACTACTGGGATAGGCTCCAGCACCCCCCCGCGACCCTGACGGAGAAGCGGCTTAGAAAATAGATGGATGGATGGGTAAACAATATTAATATAGAATATTAATACCTTCATTTGAACAAGTTCTTATTGTCACCCAAAATGTTAAACCCCAGTACTAATACAATAATAAGCTGTACAATTTCTACAGCAATGTATATTTTTTTCCTCTGTGTAATATTCCTGTAGTTATAGTAATCTATAATACTTATGTAGCATGCTGTAGTAACCTGTATTAATTGTCTGATTTTACGAATTTACTACCACGATGTCTGTAGCAATCCTATAGAAATGTCTGTAGGATCACTGTAGTGTTTTCAAGGTCTTTATATTGGCCATGCACTGTAAATAGATTTGTCCACACTCTGTTCATGTTCAAGGATGTCATACAGTGTCAGAAACCAAATAAGCAAGTCTATTTGAGACTATTTCACAACTTTGCATGGTTTGAGGCAAGTGTGAGGTTGCATGACGCTAGAGACTATAAGTGTCTTGTTACTTGTTCGCCGTATTAGCCCGTAGCTCCAGTGTAAAATTAGAGAACCAAACTTCAGTCATCAAACATGTTTTTGCGCAGTTGTTTTTTTCCCAAATTATGACCTTAGGCATGTTACATGTTAAGCCTTTAAAACATCCCTTTGAGTTCAACAGTGCACTGACCAAAACTCATAGAATGTCCATCCTGAATATTTCCCTCATCAGCTGTTGCAGTCAGAGCCGAAAGCACCTTATAACGACTTGTAACAGAGCCTGCAGTGTGTGGGAACCCGAAGATCTCCCACATCACCGCTTTGTTTACAGTGCGGCTCTCGCTTCAACCCGACCAGGTGTGCTGTTGCCTGGAGACAGTGGGTGACGGATCAGGTCTAATCATTCCGGTGAGGAGTTAGATAAGGCAGATCTTTCCTGAGATATGAAACTTTCAGTCACAGGGAAAGTTCTCTTCACCATCAGGCCTTTTGGTGGGTTGCATTGTAATTTGTTTTTCTTGTACGCATTCATGTGTGGTGTGAAGCTTTGGAGGGACGAAGGCCTTTGTGACCTTTGTGACTGCCCACCAAAGTTTGCTCCAAAAAGTGCGTGGTTTTGAATTATTTTAGTATAGTTAGAATAGAACAGTCAGGTTACTTTCATTCTTTTCACATACCACAACTGTCAGCCTGTTAATCTAGCCATAAATATCCAAAAAACATTGTGTACATTTATGAGTGGCATCTATATGTGTAAAGCATAGGGTCATTTTGGCATCTGATTGTGGCAATTTTATAGTGCTACCTGAGCTCGACAAGATTTTAACTGAGGAGTTAACTCTGTTCAGGTTAGACTTTCTTGTGAAGAATGAATAGAATGCGTTTTCATTAAAACCAAGACCTGTTAGCAAGCAGTCTTAGGTTATTATGAGTGGGTTTGTGGGAATACAGCACTATAGCTCTAATGTCCAGGAGCACCACCGCATCTTAATACGGCCCTGTTCCCAGATATTGGTCTTGAGAGTCCTTAGAGTCTACTGTTGGAGCTTTGTAGATGCTCAGCTTGTCTGGACTAATATTCAACTCAATATCTGTTACAATAGAACAGCAACTGTTAAATTCAACTAAACTTTAAGTATGAAGAATGTTATAGATCAGGAATACCTACTGTGTGGCCTGCAGGCTAGAGTTTGCCCCTGTGGATTCATTCGGTCTGCCATAAATGTGGCCTGATCCCACCCCCTCACCCAATGAGAAAACATAGTATATATTTTTATACTATATATAATATTCTTAGTTTTTATGGTAAACTTGTGTTCTGAATTATTTTAATAACAAAATATAGTGTAATGTAAAAATGTGACTTTATTCCTACCTACCTTCTTTAATTGTATACCATTTTGTCTTTTTGGCCTTCGTCCCACCACAAACACTGCCGTTTGGGAACCCTTGTAATAGATTCTACTAAATGTAATCCTTAACCCAGGGGTGCTCAGTCCTGATCCTGGAGAGTTCACCTCCACCACGCCTGTCTCGAATATTCAGATGCCTCTAATGAAGATGCCTTCATTAACTGGATCAGGTCTGTTTGATTAGGGGTGGAGCTAAACTCTGCAGGGTGGTAGATCTTCAGGACCTACTTAGTTCCTAAGTGCAATACAGATCTTATGCAACTCTTATTATTATCCTTATTTTGTTGTAAATAGTCTAGAGATGTAGCTTTAATTTTTTATTATATGCCTCCTTTACTTTCACACCAACCATCTCCATGTCCACCTTCACTACATGATTTTTTAAAATTATTTATAATGTTGATAATGTTTATAATGTTTCCTGTTTCTATTACTGAGTGCCTTACTCCTGTTACTCTGCTGCTGCTGTAATACTGTGAATTTCCCCGCTGTGGGACTAATAAAGGATTATCTTATCTTAACCTAAACCTAAACTTAACTTCAGTTTAAATCCTTAACCTAGTCCTAAACCTACCTCTGACTCGGTTGTTAATCAAAGTTTCACCAGGAAGACTGTTTACAGTTTGAGTATGTACAGATAATCTACAGGGGACTCTCAAAATAAACCGTGACCCAGATATTTATTTTGCATTATATCATGTGAAAAGGAAGAGTATCCAGCCACCTTGTGGCCAATACCATGTATTGCATGCCCTAGGACAGGAACTAACAAATGCGCTGCAAAGCCAAGCTCTGTCAGAATGGATTTTGCAAAAGCATAAGAGAAAAGTTTGGGCCCAAAAGCCAGGAGAACAGTGCATACTCGTGCATAAACATGCCAAAAAGAGTTCTTTGTGGTGAGGCCAAGAACCACTTTTGGTTCCCCAAAGAACCTTCCAGATGATTGTTAAGGATGTTAAGTGCATGGCTCTGAATATATAGCACATGCTTTTATTTAGCCTCAGTAAATCTCATGAGATGCACAAGTTACTGTAAAGAACCTCCAAATAATGTAAACAATCAACACCTTGAGATGCAAGAAATTTCAGCCAAAATGGTTATGGTGTGGTTTCTGGCCAAAAGAGAAGAAGAGCTGAAACTTTGTAATAGATCTGCAGTGAAGTGTCAAATGACATTAATCTGAATGGTAATGAAGGAGAAACACTGATTAAAAAGGTTGTTTATGTCCATTGCTTGACTGTGCCGGTCACCGCAGAAGTGTTCAAACAGTTCGAGCAGCAGATCAACAGTGAAGCACTCACAATTCGCTCCAGCCGTGTTCTATACTCTCTTTAATATACGTGCTTTTTAGCATTACCTGGCAATTCAGTTGTTTAATGTAAATTAGACGTGCCTTCGTCATATCCTCCCGAGCTTTCCCTCTTAATGACAAACAATGAGGAGAGCCCTGGCTTCAGCTTTAGATGCCTTTGGGAAACCATGGAGTATTATACTTTTAATAATTTTACAGCTTCTAACAGTTAATATTATTTAGCAAGCTGTTTAAAATGAAAGCAGACATCTGATTCACTCAGTTATTTTTCCCAACAAAGTAATTATCGCCACTGAATCACAGGCAGTGCAATTAGATTCATTTAAAAGCATAAGAAAAATGTCCATTTTCTGTTCTGGTTTCCAGCCGAATGTTTCCTGATGCAGTTTCAGTGCATCACTGCTCTAAACTAATTAGAAGTTTTTCGTAGAACCATATGTCCAAGCTAAGAACCTTTATTTTAAAGAATGTAATCCAGCTCTGATGCATTTTTATGAATATTTATAGTTTTCCCTTTAAGGTTTTGGTGACATTGCTGTCTCTCTTGGTAGTCAGCTGAAAGACAAACTCCATTCTGAGCAGAGGATAAAGCAGCAGAGACGCGTGTGCATGTGAGTGGGTGATGGAGGGGTTTAGGGATTAGCGCATTAGGGAATGATGTTTTATCAGACTCCTCGTGGCCTTGAATATATAGTATATGCTTCTGTTTAGCTTTGCTGAACCTCACGGTCTGAGGTTCTGATGGTCATGTTCACTCTGACTGGACAGCAGGGGAGAAGAGTTAAAGTACATCAGTAATCTCCAAAGAAAGTCAAACTATTCACTTTCTTTCGACATGCTGCAATAAAAGGAATATGTTGGTGAAAAAATTAAATCTTCTCAATTTTCCACTTACCCTAAATGTACTCAATCAATGTTAGGCATCCAAAGTTTGCTGCTGTAGTTTTGCACTGGAGCATCAAGGCTAATGTACAACCCCAGTTCCAATGAAGTTGGGACGCTGTGTAAAACATAAAAAAAAAACAAAAAAAAAACAATACAATGATGTAACACAAAGTGCAACACAAAGGTGATGTAACACAGTGGTAAACATGCCCCTGTTCCAACTTCTTTGGAACGTGTTGCAGGCATCAAATTCAAAATGAGCGAATATTTGCAAAAAACAATAAAGTTTATCCGTTTGAACATGAAATATCTTTTCTTTGTAGTGTATTCAATTGAATATAGGTTGAAAAGGATTTGCAAATCAGCGTATTCTGTCTTTATTTATGTTTTAGACAACATCCCAGCTTCATTGGAATTGGGGTTGTAGTTAAAAAGTAATGGAAGCGTTTCACTACAAATTAGCATCGTGCACAGCTTATGCCTAAATAACTGCAGACTTCAAACCATGTGAAGTTGTTAAGTAACCTCAAATGCACTTTCTCATCTTTGGTTTCTGACACTATGACATTTATTACTAAGTGCCATCAAGTTGGTTCTGATGTCTGGTGACCAGATGGATCCTCCAGTATATCCTGTGTTGTGTTCGAGTCTTTAAGCTTAATGACTTCATGTTCAGGATTTCTCCAATTGTCTCCATCCATTTTGTTGCAGGCCATGTTCTTTGTTTGACCCTCAACTGTTCCAAGCTCTTCTTCCTCATAATGTGTCCAGAATAAGCTCCAGCTTGGTTAACATCAATATGCATGACATGCTGTTACATTACAAATTGGACAAAAGTACATCTCAATTGCAACTGGCTTATTCATTGTTTTTGTCTTGGCAGATCTGTCTTGCAAGTTTATGGCAAATAACATGAGGCAGGTAAGTGTACTCATACAGTATTTCAATGCTTCTATTACACGTGCACCAAAATGCTGTGGCATAATTATGCATGACTCATTTTGCTAAAAATCCCAGTTGTCCAGTTGCCTCTTCCTTTGATGTAACACTTATGATGTAGTATTTAATTCACATTATTTAAACTGATTTAAGTTGAAAAATTGAAAAAAAAAAAGTCAGTTAAAAAACAATGTTGTAATGTAATCTGGCTAATAAAAACGACCAGAAACATGCTAGCGTGTTTCATTATGGGCTGGAGGTTAGGGAACCAGACCTGTGATCGTAAGGTCGCCGATTTGATCCCCTCGACTGACAGTCCATGACTGAAGTGCCCTGGAGCAAGGCACCTAACCCCCAATTGCTCCTCGGGTGCCGTGGATAGGGCTGCCCACCACTCTGGGCAAGTGTGCTCACTGCCCCCTAGCGTGTGTGTTCATTAGTGTGCATGTATGTGGGTGTTTCACTGCATGGATGGGTTAAATGCAGAGGTCTAATTTCACAGTGTGCAAACACAGTTGGCAAATGGTTCTAAATTCTAATCATTTATCCCAAACAGTCTGGGCTTCAGAATAAAAGAAGGCTAATAAAAATTGGCCAAAAAAGGAGCCATCAGTCGATTTGTCTGTAAAGAAATCAGAATCAGCCATAAAAAATCATTATCAGAGCATCCCTAATGGTAAGAAATGGATTTGCTGTGATCTCTGCTGCTGTACTGCACACAAAAACATTCAACAGCTTCGCTTCTTTTATTGCACACTTTTATCATTTTGCAAACAAGTCATCACAGTAACAATGCATAAGAGAGAGAGAGAGAGAGAGAGAAAACAGAAGCAATTGGCTGTTAACAACAGCCTATTGTGTTCTACGTACAGTATTTATAGATATGTACACATACACAATGAAAGAGCAGGGAGATATTCCAGCTGGACTGGCCTCCAGAAGCCCACCATGATCATGCCTTCTCCCTGCTGAGAAACCCCACAAAACCCCACCCCCTGGCTTCTGAGTCCGAGTCCAGAACATGGGGCTTCAAAGGTCCATTTGTGATGAATCCCAAAACATTCAAGTATTTCTAGCATTGCACAGGCACTGAGTTTACACAGAAAAACACACACACACGCCACAACTCTTCATTCCCTACTCCATGTCCGAATGTTAATCAGAAACGGGGACTTTTCAAAAACAACAAAAAACAAAAAGCAACAAAGAGTGAAGGTTTTTTTGCACAAATATACCATCCTTAGACATTAATAAATAATAAAGTGAAGCTTTCAAATACAACACACAAGTGCACTGAGTGTCTTGCAATAGCTTGATTTGGAACTTAAAGGAAAATAATCCTCTTGTTCTTAAAAAAAAAGTTGGCATGTGTCAGTAAGAGTCTCTTTTTAAGCTGAATGGACAGCTGCTCCTGTGGAAATGCTAAAGGCACTCTTTTGCCTTTTTGGCCATAGTTTAGGAGATGGTTCATACTGGAAACTAGCAAACGAAAAATTTTAAAATCTGCAGAGAAGAACGCATGTAAAATGAGCTTTTGAGTGAAATTACTGCAATGATAATGACAGTGTGAAGTCTGAAGTATCTTTAAAAATTCTAGTAACAACTGCAGCGAACAGGCCTTTTGTTTTATCTTACAAAAAACACAAAGGCTTTATATACATTGGGGCAGAATTGTATCTTTCTGTTTTATAATTTCTAAATGGCAGAATGAACCAAACATAGACAATGAAGTATAGACGTGACAATGAAATGCCCTGCAGTGAAATAACAGGGGTCACTTGTCATTTCCATCAGTCAAACCATATCGTCCTTGATTTGTTCTCTGTGATTGCACTGTAGGCTGCAAGAGCGCAGCCGTTAATGTTATCAGATAGCCCATGTGCAGCAAAAAAAAGGACACAGAATCACCAAGTGTCTGCAGCGCTACGTCTGAGGAAGCGCTGAAGCTGCCCTTGCTGGGAGAACAGGTGCGTTCAGCATGGGGTCGGAGATGGCGGGCAGCGCCCGGGCTGCCTGAACAAAAACACCAATCAGTGTCATTCTGCACTCCTCCTGCAAGTTTCTACCAAGTGTACCCTTATGAATAACCCCAAATGATGCTCGCACTCCACTGCTGAATAAACCAAAATGAAAGATGAAAACACGAAGAAAAAACCCTCTCAACGTCGGATTGCACAATATCCAATTTACTGAAGCCTCCGTGAAAGGTGCCGAAAGCGACCGGAGGCCAGGAAAACCAAATCAGGTCAGACTCAAAGAGGAGAGGAGTTGAGTCTTCGCAGGAGAAGCACCGCACTGCAGTACTCCTCTTAAAGCTTCAATATGCCCTTATGAAACGATCTCACACAGAGCACTGCAACAGTTGGCTACATACAAAACAAACAGCAGCCACAGATATATGTAGAAGTCTTATGTTAACTGGACTACATAAACTGTATTCACTTCTTTTTTTTCCCACAATCCCCCCATATCTAAAGCCATTCTGTCAGCATTTTTTTGTAAAAATCTACTGTAAATTACTTTTAAAGATAAATATGCACAAATTAAATAAATTATTTCTGCATGGAATAAAAAGCGGGATGTAACAAAACAGTAAGTACTGCAGATTCCATCACAGATAAAAATGCAAGCCTTGCCTTAAAAAAATAAAAATAAACGCAGTCCCAGGTACTCAAGGGTGCCATCAAAAGGAAAGAAAATGGACCTCTTTTCCGTAATGCCGCTGGTTTAAAGCCTCTGAAAAAAGCACTCTCATGTCTGGTATTTGTTGACATACAACAACACGGACAGGTATGCGGGGCGGTTTGGTTCAGAGGCATTTGCAGCGAGTCTCGGAATTCACTGAATTCAAAGCTGTGGCTCGGGCGCGAGCCTGACGCTCACTGGCGGGCGTGTCGTGGCGAGGCCGAGGCTGTGGGGCTCTGTGGCTCCAGGTCTCGGGGTCCCTACTACCTGGCTCTGGGGGCCTGATGGAGGGGGGAGGCGGCTGGCTGGGGGTCGAAGTCATGCTCCACTACGGCGGTGTAGCCCTCCTTTTCAATGCACTCAGCCAGCACGTTAAGGGCCAGGCGCAGGCGGCGGTCCAGAGCCTGCAGGTGTGGCTTGATGAGGATGGGGACGAGGCGGTCCCGCAGGAGAGACTCCTCCATCAGAGAGCTCAGCTGGTACTCCTCCTTAGCCAGCAGCTGCAGTCGCAGGTAGGTAGACCTCCTGACCCTGATGGAGTGAGAGGGATAGGACGAGTGAGAGACAGAGTACAGAGAAGAATGAGGCAAGAAAAGGAAACGGTGAAATAAGAGACAGTAAGACAGAGTTAGGCTAGTAATAGTTTACAGGTACGGGAGGGTGATGCAAAATCTAACATGGGGTAAAATGTAATGGGGTAGTTTTTATCTATACCATGTTCTTTTGTCTCCTTTCCCCTTATAGATGTCACAGTGTCAGAAAACACATAAGTGAGGATGACTTAACAGTTCAGTGCTATTTGAAGCACTGAGTTTGATCATTTGGGCATGCAGTTTGCAGATCCAGTTGTTCTTCCATGTTTTTTTTAGTGCAGACAATGGAACACTTTCATGATGCAAGTTCCTGGTTCTTTCAGAGTTCCTGGTTCTACAAAGAACCATTTTGTTTACTGAAGAACCCTTGTGTTATCTTCCATTCCTCGTTAGCAACAGTAGACTCATAGTTACAGTGCATAACTAAAGAAGCAAGCCTGGACATCTAACAATGTCGGCTGATCTGCAGCTATTTGGGGTAAGCAGGAACTTGTATATGTTTGATTTTGCCAAACTGTTCCTTCAAAGAAGATGAACAAAAATGATATGTACATGCACACAGGAACAACAACAAGACTAGCAGTCTTACCTGCAGCACTGGCTCAAAGGCACCAAGATGGACATTTCGTCATGTGAGTGTTTTCCAAACCTGTGGGTTGTGAAAGAAATCTGAATTAAAAGAGCTCAGATTCTGCTGAAAGGACAGGGCTTAGTGGGTGAGCACTACATCCCAGGAATCAGAGGGTTGCTAGTTCAAATCTGATGCCAGGAACTATGGGATGTAGATCCAGTGCCCTTGAGCATTGCCTTTGTGCACTGGAGCAAAGCACTGAGTTGCTGTAAGAGCACTGCAGTGTGGCCTACTTTCCAACAGGCCCAACAGCTGTGAAAAGCAGCAGTAACCACTCAGTAGACAAATACATCAAATTCTGCCATAGAGCACTGCTTGAATAGAAATTCTTCACTGAAACTCTTTTCAGCCCACAGTTTGGCTTATTTTAGTACTGTGGAAATTGATTTCCGTTGCTACATAGTAATTCATGCAAAGCTTTCAAATTCACTCTGTGCAGCACAACAGTGTTTTCATCAACATTCTGGATCTCCACCTGCTGACTTCTACATATGCCCTTTAGCAGTACATACGTTATCAGCTGAAATATGACTGAGATATGAGTGTTGAGATATTGAGTCTGACCTTCCCCTAACAACATACATATTCACTTCACTTAAAGCAACCTCCAGTTTCCATGGTTTCAGATAAGCTTGCTGATAGAGGAATACGTGACACCTGCCTGCTTTGACAGGGCTTACTGCATTTCATGGCTGGTTAAGAGGATGAAGATGGCTCACCCTCTGCCGTTGTCCAAATGGATGATGAACGTCTCGTTCCCAAACTTCTCAAAGGTCTCGTAATGGTGACGGTCCATGTTGCCTGTCCGAATAAAAGGAACAGAAAGAATGAGAAAATGATAAATGCAGATACTTGGACAGTTACAGTGTTTTCATCTTTGAGTTTGCCCTTCTGTTGTTCAGTTTAAATTACCTGAGATTTTGCACTATGATTTGAATTTAATCACATTGTACTGACCCAGTAGGATGAGCAGCTTAGATAATGTGTGTGTGTGTGTGTGTGTATAAAAGCCAAAAGTAAGAAAAGTAATCTTTTACATTTTTTTGCATCGTCTGATATTGAGACAAACAGAACAATTCAGAGCTGCCAGGTGTGTTGATATATATGTGTATATCAAAAATAAATGTAATTCATTAGATAACTGCGTACATAACTATGTCATTACGCAACTACACTTAAATAGTATATTATATTAACAGTAATAACTATTAGGGTTCTAAGATTTAATTCTGAGGCAGTTTGAGATGAAACTGCAAAAGCTTCTTCTAATAATCTTAGTTGCATGTTTTCATGATAAAATATGATGGAATACACATATTTCACTAAAATAAATAGTTATAATTTTTAGTAATCTCAATAAACAATTTCATCAAGAAATATAGGTTGTTTAGAATAGGCTATTGCTGCCAAGCAACCATGGACTACTGAATGAGGACAAGGCCTTTCAATTGTGCGTGACTGTATACTGTAATTCCATTCATTCCATTGACTGTCATTCCATTGACCTTTAAAGGGTTTGTCATATAGTAATGAAAATATCATAATATAGCATTATTTAATGCAGAACCCTTTGCCTGTAAGTCATTTTTGTTCACAAAATTAACATCGCAAACATAATGCCAATTATCGCTGGTGCAGCTATGCATTTTCCAGTATTTTATTAGCAATTTATTAAATACCAAGGCAGATCTACCCAGACAAATATAGACATTTCAAGCATTTAAGCCATTCAGGTAACATAGTACACATATTAATTTCCTTTCATATTCTTTTCAACAGTTTCATAGCACTGAATAGGAGTGGTTTAACTAAGAAAATAATATGTCAGCCCCTCAGTGTCAACAAATCCAAGTTCTTACTTCATCTATCAGTACACTTGGTGGTCCAGCAGAGAGCATTTCAGACCATTCACAGCACACTGTTCTTAGTGCCTTGCTGCATTAATACCGAATTATAGCAAAGTGGTTATAGGTGTGCTTATATTGAGTATTCTTTAAAGCTTTAGGTTCAATCAGATTTTTACGGAGCCCCTAATGGCCCGTGGTTAAAAATAAGTTAATGACATTCCATTCCCTCGCAAAAAATGCATTCCCTCGCAAATGTTTTGTATTTCCCTCGCAAATATATGCTCGTCAGACGGCAAGCAAATGTATGACCAGAGGTGCCCAACGACATTGCCTACATTAGAGCTTTGTTTTTGTATAGCATTAAAAGCTGTTTCCCCAGTTTCACTAGTCTGCTGAGTTTATTCAGCAATTGTTCTTTGCTGTCTTTATAAATGTAGCTTTTACTGTACAAAGACACTCGATCTCAGCTTCAGTTTGCACTCACTATTAACATAATCATGTTTGATTTTGAGAATCGACACTATGTCTTTATATTTTAATTCAAGATCAACATAAAATTCAATGAGCTGCTCCATGTTTGAGCTTAAGCAAGCACAGCGTTTGCAAGTAAATGCAAAACATTTGCAAGGGAATGCATTTTATTTGCAAGGGAACGCAAAACATTTGTGAGGCAACGCAATGTCATTAACTTTTTTTTAACCACGGCCCCTCAGGAGCACCCTAGATTTTAGAACTGCAACTGCAAAAATGCATATTTTACCCATGTAATTACAAATCATGCAGATCAAGCAACCATGTCTGCTTAAGTAGCCATGCAGAATAATCAGCATTATTATTTTGTGATATTTTGCGTAATATTTTTCATTAATTTTGAACAACAGTAAAACTCACCCATAAGAAAGTCAAAGATTGTCATATCCATGAT
The DNA here is from genome assembly GCF_015220715.1 of Pygocentrus nattereri. Taxonomy (NCBI): domain Eukaryota; kingdom Metazoa; phylum Chordata; class Actinopteri; order Characiformes; family Serrasalmidae; genus Pygocentrus; species Pygocentrus nattereri. The sequence goes on from NC_051224.1 coordinate 9,477,139, forward strand.
GTCCAGCAAGCGTGTGCCACGATCATAAGGCGGAGTCTGCTTGACTTCATCACAGTAATCTGGATCCACTTCCCACCTAAGCAAGAACAAGTAGAGTGTACTTAAACCTCTTTACTCTAAACACGATGATTGCAAGCCATTCCTAACAGACTAAGTGCTCTTTGTAGTGCTCACTGTTGGTATTAACGACAGTCTACCACAAATGTAAATAATGACAGTCTATGAAAAAACCTATGAAACACCAGTAAAATTAAGGCCACTATTTCTCTGTAATATCATACTTATATAATGATAGTCTATGAGGCACTTATGATACATGGTGCTGTACCCAGGCCTTCTGCTCTGGATGCAGGATGAAGAGAGAATGAGCAGAGTCTTCTCATGAATTCAGAGAAGAATGCATTTTGTATCAACAGGATAAATGATGTGTTCCATCGCTCCACTTTCAAAGGTGAATCAGCGAAATCAGCAAAAACTGTGAATTATGTTCTCTTTTCAACTTCAGTTTCACTCAGTCAGCAGTTTTGCATCATGTTTGATGTGATCGACCTCGGACCGTCTGCCTAAAACTGGCATCACGGGGAGGACAGAACATTGTCTCTGCCCAGAAAGCAGCCGTCCTCGAGCTGCGCTAGGCTCCGTTTTTGCTGATAAAGGCAGTCTGTGAGTTTAATGAAGATGTGAGGTGGTGTGTGGTGACCTGAGATAGCGTGAAAGAGAAAAAATGATAACAGGAGAGGTAGTAAAAAAGATATGAGAATAAAAAACGAATAAGCAAAAATAGAAAAACATTGAAATAAAATAGAAGGAAGGTAAAGCGTGGAGGAGAAAGAAAGAAAGAAATAAAGAAAGAAAAAGAAACACCAATGAAAAAGTGAAAAAAGAAATGATAGAAAAAAGAACAACAAAACAAACAAAAAAGGAAAAAAAAGTAGAAGAAGAAGAGAAAGAAAGAAAAGGCAATAAAGACAGAAAAGAACACAAAGATGAAGAAGAGGTCTTACTCAGCTTTCTTGCGCTTGTGGTAGGAGCGCCTCCAAGGGTTCCTCCAGGTTTTGCGCTTGGCCAGGGCGAGGTCAGGCAGAAAAGCAGCCAGTGAGCCCTCGATCTGGTCAGGCTTTCCACACAAAGCATGCTCAGTGGAGCAATAGTATGAACACTCTCCATAGAAGCAGATGTTGTTGGCTGTGGAGTGAGAAAGAACAAGTTTCAGCTTGGCAATAACAGCTGTCTGAGAGGAGGACAGAAAAACTGACTGGCCAGACAAATGAACAGGGAGAGAGAGTGAGAGACAGAGAGAGAGAGACAGAGAGAGAGTCAGAGTCATTGTAATCTGATGGCAGTGAGAATGCTTTTACAGGTGGTTTGGCCTCATTGGGGCTAGTCATTGAACACTGTTGAATGGACAAAGATTCACAGAGGTTAGAACAGTGTTAAACTCTTGACTGCTATATGAGTCTCAGTGACTGCCACTGTCTCTCTAATGGCAGACACATCTGATATCAGTGTCACAGTGTCCAGCATGAAGCCTTTTCTCAGGAAACGTTCAAGTGCTGATAGCCTTTTTGTGGAAAAAACTGTACTGAGATCTCTAACCTTTAACAGACAACCACATCAGTGATGGGCCAATGTCAGTGAACTGAGTTCCTCTGCTTCGTGTGGGTTTTGCTGAAGAAGCTTTAGTTTATGATTAATTACTGTGGCAAACGTTTTCTGACATGACTCCCTGGGGGCAAAGGAAGCCTATTCACTTCTTCCCAGAAAAATTCCTCATAAAAAGTTGACGCGGTATGCTAATGATTATTCATGATAATTAGCACAGTTAATGAGAGAAAATATGCCTTGGCATGCCTTTGCTTAAAAACTGATGCCTGCAAGATGGCTGAAATTCAATTTTAAAGCTACACAGAAAGTACAGCATGCCTGTGACTCTTCATTTACAACTCATGAAAAGCCCAGGCCACAAGCAGAGCCCCAGTACACTGGCCTGTGCTCTGGGCTGGACTCATGAGAACAGACTAGCTGGGGGAGGGGATAAAGGCATCTTGGCCTGATGGGCTGAAGAAAAGAGGCTTTCTGATACCTGGGGAGATGAAGAACGTCCGCCAGAGTTTTTTGTCACGGGTCACGTCCCGGATTTCCCTCGTCATGTTCACCAGCCTGCCAGCAACTGGCGGGACACGCCGGAAATCCAGAATTCTACACAGACAGACAGACACTTTATTAGACGGTAGCAATAAAGCAAGACAGTAGCAGCAAAATAACTGTTCACATACAGATAAGAAGAATTTACCATATGCTGAACCCTTTAAAGTCACAGTTATCACCCAAATAATAAAAGCATGGTGTAAGTCAATAGTAGCTAGATAGCAACTATTTCCAACTATTTCCTGTAGCTCACTGAAACAAACTGAGACATTCCATTAGAGGTGAGGGTTCTAAAATTTAAATCTACACCATCTTTGTGTTTGTTTGCTATGCTTTTTTCCATTGGTATTCATAAACACATGGAAAAAAGTCAGAAATGCAGATGAAAAACTGCCAATACAGAATGTCAGCATCTAAATGTAATTCATGGCATTACTCGCTATGTAATTATATATGCAACCATGTACCTTGACATTGAAAAAGATAGCAAAACAAAAGTAACACCTCAACTTTTAGGAGTTAAACTGCTATGGGTTTACAAATGTATGCTTAAATGTATTGTTTGTATTATCCCAGATGAAATGTAAGATAATTCTGAAAGTGAAAAAAAAATTCCTACAATGCTGTGTCTAAAATGTCAAATCCCCATCAGTAACTTCCAAATGCAGTCTTCTAATAGTTTGCCTATGAAAGCTAGTGCAGACTGCAGTTGTGCTACTGTATATTTGTCTCACTGTTAGTTAAACAACACAATCAACATGCTAATTACATAGCAATTGGACGTCTAATCTCTGTATGAGCTCCATCAAGTAATAACCAAGCAAATCTTACAGAATACAGAACACTGAAGATCTATGGAAACAAGGAGCGATTTCTCAAAGTGACTGCGTAATGATTTAATGATTCTTCCAGTCTCCGACATCAGCTGTCTCAGCCTCGTCTCGGCATGTGAGCCCGTTCATAACTTATCCGCTTTATGACACCTCCCTGATTGCTACTTAATGGCCTTTTAAAGGCCTGCTTATTGGCCTTCAGCGTCAGGCCACACACAGCCCCAGAGGACAACTCCTATCCTTCTGCATCTCTAACACACACAAATGTGCATTCTTCCTTTACTCCAAATGTAGTCCATCAGCCAAGACAGGCTTAGTGTGAAAAGGCTGCTTCTCTAGTTTTGTGCTGGAGCTATGTAGCTAATGCCCTAACAAGTACTGAAAATGTATACCCAACCAATTGATATTCTGCAAAATGAATGCCTAATTTATTGTGCACTAGCCTCAAAACACAAGTTATTTATTTCAAATAGACTTGCTTGTGGGGTTTCTGACATTGTATGGCATATTGTTACTTATTAAAACAGACAAAGTCTGTAACAGAACTTACGACAATGGTAAAACCCATCCTGAAGTTAGAATTTTTCTAATGTCAGTACTTTTGTCCAACTTCATAAACTAGGCCTTAGTGTCACAAGGTCTTTCTCCTGCTGGGAAGACTCTTTGAACTTGAAAATTCTGGAATGGCTCATTCCAACACCTGCTCCTTTCTGGCTCCACCTCTCCATCTTAAGCACACCTGCAGCTCATTCTATGGATTTGTTTACACACACACACACACACACACACACACACACACACATACATACATACATACATATATATGTATATTCCTTTGTTTGGCTTTCTGTTTTTCAGATGTCTCTATTTCATTAACTGAGTGCTCAGCAGGGGTTTCCTTTGTGTTCACAGTTTCCATGATATACCCTTGCTTTCTTTTCTGGTTTTAGCCTATGGATTTGCCTTGGCTGTTCTTTGACTGCTTATGAACTCTGTACATTGCACATAATGTTCCCATATCCACATAATCAAGTCTATTCAGATTATTTACCATCACAACCTGTTTTGAGGCATGTGTAGTACTATACCTGCTAATAATTGCATTATAATCTTTTATTACTTGGCTACAATAGTCCTGTTTCACAGATACTACCTGAGTGTGACATAAGCAAAATGTTAAGCTACTATTTTGTTAGATAAATAATGAATAACAGAATTAACATTTTTAATTCTTAAAAATGTAGGTTTCATTTTCACAGTACTTGCTGCATGGTGGAAAAAGGTTAAAAAAGGCCTATTCTCTAAATGCTGTTCCATGTCAGACCTCGTGCAGGCAAAAAGCAAGATGTTCCATGTCTCCCACAGAGAGGAAGGTGGGTATGAAACAGGACTTATAGTTCCAGAGTAAATCTAAAGAAGCCAACTTCAGACTCCAAACTTATCTTGGCTGACTGACTACACTGAAGGTAAGGCTAAAATGATGGGAATTTGATTTTTGCCTAAGTAGTGCATTCTCGCCTTCTGGAAGTGCCTGGGCCCTTGGCCCCTGAGGGACAGAAACACAAGCCTGCAAGATGAAGCCACTCAGTGGCCACAGTCCATGATGCTGAAGGCTCATGACAAAGAGCCCAGTGTGGAGGCCTGGCTGGGTGCAAACAGTTTTCCAGCCATACAGGGGTACTGGTGCAGGACTAGAACATACAGAATAAGGATGAAGGGATGGCAGAGAGAGAAGAAAGTGGGCCACTGTTTGGGATGCTGTTGGAATTCCATTCTCATGGGCAGGAATATTCTTGTCTCCTGTTATCTATTCACTTTTGCAGAAGAGTAGTTCTTCATAGATTTAGTGTTCACTCCTATTGTACTCTATGGCTGTCATAGTCCCTTGTGATGTCATGATACTAGTTATGCAATTTTGAATAATATTATATAAGCCTATAGATAGTTTAGCACCTGCCCTATGCTATCCTGAACTGAATAGTTATCAAAAAGACATAAATCATAAAAGGTAATACATGTCTTTAATATTAACTTTCAATGTAAAATTTTGTTGCAAGAATGTAATGTACGTAGTAACCTGGCTATTGATTCAAGTATAGCTTTGAACTTTTATAGGCAAGAACACCTTTATTTTGTCAACTGCAGTCAAACACATTTAAATAAAGCATGCATTGGTCTACAGATGCAAAGTCTCCAGGTGTCAGGTTCAGAAAAGAAAAAACAACAAAAAAACTTGTGGACCAAATAAAGTGGGTCTCAACAAGCTCAATCAACACCCTCTCTGTGAGCTTCCTCATTAAAGTCAGCAGGGAGCTTCTCCCAACTTTTGATTGCTCTCATATGCACCTTGTTATCCACAGAGCCCACGTCACCGCAAGGTGGATCGAATCAATCTCGCTAAGTGCTTTTCAGGCTGCAGGCCAGGGGGTTGGAGTGATGGGGCCCGAGCAACGTGTGGAGAATCGGAGCCGGTGGGGCTGGGTTGTGTAACGGAGGTCCGAGCTGCTCTTAAGGGCCGGCTGAAGACTTTTGCCTAAAATCGATACTTGTGTGGGCACAGACATGGCTGCTTTTGCCAAACCCACGCGCATGCCTGAGGACCAACTGGGCTAAAGACTGGTGTTATGGAGGCTGGGCCAAATCCCAGCAGTCTCTGTTTTACTATTTCATCTGAAACAGAATATTCTTCAAGGAGTAGTTGAAGGTAGGTGAAAATCAAATGTACATCATTTTCCAATGTAGCCAATCAAGTTTGGTTTTTGACATTAGCTTCTTTAGTACTGCACTGTAGCAATTAATCTGTTATCAATAGAAGCAAAAAAAAAACCTGGACAAAATTCAGGCTTCAAAATGACTCCTACTGCTGTTTTTCCCTATGCAAGGTGCTTTTGTCTATTTTTATATAAAACAAGATGTCTTAAAGTGTTGGAACATGCATAAGCAAGTCTATTTGACATTCCTTAACAACTGGTTTGTGGTCTGTGTCTGAAGGTTTATGCAAGCAGTTGAGTTAGCTTGCATATCCAGTGCAAAACTAAAGAAGTGAACTTCAGACTCTTACCACTTTAAATGACTAACTAAATTTTGCATAAGGGAAAACTGCATTACTTAGATTTATCGCAATACTACAGGTGTAACCAGGATGAGTGCGTTTCAAGCTTCTAGTGGTTGTGATATAGACTAATAGGTCTTTAATGGACTGGGTCTGACATACACAGAAGAACTGTTAGAGATGAGATGCTTAACAAGCATTTTACTCTAAATAGAGAATAACATTCTTGCCAGAAGCGAGGACAAATTACCATTGAGTTTCCTAGATCCTTGGCATGGATAGGAAGATAACAGTATCAGTGATTCAAATTTGGTTGAGCAACGTGCTTCTTTCAGCCTTCAGCTCTAAGCCCAGCCTTTATGTGGGTGAGCAGTAATACGGGCAAGATTCTTGAAACAATGCAGAAAGATTGTAAACATTGTAAACTGGTGTTCCAGCCACTCTCCAGCTGCTGGCCATGTGTGTGGGTGTTAGTCAGGTATGAACTGAGTGCGAAGACAAGCAGACTGAACTGTGTCTGAGTGAAAATGTAAAAGCACATGTATGCGTCTCCAGCACGAATTGAGTGGGCCTCTACTTTTCACTCAGCAGGTGCTACAGAGTAGGCCGACCTACCTGTCGAGATGAAATGCTGCAATCTCCGCGTTATGTCTCTCAAAGTCGGAGAAGTAGAAGAAGTCCGGGGGCGTCTCCTGCTCCCTGGTTTGCCTAAGAACAGAGGACAAAGACAGAGAGAGGGAGAGACAGAGATGGGAGTTAAGATTAGCATGCTAGGCAAAGTGCTGCCAGCAGTATCAAAGGCATTGCTGGCACACGTGCACTTTTGACTGAAATCGCAACATTCCATCTCTCACTGCAGGAGGTCTGAGAGACATGTGCCACTGCAGAGAGAGCAGGAGAGAGAAAGACAGACCATGGTTTTAGGACACTATGAAATTACAGTTAGCACAGATTTGATCTGGTGGTGTCAGGCAGCTGGATTGAATGCAAATTTGGCAGCAAACTGTAGCGTCTGACTCTCCTGTAGTCTGAAGCAGATAGACAGCCAGACGGACAGGCAGGCAGTGTGGAACTCTGCCTAGCGAGCCACATGTCTGATTGAATGGAGGCCTGGAATTTTGGCAAGAAAAAAACTCCAGGTGGACACTGATTTTATATCACCATTCAGACAGATTATCAGGAAGCACTGCAGTCAGACAAAGAAAGAGAGACACAAAGGGGAATGCAACACACAGAAGGTAGCAGAAATATAGCATTGCTATAATATCAAATCCTCCATTCCTTTTTATACCTTTTGAAAATTAGTTTATATTAACAAACAAGAAAGTTTAGAATGTTTTTAATTCTCCTATAATTTGCCACTTCTTCCAAAGTTTTGTTATGATTGTTACTATAATGTCAATGTATCTTGTCTATGTAGAATTTCATCATTTACATGTATTTCTTGGACTTGGCTTTTAACTAAGTAAGTCCTTCCCTCACTCACGTTTACCAATTTAAATACTCTCTACAAGTGGGAGCTAACAGCACTCACGTAACTTTTATGAGCATCATTGAAAGAGAGGTACCTGGTATGAACCCACACCAGTAGGATTTCACAAAAGCATGTTTGCAGTCCAAAACAGGACATATTTGAAGGTCCAAAATGATATGAAACAGATAAGTGTACAAACACAGGGTACAACCCCAATTCCAATGAAGTTGGGACATTGTGTAAAACATAAATAAAAACAGAATACGATGATTTGCAAATCCTTTACAAACTATATTCAACTGAATACACTACAAAGACAAGATATTTAATGTTCAAACGGATAAACTTTATTGTTGAAAATTTTGAAAATATTCACTCATTTTGAATTTGATGCCTTCAACACGTTCCAAAGAAGTTGGGACAGGGACAACAAAAGTCTGGGAAAGTTGAGGAATGCTCAAAAAACACCTGTTTGGAACTTTCCCCAGGTGAACAGGTTCATTGGAAACAGGTGAGTGTCATGATTGGGTATAAACGGAGCATCCCTGAAAGGCTCAGTCATTCACAAGCAAGGCTGGGGCGAGGTTCACCACTTTGTGAACAACTGCATGAGCAAATAGTCCAACAGTTTAAAAACAATGTTTCTCAACGTGCAATTGCAAGGAGTTTAGGGATTTCATCATCTACGGTCCACAATATCATCAAAAGATTCAGAGAATCTGGAGAAATCTCTGCAAGTAAGCGGCAAGGCAGAAAACCAACATTGAATGCCCGTGACCTTTGATCCCTCAAGTGTCCTCTGGTCTGACGAGTCCACATTTCAAATTGTTTTTGGAAATCATGGACGTTGTGTCCTCTGGGCCAAAGAGGAAAAGGACTGTCCGGATTGTTATCAGCGCAAAGTTCAAAAGCCAGCATCTCTGATGGTGTGGGGGGCTGTTAGTGCCCATGGCATGAGTAACTTGCACATCTGTGAAGGCACCATTAATGCTGAAAGGTACATACATTTTTTGGAGCAACATATGCTGCCATCCAAGCAACGTCTTTTTCAGGGACGTCCTGCTTATTTCAGCAAGACAATGCCAAGACACCTTCTGCACGTGTTACAACAGCGTGGCTTCGTAGTAAAAGAGTGTGGGTACTAGACTGGCCTGCCTGCCGGCACTTTATGAAGTGCAAAATACGACAACGGAGACCCCGGAATGTTGAGCAACTGAAGTTGTACATCAAGCAAGAATGGGAAAGAATTTCACCTACAAAGCTTCAACAATTAGTGTCCTCAGTTCCCATACACTTATTGAGTGTTGTTAAAAGGAAAGGTGATGTAACACAGTGGTAAACATGCCCCTGTCCCAACTTCTTTGGAACGTGTTGCAGGCATCAAATGGAAAATATCCTCTATGCTGTTGCATGCTGGGGAACTATCCTCTATGCTGTTGCATGCTGGGGACTATCCTCTATGCTGTTGCATGCTGGGGAAGCAGGCTGAGGGTGGCAGATGCCAACAGACTCAACAAACTGATCCGCAAAGCCTGCAATGTTGTGGGTGTGGAGCTGGACTCGCTGAACGCAGTGTCGGAGAGGAGGACGCTGTCTAAACTCCGGGCCATTATGAACAATGGCTCCCACCCACTCTACGACACAGTGATGAGACACAAGAGCTCATTCAGCTCAAGACTCATCGTACCAAAATGCACCACAGAGCGCCACAGGAAGTCATTCTTACCTGTGGCCATCAAACTCTATAACTCCTCCCTCAGTGTGTGATTCACAAAACTCAATACGAAACTGTTCATATGTGCAATAATAACAATTGTGTGTGCAATAACTCAGAGGGCCACTAACTTAATTTAAATAATTTAAATAATTGTAACTGCTCTATACCTGATGTTTCACATTACTATTACAATCACCGCCACCTTACTATATTCTTAAGTACTTAAATCTGGTGTACATACTGTAAATTCTCTATATTGTCTTAAATTATTAGTAAAGTGTTTATTTTTACATAAATGGCTGCAACTGTAAAACTGCAATTTCCCCCTGGGATCAATAAAGGAATCTGAGTCTGAAAATGAGTGAATATATTAAAAAAAAAAAAAAAAAGTTCATCCGTTTGAACATTAAATATCTTTTTTTTGTAGGGTATTTAATTGAATATAGGTTGAAAAGGATTTGCAAATCATCGTGTTCTGTTTTTATTTATGTTTTACACAACGTCCCAACTTCATTGGAATTGGGGTTGTACAATCAATGCTACTACTATTGCAGTCAAACAGTTTTACTGCAGGGGTACTCGGTTCTAGTCTTAGGGGCTTGGAGTACAGCTCAGCTTGGTGTTTTCCAAGCTAAAATACATTGACTATATATTGTAATTAACTCAATTTGAATCAGGAATGTTCAAAAACGTTTTGGACTCTGGGTCTCTAGGGTCAAAAACTCTTTTTTACTGATAACGGAAAAATGAATTAAATCAGAGTAATAATATTTCAGCGAGGTTGTGGAGATGAAAACAGGCAAAAAGAAGCAGGGGTGTTATGTAAGAGTGGTGTTTCACATCAATCACACTGTATCCCTTTTTGTCTTGTTATTCTTTGCAACATGTGCCTTAACCAGTGTTTCCCTGAACCAAATCTAAACTTGTTTTCAGGAACCACCACTGTGTGACAGGTCTTTAATGACCAATCACAGTGAGCTTACCCAGAGCTACTTCCACTGGCCTCACAGTGGAGGCAGATTGGTAGTTTTAAGTGTGACCCAGGTGTGCACTGCAGCCTCAAAGCAGCGTGCCACAAACATCATTACTGCCTGTGCTTTCTGGTCACAAAGCTGCTCTACCTGCATCTAAAATCTGTCACGCTGTTCCATTTAACCGAGTGGCTTTCCTTTATCTGAATATCCCCCCTTTTCCACCTGCTATTAAACCTAAGTGCATCACATACCGCCCTCCTCATCCGCCTCCTGCGACCTCACCGCTGCCAAAACTCGAATAGGAAAAAGTTTTTTGCCTTTTTTTGTTACCTCTCATCTTTTCATTCTGCTGGAAAAAACGCTCAGCTTTTCACTGCAAATCCCCATTATGATCCATTCAATTTCCTGGATCAAAAGGGAACTAATGGCTTTTTATTTGCGCAGCGAGGGCTGAGATGTGGCACTGATTCACTGAGGAATAAAAGGACCGGACGCCTCCCCAGGGGAGGAGAGCCTGTCAGGCTTTTGACCCAGAATTCAATGCAGCGCTGGGGAGGTGGAGCGGGTAGCGCCTGCTTCCACACCTGCGCTACACAGTGCAGTATGATTCTGTGAAACTGAGACCACCGGGGAACCGTGTTCTGCATGGGGCTGCAAATGAACTCAGCTCTCTCATTCTGAAGGCAAAGACACTAATCTCACAATGCTATTGTCACTAAGTCACTTTACACTTTCATTTCAGTTACATCTACACACTTAATCTTAATATAAAGGTGCCACAGAGGTTTTTTTGGATCAATGTCATTGAAGAAGCTTTCTAATTAAGTGGTCTCAACTGAGTTTTTTTTGAAGCACCACCAAAATGAAAAGTTTAGAAGTGGTTCTTCTATGACATACAACAGTAGTTTTTTGGCACATTATTGTTAATAGTGAACAGATCCACTCCCTCAGTAATATTATGCAAAAATGTTTAATTTACTACAACAGTAAAACATACAAATCAATAAATGAATCACATAATCACATCAATCTCATCATCAGCATAAGGCTGCAGTTGGCTTCTTATTTGCAGCTGCACACATTGATAAGTGATAAGTGATACTTTTTTGATCCCACAACCGGGGAAATTCCACCTCCGCATTTAACCCATCCGTGAAGTGAAACACCACATACACACTAGTGAACACACACACTAGGGGGCCATGAGCACACTTGCCCGGAGCGGTGGGCAGCCCGGGGAGCAGTTGGGGGTTAGGTGTCTTGCTCAAGGACACCTCAGTCATGGACAGTCAGCCCTGGGGATCGAACCAGCAACCTTCTGGTCACAGGGCCAGATCCCTAACCTCCAGCCCATGACTGCCCCCCCCCCCCCCCTTTTTTTTTTTCTTTTTAAGACATTGGTGTAATGTTTTGAAAAGTGCAGGGGACGAAGACTGTGAAAAGACGTACAAAATTTGCCAGGCTGCACATTTAATTCTTGATCCATGACTGCAGTAACCTAGTCAATGTTACTGTTATATGATGAAGAGCAGGCAGTAAATGTATCAGGGTCTTCGTTTTTAACTGTACTGTTGTGACAGTAGAGTCTGATAAGTTTCGTTTTCAATAGATCAGCAGTCACTGTTAATGGCGGCTAACGTTACTCTGTCCATAATTATAGTCATATGCAATAACCCTAACCCCTAACCCCTAACCCTAACCCCTGGTCAAATGACATATTTTGTTGATTTTCTAAGTGGACCGCAACCCTATCTGGATTAAGCGGTTAACGACGATGATGATGATGTTGATGTTGTCCGAACAGCTGGAAGAAGTTCATGTTGAGCACTTGTAAAATTACATAATAAACTTTATGCTCACCATTTACAGTTTATTACATTGTTCTGTAATAATGTACAAGTGAAATAAGTCATTTTATAATAATAATAATGTTGCATTTATATAGCGCCTTTCACAAACCCAAGGTCGCTTTTGAAATCAGGTGAATCTTTTTAAATCACCTTGTATTATATACTAGATACAAAAAGCTTTTTTACAGGTTTTTTTAATATTTGGGAGGAATAAAAAGTTATTAAATTATTTACCATCATTTTTTGTCATTACGAAATTTGAAAATTTTAGTCAACAACTTTACTGTTGATGCTATGCAGATTTCATAGTTATTTTAGAATCATCTATACTTCCATTCATCTTCCTGCACATGATGAACATCTTTTTTTTCACCTAATACCCTGTGCCTGACAATTTTCACAGGATTAGAATATTAGATACATTCTATTTTCAAACCTGTGAAGTGTGATTCAAGTGTATATCACATCAGATGTGTCAGGAATGAGTGGAAAAACAGCAATAAAGCAGAAAGGTGCTGATTCTTTAGAGATGTTTGTGTACTACAGTGCCCTTGTGCTCTTTGTGACAGAAAGGGAAAAGAACTGGAGGGAACGATGTTGACAAATCATTTCTCTCTCACCTTGGGCCAAACAGCTCTTCCCTGTCTTTTGTTTTCTCTCTTGGCAGTGTGTTTCATATCTTGCTGGCTCTCACTGCTATCTCCTGCTGGGCAGTGACTGGCAGGCCAGTTGCCACTGTTACCGTGACCCTGTCTGCAATTTCCTGTCTGGGAGGAAGCCCTGGCCAGCCACGGTGTTTCTGACAGCTTGTGATGTCCACTGGGCGTCCGAAAAAAGAAAAGGGCTGGGGAGGGGACATCCCGTACAAATTCTGCTCGATCACGGAAAGAAGAGCAGGGTAATTACCTTGATATAAATCTGAATCAAGCTGCAACAGTAACGCGAGGCAGGCTGTTTATTTGCTGTCTGCAGAAGCGAGTGAAGCACCAGGGACGAGTATCACTCAAAACGAATGCCAAAGACCAGTACAGCTCACTACACAAAGAAGGGGTCAGCTCCTAGTTAAATGCTTTACTCCTGAAAATGTTTTAAGGAGAGTCTCTGATGTTGACTTAAAAGACATTGCAACATGCATTAGGCTTTGAAGCACATAAGGACCCTCTCTCAAGATGATCAAAAAGATAAAAAAATGCTTTAAATAGATGCTTTGTTGTGTAAATGTGTCACCACTGACCTAAATTCTTAAGGGATCGATGCGAAAGAGGTGTCATGCGCTAATTGACAGCAAGATGCCACAGATTCTTCGCTGGCACCGAAACCTGTCGGGTTTTTCTGTAGCAATGCAGCATCTAAAATGTAATCACATCAAGAGTTTACAGAACGCACTCCTTCAAACACAAGCACTTGTAAAGTGCCGCCACAGTGGTGCAGAAATGATTGGCACAGTCTTTTACGATGTCTCTCTAATGGGGTTACTATAAGATTAGCCTGGTTTGCTAAGCTTTTCAGAAGCCTGCCAATGATTCAGCTAGAGAGTAACACAAGCAGATCATCAGGACTCTTTAGATTTCCTTTAAGAGCACATCAAACGGAAAGAGAGAGAGAGAGAAGGGGAGAGAGTTATAGAACTGTGAAGCAAACTCAAACCCACTATCAAGTCAACGATATCGCTCACGACCAGCTTTTCACAACATAAAAACATAAACAGAGTAGACCGAGTGAAGTCATGAAGCTCTGTTTAGTCATAATGAAGTTGCTATTAGTCATAACCTCACAACTGAGTCACCTATTCCTAGAGTTTCATAAACAACATTTGGCGTACTGCTCTGATGGGCAAATCTTTTCATTTAATTATGCTGCTGCTTTCATAACTGATCATTAACCAAGTTTATTATCTAGTAAACAGCATAGAATGAACCAAAATATAGAGCGAACTCATGATGTTTGCTCAGAGCGGCATCTGTGGTCAGAAAAAGTGTTCTGTTATTTAGAAGTCTAGTTACCTGGGATGACAGCTGTGTGACACTAGTGCTTAATAATGGAGAGGAAAGCAATCAAACATGGCTTTTGGGCCAGAATAACAGCGCTGCAGCATGGAGGGCTGGGACGGAGATGAATTCACAACGTGTCTAACCCAACTGACGTGAAGCCAGCTCATGAAGACGGATGTGTAATATGTCTTACAGAACATTCTGTGAAAAAACAACTTCTCAGTATTTGTCACAGTATTTTGTTTCAACATATGATTTGCTGACAGGAGTTTGGGGACCAATATGTTATTTTTATAATTCTGCTATAACTGTAAAATGCTGTGCCCATTATAAAAATGTCATCCAATTTTTTCCCTTCATTTTTTTCCACAATCACCAAAGTAGAACAAGCCTGTGCATCACTGCTCTGTGCAAAGATTTATATTAACATATCAAGACTTTTAACAAATTTAATAAAGCAAACATGATGAAAGTAAAGGCTAACATAACAAAAACATTACTGTCATTGTTTTGCTGGATTTGTTAGTTCTCTGCTGCTCCTTTTCCTTGATCAGTTCTGAATCATGCAATTCAAAAATCTGGTCAATAAAAGGTTGTGTATTTTTCCCTGGACGTTTCTTCACTATTTGGATTATAACTTTAGTATGGACAGTGTACTGAATGTGAGAATACTATATGACATAATCTGTCATATGACATGACATGATATTGGCGTTAAATCAGAAAAGAACAGCTATAGCCTTCAAACCCTCGAAATTCGTAGACGTATATAATTTGTTTGGCTTGTGCCAAAACTTTAAAATGTATAGACCTATATTTCTATGGCTTGATGAAAAGAAGATCTAAGTAACTTGAGTAATGCCCTTTCACCAAAGTGAAAAGGGCACTGCAGAATGGCTGTAGTTTGATTATTAATGAGTATTAATGGCTGCTTGCATGTTGATGTCCTCTAGTGGGGAGAGGTCAAGTTTGATACATTTAACTTTTCCTGCCACGTTCCTTTGCAGAAGTGACAAATACCCTTTTCAAATTATATAATGCCTGCCAATGGGGTGACTCAAAACTGGTCCCTGTGTGTTGGATTAGCGGGTGTTCTGTGCTTAGGGAGGAAATCACTGACCGAAGCTGTCGCTTTGATTACTTTATTATCGTTCACAGTTAAAAGCAAAGTTTTTATTTACAAGCAGGTTCCAGATGGGTGCACTGTATTATGGCTGAAATGAACTCAGCTAGACTTGATAAAATTCAACACGCAAATCTCATGTGAGAAGTAAATCCTTAAATAATTACAGTGTGCCAACAAGGTCAGGCGGACTTTCGGCACTAGAAATGGGTGACACTGGTGTCAGGAAGGAGTGAGATAAGGGGAAGCTGATTGGTGGTCAGTGAGGCGGCCAGAATTCCACTGGTGGAATCCAAACCCAGCTTCAAGCTTTCATAGCTGGCACATCTTAGAAGGATACAAGCCCACACTTGCAAAATCTCTCCACTAGACCAGAGCTGTGGTCCACATCATGTTTTTAGATCAGTCTTGTGCTCATTTGGCAGACAAAGGACTTTTTGTCAATAATCTGTAGTGTTTTATAGCCCTTAGCTTGTAATCTGTTTCATGTAACTTTATATTTTGGATGTTTGTTGTGGCCCGCCATGTGTTTCGCCAGACATACAGTACTGTGCGAAAGTCTTCGGCATCCAAGACGCATTTTTATTTGTGTAGAATGTGTTTATTTGCTGAGAAAAGTGTTAATATTTGAATAAACAAAATGTATAAAATATTAATTAATAATAATGATTTTATATATATATATATATATATATATATATATATATATATATATATATATATATATATATAAAGTGATTTTATGGATGTTCGTGTGCTTGTTTAACTATTTTCAAACCTCTCCTCGAGAAAGTCCAGTGTTATATGTAGTTAAAAAGCAGCTCCTGCTTTGACCAATCAGTGCTTCAGTAAATTGTGCTCATGATGTAATTGATGATATTAACAAGTCTCTGTGGCGGCTGTGAACGTGTCAAGGAAAAATATGGACCCAAGAAATTCTTGTTACTTTTTATTGTTTTTATGTTTATTTGAATTATTAATACGACTTTATTCTAATGTATATTGTGATAAACTCACTGCTGAGGTAAATTGTTTAAAAATTAGCTTAGATGCCTAAAACTTTCGCACAGTACTGTAGACAATTGTTGAACACTTGCATTATAAGCGTACACTGCTAATGTTTACAAATCAGTATTTTTAATTGTTAATGCTTCTAAACTTACACTTTATTTTCATTGTTTGAAGTGCAAAATAAAGCTTAAATATAAAAGCTACCATGTTGCTTTTACTTAGCACTACCAACTTTCAACTGACTGGCTATCTGTACTGCCACATTTCTGTGCACAGATATTTATTACTTGATAAACTTTGGTTTTGGTCTGTTTTTGCTCACTTATCCTACATGACATCCTAAAAAACAGTACATGGTAAGGCTGCATGAGGACATACAACGTAGTGTTGGATATCCAATGACGATATGAGTAGCAGAAAATTATTAATACAATACCGTGCCTATGATTTTTTTCATTTAAGCAAATAGCAAAAAACTCACAAAATTATAAAAGCATCATTCTCTAATCACTAATAAAAATAATGAGATACCAATAGCTACTTGCATCAGAAATGCAATCACATTTTTTGTGACCTGTAAGGATGTACAAAGACAAACACTGTCACTAAGGCAAAGCACTGCTCTTACAAAGCATCAAAAGCTATTTGACTGCTAATGTTGCCCCCTCGTGGAGAACTTGTAGCCAGCCAAAAGTGAGTTCTAAGAGGTGCTTCATCAAAAAACAGTCAGGCTTCAAACACAAACAAATATGTTTATTTTTCTTTTCTAAATAGGGCTGCAAAACAAATATATGTATTTAATTCCTTAAAAAGGTTCCTTATGATGATGCAGATTTGTTCCATCAATAGCTACAGTATTACTGCTTCATGCATGTTACCATTTTGCACACAATACTGAGAGTGAGGATGTTTTAAGCATGTTTACAGGTTGGATGGTCAGGACAGAGTAGTTTTTGAGCTGTGAATGGGTGTGTTTTGTAAGTTGCCTTTTAGCCAAATGGTAAAGGAACACACTTGTTGGATTTCTAATGCTACGTTTCAGCCAATCTACTTCAATTTAGTGCTGCATGTTAGAGGTGATTTAATGTATTCTTCACAGACCTAAACGAAAAAAATGTTTTAAAAAAATTTATTGTGTAGTCCTTATATGTAGCTTTTTAGATACAGAACCAAACAACCCCTTTCTGCCGAAGTTTGTCCCATTTAAGTGATGACTGTCAGACGACTTGGCCACAGCTGTCTCCAACATGGGCCACGAAAGTTCTTGGACCCCAGGGGGGGATTCAATGCACCAATCTCTTGCTCTCCTTTCCTCCTTTCCACTCTTTCTCTCTCCACCCCTTTCTAAGAATCTCACTAACCCTTGACTGTCTGACCCACAGCTGTTCCCACAGGTATTAAAAAGGCCTTTTTGTAGGCTGAACCCAGTGACCCACACAGCGATGGGTCTGGCAGGCCAGACTGTGGACCCAGACTCACCCCTGTTACCAACACCTGAAACCTCTAAGCAGATCACAACTGCTCTTGGAACGCTGAAACACATAGTGCAGCACTAAAAGGGTAAGAATGAGATCTATCATCTATACATAATCTGTCAGCCCAGCTGGGTTTATGGTCCTAACAGGGTCGTTTTATCTGAGCTCACATGCAGCTCTTGTGAAGGGTACAGCTATAAGGGGGGTGAAAAAACCTAGGTAAAGCTTAGCAGTAGAGTGAAAGGAAAAATGGGAAATGGAGTCTGGGGAGGATAAAGAAAGGAACCAAAGGGGGAGAGAACAGAGAAAGAAAGAAAAAGGGAGAAAAAGACACAGAGCAAGAGGGGGTCTTCAAGAAAGACACAAAAAAGCAAGAGGGAAAAGGATAAGAGAGAGAGCAAGAGAGACAGAATGGTTGTTCCATTCTTTATTCTCTGCCAGAGATGGGTCTCCATCTGTGAGCCTAGCTTTAATGCTGAGGGAGACCAGCCACACAGCAACCAGGCCACAAAGCACAGCCCTTCATCTAGCCAGAGAAGAGGTGAAAAATAGCCGCGAACAAACGAAAAAAAAGAAATTGTTGTAAAAAACAAACAAAAAAAACAGCTTCCTTTGCGCAAATGGCATGAGAAATTTGAGAAAGCGTGCAGAGCCATGTGGGGGCTTAGACCAAGCTTACATAAGCCTGTGGTAAGAATATTATACACTTTTATCTGCTTATAAGATTCCCAAAACTGATTTACTTTACCAAATCTTTTTCAAATGGCATTGCTGTGCTTAATTTGTTTTCCCTGTCCTCGTTTTAGTTGCAGCGAAGCTTTTTAATAGCATCTCAGCACACTTATAGCATCTCTTCTAGGCATGCATATTTGTTATAACCTGGGCTCATTTTGAGCAGGAATGCAAGGGGGTGCCATTTCCCATGTAAAACTACCTCCCCTCCTTTATGCCTCTTTTACATGAATGTTGTTTCATGATATTATTTAAGAAGGCTGTTGATATTAAAATTTCATGCATAGTTTAGAGTTATACAACAAGTTACTTCAGATGTATGGGGTGTTCATGTTAACCCTTTAACATAAATACATTACTGCAGTTTAATCTACTTTTCTCCATTAATAACATGATTTGTTGATGCTGTTTTTACATTTATTTGGCACGCAAACAGCACAAACTTCTGATAAACTGCAATGCTAAATTTCCTTCGGGATCAATAAAGTATCTATCTATCTATCTATCTATCTATCTATCTATCTATCTATCTATGCTGATCAAGCAAAGACATGAATAGTTATATATTTGACACTTAACATGCCTTTTATTTTTACTCTGATGAAACAAATCGATCTGATCATGTTGGAAAATAACCAGCAATAAAATGTAGCACTGTGCTTCTTCAACATAGTGATAGATAACATTGCAGAACACAGAAAGCTTAATTATGCGTCATAATTAGCCTGGCAGCAGATTTAAATGAGTTAAAGAGGAGAAAGAGAAAGCTTCTGAATGTATCACTGGTGAGACGTTAGTTTTAACAGGACTAAACAATCAAGTCATGATCAGGGCAAAGCATGTGTGGGCAATGTCTTGCCCCAGTCATGATTACGTACAAAGCATTTCCGCATAAGGGGTGGTTATCACTAGCAGTCTGGCACAGTTCACAAGCTCTGTGTTATCAGGTTAAAGTGCCATACTTAAAACTTTGAATAAGTTAGGGTATTTTTGTGATTTGAAAATTGCACATGTTTAAACTGCAATTCAATATAAAAATAATAAATTGTTCAGCCTATAACATCCCCCATTTTTTTTTACAGTTTGCCTAACTGAACAAATGAATGGACTGTTGTGGCCAAAACCAAAAATCTCTGAGCTGTCACGTAGATACAAATACAAAAATAAGCTCCAGTTCTTCTTAAATAGCTCTTCCTACTTTCCTCCTTGCAAAAGAGGAATATAATCACAGCTAGATATCATAATCATCATTAAATCACACATGGAGAGGGAAGCGGCCAAGAAATTGTCCTTCATAGGGAGAATATGGCTTTGAATGGCACCCAATAGAATGTTCAATAAGATTCATATTTCACAATAATGAATTGAACAGTGAGGGGTCAGGGGCAGTGGGCTCTAGCATGACTTTTACACAGTAACTATCATTTGGCCCATTTTAAATCTGAAATAAGCAAAATGGGTACATAACCAGCTAAAATAAGGATTTTCATCATGGGGATCTGACTGTCACTAAATGAGAACGACACTGAACACTGCATTCTGCATTCTAAAAAAAGGATGCAGGATATTTTCTTTACCATATTTATCGCCATCACTCTGCGTTGTGACTCTCGCATATATTAAGACATGTCAGATAATTGGAAACGGTGCAAATTACTGCAGTAATTATATTTCAGGGTTAAGAGAATTAAGGGTCATTGTGATTTTTAATTACAATTGCCCCAGGGTGCCGGAGGGGGAGGGGGGCGGTGTAGGGGGGTTTGGAGGAAGATTACAGTGCATCGATTCAATTTCTCTCTCTCTCACCGTTGCTGCACCGTTCTCTCTTCTACTGTAATTGACATTGTCCCCAGGCTGTGGCTCCCTGCCTGCTGTGGAGATGCAAGCTTCTGTCTGGGTTTGCCGCACATGGCCGGTGTTACCCAGCAGGTCCACTGACATGGTTCCCTGTCATCACTCTTCTTGAGACTAGTCTGAGCGTGAAGCATGCTGCCTGGGAGCTGCCTTTCACGATGCCATTGGAAGCCAACCTACCTAACTTCTAAATCTATTTGATGAGGATGAACCGTAAAAGCACATTGTGTCCAAAAGTGTCCAGAAGCCCCTTCTAATTAGAGGACTTTCAACTTTCAACCCTTAGTAGGGATGTAGTGATACATCATGGTACTGTGATATCGCAGTGCAAAACTGTGACAATGTGCATCATGGAGAATGGATTCTAATAATTCGAATCGATTTTATAAAATCAAATACAAAAAAGATCTCATATGCACTACAGATCATTGTATGAGCACATCTGTACATTTTTTAAACATTTTTTGAGTCCAAGTGCTCATGGATGTTGTAGTTAATTATTCACAGTCAAATATTCCCGAGCTGTTCTAACCATGTGGTGCATGCAATATTTTTTTTACTATCCAAGGCATCTGCTCAATGTCACTGTGCAACTGTGACACAAGCTAAGTTCTTGTGTTTTTGGTAGCTGTAGTCCATCAGGTAATACGAAAAAGAATAAAGGGACTTGCAATGAACAAAATGTCCAAAAGTTGTTTTGTACATGGTTCATATTAAAGGCCAGAAATGAATAAAGATTCTACTGGAGAAACCCTACTGTCTTTCTACTGTTTGTAGAATAATCATATTAAAAAGCATAAAAAAAGCAACATAAAACATGAACAAATGCATATTGAATAATACTAAAGCCTTAACTTTCTATACTAAATATTTTCAGTTCAAACTGTTTGACCCCAACCGCTCAAAGATCCAGTAAAACACTATTTGAGTAGTACATCACCTTTGGTGGGGAATTTGAACTATTCAGGAGAAAATTAATTATCTGCACATTTTACAAGATGAACACTGAAATACAAAACTTTTATATACTGCCTTTGTTTTTCCCACTTAAAATGGCAATTTGTACCACGTATTTGTTCAACTTATTCATTTGTGCTACTTGCAGCTTTTATAGCAGCAGTACTACACACTCAAAAATGTTAAGTATAGCTCTGGTACAAGGCCTCATTTTTTTGTTTCTGTATTTTGCTCATTTTGTGTCATGAAAATTCCAAACCGTGGACCCATTATTGTTAATCAATTCAAACTGGGGCCTGAGTACATTGTTACTACCTTAACCCTTAGAACTTGAGAGTTAATACTTTTGTTTTCCTGTGTTATTCAGATGTGATTACATAATTACATATTAAAATTTACAGTGAGTTACACACTGCATCTTACTTTCAGCTTACATTCAGTATGCAAATCTGACTTCAGCAATAATAATAATAATAATAATAATAATAATAATAACAACAACAATAATAAAAATACTGATACCACAGTAGTAAAAGGGCACACACAACCATGTATTCTTCATAGAAAAGCACTGGCAGTAAAATGGGGTGTTGAGATCATCATGCGCTATGCCAAGTATCAATGCTGTAAAGCTGCCCAGCAATGGAATGCGGAGCCGCAGAAACACAGACTTTGGAGTGATGAAACACTTTTGGATGAGTTGGAATGGCGTTTGTGATCTAGTACTAATCTAGCATCAGTATCTGACCTCACTAACGCTTGTGTCTGAATGCAATTAAATGCAATGTTCCAACCTCTAGTGTAAAGCTTTTCAGGAGAGTAAAAACTTATTGTAGCAAACTGAGGACAAACACGCTATTAAAATCCTTGATTATGAAAAATGTGTTGAATGTCTGGACACTTCTGGACATTGCTGTCATATCTCTAAGACTGTGGCTAAAAATGATCTTAACATTAAGATTTTGGAAGAGTAAAAATACTGGAAAGCTTTTGAATAGAATAAAATTATTTTTAGAATAAAAAATGGAGTTATGAAGTTTTGATATGACTGTGACAATAGAGTGTAGCTTCAGCCTGATGTAAAAAGGTCAAGCACAGCATGACCAGGAAAGACCCAGCACCAAAGCCCATTAGTGGACCACACTGTTAAATGCCACCTTCCCTCCACTGTGGGATTGCGGGGTGGCCGGCCACGCACCTCCGAGCCTCCTCTGCAGCCTCCTGCTGCTGGTTCTGACAGGAGGATAAGGCTGGGGAGGATGCCAACAGAGCCTTCCCGCTAGCAAACCCGCTGCGAAAGCACATATGGGAGACGTGCCTCTCAGGGCCGCTTTAATTAACAAGGGTGCGATATAGACTAAGCTGCGAATCAGCGGGAAAATCCCCAAACCGTGCAGACAGCGCCAGGCTTGCGTTCAGCCGTCGAGATCCCTGAGGCCCGAAACACTAATGAGTTGGAACTTATGGATGAAACTGGAAATACCTCAAAGGACACACTAACTTCAACATATACACACTCAGTCTGCCTTGCTTGCTTGGTCTGTTCCATTTACATTTCTTTTGCTATGTACCCAGCTCAGTCCGAAAATAGAGCAACAATGAGAATCGAGTCACACTGGCAAGGAATTTTTGAAGAAGATCTTTTGAGGGGCAAAACAAATCCTTAGGTTTGATTCTTTTAGACTAATACTAAAAATTTGCCCTTGAATAACTTAACTTTTATTTAATATAGTTTTGTGTATGTATTTATGGTATTCTTTTGCACCATCTCTCTTTTATAGTTTGTTAAGCTCTTGGGCAACAAACCTCTTAAATCTACAGTCCTGTGCTTAATTCCCCCAACAAGTATTGCTTGGGAGCATCTCATGATGTAAAGCTTCCTCTGTGCAAGACTGAGGTGCTCTTCGCCTTTACCATCTCTAAGGAGATGCTGAGCGGTACATCTTCACCACGCGTCTTTACATAATTCATAATCCCCGTCTTTAAATGGATTTCTTGGAAGGCAACAGAGGGAGATTCTGCTTTTTCTTCCACAAGCTGGCAACGTGTGTGTGGTAACAGGAAGGTAATGAACGTACTTCTCAGTGATGCTCACAATGATCCATAACAAATGAATTTGAGCAGAATACACTGGAATGTTGTTCAACTTCACCAGGAAGAGTGGTCAAATTCAGGTCAGCTGAAGTATTTTGTTGCAGTTAGCGTTACTCGGATGTTTTGCGGGGGTAACCTTAGCAGCTTTTCCCCCAGAACTTGGCTGTTGGAATGGGCATTATCTTTCTGAAGGGCTGAACACTCCGATTAGCCTGACGTTTGGCTTTTTTTCTGTACAGCTGCTCTGTGCTGTCAGCTCCATCATAAAGAAAAAATGAGAAAAGTGCCATGGAGCAGTGATCAAAGTGTGCTTTTCAAACATAGCGTTATGCTTCCCTATGTTTATGAACAGATTAGCCGTCAACCATAGAGTAAAGACAAAAAAAAGTGCAAACTGTTTCTGTGCCTGAGGAACTGCACTTGAAATAGATATGAAATGCCTAAACAAACATCCTTCAGGTCATACTCTAGTCAAAATGTCTGGAGTGCAGACAATCCATTCTGACTCAGGTGCTTACATTCCACTGGCGGTGTTATCATCAGATAGCATTCTCTTTTGAAGGAAAGGCACTGTTCGTCTGCTATCGCACTACAGTGCTGCAGAAAAATAACAAGCCGAATGGGAAAGTTAATAGATGAGCTTTGCGGGCCCAGCTGAGAAAGGCTCTCCATTCAGGAGACACACGACCAGACCATTACAGAGGCCCAGATAATGAAGCTGCAGTCGGGGTTTCAGAGTGCCTTTGGCTGGTCATTCTTCCTCTTCCCAAAGCCTCCTCCCCTCGCTCACAGCCCAGATTTACTAGAATAATGGGCAGCACAGATCCAAAGGAATTCATCTCCACCACCCACCCCAAACAACCCCCCCTTGAATACAGCAGTCAGATGCTTCTATCCTTCACAGCATTAGAGCACAGACCGGATAGAGCAGCAGACGGATGCATGGACGGATGGAGCAGCGGGAAGAGGAGATCCGAGTCCTTTAGTGTCAGTCCTGCGGCTAAGAGCCAGATTTGGTATTAAAAAGAAGAGCAAATTTGAAGTCGTCTCCTTCCGTGACATGAAGGGTTTAGTGGCAACAAAGGCTGAAGGGAGCAGAGAGCAGTGATCAGGAGCAGTAATGAAGACAAGCCTGGGCACTTTCAGCTGCTTAACTCCGATAGGGATCTTAAGCACTTTTTCCTGTGTCTTCCCCAGCACACAAAATCAATTGGTATTTATCAAGCTCTCGTCCTGCCGTCGTCTTGCGTATTGAGCTGTGGCCTTTTAGCATGCGGTGCGAGTCAAACCAGCCATCGATGGGAAAGCGAGCCAGCCGCTGCCTTCTTGTAAAAGTGCAGGACTTGCAAAAGAGCCCTGACAGCGACGGAGAAAGGGTACAAAAACACATCAGTGCTGTCCTTAGTTTCAAACCAGAGAGGCATCCGGTTAAAAAAAAAATCATTAAACAAGAAAAAAGACGCACTTCCAGTTTTAGTGTTGCATGAATAAGTTAACTGCCTAGATCATCAGTCGACTGAACAGTCCCAAAGGGACAACTGCCAATCGAAAAAAGCTCTCCACATGACATGCCATGGTTAGCTTACATGTTTAAGAGATGTAATCACCTCAATAAATAATCATATTATATGTCAAGGAACAGTAATTGTAGACAAATCCTTGACCTTTTTCCCCAAAACACTGATGTGGAATATGGCTGATATAGAAGGGGATCTGAGGAACAAGAGAAAAGCAAACCATTCCTAGGAATAATGAAAATAAGGTGACTTTCTAAATAGTGTAGCGCATGCTATCTTTAACAAATAAAATTAAATTCACTGCATTTCCTTTCCATGGCACTGTTTACACTATAGATAGCAATTTATACAGCATCTAATGGGTTAATATGAAATACTGAGGAATTGGCCATTTAACTGGGCAGCCATGGACTCAGTAGGACACAATGAGCTTGATGGTTTAATCTGAAATTAATTTTGAGAGCAGATTCATTCTTAGCTGTGATGACGGATACACCAATTACAAATGAACTGGTTCTTGGCTGGGCCCTTGAGTCACCAGTTCTACCCTTTAAATCTTTCTCAACACTGATTAATGTCTATAGCTGCCCTTTAAACCAATGCCTATTAACATTGTCTCAGTCACAATTCCACACTACTTGAATCCCACAAGGATGCATGACTTGCGTAGTATGAGTCTGATATATGCCTGTTTGAAGGTTCTTGTGATTTGAAGGCAACTTATTTCACCAGAAGGAAGTGATTTCAATTTAAAAGATAATTTTTCCAACTCTAAAGGACAGCGTGAAATTGAGGCTAACACTGAAGCAATGGATATCAGCACCACTGTCCTTTCCATGCACTTTCCATGATGTAAAAACTGTTGTGCTCCCTCTTAAGAATGAACTCGGAGTCATGGCAGACTGGCAACTGCTGACGTCACAGAGAGCATGAGAGACAGGGAAAGAACATTCCCTTCATGCACCATCTGTATCTACTTACACTAAACTACTTGAGCCGCAGAAACGGCCACAACAAAAGTGAAAGCTGTTGCCGTTTTCAACTTTGGGCTCTCTCCACAGAGTCCAGCAACAACCTAAGAATATCCTGCTGTTTTCTCCAGTGGCTGCCTTGCTCCTAATTAATGCAACGTGAGGCTCATTAAAATGCCATTTACTGGTGGCGCATGAGTGATAATAGAATTGCAGTTGATTTAGGAGTGCTGTCTTTTATTTAGGTGCCTAATGAATGTGTTTATTAATTACTTCAGAAATGCACACTTTTGTTGTTGCACAAACCCCGATGCCTCCTGGACCACGGGAGCTATATGCTCAATTTCAGCTCCTACTGCATGACCATTAATTATATCCTTTACAACTTGTCAAGGAAGGGACTGCTTTAAAAACAACACCCAGGTACCAGCAGCACTCCCTCTGCGGCCTCTATTTTTCCTCTTACCACAAATGTAGTCAATCAGCCGTCAATCAGCTGTGTTTGCCACTACAGCTAGAAGGCTAATGTAGCTAATGAATAATGGTAGCCCAAACTGCATGTCTAAATCATCACATAGAGGCAAATAGAGGCAAGTATGTGAAATCTCAAACAGACTTGCTTCTGACACCGTATGACAAATTTATCTGTACAAACAGACAAAAGTAATGGACTAAAAACAGTGGTAGCAGAAATCTTGATGTTGTAATTTTGATCATATTTTTGTCCATTTTTATAGATAGCAGTGTGTCAAAGAGTCTTGGACGTTTTGTCTAGAATTCAAATACTGATATCAGTATTTGGACTATTTGCATAATAGAGAAAATATGCAGATCAACAATTTAATGAAACAAAGGTTTTATGTTATAAGAGGCCTGCAAAATGTGTAGGTTTTGCTTGTATTTGTGAGTAAATATGCTACGTTATACATTGCTACTCAAAACGTGAGTGCCCTAATGAAAATGAGAAGGCAGAGGTAGGCCAAATAGACAGGGTCAAGGGTCAGCAACATGAGGTTATTATTAGATTCGTAGGTGAAAAAAAAATCTTTCTTTGCAGCAAATTAAAGCTCTGCCGATTGTTCTAACATAGTTTTATCAATAAATGGTCTTAAACGATGCAAATTCACCACCCTATACTGCTGGTCACCATAGCAACGCAGAAAACAGTCTCTCTTAGCTAGCTAACAAAAAGCAAAGTAAAAGATTTTAAGACCAACATTCATAATTTGGACTTATTTGAATGGACTTATTTGCATTTAAATCACTCTAGTTTCCTGATATGTTTAATCTGGAGTGAGAAACTCTCAAACACTAAAAAAAAATTCACAAAGTTGAAGTCAGCCTATCGTTCAAATTCTCATGTTCCGCCTTAAATGGTGCCGCAGTTAAATTCTGGCACCTCAGGCATTCAGCCTCGTAAAGAGTCGAATGTTGAGAAACATTTCACAAGAATCTTTTTTACTGTTGAGGAAAAGAGACATGAGAAAAGTAGCTATAACTGAGTTAAAGCTTAAAGCAGAGCAAAGTTAGTCTGTGTATTCATTTCTATTAGCTACATTTTTAGCCTACTCTAGGACATTAGCACATATTGAGACATATTTACAGCCAAGATAGTAAAATGTTACTTAAATGAATGCACATAAAATGCTGTTTTTTATTGAAAAAGGACAAAATGGCTTTTCTTAACATTTGGGTGGCCATCCCCTGAGCTAGGCTGATGTTGGATCCATAAACAATTATGTATATTTCTCTAGTAAACATGTTAGCACATCATGCATTGAAGAGTAAAACCCCCTGTAGAAGACAAAGAGTCTCCATCAGCATCCAGTGCTGTACTGGATGCTGTAGTTCATTTTCATTAGGCTGTCTCCATTATGTTACTTACCAGACACAAAAATCTACCATCCTCCCTTGGCTATTTTGGAATACTAAAACATGTTTTGAAACGTATTCCTCTGTGTAATGCTAAGCTTTTTTGTGCAATATCAGTCCTGTATTCTAAAAAAAGTAAGCCAAAGCTCTACATTAATTTCTTCTAAAATCCTTTTTTCCCATTTTTTTAAAGCTTTTGGTTATGTTTGTTCATAAAGTTTTAAGAATATTTGAACATCAAAATTAGCCAGAATGCACCTTCCTAATATAAGCTTCCACATCTGTCAGCTATATTAGCCTCAAAGCGACGTAAAACAAACGTCAGACATCAAACACGGCTTGGAAAATCAACTACATTTGATCTGAGGGTAAAATTGTACAAACTTGTATAAATTTTTCATCAAGCTGTTTCTCTGAGAAAGCTACAAGACAAATGCAAACTAGACTACACTGACCTTGAGTCAGTCCCTGAGGTTTAGACCCTCAGATCAAGACTCATTTAAGTTTAGAGGGTTTGTGCACTCCTCTGTGGTGTTTTCCCTTGTTCAAACCTGTCATCTTTTCTCGAAACTAGCGGTGGTTTCTGCTTAAATAGAACAAATGCGTAAACAGCACTTAGTGGATTGCGGCTTCCAGATTGTTTGCTGGAATGCGGGCGGATGGTGGTGGTAGCCCAAACTAAAAGGATTCAAAAACAGCCTCCTACATTTGGGGTCTGTTTTTCCCTCTCTTGTATAATTGGGAACCGCGGTCTGCTGGAACAGGCACAAAGGTTCACGGTCCATCTTCGGCCATCCAGGTCCTCTGCTCTAGACTTAAAGCTATTTGCTGGGGATGTGTTGGAAGGTCTGACATGAGGTCTCAGCGGGTCTGCTTGCTAGCCTCCAAACAGCAGTGACTCACTGAAGCCTCTCTTCAGTGCTTGAAGGCAGCACAATGTGCTGCAGTTATGGGGCAGAATGCGGCAAGCCTGAGGAACCCGCTGGCAATCGTGTCTGAGCAGAAAAATAGTTCCCAAATAAAGGCATTTTGGCATGATTGCAGAAGGCAGGTAGTGCCATTATAGCACATTGCTGTATACCACTTTAGAACTTCAAACTGAGAGGCAGGTGAATTGTATTGTTATGGAGGATTAGAGAAAGAGAGACAGAAGGAGAAGGAGAGAGCAAGAGAGAAGAAGTAACCGTCCCTCTCCCATGGCAATTCAGCTGTGCCTTGGAGCGTAACTGGTCACAGCACGGACAATGGCTAAATGTTGAGAAGAATTGCAGCACAGAGACTCTTCTGTTTGAACTCCTGCTGGAGCCAAGGTAAGCAGGGTGGAGGGAAAAAAAGAAAGAAAAAAGCAGCTCGTGGGATCAGATTGCCGTAGCCGCAACCCACTGATACATGACCTGATAATCAAAATCCCACCTACATCCTGCCTCTACGGAGCCATGAGCCAAAAAGAAGGAGGGTGCGAGAGAAGAGATAATGATTGCTTTTATACTTTTTCCTCGAGAGGGACGTGGAGTTAATGAACGGGTTTGGCTGCCGTCCTCCATGCGTATGACTTTGAGAAGTCTTGCCCTCCTTTAAAGGAGGTGTTTACTTTTCTTTATCTTTTATCGGGACAAAGCATGCAGGCTTATCTGTACGAACACGCTGTTTGTTTCATTAAAGGCATTCTTTGCTGAGCCAATTCGCCCGAAACCAGTAAAACAAAGTTCGTTTTTGTGGATATTACGAGGCATTTTTTTTTCTCTCCCATTTCAGGTGATTAAATAAAAACCTTCCTCTGTGGTGTTAATTTAACAATCACACAAAGTGCAGGAGTGATTCCATTCTTTCGTTTTCATATTCGAGCTCCTAATTTGAATTTATTCATCCATAACAATCAGACTGATTAGAAAGCCCGTGTTTAAATGGCATGTCTGAAAGGGTAAACCATTAGGACGATCAGACTTGCATGCGTTGTGTTGTTTTGCACCTATGCATGATTAATTGCAAAAACAGGGTGTCATAATCATAGACATTAAATCGCCTAGCTCAATTAGGTGGTAATTAAGGTCTGCAATTTTCTCTGTTAAATACAATACAGCAAAGGGTGAAGTGTTGCCTCTCCACCTAAATGACTCTCAGAGCGATTACTGAGTCAGTCTTGCACCAGTTTTACACGCAGAAAGAGACGTTGCGCTAGAGTCACACTTCTGTTCCTGATTGTGTGCTTGGGACCATCTCTGCTTGCACAGACGCCACAATTTGTCACTGCAATTTGTCCTGTCTGCCTTTGGCATTAAAATCATAGAATTAATGAGCCTGTCAGATGGTGGTCTTTACTCTCACTCAGTTTCCAGAAGCTCAGCAAACTATAAAATATTTCAGAATCTCCTACCATCTGACTTCCCTCTAAGATGTAGCCGCTAGTTTAAATTTCAAAGACAGTAAATAAGGAGAATTGGAAACAAGGACACTTGCTGAAGCCTGCAGATTGATTATGGTGCTTCTTACTAGTGTCCAAATGAGATGAACATTTTGGGACTGATTTTAAGAAGCAATGATGTCTGATAACCAATAATATGGCCAGATATCAAGAAGACCCTAAAGTTTTATATCTGTAGCCAGAATTTGCCATATGGATATATAGTATTTTGAATGTAGAGCTCCAGATGTAATCAGATGTGCCTGATGGACACCTGATGGCCTTACAGACTGGATGTCTGTATACCCATTTCAAATGCCAAAAACAACTCTAAAAAGTCTCAAGGCAAAGATCATAAAGATCCAGTAGAGTTAATGAACCTGTGGAGGGGCAGAATTCAAGGGCCAAACAGGTGCACAGCTTGACTCGTAAACAGTACAGCAAATACATCACTCCAGAGGAAGCATTCAGGAAGACCAGATACAAATATGGCCGTGATGAAAGATTTATAAGAGAGGTTTTAAACTCTGACCAGAAAAGAAAAGGGAAGTGGGCAGGGATGTCTTGAAGGCTTGGGGGAAAAAGGCTGACATTCAGAAAACAGTTTGAAGTGATGGAAGGTGACATGTGGGGCCTCTGTTCCACGGGAGATGAGGTCTGTCCCCCCCACCTCCTGAATTCAGAATGGAAATGGAGGGAAATAAAAGCCTCAGCCAACAGCTCCTGATCTTTACACAATGCAAAGAAACACAGAAGGGAGCGACTGTCCATCAGAAGTTCATCCTGACAACTTACATTAAGGATGAGTGAAGCTGCAGGCTTAAGGTGACGTCAATAGTAGCAGGTGAAAATGAACAGATCAATCTTCATATTCTTTTTTAGTCCCTGTTTTTTTTTCACTGTAAGCAACTGAGTACAGATGAAAGGGTATAATATGCTGTTAAAAATGACAGTGCAGTACGACTGTTTCCCTGAAGAACCCATTCCCTGAATGGTCCTTTAAAATGTTTAATTGAAAGCACCCAAATGACCATTTACAAAATAATCACTGACACCTGTCTCGCCAATCACAACTACCTCTAAGCCCCATGTCTTCTGTAAATAGAAGGAAAAGCTCCAATAAAACTCTTTAGAACAAACCTATGGTGTAAAGTGTCAGATACAAGCTATCCTGATCATTTAGAGGGTGGTGGCTTTTATTTCACCCCATGAAATTTGCTGAAAGGCCTTGTTTACTAAAACGACAGCATTTAAGGTGGCCTAAGCTTTAAGATTACAGGCAAAGCAACAATAATTAAGGGGGTGGGACTTATCAGACTTTTACAAAAAGCTCAACTGAAAGAACACCAGATTGATTCTTCTATGGCATTGCTCCAAAGAACATTTTGTTGTATGTAAAATATAATATTCCTTATGGAGTCTCACAAGGTTCAGTTCTAGGCCCTTTGCTTTGCTCTTTGTACGTTACATCTAGGTGATGTTATTAGGAAACATGACATAGATTTTCAAATTTATGCAGATGACATGCAATTATTTCCATTCCTTCTGAGAATCAACATACTTGTCACGCCAGCTGTGTCTACTGCATATTTCCCAGCAGATGTCACAATCTTCTTTTAAGAAATCAAGGAAAAAGAAATACTTCTTTGGTACTAAAATTTAAGGAAAATTCTTTATGTGTAGCTATGTTCTTTTGCTTTGTATACTTAACTTGAAGTTCAAAACCTGCGTGTGATCTTACACACTGAGCTCAGTTTTATCCTGCATGTAAACACAGTAACTTAAGTAGCTTTTTATCATTTGAGAAATATTGCTAAAATTCAGCCTTTTCTACCTCAGAGTGACTTAGAGAAACGTTTTTCATGCATTTGTTACAAGCAATCAAGCACTGACTGCTGTAATGCTCTTCTTACTGGGCTTCCTAAGAAAACAATACAGCCTATACAACTCAGGCAAAATGCAAAATGCGGCACAGATCAAAAACAAAAACAAAAACAAAATAGAGCGCTCATATCACTCCCGTTTTGAAAGAACTACACTGGCTACTTGTATCTTTTAGGATAGATTTTAAAGTTCTGTTATTTGTTTTTAAGGAGCTACATGACCTTAAAGCAACTGTTTACATCACAGAATGTCTGTCTGTTTATGTTCCACCATGTGATCTTATCAAGGCTTCATTCCGTGATTATGCTTCTAAACAGTGGAACTCAATTCCACCTTTTATGAGACAGAAAGGTTTTTAAAAATTTGAAAACATATCTCTTTAACTTTCTACATCTCTTTTGTATTTATATTTTAATTTGATCTGTATCATTGTCTTATATGATTGAAATGAATGTTGAAGCTTTCTTCCATTACTGTTAAGCTTCTGTCTGTAAAGCACTTTGAGCTGCCACTGGTATAAAAGGTGCTCTATAAAGATATTATCATTGTTATTATTATTATGGTCAGTTTTTGCTGTAGTCAGCAGTCAAAATAGGGGAAACCACAAAAGCAGCCACACTGCAAAAACAAAACAAATATTATTAAAAATGCTAAACCTTTTTTGAAATGTTATCCTGCAAATGGCCTAAAAATGTCCCACAGCTCTTGTTCATACATGCTCCACTAATCCATTTCTGGATTATCCACCTGATTGTCCTCTGCACTGAGATGGCTGAGTTTCTTATTATAAGACTCCACCAATTGGTTTTGACACACACTTCCCTTTGTCACATACAATTGGACAGTTTTGGAGTGAAGAAAGCAGACAGAAGCAGGAGAAGGAGGGAGAGAAAGCAGGCATGCTGAGAACGAGAAATTGTGTCAAAGAGGGAGGGAGGAGTAAGAAAAAGACAGAGAAAGAGTGAGAGAGAGAGAAAGGAGAGAAAGAGAAGTGAGAGCTATATATATATATATATATACACACATACACACACATATGTAGAATATGACGTATACATATACACATAGATTAAAAATCAGTACACATCCTCTACGCTGACCACACTTAGTGTTTATTAGCTAATGTTATTAGTTAACATATTGTTATTAGTTAACATTTTGGGAATATGTATAAAACATAAAATGTGTATATGTATGTATTTACATGGACAGAAAAAGCGAGAGTGACAGAAGAGCCTGTTATCAGTATGTGTTTTGACCGTTCTTACAGACAGAATTGCAGGCCAAGAAATAAAGGGGGAGGGAGGATGGGAACAGGAGGTCATTTCAGATGAGCAATCCACTTCAGATCAGCTTAAGCGAGAGGGTGATAGAAAAAAAAAAAGCAGGGCCGTGGAGATCCAGGAAGCGGAGCTGTGTTCGTTTCGGCCTGAGCTGCGGAACAGATGTCTTCAAAGCATTACACACACAGCCTGTGCCACTGGGCTTCAGGAGGGCGGGGGGGGGGTACTCTCTGAAATGAAACACATCATCTGGCCCTTTGGCACGCCTGATTTGTCAGATTTGCCACAAAAGAGGGGTGCAGACTGGCGAAACAAAAAGCATAAGGCATACTCAGTATTTTCCATGTTATCTTTCTCACATTATGAGTGGGCTTAAGCTCAGAGACACAATTTCCCACCTTCCACAGTGCCTAATAGTTTAACAGAAAGTAAATGATGTATTCATAACAGCTAAGAAACACCCATTTCTTCCCCACATGCCCCAAACAAGCTGATGAACCTTCGTTAAACCTTGTTGCTTCTTCTGGAAAGGAGCGTTGAAGAGCCTTCACAAGCCGCAGAGAGCTGTCAGTATGGCCTGATCTGACAAATTGATGCCTGATGCACTCAGACAGTCTCTTGCGAGCGCCCTACTTTCCTGCCAGTGAGGGAGGCTGTGTGTGTCTCGCACTGGAGGAGTGCGCTGAGAAATCTGACCCTACACACTCTGACAGAGGAGCTCACTTTGGCCTGCCGCCATGCCATTGGCCGCCACTGCGATGGCTATCAGAGGGAGAGATTATGGCATTGGAGACGGAAACGTAGGTCTGGGGCTGGCAGACATCAACAAATATCTTCCCAGTAAACCTTCTAAATCAATCTGTCTTTAAACTGATCTAAAATATGGCCGGATATGGAATTGAAGGAGCTAAAAATTTCAATAACCAGGTGTCAGGTTTGACAGCTCTCAGCATGAAGCATAAAACAAATATAATTTTAAAAATTGGTGCTTTTCCTTCTACTACAGCTACTGAAAGAGTAATACTTCTAAAACAAGCCAATTATACATACCGGTCTTTCATCAGAGGCATTCTTACCAAAGCAGTAAATCAATACAGTCTTTTTATTGGGGGGTTTTTACCAATAACCCAATATAAGTTGGGCCCTAATTGAACCAAAGAAACGGGATGTGAGTTTACAATTTTTGCCTGTCTCCTCTTGTTAAGAGTCTTTTTTCCTTCAATTCACAGCCCTTTTCACTCTCCATATTTTCAACATCGAGGACAGCTAGCCACAGTAGCTAACTCTTCTAACTGCTGTAGTAGGTGAATGGCTAGACTTCCTCTTCCTCCTCTATTGTAGTCTGGTACCAAGTGCACTAAAGTATTAACTGTTCAAAGTTCAAGTCTTTGCTGCTAATGTTGGACTGAGGAATAGAATAGTATCATGTTACAAAAATATTGATATTAAAAAAAAATGTAATCATGTCATTACAATGCCTACATGAGATGCCATGGGAGGACTGCCTGGGAAAACTGATCTAGTACCAGTTTTCTACTGGTCCAGAACTGACACAGAGACAACTCTCCTGCTCTCAGGGGCTTTGTGGGAACAGGGCCATGGCTTTGTTGACCTGAAGTGTCTCAAATGAAGTTTTGGCCTTTCTCACAGACATTCTTTCATTACCCACCCCTTCCCAGGGCCTCCAGACAGATGAGGATGGGAGGAGAGCCACGACACAACAGAAGCATGTAGACATATGACAAGGCCGACCGCAAAGTTCAACTTCAGGACAAATGATATTTGACACTACACAATATCTGTTGCTGTGTCACAGGTAGATACTGTACTGCATTGAGATTTCAAAGACCAACATAAGAACAGAGGGATGTTTCACAAAGCAGAATGTCTGAATAAACTGGAAAACTTAAGCCAATTGAAGACAAACTTGAAAGTGAAAGTGAAGAAAAAAATTCAATATCACAATATTTTCCAAATATACTATATTGCCAAAACTTTTCCCCCACCCATCCAAATCATTGAATTTAGGGGTTCCAATCACTTCCATGGCCACATGTGTATAATACCAAGCACCTAGACATGCAGACTGCTTCTACAAACATTTGTGAAAGAATGGGTTGCTCTCAGGAGCTCAGTGATTTCCAGTGTGGTACCGTCATAGGATGCCACCTGTGCAACAAGTCTAATTGTGAAATTTCCTCACTACTAAATATTCCACAGTCAACTGTCAGTGGTATTTTAACAAAGTGGAAATGACTGGGAATGACAGCAATTCAGTCACGAAGTGGTCGGCCACGTAAAATGACAGAGTAGGGTCAGCGGATGCTGAGGCGCATAGATAGATAGATGGATGGATGGATGGATGGATGGATGGATGGATAGATAGATAGATAGATAGATAGATAGATAGATAGATAGATAGATAGATAGATAGATAGATAGATAGATAGATAGATACTTTATTGATCCCGAAGGAAATTTAGGAGGTCTGTGCATAGTGCACAGAGGTCACTCTACTTTCTGCAGAGTCAATCGCTACAGACCTCCAAACTTCATGTGACCTTCAGATGAGCTCAAGAACAGCATAGATGGCTTCATGGAATGGGTTTACATGGCCGAGCAGCTGCATCCAAGCCTTACATCACCAAGCGCAATGCAAAGCGTTGAATGCAGTGGTGTAAAGCGCCACCACTGGACTCTAGAACAGTGGAGATGTGTTCTGTGGAGACATGTTCTCTGGAATCACGCTTGACTGGCCTCAACCCGATAGAACACCTTTGGGATGAATTAGAGCAGAGACTGCGAGCCAGGTCTTCTTGTCCAACACCTCAATCTGACCTCACAAATGTGCTTCTGGAGGAATGGTCGAAAATTCCCATAAACACACTCATAAGCCTTGAGGAAAGCCTTCCTAGACGAGCTGAATCTGTAACAGCTGCAAAAGGTGGGCCGACATCATATTAAACCCTATGGTTATTATTAGCCCTTAAGATTAAGATGCCACTCAAACCCATATGCATGTGATGGCAGACGAGCAAATACTTTTGGAATTATAGTGGTGTCACAAGATGTTTGTATTAATAAAGTTAATGAACCCAAGTTTCCTGAGTACCACCAAAGGGTTACCCCATTTTGCTTATTTACGACAGTAAATGTAAGTAAGAGAGAAAACAGATTTCCAGAAAGGTAAATTACTATTCATTTTCTTTTATTTTTTTTTATTCTTTTAGTATTTTAAACTGTTCCTTGAAGTTACAATGACAATCTATATTTTTGTTATCTATAACTAATATGAGATCTGAGACTATATATATATATATATATATATATATATATATATATATATATATATATATATATATATATATATATATATATCTATATATATATAGTCCACCACTATGTTAACTCTTCTTTTTTTAAAAGCCTTTACTTTGAGCTTAAGTTACCTGGCTAAGTGAGAAATCCTGCTTTGTTAAACACCCCCTCGATTCCCAACATTCACAGAGGAAGCATACAAGTGCCAGCTGGGCATGGCACAGGTACGTGGAACACACTGTGCACTTTTCCCTCCATGCTTTGCCAATGCTCGTGAGCAGGGTGGATTTGGCAGGATCAATCCTCCAAACTCTGCAGCTGGATTTGATAGCGCTCTTGCCTGGGGCCGTAATCCCTGCACAGCATGGCTTTCAATCAGACGCCCCTTTAACTGTTGGCACCTGCTGTTCCGAGGAGATGCCCGAAGAGCTTGCCCCATGCAACACACCAATGTGTTCACACCAGTGGTTCATTCTGCTAAGCTTAGCCCCACTCCCCAGGCCAGGCCATCTTCATAAAATGGATTTACATCAGTGTTTACCAGCCCTCCTTTTGTAGATACACCCTCTTGCAGCTTTCACCTCCAACCCAAACCCAACACACATCATCCAGCTAATCAAGGACTTCTGGAGGCAGCACACAGATGGTTCAGGTGTGAGGGATTAGGGTCTGCATTAAATTCTGCAGGGTAGTAGATCTCCAGGAGCAAAGCTAGTGACCACCTAATCCACCACACATGGATGTTCGACCCAGAAATTACATGAATCCTTTGATGTGATGATACCCAAAGGGCCTGTATATGGGCTCACATTTCAGTTCCTCGGTGTTGTAAATTAAAGTTCTATAGCAGCTACTTTACAATTAATAAAATATACTAAACATTAAGTCTTAAGACTTATAACTACATCACAAACAAAGGTGGGCTGTCCTGGTTATGTGAGAACAAAATTACACCAAAACGGTATACAATACTTCTTGCTCATATCTGAACAAATAAATTCTGTTCCAAGCATGCCAACTACATTTTAAATAGATAAAACATTTGCATTTGTAGACAATGAGATATTTTATATGATATTTATGAAAAGTTATTATTGTGAGTACCATCTGGAAAAATAGGAAGATACACCATCATTTACACATCCTTTGAACATTTCATATTTTTGTCATTTTTTGACAATGAAACAGAAATATTTTGGAGGTGCAAACCCAAGCCTGTTGATATAGAATGCAAATGTAAATGTAATGTATTACTTAATGATGCAATTAATTACATTAGCATGGTATAGCAAAGTAGCACTAACAACCCTCTGATTTCTAAGGGTCAAACTCATCACAGCTAAACGTAAGAAATTAGAGGAAGTGGCCAAATTGCACGCTGTGAGCTATGAAGCCTCTGCTAGCAGTCGCATTCCAAACCAACATCAATAAACCAGCCCGCTCGCTTTGAAGCCTGGAAACACATGCAAGTTTTGACATCCACTATGCATTAGGAAATGGAGGCCTGTGTTTCATAACCACTCCACACACGTTAGTATCATGAAGATGAATTCTGTACACAGTGTCCTTCAATCCTTTTTCTCCCACTAACATGTGGATGCTTGAGCGTGGCATGGAGGCGGCCCGTAGGAGAGAGCATGAGGCTTGGTATAAAAATGGTGAGGAGGCCACAGTCTAGCTTCTTACAAGCTGCAAGCACTGACACACTGTCAGCTACAGTAGAGCTCATGGAGGTGTTTCTATCTTCAGTCCCTCCAGCAGAATCTACAGTGCAGACCTGGGTTACGGCAGCTTGACTTACTGTCTTTTTTTTTTTTTTAATAAATCTGTCCAGTAGAGCTGGACAATAAAGTTCTTTCACTTGTACCAATATTAGAACCATTTTGGTGCTATATAGATTCATTTTAAAAGGTTCTTAAAAGAATGACATACAAGAACATCTCCATCATACTGATGAAGCATTTAACCAGGCAAAGAACCATTTAAACATTCCTGAATTATTAGTTGTCATGATTGACTTCACTAAAGAACCATATTGTTTAAGTGTGTAGTCAGATATTGTGATGACGGATAAGTATTCAAATGTCAGTGTAAGAAACTGATCATGCTCAAGAGACTACCAAACTAGCCATAATTTGTTGCTGTTATTTGATAGTTTTTAAGTACATATTTGCCAATGTTGATAGTGACACATAAACATCTATAAAATGGAAAAACTGTGAAAAGATCCACCCTAGCAAAAAAAGGAAGACATTTTATCACAGCAGCCCAGCATCTTCTAAATGTCCTGCTCTTCAATAATACAATTAATATATTATTAAATACTGGTTTGAAATATCAGTTAAATGTAAACATGTTTTTAAAATTATTTTATTCTTTTGTTCAAGCAAAGATATCAATATAAAAAGAGACATTTTTGGAGAAACTTCGCCTCAAAAGTTGATGGAATGTAAGCTAAAATAGGGGATTAAGCGAAAGTCTCAAAAAAGTAATACTAAATCCTAAAGTAGGAGATGTTAATATGGTTCCAGGGCGTTTACTTCATGTACATACTTACCTAGCCCTAGCCTGACCTATTGGTACTGCAGTCCTCCATCCATACTAGGAACACTTTTTGATATCTCAATTAAATTTTTACATTTATGGCATTTGGCAGATGCTCTTATCCAGAGCCACTTACAATTTGATCATTGTACACAGGTAGGTGAAGGTAGTGTTGGGAGTCTTGCCCAAGGACTCTTATTGGTATAGTGTAGTGTGCTTGCCCAGGCAATATCTCAGTGCATTTAACACAAAATTCAGTAGATGTATGTTCGTAAGTGTGTGTAGATTAAGTAGTTGACACTGGCTTTGAACATTGCTCAGCCAGTCAGCTTTTAGATCTAGAAGTTTCTGTTGATTGATATTTTGATAGGTTGTGTCCTTGATTTTGGACTTGTCAGTTGACGATTGATTGACACCTAATTGCAGCTGGTTATTGGCCAAAGGAATTAGCTCAAATCTGTATCACAAAATAATCGCAAAATAAAAAAAGCTGTATTACATTACCATGTTATGCATTTTGGCTTGATCTATAGCCTACATTTATCCACTAAAAATGAATATCCAAATCCCATAATTAAAAACTGAACCTACCCAACTACCAAATATCATTGTAGTCAAATAATCGGGTTCAGCCCTAAGGTTGAAACAGTATTTATTCATCCTCCAATTGGAACAATTTTATATAAGAATTAACAATACAGCCCCTAAAGCATTCAAAGTGAAGTCCCTTTTGCTTACTTAAGCGTAGGATGTGTTTATGTTGTGAATGGTGTAAGCTGTTTTCAAGCACCCTATGGTACATACTATGATCAGTTGCTGTTGATATGCCCCATGCATGGGTTGAGGATAGAACGGGGATTTGCTCTTTAAATGGCTTTTCAAATGAAAAATAACATAAAATATACCAATATATAATAGTATATATTACCTTTTATGCTGAATACTTCACATATAGTTCTGATTTATGAATGTCTGTCTTTGTGAAAGAACACAGGAATGGATGACTATATGATTTCACAAAGTGAGCTGTAAGCTACTGTGCAACAGAAGACGGATTCCTTGTATATGCAAAAAATTCCTTGTATGTACTTGGCTTGATGCGGATTCTGAACATGCAGCTGCGGGGAAGAGCATTTACACCAGCTATTGTGATGGATCGAATCAAAGGCCTAATTTTTGGTAGCAGAGCAGTCACTCAAGCTGAGAGAGTAAAAAACTCACAGAGATCAAAGGAGGGAAGAGCTCAAACTTGGCTGTGTGTGCTTAAGGATGAGTGAGCGTTTCTGCTGCATGTGAATGGAGGGGGATTTTTTGGGGCTCTTTAGAGACACATCCAATCAGCTTGGCTGTTGAGTGGAAGCAGTGAGCATCATCCAAGCTCTTCAGCTCAAGAGTAAAGAAACACTGCCAAAGCTAGGTCCACGCAGCATCATAAACATGCAGATGCTCACTTACACGTCACACACTCACAGAGGTTTGTTTTTGTACCTTATAAGGACATGGAGTTATACATATGTACATATCGAATTGTATCAAATTAGGTTGCAGCATATCGTATTGTATTGATGTATCATTAGCTTGTACCTGGTGTTTTAGCTTGCAGTTCATGTGTTAGCTTGTGGCCAGAGCAATAGATTGGGACACTACAAAGCTAAACTTCTTGTTACAGAACTTCTATAACATTAGACTGAAAATGGAAACAATAACATATCTCTTATAAATTAGAGATATAAAATATTTAAAATAGAACTGAATCTTGACCACAGAATTAAAACGATTTCAAAACTGGACATATGTGTATTATTTCAGCCCTCCATGCACATGTACAAGAAAACTTAACAAAAACATCACAGAATCTGATCTGGCCAACCGTCTAACATATAGAGCCTACTATTCACTCTGTACTTGTGAACTCAGCAGTGTTGAGTGTGTGGAATAATTAAACCCTTCAGTGAGCAGCCTTCTGCTCTGGCTAGCACTCTCTCTCTCACGGTATGGTGTGTCCCACCAACAGACCTTTAAATGGAAAGGGAGAGAGAGTAAAACACTTTTATTCTCACTGAGGGGCAGAGAGAGAGAGAGAGATAGAGAGAGAGAAGAATAGAAATACATTGAAAGCAAAAAGACAGCAAGATAAAAAGTAAATGTAAAATATAGAAAGGGGAAAGGGAGAGCAAAAGAAAGACAAAGAGATGAACAGGAAAGCAAGAACAAGAAAGAAAGAAAGAGAGAGAGAGAGAGAGTAGAGTACAAAGCTCTCTGAACATGAGTCTGGAATCTAGGTGTAGATGCAACACTGAACCATTGAGTGGTGCTCTCTCTCTCTCTCTCTCTCTCTCTCTCTCTCTCTCTCTCTCTCTCTCTCTCTCTCTCTTTCTCTCTCTCTCCCTCTCCTCACAGTGAGTGGCCCTCTGTAGCAGGCGTTAGAGTTGTTTCCCCTCTACATGCCTGCAGACAGATTTGCATCTAGCTCAAAGCAGCAGCAGCACATCAAAAGAGGCTTTGATGCACTATGTGACTGCACAGGAGCAGAGAGAGAGAGAGAGAGGCCTCGGTAATATCAGCCTGGATTCCAGGAATTACTCTGCCTTTTTAACAGCTAAAGAAAACCACAGCCTGCGAGAGAGAGAGAGAGAGAGAGAGAGAGAGAGAGAAAGAGAGAGGGGGAAGGCTTGGGAAAGTCAAGTACCTGTAGACTTATTCATTCATTCATCATAATAAAGCAATGCAGGGCTCCCTGTAGTGTGGAGAGCTTCATATCATGAACATAGCACAAGACCCACCACAACCAAAATGCTGCTTGTGATGTGTTCAAGCAATAGAACACGAGAGGGAGTGCGTTATCGCGTAATAACATCATGGCTGTGATTTGGTTGCAGGCACGAGCTGAAGGCAAGTGCCGTAGATCAACACAGCTGTGATGTTATTCGTGATAAAACATAATGTTCTATTGCTTAACATTTAAATAAATAAAGTAAGAAACAAATAAATTGGGCTGTGAATGTGGCATTTAATATGTTTTAATGTTAGCAATTCCTTCCGCCAAATTATAGTTCCTTAACAAGCAGCTTGTTTCTACCTCAGAGTAACAAACTCTGCTCATTTGCAGCGCTGTATGCTTTAAGCCCCGCCTTTTGAAGCACAGACTGAGCCACAAAACTGCCGCTATATCAAGT
Organism: Pygocentrus nattereri; assembly: GCF_015220715.1. Lineage (NCBI taxonomy): Eukaryota > Metazoa > Chordata > Actinopteri > Characiformes > Serrasalmidae > Pygocentrus > Pygocentrus nattereri. Next base: position 9,519,390 of record NC_051224.1, read on the forward strand.
TTAGCTCAGTGTTATCACTTTTTGCCAGATCAGTATTGATGTTGTTTTGCTCCTGCCAGTCTGTGAAGCATCTTACAGCCCATTTTGTTTAGCGAATGGTATCGGGTTTCTTGGATTTCTGGCTGATTCCAGGTTGTTTAGGTTTTCTTCTGTCACAGCTGTTGACTGAAAAGATACTCAGTGGTAATGATAATTTGGGAATTTAGTGTAGTCTCATCTTCAGAGTCTGACCAAATCAGCTGTCAGTCAAATGTGAACTTACAAGTGTCCATTTTCTGTTTGTGGCAAAGTACGAACTACAAACGTTCAAATGGCGCGAGTGTCTCCTACAGCTGTCAAAGTCGTTGCAATGTCATCTCAGTGGATTTATACAGCGTTTGTGAAAAAAACGTCATGTTACGGCAAAATAGCAGCATGGATAGAACGCATCTCAACCAATCAGCTTACGTGGTCGGAGCTAACTGTGGTATAATATGACAAAGTACTAGTCAAACACTGGACACTCCTGACTGAACATACCTTCACTGTCCTATCAAGTTGCTGGAATTTAAAGAAACAAAATGTTGCTTGTTTTTTTTGCTCTCCAGTGCCGGTCGGCACAGATGTGTTCAAACAATTTGAATGACATTGGAAAAATGTCGGCTGGTTGGAACCATTTCCTGGTTTTTACAAAGAGATTTGAAATCACTGTTCATGTAGAGTGTCAAGACTAGTTATAATGCTCAATGTTCGGTACGACTTCAAAACATGACACCTGGCTTGACATGCAAAACACATCAAAACTACAGAAGCAGAAAGTTCCTAGGTGGGAAGCTAAGGCCATCTGTGGCTTCAGTTTTTGAAATGATGAAAAAAATTCACAAAAAAGAACTTTTCCTATAAATTTATTATCTCAAGGATTTTGTCTGATAATGTCTGTACTGTTCTTTGGAAGAGCAGAACGTTTACTCTGGGTTATCATGCTAAATTGTTTGCATTTGTAACCCTAGAGAAATCTTACATTTCTCTGTAATGCTAATCAGTTAAATAAAGTAAGAAACAAATAAATTGGGCTGTGAACATGCAATTTAATGTTTTAATGTTAGCCATTTTTTTCTTTGAAACCTATGTATTAATTTACTTCTGAAACAAAAGTTTCTGTCGACAATAAGCGCTCAGTACTTCATATGTGGGAACTATTTCACAGCTGCTGTAAAAGCAGCCTAAGTGCAAAAAAATGCTGAAAATAAGGAAAGCCCTTTCTGAGTGTGTTCATTCTTGGTACTGCATGGACCGTGGGACATATTTTCAATAGGTGTGTCCAAACATCATTATTTATTTGCTTCATAACATTCTCTTAGTAAAGCCTATATTGCTAACGAGACAATGTAGTATGTGTAATCCCTATGATGAGTTAACACCTTTTCACATCGTCCACCTGTTTTGGAGGACGTCTCTCACTTGAACTATGTATTTTTGCCTTTACCATTATTGATGGAACACATTTTTGGTGGAAACGTGTGTCAAAATGGAAGCGAATGGGCTTTCTTCTTTGAAGGTAAGCAAGCAAGTCTATTTATTTAAAAAACTGTACACAGTATCTCAAGATCCTGATATCTGCAAAAGCTGCTAGTTTGATCTCGACTCAACTTCTTTTTGACTGGAGGTTACACCAAAAAGAAGAAGAGGGCAAGCACATTTTAGCTGTGTGCTGATTAAGAGACCCTGATTAGTCCCACAACAGGGAAATTTCACCTCTGAATTTAACCCATTTGCGAAGTGAAACGCCACATACACACTAGTGAGCACACACACACACACACTAGGGGCAGTGAGCACACTTTCACAGAGCCGTGGGCAGCCCTATCCGCAGCGCCTGGGGAGCAGTTGGGGGTCAGGTGCCTTGCTCAAGGATACCTCAGTCACGTACTGTCGGTTCTAGGGATCGAACTGACGACCTTCCGGTCAGAGGGCCAGTTCCCTAACCTCCAGCCCATGACTGCCCCATAGATGCAACAGAAAGGACAGGGTAATAAATTCAATTAAAACATTGATTGTCTCTGGATAGTTCTTTGTCTCATGTTCAAGATGTAGGTCAGGTTAAAGTGGCCCATGTGATACCATAACTGTCAGATGAGCTAAATCAGTTTGTATAATGTTTGCAAATCTATTTAAATGTCCTTTTATGATTAAATTATACCATGCTTCTGTTAAGAAGATCCAAAGCCAGGACGCTACCAGATTTGGCTGGCAGACTTCATAAATGCTGTTTATTTCACACCTAGAAGGTGTAATAATTCAGCGTTGCAAAATATGACTCAACACAGAAACCCTGTATTTGTGTTTGGTAGCAAAGCATATTTAATTACTGTTTTCATTCATTACTGACAGACAAATCTCTCTCCTGCATCTGATCCTGCAGGTGAGCGCATGCCTGACACACTGAGCAGACATTTTCAATAAAACCTGACAAAATATCAGAAAAAACAAATATTATTTATGCCATGTGAGCAGCCCTGCCTCAACGACATTCAGCTTATGTGTGAAAAGCAAAAGTGGCACTTTTAAAATAACTTTTAATGACCCTATCATGCTGCGTCCATTCTGCTTTTTAACAAGTCCTTGTGTGTGTCTGCAACATGTAACCTGAGACCACAGAGCATTTTTCCCCTGGACTGTGTGTGATTGCATTCTCAGACTCGATTATAAGCTCAACTCTGGAAAAGAGTCAGCTTAAATCTCAGACGTGTAATTTAGTATCACACATTTGATTAAAGTGCTGCAGCGCGCTGCTACGGCACCTCCACTCACACTCCCTCGACAAGCGGCAGCCATTCAGCACTTCATTGGCTCTAGAAAACAGTATCTGCTATCCCCTCAGGGTCCTTATGGGTCTGGTATAGGCCTGTGCAATATGAACAAAATTCCATATTGTGATTATAGTGCTATATACTGTGATTGTCATTTATCTCACATTCTATTAAAACACATTCTGGAACCTTTAATGTAACAGTGAAAGGGGAATTTCCCTTTTTTTCATGACATGGTTAATGTAGATTACATGGTAAATGTAGACCATTCATTCAGAGAAGTTTAATGTGAAATACTCCATTCTAGAGAAACCTGCTGAGTAAGAATTGTTCACAGTGGTGATGATAAGAACCAGACACATGAAGAGTTTGTCTCTAAAAGCTACATCACTGAATGGTATGACATTAAATGCTTATGAACATACTGCCATCATTTATCATTTTGGTTTTGAAATACAATTTTGGCCAAAAACATCTATTTATGGTGGAGGGGTACATGCAGGGCACTGTAATGCCAAATGATCCTCAAAGAAAGCTTATTCTTTCAGATTTACCACTATTTCACCTTCATCAGCATTTCATAAAAACATACTGGACATTCACTGGTTGTTTTGGATAGTAAATAAAATGGCTCTATTTGTGTTATTGACATTATGACCCCAGGTTCCTTTCACCAGCGATGTAAAGTAGGCCTGCAACAAACGACTACTTTGATAGTACAGTAATTTATCAATTACTGAAACAAATAATCGATTATTCTGATCATGAATCACTGCATTTCCAAATAACTCTTATGTGAGAGCATATATTTAAGCAGGGTGGCTTTTAACATGATCTAACTAGCTCGCTAGCACAACTATCGCCATGTGCCAAACCACACACTTCTGTACTTCACACACTACACTAATGAGTGTACTACTAATTGTATATGTGCTATTTTAACACTACTTAGTGTGCTAGTATGCGGTTCGGGTGTATCAACCCCAAAATGAATCTTCTTCATCCAGTGAGGCAACATGTTTTCTCTTCAGATGCCTGAACATGGATGTGCTCCCATGCCAGCTAAGGTCGGATTTACAAATAGTACAACTGACAACCTTATTCAGAGTTAAGCCTGACATGCTCCCACACTTTTAAGGACTTTGTTCTTGAGGCTGCCATCATGCTTTTGTCAACTTTCCAGTAAGCAGTAATGTCAAAACGTTCCTAGTGAATGCGAAAAAGATGCATGACGTCACAAACTAAACCACTATTAAACTGGTTGCCAATTAATTGTTCATTCATTTTAGTCGACTAAGTCGAATAATCGTTGTTCGAAGTAAGCTTTTTTATAATGAACCATTTTATATCAAACCACTCTGAATGGCTTTGTGTACATCTCAGCCACAGAATTAGGGAGAAAAACTAAAAAAAATTCTCTTACAGTTCTCCTTTAAAGACTGGCCTGCATTATTTTGACCAATTTATTCATATATGTTGGATCAAGTGAATGATTTAATTTATCCAAACACTAACACTGCTCAAAGACTGGTCAAAAGGCCGATAATGATTAACAAACAACATACCGTGCTGCCCGCGTCTAGTTAAAGGATTAATCTAGCTAAGAAAATAAGATATTTCTCATCAAAAATAGCAGTATGTCATACAGCGTAAGAAACCACATAAGCAACTCTATTTAAAATGACAGATTAAACCACTTTTTAAAAATTCTTGAGATAGTCAGATTTGCTCGTAGTTGAAGTGATAGGAACCAGATGTTTGGCCCAAATGTATTTTATGTATTTTAATTTAAGCATGCTGATAGCACAATGCTTATCTGTGGGACATCAGCTTCCATTATTTGTTAGCTACGTTAGCTTCGGACACCAAACCCGTCTTGGCTAGTTACTGGTAAGATGGAAAATGTCTAAATCTGTTTCCAAACTATTGCCTCCTGGCAGTTGTGAGGCCACTTGGAGGTAAACTCTGATAAGAATCTGCCGTATACACACTCTTTAACCCTGTGCTGTGACGGCGTTAGCTTTAGCACTCCAGGCTAAGCGTAGGAAATGGGTTTAGCCAGGCACAAATAGCACAAAGATATGAGTTTACTGAACGTGTTCTGAATTTGCAGTCGCAGTGTAGTGTTGCTTGAGTTCTTATAGGTGAGGAGATCAGAATGCAGTGCCTGGAGGCATGTGCTACAGACACAAGCACACATATTTCCCTACTGGAATGAATATGACTTATTGGAAATGAATTCCAAGAGTCTGTGATGTGAATTTCTAGTGATGGTTTACTTTTACAGTGTTGATGTTTTATATAATGGTATTACTAGTGTGCATGGACTGCATTGACACAAAACAGAACAGCGGACAAAATGGACATGGACCTGTGGTTATAAACAGAGTCCACAGAACAAAATTCAAGAGCTTTTTGACCATGAAAAATATAGGTATTGTCATCAGAGATGTCTTTATTTACTGAATTTCCAGAACTGAACTGCCATCAAGTTTTTCATTTTTCATTATCTGAAAAAGCAGTACACATATTTAACAGAATATTAGACAAAAGCCTCAATAACTCAATGTCATGTAATTTTCATAGTATTTAGTGTGTCCACCCTGATGCCTTCATTACAGCCTCCTTTTTTATCAGGAGACTTTCTTTTAGTTTTTCAAAGAAATCTACAGGCATATTTTTCCAGACCTCCAAAGTTCAGTCTTACAAGTTGGTTGCACTTTCTTTCTCACTAACCAAGCAATCCCAAACACAATATATGATGTTGAGGTCTGGGCTCTTGTTCGGCTAACCCATTGTTCTAAGAACGGCAGCAGCTTTTTTGTTTTTGTTTTTGGATTTGTCTTTTTTTTTTGGTCTATTTACTTCTCGACAGCTACACATCCTTTCAGACTCATGACATTAAGATGCCTTCACACAGTGAAAGGATGGACAGAAACACAGGTGGAATTTTTCACTTTACACGTACCTAATGAGTGGAGCTTGATTTTCTTCTGCCTCAGATTGTTTCCTTTGCTTTCCCCCTACCTTATGCAAGTGGATTACGCTGCATCTAATCTTCTCAGAAATATTTCCCGAAATATTAATAACTTGTACTTAATGACCATTTTGACAAAAAATTTAATAAATGAAGGGAGGCCTCTGACTTTTGCGCAGTACTGTAGTTACACAATTGTGTACTTTTACTTTATTACCTAGTTTTTCTACATAAGGAATCATGTTTACATTTGATTTACACTCCACATCAATATGTGTGAATAGGTATGGCAAAACAAGACTGTATACACAACAATAACTTTTCATCAGATCATAATATGATATTTTCTCTTCTACTTATGAAGACAACCATGTTATTTTATGCCCTTTTGACAGACGTTGTAGAGACACAATAAATAATGAGAAATAATGAATATACTGTAAACCATTCTTCACCATTCTTTTTTTTAATCGCTGGTGACTTATGAAGGTTAAATCTCTGAAATCTCAAAGGTCAAGAAAAAGGTGAAGTGTTGCAAGCAAGCATGGTGTATGAACAGATACTCGCATCAACACAGCAATACAGGTACGCTTGTTTATACCAGCAAGCATTTGTACTTGACGGAAGCGAGAAGTAGGTTTTGGCCTATGATGAAAATGACTTTCTCTCAGCATCTCAACTGGTGAGATTTCCTTCAGCTTCTTTATTAGGAGATTAGGTTTTGTTTTCAGTTTGCTTGAATTGCAAAACTGACATTTCACAAAGAAAGAATCTCAATTCTGAGATTTCTGCATACAAGAGCAAAACTGCTGCATTCACACATCTGCTTCTTTTGAGATTTGTTAGATAACAAAAAGCTAGTTTTCTGAAATATGTGTTTGAGCTTTGAATGCTGGAATCTAATTAAATTGAACTTGTTAAGCACCTGGAAAAAACACCAGCAAACTCCATCCCACAGTGTCAGAAAAATGCAGCTTTGATGGTCCAGTGGATGTGATGAGATGCAATCAAATAAAGAAAAAGGTGCTTGATAGACCCTGGGCAAAGGAAATCAAGCATCTCCGAGCAATTATTTGATCACGAGTGAGCAAGGTGGCAGCTTGGTCTCAGCTGTGGGAGTGGTGAGGACTGACTCATACAGCAAGGTTTTTATGTGCTGCTACTGCTTCCGCTGGCATCATCCCCAAGAGCTCCTGGCGGTTCCTCTCTTGTTTTAATTAACATGTAGGCCCGGCGATGTTAATTAAAAACAGACTGATCATTACCCACCAGGAAAGATCATACGGACGCTCCGGCACATCTAAACACCGTGAGCCGGGCTCAAACACAGAGACTGTTGCTTATGCCAGAAGCAAGGAGATTTTTTTTCGGTGCCTTAAGCAGAAAAAAGATCTGAGACTGAACTATTCTTTCTTTTTTTTGGTAGGGCTTAAACATAATGCATTTGTCAATGAAGGCTTTGGTGTCTTGCGAAAGGAAAAGAAGTGCATATTCACATTAGGTGCATATTTCTCTCAGAATTGAGCTTAGAGTTTTGGATATGCTCAGGATGAGGCTTAGAGTTTTGGGTTCTATGCTCTGGTGTGCATATAAAGCAGGATTATGGAGTGTTTTGTGCTTCCTGTCTGGTGGGGAAACCTGAGATTCCCTTAATCGGAGTGTGTTATGGACAATAAATCTGGGATTCCACTTACTTCATCGGCTTGAAGAGTGCTTGTCCGTAGTTCTGGAACGTCATGATGAGTTTTAGCTGGGTTCCACCGGACTTCATGGCTGTGGAAAGAGAGAACCACTTTTAATGTTGCATCTATAGTGACAAAATTTGGCAAAACTTTGTTGTCAGATTTACTGTTGTACATGTGCATGCGCAAACATAAACATTCTGTCTTCAGTAATGCCACATGCTTTCCTCACTGACTAATTTGTATATATACAAAGGCACTAAATCTGCGCTACTATGAAGCCGGCTAGACAAACAACTTTTTTCATTGGGTATTTTCCAAACACTTCACAGTCTCCGACAATAGGATGTTATGCCTTGGCCCATAAATAGAGAATCTAATTCCATGCATAGATAAGCAAACATCTGCCATTTATGACTGTCAGTGTGTCTAGCGTGAAGTCCATGTTTCTCATCAGTGGAGTTGAAGCAACAGTGCCATAGGCAGCTGATAAGCGCAATCAGCTCAGTTCCTGTCCTGTGATTGTACTCTTTAGAGAGCAATGCTCAGCCAGAGATTCGGTGATCAGTTTATTGTTTACAACCAAAACATTAGGCACTTTCTCATGTACCCAGAAACGAGGCTGTTTAATCCCTAACAGTTATCACTTTTTGATATTCAAATTATTTTGTGGGTTACACAATGAATTAATTTGATTAATCTACCTGATGATTTTGCATCCAGTTACTTTACTATTCTGTAGTGAAACACACACTTTTCAACTGGTCGCAAGTGAAAAATTTGATGAGAGTGTATTTTATACATGCTTCTGGTGGTCTGTCACTTGTAGTAAGTGGGAGAAACTTGGTTTGAGGTGTAACAGCCCCACACACCCATTTTACTGTTTGCCAACATTTAAATGAAACTTGTCTAGTTCAAACACTAGTGTTGCACATATTCCACTGTAAAACAGTTCCACACTGCAGATGATTATATCTCTTTGTTCGAACCTAAAAACACTCTACATGCTCCTATGCCACCTCTACAACAGACTGAAACCAGATCAGGTTTAACACAACCGATAACTGATCTGTGAAAAATATGTCTGGATTGGCTCAGAACCCAATCCCTACTCCTTGGCCACTTCTTGCATTTGTTTAAATACTCCTAGATTATACATCATCCAAAAAAGTAGAGATTCTTAACTTTCAATCGATCCCACATTTGTGTTCATAATTACAAGCCAGGATATTTGATTGTGACGTCAATTTGATGAAAAGTTATTGTGCCACATAAACTTCTGTTCTGTGGAGGAGGGTGGAACAGCCGGGAGTGCGAACATGGCAACTGTAAATGCAGTACACAAGCACATGCTTTTGGTCATTGTCTTACAAAAGAAGCTGCCATGGAACACAGAAAAAAATGCATTTTATATCGGATTTAATGGCCTGGCTTGCATCTGCTTTGCTTACTCTTAACTTGTCCTCCACACAAAGCATAGTCAATTCTCTCTTTCATACCCTGCTGTAAGTGACTGTATCCTTCAGCAGTAGGCCCTCATTCACACAGCATGAAGTGCTTTCAGAATCCAGATAGCCCAGTTTCATCGCTTATATCTCTCGATCTACAGGCCTGTCAAAAGCAGAAGCTGCCTGTATAAGCTGGACTGGCATATGCTCAATCGGAGGTAGGCTAAAACATAAAGAAAACTGCCATACTGGTCTGAGAACATTCAGTATAAGAGAGAACTTCTGCCAGTATATACACACTAAACAAGCCATCCTCACTTAAAAGTAGACTGTTAACTTTAAACTAAAAGTAATTATGACAGCGTTATTAACCTTAAAACATTAACATATTATGTGGGCCATATTCCTGCCAAACTTATTATTTGTTTTTCCGAGTACTTATCCAGTACTTCTTAATGACAAATTTAAAGGTTAACAACTGATTAATAAGCCTGTTTTAAAGGATATGAATAACTCATTTAGACTTTCTGCATGAAAATAGGTAACAGAATGCACTGAATGTCACTGAATATACATGACAGCAGATCAGAAATGTGACTCATTATTCCAGTGATAGAATAAAAAGGATCACAGACATAACACTGGGCCTCGACTGCTTGTTGCTCAAGCTAGAAATCCCTATCACGCTGCTTGTAACAAGATGCTGCACCAGTGACATAGCCAGAATTTAATTTCAATACAGCCTGGTTATGGGTTGTGAGGGCCAGCAAACATTATGTCCCAAAGACATCGCTGTGGCAAGGATAACAAACAACAACTAGCCTACTTCACTGTAGCTAAGTCAACAGAATCGTATTAACCACCCTATAATGGTTGAAGATTTTATCATTGTTTTTTTCTTTACAGCTGCGCTATTTAAGTTTTGAGGATTGCGTAATTGCATGTAATGTGTGGAAAAACATTTGTACGAACAGACTTGTGTTTTAAGTGGATAAATCTGATGGCTGCATGTGCTAAAAAAGCATTCAAAGAGAACTCAGTCAAAACTTAGGGAAAAGAGTGTCTTCTGAGAATATAAGTAAATTATCTACAGCTGCCTTTATACATGTATTTGCAGTGGTCATCTACCATCCTGCACCCCCCGCAACCCTGACGAAGAAGTGGCTTAGAAAACGTGTATGTGTGTGTTTTTATTTGTATATGGTTGACTTTGCATTTGAGCCCTAAACATAGTGCAAGACCCTCTTTTTGAGACTGTGTAACATGGAGTTGCATGATGTAGCCTGAAAAACTCAAGACAGCTCTAAATTTAAATTATTGTTTATTACTTGCATCAAGCACCACCCAAACTGCACAGTTACCACTTCTGGATTTAAATGTGCTTAATTTTAGTAGCCAATCAACATAAACAACACTGAAACAATAACTAACAAACACCATGGCAATAAGCAGTGTCTTGTTGTTGCAGCTGCACTGTGCCCTTCCCTTTGCTGAGGAAACAAAGAAACAAGATTAATGGAAAACATCAGATTCCATTCGGCATCATGATGACAAGATTTATTGTGTTTTACCAACAAAACATTTTCCAAATGTTCTCCTCTCCTAACTAATTGCTAGCTCCATTTTAGGCAATTGCAACACTTAGCTGCTGCTTTTTCAGACCCTTTGCCTGGACCCCCTGAGAAAGGGTCAGTGTTTTAGCGCTGATGGCCTTGACTGATGCGGGTTGCAACAAAAACTGCACATCATCATCCACTCTGCAGCACGGCTATGAGAAAGCACTGACAAACAGAGAGAGATTGGGCTGACTGTCAATCAAAACAGTGACCATGCATGTACTCAACTATCTTTTGCAGAAAATTTCCTTGCTTGCCAACGCAAACACAGACAAGCTTCTGTTAATTCAGAAAAGACTTCTACAAATCCATCTCCCCTAATACAAATACACACACAAGCTACAATCATAAGCCCTCCAGCTTTGAGCATTCGTTGCTATTCACCCACCACTCCACTCTGAGCACAAGTGACCTAGTTGGCTTGTGCTATGCCCATAATGGCACTAAACCACTTGGCAATAATTGCTTTTGGAAGGGGGATTACTCTCCTGAGCCAGCAATACTACAATATTAAAAAAGACAGGAACGGGCCCTACATATCCATTCAAAAGCGACAAGACTTGACCCAGGCTCACCTACGCTGGTGATCCTCTGCGACTGCAAGTCCTTCAGCAGGGCCTCCACCACTGGGTTGTGTCTAGAGTAGAGCTCATAACGGTTAATCCCAATGTGGAAGCGAAGCCAGTTGGGGTATGACTCAGCAGTGACCTCCCCCGTCGGGCTGTACCCTTCCTCTTCCTCATTCCCATCGTTGTGCCTAGAAACAACAGGGCATTAGTTTTGAACGCTAATGTATTGGCTGCGGGATAATAGCAGCAACGAAAGTTGGCATGAATATTTTTTGACTACGAATCATAGAAGGCTGAACAGTGATTTGAGTGGAGTACCTCCACCTCGCTTTAATTATGCGCCTTGGTTCATATCTATTTGACTGAGAGATGAACTTTCAGTGGAAAGAAATGGGCACAAATTTAATGAGATTGCGTTTTTCATGTAAATTTGATCAACCTCCCCTAAAACAACACTGTGACTAGAGTGCAGTGAACATGCCTCCCTATTTGCCTTTTTGCTGAAAGGCTCAATTCAGAGCATGGAGCATCTGTAACGGCACAATGGTGAAGAACAGATTTGTGATTTGTAAGAGGCAGTGCATAGTGGAACACAAATACAGACAAAAATGCCAAGATAGAATACATTTACATATTAAATGGGTTAGCCAGCTGGATACGCTAGGTAGTCAGTTAACGAACTGTTGTTTTAGCCATTGTTAGTTGGCCATCTAGTGTAGTTGTTGCTAAATTTATTCAGGATTTTTTATTAGTCATCAAAAAACTAGTAACTGTAATAAACATCCTAACTCCAACTGGGCCCCCACCCCTGCCCACGTCCACACAAAACAAGATGCCCATGCTAAAAACGCTCAGTATGGAGACAGTAATAGCTACTTCATCAACATACAGGTAATGAGGAAACAGTAGGAGAGCTGCTGCTTATCAGTGCATGAGCTCCAGACTTTATCTTTGAAAACCTCAATTCAACCTTTTTGCAGTGCAGAAAAAGACTTAATTCTAATGCCAAACACTGTTTTCCAGCAAACTATATAGGCTCATTTGTAAAGTGTCAACACCCCGTAGTAATTGGTCAATTAATTTATATTTCAGCCTTGCTGCAGTGTACTGCCACTCTGACATTTCACTTTTATTTCATCCTCCCTTAGATTAATGAAGATGATAAAAAAATAAAGGAGCAGCTAATAGCACTCGAACCCTCTAACCCTATGATGGCTGAGATTCTCTGAGGAAATGCCAAAATTTGTTTCATATTTTCCCCATCAGCTTCTGTAGAATTAGAACTTCAAATGTAATTTTGGTGTTAACCCTGATAATACACAGGCTCTCTTTGGGAACTTTCAACCTTCATGTAAAGACTTGCCAAGAAATGCTTCTAGGAGAAGATGAGGAGTTCCCTAAACCCTAATTTAAAAGAGGGAACTTTTATGTTAATACCTTTTCATTACGCCTGGAGGGAACATCTTATTCAAGGGTGCACTGACGGAGCACGGCAGATACGGCAGTTCACAGGGAAAGGTACCAAGAAGGTCTCTGGACCTGGAACCTTTCCAATTTGGTGAGACAGGAGGTCTTACACAGCCCCTGGCCACATGTCATGGCTTTAGATCTCTTTGTTATCGTGTTGATACACCTTCTCAGAAAGCAAAAAAATCTAAGGGACCCCTCAGGAAAGAGAAAGTAAGGGTACATCGTGGGCCAAAACTACTGGCAGAATTACTGATCTGTGCCTGGAAGACATGACACCTGAGGATCTACATTTCCTCTCCCTCACTGATCCACGGAGCGCTTAAAGCATTTGCACAACCACACTATTTTCTGAGATACTCTACTATATATTTGCTGTAAGGAGCCAAAGATGTGGGAAATTTGAAAGGAAAAGCAGTGACTTGGTTGACTGCGTTGCTCTCTAGGGTGGTGCATTTGCTCTCCATTCATCATTTAGTCCTTGCAATAATAAGCAACTGCTCTGACTACGAGATACAGCCAATTGCAGAATACTGAATTAAAGCTAACAGGTGGGGTTTGGTTTTGTCAGTTCTGGTACATAAACCTCCAAATTAGATTCGTAACGAATTATGTCATAAAATCCAAATTTCTACCAAGTGTAAAATAATTACAATAAAGAATCCTCAACATTTGATTCATCTCAGTACTTGTAACATTATCCAGTTATTTCACTTGGACATCTTCCAGTTTCTTATTCAGAAACGTTTATTTCAATGTTTAGTAACTGAAATAAGCCAGGCTCTTTGGAAGACCCTCAAGAGGAAGAAGTAACTTAATGACCAAGGCTACCAAAAAAGCGCTGACAGACACAGCTCGACATCACAGACAGAGACAAACTGGGGAAACTGAGCGCAAAAGAAGCCCAAATGGTTTTTTTTTCTGTTAAACTCCTCACAGGCTCCCTATTACGGAGCAGACTCTTGACTGTAAAGAGGAGAAGAAAAGTGCAGGCTAAGCGTGTTTATGTGAGAGTTAGCTAGGCTAAGCCACGGTTAGTATTTTTGAAAACTTCAAGCCCACTACACCTGCTAGCTGCGCAGACTTTTAGGAGGAAACAGAGCTCGTGGTTCGGCTCAGTGTGAGGCGTCAGCCGCTTCTCAGCTCAGTTGGGACTGCTTACCATTCTTGGTTTCCCGCGGCTTTCGGGTAAAACCGTATGTCAGTGTTGACGTTGAAGAGCGTGTCGTCGTCCGTTAACGGCGGCAGGTCGCTCTTATAGAGCGGGTGCTCGTAGAGAGCCGCGAGCCTAGAGGCGCGCTGCTCTGGCTTTTCTTTGCCCCGGTTCCCTCTCTCCTTTATCAGGCTCTTCTGCTTCTCCTCTAACGTCTCGTCCGCTCTTTTGACCGGCTCTGCTCTGTCCCCAGCGCCGGCCAGCTTCTCCAGCGACTGCGAGGTGAGGTTGGAGCTGGGTTCGTTGCTGAAGTCCTGCAGTATCCTCAGCGTGTGCTTGCCTGGCCAACCTGCCTGAACTGCAGAGGCAGCGGCTCTGGAGCGCTGCTTTGGCCGCCCGCGAGGCTCCTCGCTCGGGCTGTGGGCGCACGAGCAGCCCGCGTCTCCTCCTCCTCCTCCGCCGGAACCTGGGCCGGCCGCTCTCCTTTCCAGCCGGGGCAGCAGGTCGATCATGATGTGCATGGTGCACGCCACCAGAAACACCATGAGGATGAGCAGTCGGAACTTACGGAACAGGATCATCTTTTTTTCTTATTATAGTCCACCACCTATTTTTTGTGTTGTTATTTTTCAGCCGTGCGAATACCACATTAGCAGCGTCTCGGGATGAAGCCCAAACAGAGCACGTGGGAAAGAAAATGTTCTTTAAACGTAAACCAGGATTCTGAAATTAAGTACCTGTAGTCTTGGTTTTTTTCTCGTCCTGCCGGGTTATTGGCTCGTCGTCACGGACGGACAGCGGACTTTTTAAGGAATATTTCCCTACGGGCACCGCTGCCACATATCTACTGCCCGCTTTCCGCCGAACCTAAACGCGGCGGCCAGCTGCATCTCGGCTCCGGCACGAAGCCGCATCAGCGCAGTCCTCGTCCCCGCTCAGGGAGCTCCACCTCCGGCTAAACGATCGCGAATGAAGTGCGATGCAAAAAATGCCACAAGTCGGGTCATTCGCTAGGAAGCGTGGTGAAAGAGCGACGTAAAAACCACACGGGACGCCGAAAAACACCGCTCGAAAACCCCGTCGTGTCTCTCCGTGACAGGTGTCGATCTGTCCGCCAAACTCCTGTCGCCCAGGTCAGTGCCCATTCAGCCAGGCCAGGACTAGTGCGCTCTCAGGGTTAGGGGTAAAGGAAGGAGGGGCGAGTGGGTGTTAAATATTATGATGGAGCCCGTGCTGAAGCCTGCCTCACCCGCGTCACCGGGACCAGATTGGATTGGCTGGGTTTCACGGTGCGACCAGCGAGCGAGTCTCGAGCTAAAGCCGAACGCATCCTCCTCGCTCTGCGATGGCAACAGCCCGCAACGCCTCTCTGTGCAGCCTAGAGGGCGCTGCTGGACAGAAACGACTGTATCCCACCCACCCTGTGTTCCACACTGCATTCATAACTCTCCCTCAAACCGGTGGCCCACACTTCTGAGAAGCCGCATTCTAATGGGCTCGTTTTGCTCCATATTTCATGTCAAAGGAGCACGAAAAGGTGGGGAGAAAAAAGAAAAAGGCTTAATTGTGCCAGATGGATGAGATGTAGGACTCTCCCACCTGAATAGCGCCAAACTGAACATTTATGTATCTTGCTTTAGGCGCTTCACATCCTTGGCGTATTACAAATTAAAGATGAAATCGTTATACACCCAGTTTTATGTTTTTGAATAGATTTTTTAAAGCCTCTTTTAAAAATGACAATTCCAGGTGATCAAAAGACTTAATGCGGCCAGATGAAACCTAATATCCTCTGCCATCAGGAGGCTTCATTTAGGCTGAAACTAGGCCCTCTATTTGAAGTGTCAAGTGGACATCAATATTAATTGGCACAATTACATATAGATAAAACAGCAGCTGACCTGTTTCCAATGCTGTCCAAACCAGGTGTTTCACATTTTCAGACTGTGCTCACATGCAGAACGTCTGTAATGAGTCTGGGAGTAGTTTCATGAGCCCTCCTTAACTTGAGCCCATTTTCTTTCCCCATTCAAGGTGTAACAATGTGGTACAGCAAAGATATTCTCTCTATTTTTCCTTTTGCCGCCTGCTCTGCGCCTTGCCTGAAATGATTCACGGGAAGTTGTGCGCTCATAAGAACATGCTATTGTGTCACATGAACTGTGAAAGAAAGATGTTTCAGACTATACAAAGCAAATGGAACAATATGTTGAATATATATTCATCTTTCATTTGACTTACATATAATACCTTAACCGTCACTATAACCAAGAAAATGAATATAATGCATTGTGTTACATGTTCAGAAAGTTTGCAAAATGCATTAACGCTTTGCAAATTTAGAGGGGAACTCAACTGTTTTTTCAAACTTTCTGCATAATTAAACTGTTAACCTGTCAATAAAATCATTCAGAGTGGTTTGGCATAAAATACCTCATACCAGAGAAACTAGGTGTAGGAACCATACATCTGATGAGTTTAATGGCTCTAAAAGCTACATCACAGAAAGTTATTACATGGAATTGTTATGAATGCCTCATACATGGAATGATACAAGAAGGGTGTTGTAAGGCAACATAGTCGCCAAAGATTTTGGACAGTAAATAAACTGGACATATTTGCATTGTAGACATCAGGACGTCTGGTTCCTATCACCACCACCACTGTAAAGAAATCGAAGTCGGTAAGTTTCTCTACAAATGAACCACTTCACATCAAATTATATCTCGTATCTGGTTTATATCTCAACCAGAAATTTGGAAAAATCAGTGGAATTCCCCTTTTTTGTGGGGCAGCTAGAGGAAGCTTGAGTTCTAGGAGTTATAAAAATATTTAATGAACTCCACTGAGAGGTCTCCCAGTGGTGTGAAAGAAAACAACAAATCAACATTTCAGCGCCATGCTTCAAATTGATTAGCATTCTTTCTTTAGGGATTATCCATGGCTGGACTGCTGTTGGGGATTTTTCATCACAGGCCTGAATAGCGTGTGAAGGTACTGTTGATTTGAACCAAGCGTAGTAATTGCTCTAGTGTCAGGGACAGGATTGCATTACCTCAGAAAAGCCACAATGAAGAATACATGGCTGAGCTTTCCTCAAAGAATTTGTGAAGAAAGCTGAAAATTCATGTAGGGGGCCAAGGACGTTTTGATTATAGTTGCCCTATTAATCTCATTGAATATCAGTTGACTTAGTCCACAAGTGCATTATTTTGTAGCAACTGTTTAAAAAAAACTGTTGTAAATGTCCCTTTCAACCAATTAAACAAACATTAAAGGTGTTTCCTTTGAAGGTTACATGTTTTTTTTTTAAGCGAGAAAAATATTGTAAAAATGTAACTGTATTCTGAATACTGCTTTTACAAAATGTGATTTGGACTGAATACAGATACTTAATTTGTGTATTCTGAATATGTATTTCCAATACTTGTATTTCTTCACATCCCGATTTCAAATGCAAACAGACTGAACCCAAACATTGGCTATTACTTTAAAATCTTGTGTTTGAGGCTGTAATATCAAGCATAAGTTAATAATACATTAGGTTTTGCCTGTTCTTCATTCTCGGTGCAGTTGTTAATCTGCACGCTCTCATTTAAAAAAAAAAAATGTAACTGAGAGCAGGCTAGCTAGCAATCCAGAGCAGCAGGAAACTTATTTGGACATTAAGAATGGAGTATCAACAACCTTACTTCTCTACAGGAGCCTGGTGAACTGGAGAACTGCGTCGGTGGTGTGAATAACTTAACATTTTAATGATCAAATTTATCCAAAAATGATCAAATATGTGTTGCAGCCCTGCTCTAAAACAAATGTTATCCATCAGAAAGTAAGCTCTCTGATTTAGTGACATAATGCTGTCCTGTAGGATCCTTCACAGCATCTGTAAAGCTTGTCCAACTTCACAACGGTGCTATAAAAGTACCTGTTTGTGGATGGAGCACGGATAGGCCAATTGTGGGGATTAGTTTCAGGACAGTTAAGGTCAGTGTAGTGCCTACATTCTCAAATATTCGATAAGTCTGGACATTCTTTTCTGTAGTTTCTATTAAGTGCACTGCAATTTGCTGTCAGTTTAATCTATGTCTATGGCCGCAGACGTCTCACCTTGAGTAATCCCTGACAGCTTGCCCTGAATTACAGAGAAATGTGATACAAAATGTCATTATAAGCAAAAACAGCCAGGTGTTGGTATGAATGGTGCTTAAGCAGGGACAAGGAAGCCAGCTTTTTCAATCAAGGCAAACAATAGAAATGTAGGAGCCATATTATCCCTTGTTGTGAATTTATGGAGGAAAAAAGAGTCTTTTTTATGCATGCCAGCAGGCTTTTTATATGAGGCTGAGATAAACAACATTCCAACAGAGAGTTCAGCGAGGTTAGATTTAACATTTTTGTCCTTTACCCAGCCCTTGTAATTCCCTGGGTAATATCTCGGCATCGTATTTAGCGGCTGGTGTCGTTCAAGGTTTATGACCTTTGGCCCATAAATGGGACTGAATGGGCTCAGACGTGGTGCGTTTTGGCCCAGAAGAGAGGCGCATTACTCCTGGCATTGATCCATGCTGCCGGACCCACAGGCCGCACCAAACCAAGAAGGTATTTCAGGAATGGATCTTTGGAGAAAATGTAAGTCTAAGGACGTTTTGGCCTTGTCAGAAAAATCGATGCATATTCCAGATTCCAGACCATGTCTGCCTGAATGTGAACTCCTTGGGGCAGCACACTGACTATGGGGTGTGGACTGGAAGTTGGTGACCCGCCTCGCTCACAATGACAGTGCTATAAATGTTGAATTGAGAGGAAAACTCCTGATAAATAAGCAGGGCTCCATAGTATTTATTATAACTGCTATCAAAATATTGGCAAAATGATAAAACGAAAGGCTCCAGTATAATACATTTGGCACATTGAGAATTCTCTGTTATAACAGCTTTACTCTGTAAATGAAAGCTCTAGCAAATCATCAGAAATTTCTCTTGTGTGTGTGTAAGCAGGCTGACCAATCACTGATGTTCTTGGCGAGCGTTCTGATAAATCACAGGCCTTCATGCAGCCTGACAAATGTGCACGCTGTGTTTTTTCCCCCTCAGAATCACGCAGGCCTGCCTTTAACCATGTCGCATCGAGTAGTCATGGATGTGTTTTGTCAGCTTGCAATATGTATCACCATGCAATTACAATATGTAGCAACATAAGCAACAAGTTATTTAGTCCATTTCATGCAAGCCTGAAAACAAGGTTTATTTGTGCAGAAGTGCAGCATAATTGAATTTCTCCCTGTTTTGTTGTCTTTGCTTTCAGTTACACAAAACAGAAGGTTCTTCCCTCTCCACATGTCATGAAGGGCACGAGTGTACCAGAACAAACCCGGAGGTACTTAAAGGCGGTAATGTGACCAGTCTGCCAACTTGATTGAGTCAGCGGTGCAAATTGTGTCTAATTTTCTGAAATTAAGAAAGGGACTGGATGGTGAAGAAGGAAAGTCACTATTACATTTATTAGAGACAATTAATGAGGGTGTAATGTGGAGAGCCAGCTGGGAGAAAGGAAAAAAAAAAACTGTTTTCAACAATAAAATTGGTTCACTTGGCTTCTCTGCGGGAAGCCAGTATGTGGCAGTGACCACTCGGCCCAATCTGAGACCGAAATAGAGAGGGAGGAGTAAGTGGCATGGCAGTGAGTAATGTGGCGCCGACAGAACAAAGACACAAATCTGAATATAGCATCTCTGGCCTAAAAACAATTCACCGTTGTCATGCAAAAAAAAAAAAAGAAAGCAAACAAAAAAACTCGCAATGCTTAGGCTGAGATCAAAGCCAGAATCTGCCGATGCTGTTTCCATTTACTCGGCGGAAAAACAGGAGACAGAAAAAAACACCCTCATAATCTCAAGGGCCGCTTCTTCATTTTGAACTAACAAATAGTCATCGCTCTTGGCATTTATTTGTCTCTCTGTAAACGACAGCCTGTACTTGCATTTCTGCCCAAGGCAGATGAGTTCCTTCCATTATTGATGGCAGAGTCGTGTCTGACCTTTTACATGCTTACAGACACCATTCGCCAAGCTTTAATTATTAATATCAGCCCAAACGCAGGCTGTGCAGGAAAATACTGCTTTCGGTGTTAGTGCATTTCAGAATGTTTTTCAGGGGAAAATGTTTGTGCGGTTTGCTCTTCAGTTTTGCAGCCTGAAATGTCTTAGTGGTACAGGTCATATTGCGGTGTTTTCTACTGTGTGTTCACACATTGCTGCAAGTGGATTACCAGTAGGGCTGCATAATATATCATTCCTTAGCCGTGACTGCAGTATTTATATTGTGGAAATGTGCTGTATACAAAGCAAACCCTGAACGTCTGATCATGTGCTTTGATTATAGTGACCAATCACAGATGTTCTTTCAACGTTTGGATGAATCAAGGCTTTCATATGATTCAACAAACATAAATAATTCGGGTCAAAATTGCAGGGCCAGTCGTTAACCCCTGACCGCTCCTTGTTACATTCTACGGCTTAGAATTCATTAACTACAGAGACTTCAATACAAACCAGTGGAGCTTTTCTTAGGTTATAGAAGTGTGGCTTGGTAAGGGGTTTTAACCAGGTCACATCAAGGGTTCAATAATGTGTTTCCGATATGTAAGTGGAGGTCTGCTGAAACCTTTCAGACGTGGCTGACGTTTGTTTTTTGTTGTTGTTTTTGCAGTAAAGCCAAAAAAATCAGATTTTATTTTAGATTTTATTATTTTTTTGATTTTACAACATTTTAACTGTGTATTTTCTGTAACTTCTGAAGCATGACTAAAAGATTGAAAGGCTAAATTTAATGTGTATAATTTTGACTTTTTAAAGTGTAGATGAGGCGAAGCACCAGTTATCAGGCTAGCCAGCTATCACATTTATTTTAACCAAAAAAAAGACATGAAAAAAAAGCAGCTGTGTGTTTGTGTGTGTGTGTGTGTGTGTGTGTGCAACCCCTTTATGAGCTAATGTTTGGTCATTCCACCAGATATTTCTAATTCATACATTCAAATAAAATATTTTTCCAAGCAAATATGTTATCAGATTAACTCGTTTGGTTTCTGGTTGAAATATCTTAATTTAAAAAATTGTTAAATTTCACCATGTGAAGAATTTCTGTAGGCCTCCACACATACTGTAAGGTACATCATAATCATACTTGGTAGCAGAACATTTACAATACGCCCATATTCATTCAGACTCAATCAGAATCTTAAACAACTGCTTTAACCTACCCAAGCCCAACACATAATTTTTATCGCTAGCGTGATAATTGGCTCCATTTGGGAACTGTTCATGTCCGGAACTGTGTATCTGAAATATCTCAGTGTTTATCACAATGTGACTTTTACCTCAATATCGTCAGCCCCACTGGACTGGAGAAACAGGGAACTGGTATGAGTAGCATGAGGGAATTTTGCTGTATTTTCCAATGACCTTGGTGCAAATATGTATGTGATAAACTTGCATCCATAATGAATCTGTTCTCGCCTCACATAGGCGGCTGCAAGTCTGCCTATAGAGGACGCGTGAATCACAGCTTGTCAGCGTAACATCACTTCACCTCCTCATCCATCAGGTGAGATGTTGCTCCGTCTCGAGCCACAATCCGTCTCCCCTCCACTCATCACTGTAATGGGGCTGGGTTGTCATACAACACTGAAGCTCCATCGATGTGATGTGATGTGATACCAGATGTACCGTCACCTCCAGTCTTTGGGTGTTCTGATCTTGTGCCCATTGCTTACACTTTATCTGCTGCCACTAGCTTCTCCAGATAATATTCAACACATTTGATCATTTCAGTCAATGGTAATTCTCTCTGCTCTTTGACCAGAGGCCAGGCTGATTCTTGCTATATGCAGGATAGGGATAAGGTTGCACAAGCCACCAGGAAGCCTGCACATATGTCAAAATGTTGTTTTTTAAACATAATTTTAAGATATGCCATGCAAACGCTGATAGAATTATGGGTCGTACTGATGAGCTCAGTGTATTTTAACATGGCACTGTCATAGGACACCACCTCTGCCACAAGTCAGTTTGTGAAACTGTGCTATTGTTGTGAAATGGTAGCACCTAGGAACAACAACAGCTTAGCCATGAAGCAGTAGACCACGCAAACTCACAGAGCGGGGCTGCCAAGTGCTGAAGCACACAGAGCCTATCCTCTATTGAGTAACTCACTAAGGAGTTACAAATTGCCTCTGGAAGCAACATCTGCAAAAGAACTGCACATTAGGAGCTTCACGAAAAGAGTTTCCATTGTGGAAGCTGTAATAGCTGCATAGAGGGGACTGACTTCATATTAATGCCTAAAAAAAGGCTCCTGTAGGTGTTATGTATGTGTGTCCCAATACTTTCATGTATATAGACAATTTAGTTTCTGTTTAATGTCCAGTGTATATATTTAATCTGTTTATTGTTTTATACCATAGCATTTATTAAAGGACCAATTTCATAGAACCCAATTTTCCTAATTTTTCATTTAAAGTGTTTGTTGTACTGTGTAAGCGTTGTTAAAGTTGTTAAAAATAAATAAATAAATAAATCACTCACCAGTCAACATGTTCTACCCAGTTACATACCCCAGTTTGAAAACTCCTGGTCAAACGCAAAAGTGGCTATTTTTTTCTAATTTTAGTGCAATTCTTTTGTTCATTTGGGTTTAACATATTGGAAAAAAACTAAATTTTACACAGGCCACATTTTTTGCTTTGTTTTTTCACACTCAATATGTTACATTCAGCACATAAACAGTAATTGTCCATTAAAATGTGGACAAGTGTGTTCTCTGTAGTGGATGGTTTAACTTATTTTTACTTAGAAAATCACAAAAACAACCCCTCCCAGTCCTGTCCATGTGTTCGTGTTGTGTTTTGGTTGAGTCCACGTGCTTTTTGTTTTTCCATCTAGTCCGGCCCCTTGTTTCGTGACTCCGCCCCTGATTGTTTCCACCTGTTCCTCGTCATCCCTGTGATTATTTAAGCCCTGAGATTTTGTTGGTCTTTGTATGTTTGTAAGCCTATTTGATCATTCCGATTGTTTGTTGTTTGGGACTTTGTTTATTGTTTGATTCTTGTTTGTTTGTCATGTCTGCCCCCCGATCAATCCGTGTTGGCTCTATGACCCTGGACTATATCGACCATGACCCTGGATTTGCCCTTAATAAAAGTCGCTTATCTCCGAATATGCATTCGCCTCCTCGCTCCCTGTTACAGGTGCCCACACTTTACAACTGTAAATGGATACATATGACCGTAAATGGAAACTTCACTGCAAGAACAGTCTACTTTGAATGCTTTTTTGTGTGTTACATTTTTGTGTGATGTCATGAAAACATATATCCACTACATACATCCAGCCAACATCACTTTAGCTACAACCATTCACACTGAGGGTGTTTGAGCTCTGGGTGCTGTTCAAATATTACACAATACAAGGCAGCCAATCAGAGTCAGATTTCTTTATATAGAGCCATCTTAAAGGCTCAGTCAAAAAAAACAATTTGGATGAACAGAAAAAATGATCATGGGAAAATGACTTATGCTAATGGCGATCATTTTTTACAAGTGCCAATACTGATGCTGATACATAAACATATACACATACATGTACAACCCCAATTCCAATGAAGTTGGGACGTTGTTTAAAACACAAATAAAAACAGAATATGATGATTTGCAAATCCTTTTCAACCTATATTTCAATTGAATACACTACAAAGACAAGATATTTAATGTTTAAACGGATAAACTTTATTGTTTTTTGCAAATATTCACTCATTTTGAATTTGATGCCTGCAACACGTTCCAAAGAAGTTGGGACAGGGGCATGTTTACCACTGTGTTACATCACCTTTTAACAACACTCAATAAGCGTTTGGGAACTGAGGACACTAATTGTTGAAGCTTGCTTGATGTACAACTTCAGTTGCTCAACAGTCCGGGGTCTCCGTGTCATATTTTGCGCTTCATAATGTGCCACACATTTTCAATGGGAGACAGGTCTGGACTGCAGGCAGGCCAGTCTAGTACCCGCACTCTTTTACTACGAAGCCACGCTGTTGTAACACGTGCAGAATGTGGCTTGGCATTGTCTTGCTGAAATAAGCAAGAAGTCCCTGATAAAGACGTTGCTTGGATGGCAGCATATGTTGCTCCAAAACCTGTATGTACCTTTCAGCATTAATGGTGCCTTCACAGATGTGCAAGTTACTCATGCCATGGGCACTAACACACCCCCACACCATCAGAGATGCTGGCTTTTGAACTTTGCACTGATAACAATCCGGACAGTCCTTTTCTCTTTGGCCTGAAAGACATGACGTCCATAATTTCCAAAAACAATTTGAAATGTGAGACCACAGGACACTTTTCCACTTTGTGTCAGTCCATCTCAGATGAGCTCGGGCCCAGAGAAGCCGGCGGTGTTTCTGGGTGTTGTTGATATATGGCTTTCGCTTTGCATGGCAGAGTTTTAACTTGCACTTGTAGATGGAGCGACGAACTGTGTTCACTGACAATGGTTTTCTGAAGTGTTCCTGAGCCCATGTGGGAATATCCGTTACAGAATGATGTCAGTTTTTAATGCAGTGCTGCCTGAGGGATCGAAGGTCACGGGCATTCAATGTTGGTTTTCTGCCTTGCCACTTACTTGCAGAGATTTCTCCAGATTCTCTGAATCTACTGATTATGGACTGTAGATAATGAAATCCCTAAATTCCTTGCAATTGCATGTTGAGAAACGTTGTTCTTAAACTCTTGGGCTATTTGCTCACAAAGTGGTTCACAAAGTGGTGAAGCTCACCCGATCCTTGCTTGTGAACGACTGTTCCTTTCAGGGATGCTCCCTTTATACCCAATCATGACACTCACCTGTTTCCAATTAACCTGTTCACCTGTGGAAAGTTCCAAACAGGTGTTTTTTGAGCATTCCTCAACCTTCCCACTCTTTTGTTGCCCCTGTCCCAACTTCTTTGGAACGTGTTGCAGGCATCAAATTCAAAATTAGTGAATATTTGCAATAAACAATGAAGTTTATCTGTTTGAACATTAAATATCTTGTCTTTGTAGTGTGTTCAATTGAATATAGGTTGAAAAGGATTTGCAAATCATTGGATTCTGTTTTTATTTGTTTTACATACCGTCCCAACTTAATTGGAATTGGGGTTGTACACTATATTGCCAAAAATACTCGCTTGTCTGCCTTCACACGCATATGAACTTGAGTGACATTCTTAATCCATAGGGTTTAATATGATGTCGGCCCACCCTTTGCATCTATAACAGCTTTAACTCTTCTGGGAGGACTTTCCACAAGGGTTAGGAGTGTGTTTATGGGAATTTTCGACCATTCTTCCAGAAGCGCATTTGTGAGGTCACAGTCTCCACTCTAATTCATCTCAAAGATGTTCCGTCAGGTTGAGGTCAGGACTCTGTGCAGGCCAGTCAAGTTCTTCCACACCAATAATTCATCCATGTCTTTATGGGCCTTGCCTAGTGCACTGGTGCGCAGTCATGTTGGAACAGGAAGGGGCCATCCCCAAACTGTTCCCACAAAGTTGGGAGCATGAATTTGTCCCAAATTTCTTGGTCTGCTGAAGCATTAAGAACTCCTTTCACTGGAACTAAGGGGCCGAGCCCAACTCCTGAAAAACATCCCCACACCATAATCCCCCCTCCACCAAACTTTACACCTGGAACGATGCAGTCATACAAGTACCATTCTCCTGGCAACCGCAGAAGAAGTGGTTTCATCACTCCAGAGAACATGTCTCCACTGCTGTAGAGTCCAGTGGCAGCACTTTACACCGCTGCATTTGACGCTTTGCATTGCGCTTGGTGATGGAAGGCTTGGATGCAGCTACTCGGCCATGGAAACCCAATCCATGAAGATCTCTACGCTGTTCTTGAGCAAATCTGAAGGCCACATGAAGTTTGGATGTCTGTAGCAATTGACTCTGCAGAATGTTGGCGACCTCTTGCGCACTATGCGCCTCAGCATCCGCTGACTCTGCTCTGTCATTTTACGTGGCCTACCACTTCATGACTGAGTCGCTGTCATTCCAAATCACTTCCACTTTATTATAATACCACGGACAGTTGACTGGAACATTTAGTAGTGAGGAAATTTCATGACTGGACTTGTTACACCGGTGGCATCCTATCACGGTACCATGCTGGAATTCACTGAGCTCCTGAGAGAGACCAATACTTTCATAAATGTTTGTAGAAGCAGTCTGCATGCCTGTTAAGGGGGGTTTTATACACCTGTGGACATGGAAGTGATTGGAACACCTGAGTTCAATGATTTGGATGGGTGAGTGAAAACTTTTGGCCATATAGTGTATTTAGAAATACTTCCTTAGAGTTACAAATGCAATAAAGTTTTAGCACAGTAGCCTAACTTGCTCAAAAATAAAGTAAATGTATTATTAAATAATGGTTTGAAACATCTGTCCAATGCAGATTTTTTTAAACAAATATCTGTGTATACTGATATGATTCTGATATCATTGCACATCCTTAACATAAACCCACAAAACTGTAATAAGTGGGCCTCAGAGGAAAACAAAAAAAACAAAATGCAAGATAGGATAAAAATAATATAATTCATGATTAAAATGAATATGATAAAAGAACAGGAAATAACATGACGGGGCTAGGTAGAAGTAGAATGTTGCTTAGGGACTCTCGATGGCCCTGACCAGAAGGATCTTTCAAATGGCTAACCTAGCATGACATAGACTAATCAAAGGCACCTTGCGCCGGCTGCCACCTCTTAACGCCGTCGCTTCTGAAGTGTCATCGTGTGTTATTACAGAGCAAACACATTTGTCCTGTGGGCTCTCCTGTTGTATTACCCCCCGGCCCCCCAAACAATTAACCCACTGCAGTGCTGTGGCCAGTAGACGTCAGACAGAGACCCAGGCACAGCGAGTGTTAGGAGCACATTTTTTGTCAGGAGGTCTTAACAGGGACTTTCTGACAAGAGAAGATTTGTTCTCTGTGAATATCAGGCGATGAGCAGACAGCATGCAGGAGATAAGTGTGTGTAGATCAGAGGGTGCAGAGATGGGGTGGATGTAGCTGGGATTACAAGGGGAGGAGTCGGGGCAGATGCTATCAGAACTGGTCTCTTGGACTGACATGTCAGTGGAATAACATATGTTTGAGATGGCAGGTGAAGGAATGGTGAGATACAAACAAATTGATGGGTTACAGAGGCTGTACTGCTATGGCTGTTGCTATGAAATGTGTATAGTGTTTTCATGTGAAAGAGACGGGTTATCAGCTTCAATGGTATATTTTATAGTCCAATGGTAAGTACATGGTTGCAAATTGCAATTAATGTATATAATTAGCGTCGTATCAAAAAGTCACAGTTGAAATGAGTGCCATACTGCCAGAGGTCACATCAATACAATTTTTTTCAGAGTATAATACATATTTTTTAGTACACACTGATCCCGAGCTTAATACCATAATGAATTACCTATTTTGAATTATACTTGTTCATGTAAAGGAGTGTGGTATACTATAGCAGATAACTCATTGAAATCTAGCTGATTTTTATTGATTGCATTAGCTAACTGTGCTACATTAGTTACCTTGAATTGAATAGTGCCACAGGGTTGAATAGGGTTTTGCTCTATAACAGAAAAGTACTGTATATTTTATAGTTTTGATCCTTGCTCCTTACCTGTTTCTTTCAGCAACTGTAATACAGTGCCAGCAGGAATCACATCCAAGGCTAACGCATCCAAGGTATTCACCCGTTTTACTTCTTGTAATTTTTTCTTTTTTTTGGTTAGCTGATTGATTTGTAGCTGAAGGTAAAACCCAAAACCAGCCATACACTGTGCAATTTTAATAATATTGTGACTCACACTGTACGTTTACCCAGGTGGTTTGTACGATGTTGCTAGGCCATTGCTACGCAATCCCACATGGTTGCTAAGATGTTTCTAGGCTGCTGCTCAGGCAGCCCCCCAGTGGTTGCTATGGTGTTGCTAGGCCATAACTATGGTGTCCCAGGTGGTTACTAAGATATTGCTAGGGTATTGCTATGGTATCCTAAGTAGTTGATACTGTTTTGCTATGCTAGCCCAGGTGGTTACTAAGGTGTTTCTAGGCCATTGCTATGCAATTCAACATGGTTGCTAAGGTGTTGCTAGGATGTTGCTCTGGCACCTCCAGTGGTTTCTAATGTGTTGTTAGGCTGTAACTGTGGTATCCCAAGCGGTTGCTAAGATGATGCTAGGCTATTGATTTGGTATCCTAGATAGTTGCTACCGTGTTGCTATGTTAGCCCAGGTGGTTATTAGGATGTTGCTAGGCCATTCCTATGCAATCCAACATGGTTTATAAGGTGTTACTAGGCCATAACTTTGGTATCCCAGATGGTGGCTAAAATGTTGCTAATACATTGCTACGCAATCCAATGTGGTTACTAAGGTGTTTGTTAGGCTGTTGCTCTGACTGCCTGATGGTTGCTAAGGTGTTACTATGCTGTACCTATGATATCCAGGGTAGTTGCTAAGATGTTGCTAGGCCATTGCTATGGTATCCCAGGTGGTTTCTACTCTGTTGCTATGTGAGCCCAAGGGTTGCTAAAATGTTGCTAGGCCATTGCTACAGTGTTGCTATGTTAGTCCACGCATTGCTAAGGTGTTGCTAGGCTGTAACCATGGTATCCAAGGTGTTGCTAGGCTGTGACATCATTTGTGGCAATTTATTCACTTACAGTGAAACGTCATATCCACCCAAACAAATGCAAATACAAAGTGCATGTGAAAATCAACTTTGTTTAAACAGAGGCTCGGCCTGCAGTGGGTTAAACAGCAGCTGGTTGTGGAATGAGGATGCTGATTCAGTAAGAAGCTGTACAGTAGGGATATCTCTGCTCACTGTGGTCTTTGCTGAAGCCTCGGATAAAGAAAAGCATAGAAATCCCCTTGGTCCAGGCCAAATCCTGTCACTTTAACCTTTCTCAGATTTCCCCCAGAACATCTGCTGGGTAAGAGTGCACCAAAGACTGTGCTCTCAGCAGAGCCCACACAAGTGCATATCAGCAGACAGGTCGCTGACATTAGTCAGAACACATAGGAGCTTTATAGCTTCTCATTTGAAAATCTCTTTGTAATCTAATGGAGAGCATTCCATTCAGTAAGCATGCATATTCAGCGTGTAGTGGCGGGTTAAAAATCGAAAAACTGCTTTTCAGTTTACTAGAAGAGCAGACGCAGGTCATAGAGGACTGTTAAAAAATAAAAATATGAGACACAGGAAGTTTAAAAACAGAAGCCCTGCAATTATTGCCTCCAGTCACATCATTCTGGGGACGAGCAAGGCCACCGCTGGGTTGCATTTCCTCTTCTCCACTGGGGACAGACTGCAAAGCGCAGCCTGTAATCTCCTGCTTGCATGCTTTTTTACTGAACTGGACACAGTGACATTCAAGGGTCATGGGCAGTAGAATTTCAGGCTGCAACGATTTTAATTTTAGGCCAGATTAACCAAGGCTAGAGCACTCTAACCTTGACCTCGGTTTACATAATCTCAACCCATTCATGCTCATTTTCTTGTATAGCCTCATCAAAAAAAAATCATCCCTACTTTAAAAAAGGCCAGTTGCAATTAAGGCAGGTTAAATAATCTGCTGTAGCTTTCATGATTGAATAAGATTCTGTCAGGCGACTAATTGCATATTTACTACTTATTTAGGTATTTCCTATTTGGTAATTTTTACAAGTGAGCTGTTGATGTTTTTGCACAAAGAAGTGTGGCTAATGTGATGACATATCTTTATGTTCACTGAACCCAGTGTTCAAAGCTTGGAATCAATAATTTCAACACTATAAAATCCATTTGGATTCAGACAAATATATATATATAGACATGCAAAGGTCCCAGTCAAATGACATATTTTGTTGATTTCCTACGTAAAAATAAGTTTACACATCCTCTACAAGGAACATGTTTAAATATAGAGTTTTTCTGCAAAAGTTAGTGCACAATGTTTGGTTCATTTGTTGAGTTTAGCTTATTGGGAAAAAAACACAAGATGTACAGTGGGGTCCAAAAGTCTGAGACCATATTTAAAAATCTGAGATTTTTTTCATTTAGACTTAGAAATAAACAAAAGAACCATATGAATTCTGCAAAATTGTAAAGCCCCCCTAAAACAGGCCTGGCAACACCCATAACTCTTTGATTTGATTTGCACAAACTTGCTTGAGAACACGCTTTCACTAAAGCAAAAGAAGACCATATTAAAAGCTAATTCATGTTAAAATTTCAAAGATTCCACTTTTCATTCAAATGTTTTATGCTGATAACATAATCTGTGATGAAAATATTTTTACTAAATTATAAAGGAATACTAAATAGAAGCATTTTCAATAGCTGTCTTGGACTTTTTGACCCCAATGTAAAATGTGCAATAACTTTTGCATGGGACATATTTGTTTTTTTGGTGTTCAGGGTCTGGTTTGGGCCTGGATTAGTGTTGTAACCATTGGCTCAAGCCTCCTTCCAGTCACGTAACATTTGCTGTTGTGAAAGAGCCTGGCTTGGTCCCCTTGTGGGCCGCTTCCTGTCTCCCTCCTCCTGTGTTTATATATGGGTTAGTGTGGGGCGGCTGCACCTCCAGGCCCACGCTTTACATCACTGCCCTGACGGAGGAATGACAGGGCAGAGGAGGGCAGAGCGATGGCCTGCGGAAATCCCGCAGCTCATTTGCTGCTATTGTTTTTGGCTGTAGTCCCTTCACCCACCCCACAAGCTCCATAATTAGACAGGAGTGGACGAGGCAGCATAGGAAGAGGTCATGCTGCTGATCAGACTGTTTGTTTCATGGTCTGGACCGAGCCGGACAGAGCATCCAATCATAAAAAGCCTCTCACAGGAAATTAACCATATTTGCTTAAATGCAAAGGGAAGCTTGCATGTGGCTGCAGCTGAAACTGTGCGGAGTTGACCACATCATGATTCAGAGGTGGGGTGCTCCCCCAAAGAATGGCGATCGATGATATTTAGTGGTTACTGGTAGCCTGGCTATTTCTTGACTTGTTTATTGTTGGAAGGCAGTGAGGTAAGTAATAAATTCAGGCCGACTGTAAACTGTGGCCTATAGTTGCAGTCCTAGTGGTTTGTTAGGGAGGACAGATTTTTGCAGTTTCTTGATTAGAAGTCCCACACTGTTTATAAACACGCATCTCTTAAGGAAATAAATATTCTTCTTGGCCCTACGTACACACAAACGCACACAATCAAGGATTTATCAATAGTCTAATTTGGACATTGGGTTAAAATTATGAATGACTCTATACCGAAGAGGGCCTGGGTTCGATTCCCCGGCCGGGTGACCGGGGTCCTCTCTGTGTGGAGTTTGCATGTTCTCCCCGTGTCTGCGTAGGTTTCCTCCGGGTTCTCCGGTTTCCTCCCACAGTCCAAAGATGTGCAGTCAGGCCAATTGGACAAGCTAAATTGCCCCTGGGTGTGAGTGACTGTCTGTGTCTGTCTGCCCTGCGATGGACTGGCGACCTGTCCAGGGTGTATCCTGCCTTCCGCCCTATCCGCTATCCCCCCCCCCAGTGACCCTGACGGAGAAGCGGCTTGGAAAAGGATGGATGGATGGATGGATCTAAAATAAGGCCCCACCTATGGACTAAAACTATGGACATGAAAACATGGGACAGCATTTGTGGAGAAGGTGCCGTGGCTGAGTGTCGAATGCGGGATGGAGAAGCCGGTCTGGCTGAACCAGCGGGCTAAATAGCTGATGATGCTCACCTGTGCCTTGTTTCTGCCAGCCTACTTATAGCTATCTCTCCCTTCAGTAGGCAGCAGAGCCCTGAGAGAGAAGGAGACCAGTGAAGGTGCAAGAGCAGACTGAGTGGAGCTAAACGAGCGGAAGAGAAAAAGGACGGAGAAGTCCCCGTGAGCCATGCCTTATTTTGTAGGCTGAAAATCCAAGTGTTTTTGCTTGAGACAATGAAAGAAAGCTCTCCACCTTCCCCCCCTGCCTCTGGTGTCTTTCCTCCACCCACCATTAAAAATCATTACAGCATTTTTTTTAATAGTTTTTTTTTTTAAATCTAAATATTTCACTTTCATGCGTGTGTGTATATATATATATATATATATATATATATATATATATGTATATATATATATATTTTTTTTTTTGTTTTTTTTTAAGCATTTAAGAATTATTTCCACAAGTAAAAAGTTTGGGAAAGCTGTCTCGAAATAAAAAATACTCTGTAAAAACTTTGATATTTGGCTTATCAATATATCAATTATTAGCTTTAAGTAGATTATAACCACTGTAAATATATAAGATCTTTTCTTTTTTACTTTTAGACTGCAATTTGAACTAATTCAGCTGAATAGTCAATTTATCTATATATAATCATAACACATATACAGTATCGTGTAATATATGATAAACATACTAGTATACAGGTAACATAACTATAGACACAATCAGCCTCACTCATGTTTTATATTCACTCATGTTGTGTTAGGCGAATGCATAGTAGGCCTTCATATGACCCTATTTCATAAAGCTGTGTACTAGATCCATAGCAATCTACAATCACTACCCCTTAGGCTTCAGTTAGATGCACAAATAGCTCAAGCAGCTCATGTGGAAAACATCTCATGAATAAAGAGTGCGGTGGGGACTTCTGACACTAGCAAAGGTGCTCTGGTAAGTCAGATCACTAAAACATTGAACACTGCTTTGAAGATGATGAAAAAGAGAAAACTATTTTTGACTTCAATAGCTCTATAACCAGAAGATAAAGATACAGTATCTGTGCAGAATTGAGGCATTGTGTGTGTTGTGTTAGCTGGACTGCTGGAGACAGGTGTAATCAAATGTGTGATGTTGTAGACCACAAAAGCTCATATAGGACCTGCCTTTGTCCTTTTGTTGTATCATGGGCTTTTTCCAGTACCAAACATATTCTGGAACAATGAGAAATGTTTATGACTGAGCCCTGAGGTACACCTGAATCACTCATTCATTGCTGCCATGATGTCAAGGAAAAAAATATTGTTTGCTTGCTTGTGTGGAGAGCTATAATATCAAGCTGTTAATATATTCTGGGTTTGTCATGCTATGCGTATAAACAGGAAGCGGCTGGTAAGATATAGCCTTCTCTTTTACTACAAAATGGATCTTGCTGTGCTTGGATCACTGAATTACCAAACGATTTGTAACTCTTAGACATCACAAAAAAGCATGTTTTTGAGAATTGAGATTCTCACTATTTGTAAATAAAAAGATACTTTCTTGTGATTAAAATTTGAAAAGTAATTATTATGCATACAGTCTTGTATTGTTGAGAGAAAAATATATATATGCCACATTTCTGTCATTTGCTCGACGTCAAAACAAACAGAAAATGTCACGATTGGTCCCTCCCAGTCCTGTCTATGTGTTCGTGTTGTGTTTCAGTCTAGCCCACGTGCTTTTTGTTTTGGTTCCCAGTCCAGCCCCTTGTTTTGTTACACCAACCCTGATTGTTCCCACCTGTGTTTCAACCTGTGTCCTATTTTCCCTTGTTAGCCCTATTGTATTTCAGCCCTGTGTTTTCTCCTGTGTGGTTGCAGGTCTTTGTATGGATGTATGTTGGTCTTTGTGCTGTTTGTATTGTTTGAAGTGTTTTATTCTTGTTTGAGGTTCTGTGTTCATTGTTGTCATGTCTGTCCCGCAATCTCTAGCAGTCTGTTGGCTAAATATGCCAGTCAACTGTCAGTGGTATTATAACAAAGTGAAACCAATTGGGAATGACAGCAACTCACCCACGAAGTGGTAGGCCATGTAAAATAACAGAGCAGGGTCGGCGGATGCTAAGGCGCATAGTGCACAGAGGTCGCTAACTTTCTGCAGAGTGAATCGCTACAGACCTCCAAACTTCATGTGACCTTCAGATTAGCTCAAGAACAGTGAGTAGAGAGATTCATGTAATGGTTTTCCATGGCTGAGCAGCTGCATCCAAGCCTTACATCACCAAACGCAATGCAAAGCTTCAAATGCAGTGATGTAAAGTGCCGCCACTGGACTCTAGAGCAGTGAAGAACATGTTGTCTGGAGTGATGAATCACACTTCTCCATATGGCAATCTGATGGAAAAGTCTGGATTTTTCGGTTGCCAGTAGAATAATACTTGTCTGACTGCATTATGCCAAGTATAAAGTTTGGTGGAGGGGGGATTATGGTGTGGGGTTGTTTTTGAGTTGGGCTCGGCCCCTTAGTTCCAGTGAAAGGAACTCTTAATGCTTCAGCAGACCAAGAGATTTTGAACAATTTCATGCTCCCAACTTTGTGGGAACAGTTTGGGGATGGCCTCTTCCTGTTCCAACATGTCTGCGCATCAATGCACAAAGCAAGGTCCATAAAGACATGGATGAGTGAGTTTGGTGTGGAAGAACTTGACTGGACTGCACAGAGTCCTGACCTCAACCTGACAGAACACCTATGGGATGAATTAGAGCAGAGACTGCGAGCCAGGCCTTCTTGTCCAACATCAGTGCCTGACCTTACAAATGCGCTTCTGAAAGAACGGTCAAAAATTCCCATAAACACATTCCTAAACCTTGTGGAAAGCCTTCCCAGAAGAGCTAAAGCTATTATAGCTGCAAAGGATGGGCCAACATCATATTAAACTCGATGGATTAAGAATGGGATGTCACTCAAGTGCGTGTGAAGGCAGACGACTGAATGCTTTTGGCAATATAGTGTACAATGTGGTGTTGATTGAAAGTGTATAAAGCTTTCTGCAAAATTTCTCAACTTCTTTAATATTACATAGCAATATGAAAAGTATGATTATCACTATGCTCTATGCTCAGTGTTGGTTGGGGATCGAATGCTGTTAATGCTACAGCACACAGATATTTTACACAATTTTATGCTTTATATGAGTTTGGTGCATCCAGCAATCTCATATAAGTGGTATGGTCAGATGTCCACATACTTTTGGCCATATAGTTTATTTTTGCCTAGAATGGCTCATTATTATTTGTGGTTCAGATCAAAACCTGTACATTTTGAGCACTCCTCAAAGGAGGAATGATATCCAGTCTCTAGGATGTTTGGATATTTGCACTTCCTTCATTCCTCAAGATCCAGACCAATTTTAGCTATTTCAGACTTGTGCAGACAATAGCCTATGCTTATTCTAGCCTTGATGAGACAACAGCTGGCTGCAGATACTGTTATCACCCAGTCCTCCCACAGACAAAATGTTCTTGTTCCTACAGAGTCAGTACATGTTCAACCACTTATCAGATGTCCTGGAGTCACCATGGCCTGGTCACTGTCATTACGACCTGGTCACTGTGGTGTGCACGTGGACTTCAGACTACCTAACTGGCTAGAATGGTTCACCCCTGTGCGTCCCGTCATATACTCAGTTGGGTTCTTTGAGTGGACTGAATTAAGACAGTGAGGGTCACATTCATGTCAATGGCCCACGATGTGCTGATGCCTGTGTTCTTTGCAGAAAGTCACCATGAGTTGGGGAAAGCAAGGATGACAGGACTTACTGTATGATGGAAGCTCTGCAGACACATCCAACAGATTTGACCTTCTATTCTGATGCACTTGCAGTGCTGTGATTGAGCTGCCACTCAACTGCCAGAGAAGTATCTCACTTCTGTTTTGGCAGGTGCAGGGAAGTTTTACCCCCTTTTTCAATACTGGTTTTAAGAAGCCCTTGTCCACTTGGCCCCATCCTTTCCCCTCAAGGGAATCCCCAGCGCCATCTTAAGGGCCGCTCCATTAGAATTAGAATTTAGAACCATTTGCCAAGTGTGTTTTTTGCACACTGTGGAATTAGACCTCTGCATTTAACCCATCCATGCAGTGAAACACCCACATGCATGCACACTAGTGAACACACACACTAGGGGGCAGTGAGCACACTTGCCCGGAGCCCTATCCACAGTGCCCGGGGAGCAATTGGGGGTTAGGTGCCTTGCTCAGGGGCACTTCAATCATGGAGTGTCAGCCGAGGGGATCAAACCGGCGTTCCCCAACCTCCAGCCCACGACTGCCCACATAATGATTACTTTATCAGCGTAAGTGAAGGGTGTTTTGATGAGCCCTTAGAGGGGTGAGGGATCGAGTGAACACCAGAATGCACTTCAGCAGCAGAATTTACCCAGAAATCATTGTGACCTTGATGAATTTGCCCTTTTAAACCTGAAAATAATGGCGGGCAAAGCAGTTTATGTGCCATAAAGTGATAAACTACTTTTACTCTGCAAGTTACTTTGGCAAGTTTGCCAAAATAACTTGCAGAGTAATATAACCTAGCTAGCTTGTTTGGGGGATCAAGCATAGCTTGCCTTTGAGGTAGTTAGCCAGGTTAGCTATTTGCTATGACAGCTGGGCAATGTGACAATATTAATCGTTATTTTGTTAAATTATATCACAGTATGTCACAGTAAGCTTTCCTTAGTATATTGTGGATATTGCAGTACTTAAAGAATACTTCCCAACTGCATGTTCGATTACAAAGTGAGCATAACTAGTCCTACTTAATTGAATTCAGTGCAACATTTGTGTGAATTTTTGAACAATATACAATATTGTATGGACAGTTTTTGCAGTATTTTTTAAAGGTGTCACTACTTTATCTTTTTCAATTTACTAGTATACATAAATATTGTGGCTCATTGTGTATTGTTAAAACTTCTTGAAGTGTCCTGATATAAAACTTTTGCCATATGGCCTAGCTCTAGCTTTCCCATACTAGCATTAAGACATGTTTACAGGATAAGCTGGTCCATGGGCAGGAGAAATGTGCTGTATCGTGTTGTGCTACACTTACAGTATGTGAAATGTAGTGTGTAGTACAGTGCTACTCTTAAGGTACACTCTTAAAAAAGATGAAAACATCTTTAGTGAAGACAATGATTCTTTGTAGCACCATGAACATGCAAAGAACCATTTGCATGCTTGAAAAGTTCTTTGCATTATGAATTTGTTCTTCAGAGTGAACTTTTTTGAAAGAGGGTTCTAAATAGCACCAAAAAGGACTGTTCTATTGTTACAAGCTAAAGGAATATAGTTCCTGGGTCTTTGTGTCTCTGCAAGCCATGTGACATGGTCCTTGAGAAGGATGCAGTGACATGAGATAAGAACTTGTTTATGCTGATTTCCAATCTATCCTATCAGACATGTTGGTGGCTCAAGGTACAGGAACAGCAACTGTGTTTTTCCATTGTGAAATAACTGAGTGAAAGGTGACCATTCAGGAACCTTCAAGGTCTTGGGCCTGACTGAGAGGGACTCTTGCTTTTTTTTCCAATTTTCTCCCCAATTTAGATATATCCAATTCCACCCACTACTTAGGACTCCCCCAGTCACAGGATTCCGCCAGCGCTAGGAGGGCAAAAGTTAGTATAGGCTTCCTCCAAGAATGCCACTAATGCAATGTCACTGGACAGCTGAACGCGATCAAAAGAAAAGGCCAATCGTCAGTTCTGATACTTCAGCTAACAGACATCTGTGCTGGCTAGCATCATGCTGAGTGACGGGGAGATGTGTACCATCCTACCCACCCACAGAGAGCCAGGCCAATTGTGCTCTCATGGACTCCTGGCCATGGATTGTAGCATCACCAGGGAATCTACTGATCATAGGGACAGTCTTTTTTTATCTTTTTTCACATCCTCTACAATTTGATCGACTGTCTCTCTGAAACAAGAATTCCTTTTTGCCCTCAGAACACTTTTGCATAATTAAAACTCCAACCTGCTTTGTTTTGAGGGCAGTTCTAAAGGGCAGTTTCCATATAGTCAAGGAGGTTTGAAAAAATGTTGAGAAAGCTGGTCCTACATCAGGCCTCTGGGCAGTCTGTGTGCATGTTGTCCTTATCTTGTCCCCTTTAGCACATCCTCTGGGTATGTCCCAGGTAAGTATTTCTCAAGGAAAAAAAAATGTGTTGTGTCATAGACTACTGTGTTTTATTAAGCCAT
Source organism: Pygocentrus nattereri (assembly GCF_015220715.1). NCBI lineage: Eukaryota > Metazoa > Chordata > Actinopteri > Characiformes > Serrasalmidae > Pygocentrus > Pygocentrus nattereri. The sequence goes on from NC_051224.1 coordinate 9,557,118, forward strand.
CCACATTGTTCAGTCAAGAGGAGACTGATGTATATTGCTTTGTTGTGGGTAGGTGGATATATTATCCTGTCAGTTGGCCCCCTACGTTACTACCTTATACCACAGATGGGAAAACGGAAGATTTCATTTAGACTTCAAAATGTAGAATGAGCAGCAGCACATCTGATCGTAAGACAATGAAATAAGAAATATCAGAAACTGAAGGTTGAACCATCAGGTAATTTTATGTGAACTAAAGGCTGAAATATATATGCATTGTTGCCATATAGATTTTAGTGGTGCTTGGCTCCCTATGTTACCACACACTATATCATACTATAGATGATGACAATTAAAATTGAAGATTTAATTTCTTTAAAATGTATTTAAATAAGTCAGCACATTTGACTACAAGATAATGGTGTCAAAGCTTGTTGTTATAAATGACTCTTTCAAAACCAAACCCGGGCATAGCTGCCACTGTTGTTTCCTATTTAATGGGGTAACCAGCAAGCTGATTAGATTTTCTTCTTGAAGGACAAGACTTTCTATTCAAACAGACACCATGCTGCGCGTTACAAGCTTTCCCATTCATATTTCAACAAGTGCCAGGCCTCTTTCTTAATAACGTCTCTGCATACAGTTGTGTGCAAAAGTATAGGCGCCCCATCCTCTACAGGTAACAAATTTAAAAAATGTCTTTCTGCAAATTGTAGTGCTCAATTTCTGTATCAGAAAATAATAAATTAAAGCTTGAACCCATCAGGCAATTTTGTTATGTCTGTTGTATATACATATATACGTCGTCGTTGTTTTGTTTTACTGGTGCTTGGCTTCCTACCTCTATAAACCATATATCATACTACAGATGGTAAAATTGAAGAATGATCAGAAACAGCACATCTGATTATAAGATAACGATATAAGAAAAGAATAAATTAAACGTTAAATCCATCAAGCAATATTCCATGTAGTATCTTGGGTGATGCTTTTAAAAAGTGTGTTTATTAAGTGTAGTACCTCAAAGCAGGGCAGAAGTAAAATAACAGAACAGCGCATTCCAAAAAGCCCTTGAAAAAACAGCAGCGAGAAAAACGGCTGAGTAAATTTTGCTCACTTTTCCAAGAGGTGCTTCACAACTCAGAAATAAATGAATGCAAGGCGGTTTAGTGTTTGTCCTTGGGCTCAAGCGAATGTTGACATTTCAGCCACAGTGGATGACACCCAACATGGTGCCCTGTGGGTGAAAGAACAGCTGTGGGCAAGCGTTACTCATTAACTACAAGGTCATCCTGGCTCAAAATGGCCTTATAAGTCCAAGATCTGAACATATTAGCCTCTATTAGTAATGATACATTTATGTCTCCCTTTAATATCCTTCTCTGTCAGAACTGTTTCACACATTGGCATTTTCTGGGGATTAGCATGTGTTCTACTGTATATCTATATATTCTCAGTGCAAAAATTAGCAAAACATCCTCCAAGAGAACAAAGCTTAATGTGCGCCGTAAGTATTTTTAACCTGAGGCTAACATCCGTAATTCTAAAACAAGAATGTGCTCAAGAGAGAAATTAATTCGGCACGTAAACAAGTAACAATATGTTTCCCGTAGCTGTTTTTGCCCGCCTTTGTCGGTGCGTAACATGATTAATAACGTTGTCGGGGCTGCTTTTGCAAGCAGAATTAATAAAGAGTGAATGTGATCACAGCATGGAAAGTGTGAATTCTTGCTGAACGCCACTGGCTAGATGAAAACACCAAAAATGAGCACATTCGTATTTATAGTTTTAGGTTAATGTTTATGGCTGGTGCAGAAAGTTGCCAATGCCTGTCAGATGATTTGCCATTGCTTTGAACATTTCAGAGATTCCTCTCAGCCTGTCAGTGACAAAAAGGGCACATTTCTGTCTTCAAACAGCCATTTCATACCACGTGGATGCCACTGTATGGGTGTCCAAAAAGAAGATACAATTCTTATACTAAATATTAATAATAGACTATGCGCTCCATAATGTAATAATATTCTTGTGGATAAGTCAAGCTAAGTAGTGGAGCAAGACTGTGGGGCAGTCGTGGGCTGGAGGTTAGGGAGCTGGCCCTCTGACCGGAAGGGCCAGCAGTCCATGACTGAGGTGTCCTTGAGCAAGACACCTGACCCCCAACTGCTCCCCGGGCGCCGTGGATAGGGCTGCCCACCGCTCCGGGCAAGTGTGCTCACTGCCCTCTAGTGTGTGTATTCACTAGTGTGTATGTGGTGTTTCACTTCATGAATGGGTTAAAGGCGGAGGTGGAATTTCCCCGGTTGTGGGATCAAAAGTATCACTTAAGTACTAGCTTAGAGCAAGCAAACCTTCTGTCATACTTCTCATTCAGACTCTCATATCTGTTCCTAGGATCCTAAGTCTATATATGTATTTCCACTTTGGTTATGAGCCTCGCTTGTTTATGTGACCCCATTATCATCTTCTCCCATGTACTTTGTTTTGTTAATCTGGTTTCTGTCCTAGTCTGCTGTCAACCCTGTTATTTCAGTTAATTCTGCTTGTAATAAACCTTACAGTTATCTTTTATCTGTGAGCGTCAATCCAGTGTTACACTTGCATTATGTTCATGTGGCTAATGGTCAATGCTCTTAAAAATAAGGAGTTCTTGACCTGGATGTATGGTTCTAAGAAAAAACATAAATTGATATGAAACTTTTACATCATGTTCATGTTCTTTAAAATGGAATTTTAAGGCCACATTTTTAGGCCAAAAGTTTGTTTCAAAACTATTGTAGAACAACGTCTCAAGCGTCAGAAATCATATTCATAACCATTTTAGTGATAGCTTTCTCTGAGGCAGCTTTTCAAGGCAATAAACTCTTTAGATGTCTGGTTCCATCACTACCTTTATCAAACCTGAACTCTGACCAACTAACAAAGAACAATACTATAATGTAAATGTTCCAGATTCAGCCAGATGGCTGATTGTCATCATCACTGGGAAGGTTGATGTTAATATTAAAAGTAAGCAGTGCTTCTTGCCTACACTCAGAAATAAAGATATGAAACTGTCACTGAGGCAGTATCCCACTTGTCACTGGGGTGATCTCATTACCTTCTTTAGCCAGGGAACATAACTGTGCCATAATCCCTTGAAATTATATTGTCTGAGTTGTATTGACTCCACACACCCTGTCTCATCTCCAACCTTTTAATTTTATTGTTTTATTTTAAAACACTAGGCTATGAAATGATACAAATATGTACCTTTCACCTGGAAAAACTTTTTTAAGGTACATAATTGGACCTTAACACCACTGCTGTACCTTTAAAATGTACCTGCACAGCACCTTTATTTTTAACAGTGTAGGCAAAAACAAAAATGGCAAAATTAAAAAGTGCTTAGTTACAAAACATCTCATAAAAACACAAACACACAAGATACAATTATAAAACAAAGTTTACCAATTCATGAAACTTGTTCAATTTCATGGTAACACTTTATTTGGAGTGGTGCTTTGTAGATTATTAATAAACTCTTAAAAGATTATCACTAACAAACCAACAACATATCAGTGCAGCAGCAGTGCAGCATGTGACTATATTGAAGTAAATATCTTGTAGATGTTCTGGTAAAACATCACATGAAGTAGATGTATTGTTAATATGTTACTTCCATTATGCAAAACCTAACCTTATCCAACCTTACCCAAAACCTAACCCTAAACCTGGCCCTAATCCTAACCCTCATATGCTTTTGACGTTACTGAAAGTGTGTTGAGTGTTTGTTTCATCCAAAAAGGACCACTCAAAATTAAATGTCACCAATTTGATTAAGCATTTCGCTGGCAGAGTACCCAATGATCATTTAACCCCTTATAATTTCAGGCTTATTACACACTAAGACTTATTGTAAGACTTACTACATATTATTATTAGTGACTACAGGGACTTGAAAGCAAACTACTGAAGATATTTTCACATTATATAATTGTTGTATAATGAAACTTTGGGCCCGCTGGTGAGCCCTGGCCACGTAAGGGGTTTAAAAAAATGCTTTCTTTAATTGTGCACATAGTGTGCTTTAAGAAGGCTCTTCATGCTTGTGTCTTGTTTACATCCATCCATCCATTTTCCAAGCCGCTTCACCGTCAGGGTCGCGGGCGATGCTGGAGCCTATCCCAGCAGTCTTCGGGCGGAAGGCAGGATACACCCTGGACAGGTCGCCAGTCCATCGCAGGGCAGACAGACAGACACAGGCAGTCACCCACACACTCACACCTAGGGGCAATTTAGCATGTCCAATTGGCCTGACTGCATGTCTTTGGATTGTGGGAGGAAACCGGAGGAAACCCACACAGACACGGGGAGAACATGCAAACTCCACACAGAGAGGACCCTGCTGGGGAATCGAACCCAGGCCCTCCTCGCTGTGAGGCGACAGCGCTACCCACCATGCCACCGTCCCGCCCTGTCTTGTTTACAAAGCTGAGTATTTGAAAAAACATCCACTGATAAGTTCTTTAGGGAGCCAAAAGTGGCGCATGTATTTTTAAGAAAGTTTTGAAGTGATGTGTCATATTTGCAGAATCTGCAATATTTCATTGATTAACATGGCAATTTCCTGCTAATTGAATGAGCTGTACCTTGCAAAAGATTTTCTTTATCTTATGTTTGTGGACTGGAACAGCTCTCTGCAATTATATTACTTTGAAGTAGTGATTTTTATTTTTTTTTTACCTTAGGCAAAGCTAAGAATGTTTGTGGCACACTGTGTTTGATTACTGAAACACTGACTAATTCTTTTTGATTCAGTCAAGGTTTCTTTGGAAAACAGTCCTTGCTCCTCCTTATGTGGGAGAATGTTTGTTGTCCCCGAATAATGGAGAGTGCAAGGAGGTCTCAACAATGGATGAAGGATCTCCACCTCCGCACTCTTTGACAACCTCCAATCACAAAATGAGCTTCACATCACATGCATGCCTGCCATGTCAATACTTACGAACATTTGGACCAGCTTTGTTGTATCTGCTGCTTTCTAAGGTCACTCGTGGGAATAATTTGATGTGAAGACTTAACGTATTTGAACTTGTACTCCCTGTGGCTGTAGGTGCCAATTTGAATACTGTAATATATGATACGGCAAAAATAGCTCTGTGAAGTAGTTGCCATAGCGTCAGGATGTCAGGAGAAAAAGAAAAACTGTGCAGACTTTCTCTGTTGCCACCTATGCCACCGACCTCTCACGAATCTCAACATTTACACAGATTGTGAACTTCAAAGTAACATCTTAAATTATTACAGTTAGACATGTAGCACCGCATTGTTTGCAGCAATCTACTGATGAAAGACTTATACTACTTAATCTCACTTGGAACAAAAAAATTGTGTGTAAGCATGTAGGCTAGGGTTGAGAAATGCAGCATGTTGGGGAACAAGGAGGTCCCCACTGCCCTGCCTGTTACAAAGCATTACACCTGAAGCCCATGATTAACCACTACAGCACCTTGGTGATTGCCAAGCACTCAAAGATGGATGGCAGCAAGCCTGTTTTACGACTCACTACTGTCAAAGCTGAGTGGGTGTTCAATACACTGAGAAACACAATACACCATGTCATTTTGTTCTACACTTTATTGTATATGAGAAACGGACACCTGAACCTGAATAAAAGCAGGCTCAGAGATACTACAGCCATGACAAGTGCTACTGATGTACAGTACATTAAATAAATACATGTTGTGTATACACCAACCTGCATATACACTGATCAGAATATACACAAACTAGCCACTTTATTAAGTATACCTCCTTGTATCTACACGTATTGTCCATTAGCAGCATTTGTGATGGTTGTAGTATCTCTGAGCCTGTTGGAGTTCTGCAACTACAGACTGTAGTCCATCTGTTTCTCTGCATAATGTAAATGTCTGATGTGTCTGATCCACTTGTACTAATGCAACACACCACATCAGTGTCACTGCAGTGCTGAGAATGATCCACCACCCAAATAATACCTGCTCTGTGGTGGTCCTGTGGGGGTCCTGACCATTAAAGAACAGGGTCAAAGATGGATGCAAACAGATGGACTACAGTTTACAGAATAATAAAAGAGATAATAAAATAAACGTAGAGTGTAAAAACATAAAAACAAGGAGATGTATTTAATGAAGTGGCCGGCTGGTGTATATGTACACACACACACACACACACACACACACACACACACACACACACACACACACACATATATATATATATATATATATATATATATATATATATATATATATACACATATATGTGTGTATAGTCACTGCACTAACATACATACACTTGAAAAAACAACTAAAATATGACAGACAAAACCAGTTAATTAACAGTAAAATGATGGTATAAATCTGTAAATTTACAGTACTGCATTACAGTTTGTATCGCTTTTACAACAGTTTTACTAGTTCAGTTATTCTGACCCACAGTAACTTAAACTATAATAACAACAGCACCAACCCTTAAAATAAAGGCAAATGTCTGTAAAATAAAAGTAATCCTTTTGGGTAACACTTTATATGGATGGTCCAATGCAGATGCTTGGTAGATGCTCAGTCTAACTTACATTTAACTAGATATCTATTAAATGCAACTGAACTTGAAGTTGAGTGTGGAAGATTATGCTAAATCTGTCCCTGAACCTAAACCTAACCATAATGTTGTTGATAATCAACTGAGTATCACCAGAAAGTTTGTTAATAAATCGAGCATCTGTAGATTATCTATTGTGGACCATCCAAATTATTTTGATTTCTGTAAATTAACAACAGCTGTGTTAAAAGACAGAATATGTCTGGTTAATTTACCTGAATTTAACCTCTTTTTTTAAAATGGGCATTGACAATTCAAATTGTACAGTGACAATACTTTCCTTTTTACAGTGTACAAACAACTTCTTCTGCTTTTTTTAAAAAAGCAAAGCTTTGAAATTTAAAGAGCTACTTGAGATATTTTACGTTATGACCTGCTTACCAGCATCCGCATGCGTCATCACTGAACCCTTGTGATGGCTGTACTATCTCTGAGCCTGTCTTTATTCAGGCTGGCTAATATTTGCCTTTGCAGCAGCAGGACAGGCAGAATTACATCAGCTGGAAGGCCGCTTAGCACTATTATGGCCTTCGTAATATCTCTCTCCTAAACAGTAATGCAGGAGAAGACAGTAATGAGAGCTTTGCTATGTTACTCACCATCTGCTTGCCTCTCCCCCTCTCCCTCCCTCTCCTGCCCCCTCCCTCTTTCTCATCCTTATCTCATTGTGCATTTTCTCTCTCTAAATGTCTTCTTTTCTCTTTCTGCGGCAAATGACTGTATAATCCTGCTTCTCTCCATCTCTCTGACTGCGCAGTGGAAGGATGACTGAATCTGTCACTCCATTCTGTCATATTCCTACACAGGATTCGCTCTACCGTTTGACTGAGCTTGCTGTTAGACGCGGATTTATACAGTTAGCTACCGAGAAGCACTATTTCGGCAGGTGTCTACTAGTTCACTTAGATGTGGGGCTGCATAAAATGTACAAAACATCAGTATTGTAATTTCATTGCTTTGTGTTGTGATTACAACATGCCTTAAAATAATTGCTGAATCAATGATTTAACATGATTAAAAGCTTCCTTACAACATTTCGACTGACAAATGAGTTTAAAATGAGATTACTAGAACACCTTGATTAAACAAAACACCCATGGAGACACTCATCTGAAACTACGATGGGTCAAGAGAATCACGATCAGAGCACTCAGTAAAAATGTTGTGGGTGGAAGCTTGTTTGTATATTGAAGCCTTCTACAACAGCCAGTATTCTGATAAAAGTGTAATTATATATTGCCCATAATTCTTCAGATTTACTTTACTCAAACTCCCACACTGGCTCTACATGACTTGCTAAAATAAGGAATGAAAGACTAAACTGCATTGATGCAATATATCTTATTCATGCGGCAATGATGTTCATATTTGAATCAGTCAGTTCAATGCACTTATTCTTTTCTACTTAGATGGAGCTAAAGAGAAGCCAGAGGGGGATTCTGAAATAGCCAATTAAGAGCCCTGTTACCAGCTCCTTATAGATAGATAGATAGATAGATAGATAGATAGATAGATAGATAGATAGATAGATAGATAGATACTTTATTGATCCCGAAGGAAATTTAGCATGTGAGATGTGAGATACTTGTTTGTGTAATGAAGAATAAAAATAGTGAAAGAAATTAACCTTAAACAGGTCCTAAGGTCATGCTCTCTAAAACTGCTTACCTGTGAGAAATATCCAAATAACCAACTTATACTCAGGGCAGGACTGCAGTGCATACTTTTAAGGACAAAAGTTGCTATGCATCCTCTGACGCTTTCTGATGCTATAATCCGTCTTTATCTCTGCTATCTGTTAGCATCTTTCAGAGAATGACAAGCTGTGCCTGTGGGTTTATCTTATTATAAGCACACATGGGTAAAGGAGTGGCAAGGCCCTCACATGAATCTGGTGGCCTGCAGAGTTAGAAGAATTTGAAGATATAGGGCTGGTTTTCCAGACCCAGATTAAGGCTAATTCTAGACTAAAAAGAAGTTTTGGCCATGCTATTGTGAGTGGTCCTTTGTAGATGATTAATAAAGTCTTAACAGAATATCAGCAACGCATCAGTGAAATAGTAGCGAAGCATCTGAATAAATTGAGCTAAATATCTTGACAATGTACATCATCGAAGTACATATATTGTTAATATGTTACATGAATTAGGGATTATGGTATGTTTTTTTTTTTTAAAGGAGTTGGCTCGGTCCCTTAGTTCCAGTGAAAGGGACGGCCCCTTCCTGTTCCAACATGACTGCTCACCAGTGCACAAAGCAAGGTCCATAAAGATGGATGAGCAAGTTTGGTGTGGAAGAACTTGACTTGAACCCAACCTGATAAAACACCTTTGGGATGAATTAGAGTGAAGACCACGAGCGAGGTCTTCTCGTCCAACATCAGTGTCTGACTTCACAAATGCACTTCTGGAAGAATGGTCAAAAATTCCCATAAACACACTCCTAATCCTTGTGGAAAGCCTTCCCAGAAGATTTGGAGCTCTTATAGCTGCAAAGGGTGGGCCAACATGATATCAAAACCTATGGATTAATAATGGGATGTCACTCAAGTTCACATTCGTGTGGAGGCAGACAAGCGAATACTTTTGGAAATATAGTGTAATTCTGACATGCTGTATCTATCGATGTGTCATAAATGAATCAGACGCTTGGCAGCATCAGTACTGTGAGAGCCCTGATGTAGAGAAAGGACTGTTTTATTCTGCTTGAAGGCTTTATTAATAATCTATAATGATAGAAAAAGTTCTATTTCCACTTACCTCAGATGGAAGCATCACACTCGGCTAGTCAGGAGAACAATTTCCTTTAATTAAATAAAACATTAATGTTATTGTTTCAAGACTGGACTCTAGACAGAGAATGGACTGAAGTACTACAATACTAGTTACACACCACTATGCTGAAAAGCAGCAGGTCCTGGTCTGAGCAGTACAGAGATTCTTGAAAGTTATGTAGTGTCCACTAGGCCTTGTCTTTAAATGCACAACAGGTTTATATTTGTTACAAACTGAGCATTTGGTTCGGTGAACATTACATACTTAAACTGTCTGTGCATGGAATAGTGCCCCATCATAAATATGATGTATGTAGATTTACAGAGGAGTCAACTGATCAAGTACAACTTATGGATTCACATCATTTATCTTGCTTAATTCTCCAAGAAAAGTGGGTTGAAGCCAAATAAGAGTCAAAATGCAAAATAGCCAACAGCAAATTTGTGCATCTCTCTCTTTTTCACAAACACTAATGTTATGCACATGAAGAAAATGCATGTAATCAGTTTAGTTTGCAGAAGCAATTTTTGCGAGTTATTCTGAGTCCTGTACTGATGACATAGGGAACATACATTCCGAACTGTTTCTAAACGTCTGCTTCAAACACAAGATTTCTAAAAGACTAAACACTTCAGACTATGTTGTTTCTGCTATCACGACAAAATGTGTCATGGCTGATCAACTAAATTTGCGTTAAGGAAAAAATAGAGTAAATGTAATATGCCACCCAACTGTCTGTTCTCGGAAACTATTCAGCATTCTACCCTGCATGTATATATGTGCTATATAAGGATCAAGATGTTTGTCTTCTTCTTTGTGCCTCTGCCCCAGTGGCCTCTCTTGTTTGGTGTGCTGGGTTATATTGGAGCCCCAGGGAGGACACCAGTCTCTCAGAGAACCTGCATGCTGAGGCTCAAATTGTCAAGGGGGCCCAAAAATAGCCTCCCTACAGGTCTGTTCTCTGAGGCTCTGCTAGGCTTGCAACATGGCTGTAGCACGCCTGGCGAGGAAAGGCATTGAAATTGCTCCCTTCTAATGTACCTATAAACTGATAATGATGGCCTTTTAAACGTGTAAATGGAAAAAGCAAGGCTCTAGTCTTCGCCGCCATGCTGATAGAGACCAAAGCAGGGGCTTTCAAAAGGAGACATTTGCATAGAGAAATGAGAGGGGAAAAGTACAGGCTGTGCTGCATTTAACTCTCATCCTCTCTCTCTCTCTCTCTCTCTTTCTCTCTCTGCGCTTTAGTTTTTTCTATTTTGACAGATTTGATTTGTCACACCATCACTGGTACAGGCTTCATGGAGTTATCTAAGCAGCTCAGCTCATTAATGAACACATTCTCTAACGGCATCAGCCTGGCAAATCTTGATCACTCAGATGCATCCTTGACACACTCATTTTCAGCAGCGAATCAGAAACTTCCAAAACACCTACAGGAAAAAAGTGCTTCAAATTTACACGTTTCAAATGTGTCACTTGCTTGCATATGAACAGAATGTGTTACATAAATGAAATTCTGGTTGCATATAAGCAAAAGCAAAACATGTCACATAAACACAATGCTAGCCAAAAGAAGTATATGGAAAGGTAGAAATTTTGCCAATATATTTTAATCATGTACATTCAAGTATCACTTTTTCAGTGTATAATTATATGGCATAAAGCAAGTGTGGTGGTGAACACCGACAGTGTAAATCAACAGAACTACACCATGTCCAAAAGTATCTCAACATACTTTACAGCTACTTTAAGGTGTATGCATTGCTTATACTGTATATTTCAATGTGCATACAGTTTGCAAATTTCCATAAAAAGGACTCCTAATAAAAAGAGACACATGAGCTGAAGGTCACCATTCCCATGTCAAAGGTCGGCTACAGGGGTATAAAGCACCCCAGCATTACTCAGTTAGGATGACTTGGAGTGGCATTTGAGCTAATCATCCAGTAGTGAGTGAGGAGATGAGTGAGGTCCATTTTGTAGAGATGTAGCCTACATCTCATAGACAATAAGCTAACCGCCCAATATGAGTGTTACACCAACCGTACATTTTATCCATTTTATCCATCCATAAATCATAACTGATTTGACTCCTAAGTTTAAGTTTATTTAATTCATAATTTAAATGTTTATGTAGATTTTTTTTTCAGCTGAAAATACATAAGGAAGCCTACACTAAATCAAGTTTCAGACTAATTTTATTTACCTCTCTCTCTCCTGCATCTCTGTCCTCATTGATTACTGTAATAGCACACATTAAACATTAAACGTTATAAAAGGCTATCTGTACCAAATCCCAGCTAATGGGAAAAGCAGCTACTCATATATCATAATTACATAAAATACAGCCTAACATACACTATATTGCCAAAAGTATTCGCTCATCTGCCTTCACATTTGAAATTGAGTGACATCCCATTCTTAATCCATAGGGTTTAATATGATGTCTGCTCACCCTTTGCAGCTATAGCAGCTTCAACTCTTCTGGGAAAGCTTTCCCCAAGGTTTAGGAGTGTGTTTATGGGAATTTTCGACCATTCTTCCAGAAGCGCATTTGTAAGGTCAGACACTGATGTTGGACAAGAAGGCCTGGCTCGCAGTCTCCGCTCTAATTCATCCCAAAGGTGTTCTGTCTGGTTCAGGTCAGGACTCTGTGCAGGCCAGTCAAGTTCATCCACACCAAACTCACTCATCCATGTCTTTATGGACCTTGCTTTGTGCACTGGTTTACAGTGATGTTGGAACAGGAAGGGGCCGTCCCCAAACTGTTTTCACAAAGTTGGGAGCATGAATTTGTCCAAAATCTCTTGGTCTGCTGAAGCATTAAGAGTTCCTTTCACTGGAACTAAAGGGCCGAGCCCAACTCCTGAAAAACAACCCCACACCATAATCCCCCCTCCACCAAACTTTACACTTGGCACAATGCAATCAGACAAGTACCGTTCTCCTAGCAACTGCCAAACCCAGACCTTTCCTTTGGATTGCCGGACATGAAGCGTGATTCGTCACTCCAGAGAACACGTCTCCACTGCTCTAAAGTCCTGTAGCAGCTCTTTACACCCCTGCATTTGACGCTTTGCCTTGCGCTTGGTGATGTAAGGCTTGGATGCAGTTGCTCGACCATGGAAAACCATTCCATGAAGCTCTTTACACTGTTCTTGAGTTAATCTGAAGTTTGGCGATCTGTAGCGATTGACTCTGCAGAAGGTTGGCGACCTCTGCACACTATGCGCCTCAGCATCCGCTGACCCTGCTCTGTCATTTTACGTGGTCAACCACTTTGTGGCTGAGTTTCTGTCATTCCCAATCACTTCCACTTTGTTATAATACCCTTGACAGTTGACTGTGGAATATTTAGTAGTGAGGAAATTTCACCACTGGACTTGTTGCACAGGTGGCATCTTATCACAGTACCACACTGGAATTCACTGAGCTCTTAAAAGGTGTGACCCATTCTTTCACAAATGTTTGTAGAAGCAGTCTACATGCTTATACACCTTATGCATCTGTGGCAATGGAAGTTATTGGAACACCTGAATTCAATGATTTGGATGAGCGAGTGAACACTTTTGGCAATATAGTGTACCTGCTGATTTCTTAATAATGGTATCTACATGATACTATACCATCAATATGCTGGTTAACAGTGATGTGTCTCATGCTGGCTGTAGAATGTGTTCTGAAAGCAACACGGTACCACTTTCATATCACTTTTTTTGCCTACTACTACGGCCTGTAGCCTAAACTGAGCATCTGCTAGAGCTGGACAAAAGCATGGTGATTTAGCCAGCAACAAAAGAAGCAATCCAAACAAAAAACATATATACAGAGTTCACATTTTACCATCTTAATGTGACGGGGAGTGAGGTAGCGGACGCATGTGCGGAGGTAAGCGACTTTTATTGATGGCAAATCCAAAATCATGGTCATAACGGTCCAGGGTCAAAGAGCCGATATGTACAGATCGTGGGGTAGACATGACAAACCAGAAACAGACAACAACAGATATCCAAACAAAGCAAACATCCAACAGAGCAAGGACAAAGACCGATACAAAGACAAAGTGCAAACACAGGGCTTAAATACACGGGACAATGAGGGACAGGTGAACACAATCAAGAGCGGAGTAACAACCAAACCAAACACACATGGAGTGGAAGGAGCTAATCGTGACACTTAAAGTGTTGATTGTGCTCATAAACTCTTAGCTAGATGCATTTTTACTGTAGCGATGCTATATGTTAGCTTATAGCATGTGTGGTACAAATCTACTTTCAAGAAGTCAGTTATTCTAGTTCTCTGGGCTGTGTAGCGTCTCGTGCAGAGATAAACAGAGCAGGCAGTAAAGTCAATGGCCAAACCACAGCTAAGCGTTGGTCACAGCTCATTGTGTAGTTTCATAACTTTTGTCAGCACTGAATCTAATAAAATCTGAGTGCTAGTTATGAACATCATGGCCTCTGATAACTTATTTGAAGTAACTGTGGCAGTTGCTAAGCAATGATTGGAGGGTTAAGGAAAATAATGCAGAACTTGGCAGATTTTGACGGGCCCTAATACAGTGACAGCGTTCACAGAAATCCAATCAAACATCTTTCTCATGAAAAATGTGTCATACTAAGCATTCTGTCTCCATGTGGGTAGACCTGTGACACTGTGCCTACAGCCCTGAATACACAACCATGTTATCATAAGGGCACTGTTTGTACATTTAATCTCATGAACAGAGAAAAGTGAAAAAAGAAATCCTTCAAAAACTATTGAGGTCTGGAATTCAGTGTTCTCATAGCTAGTTGTGGTTGGCTAGTGTAGTGGGTAATACCTCTGCCTTCTACGTTGTAGACTGGGGTTCAATCCCCACCAGGGCAAGTACCCTACACTATACTAATAGGCGAGACTCCTAACACCACCTTGGCCTACCTGTGTAAAAAATTATCAAATTGTAAGTTGCCAAATGCCGTAAACATAGTTATGGATTCCTTTACTTAAAACCAAGTGAACAAAACATGCCTACAGTTACACTTATCATGCTGATATCTCATGTTTTATGTGTCAGTATTAAAGCACAAAAACCAAATAATATTAATAAATCATATCAAATCATAGATTCTCAGTATAGAGATTTGATTTTGTTCCCTACAATAATGGCATGTTGTTCTTTGTGGTCTGAGTTGTTTATTGTTGTAAACATTTTAGCAAATTAAAATGACAAAAAAGGGAAAGACTTACTTTATAATGGCTATGACATAAATCAGCAATCATAATATGGTAAAGATGTTAAAAATGATTCCCCAAATGTATCATGTGTGATTTCTTTCATGAAACAACCAACATTATGTGCCAATTGAATAAGACAGTTTCACTAGATATAATGACTCATATAATGAAACAATTAAACATGCCTAGAAATAAACAAAACCAGCTCGGAATATTCTTGCAACAGCATCAGTTTTCACTTGCCAAGTGCCTGATATTCTCTCGCTAGCACAACACAAACTAACATGCCTCTGAAATGACAGTGTCACTGCAGAACTGAGAACGATCCACCACCTGTCAGTGGAGGTCGTATCGTGGTCACTTTCCAGTGATGGATTAGGTAGAGAAAGGCTGATAAACTGTGCAGCAATAGCTAAGCTGTAGTAAGTAACTGTAAACCTACAAAGTGCCTCTATGTGGTAGATGTTTCTGATAAAATGGCCACTGAATGTAGTTACAAGTTAGGTGTACCTAATACTAAAGGCTCATTGTATTCGTTTTATGATTGTCAGAAGTGAAATTAGACTCTCTGAGGTTTTATGTAATTATTAAGGGCTGACAGCCTGACATACTGGATACAGATGCATAATAGTATACAAAAAAAACATAAATGGGGGAGGAAAGTGGGATTAGCACTTTTATTGCATTACGTAAGCATCTTATTCTCAAGAGAAGAGGGCTAATGTACTCTGGGGCGATTCCCATGGGCAGAAGACAAGGATGAGTGAGGTTACGCTCCTCCAGAGGCGCTTTTCAAAGCCAAAGTATAACAACGTGGATCTAACACGGGCAGCATCATCTCAGGCAAAAAGACTCTGAACAAACCAAACCAGACAGTATCCCATACGTGTCAGCAGTCAGAGAGGCGTTGAGGCCTTCAGGGAGCTTCTCCAGAGCATTATTTCTCCTGAGCATCGCCAGAGGATGCCAATTAAGTCATCAGGGTTTCTTGCGTGGTCAGCACTTTTGGGCTGCTATAGTAGCACAAGCTCCAAACAAAGACCACTGCGTACACCCTAACCGTTGGGATGAGATTTTATAAGCGCTGACTCTGCATTGAATATCTAAACACTGACAGATGTCAAGGGGCTCTTTTCCTCTTGGTTTCTGTCTCTGTCTGACAAAGCACCCTTTGCAGTCCATGATGAAATACAATACAAACACTAAAATATATTTCTGAATATATTGCCATATTAACAAAATTTTTTAAATGTATGTGCAAATATTACACATTGAAATGTATCTCACAAAAATAATATGTATGAAAATAATCTTTTCTAATGCACTTTACTTTTTGGAATAGCATTTGAAATGAAACTGCATTCCAGTATTGTAATTAATGAACCTTTAACATGGCAAAAACAAGTGTTGGAGGTACTGATATATTGTGAAAATGCAGTTATGATTTAATATGTGTCCTAACCATACATACATGGTTAATGCAAAACACCAGTCAGTACCATTGAGTTATATCTATAACCTTTGTTGAAACTACATACAATTCAAAAAATAAAATGACGAATACAAACAAATGCATTTGAAAACGATATTTTACAAATGTAGATTTTTTGGCCATTTTCATGCATTGCAAAACCATATTTGCTAAACACAGTTGGAATCTGTTTTGTTTTTCATGTGGGTACGCTGTGGAGGCCTGAGCATGTGAAAGTCAAATGAACTCTGACATGGTGGGCAGACACAGCAGGGGTTTTGTGTTTGTTTTAAAGCTGAAGGGATGTGTGTCTGCATGAATGTGTCTGTATTTTTTGTGTATATTTTCCTGCGGACATGGTTGGTCACTCTGCCTCGCCTTGGGCCCGGAGGTTGGAGGCAGGAATGCAGACGCGTGGGTGTGAGTGGTCAGCGACGGCAACTTGCGGACTTCCACTCTTTCAGTTTGTCATGCTGCTGCCTCGCAAAAACACAACAGTAAAAACATACGTTCTAGGTTTCTTTGGCCACAAGACAGTTTTTGGGAGTGGTGCAAGATTTACAACAAGGCCAGGGACTCAGTGCCCAAGTCAAACATACAGCTAATGGTAATTGGAGGCGGCAGGTATTGAAAAACGTACCTTCGATTTTGGCCCAGCTAGCAGAGGGAGAGTGCTCATCTCGCTCTGTGAGGCAGGCAGTGGGAGGAAGTGGAGCACGATCATTCAGAGCCGTGCTGCGACAGTGGCTTTTCCCTTAATTACACAGGGGAGCGCTGATTGACGGGCTTTGCCCCTGCATGCTGCAGTTTCCGCCCCACGCTTGGTGCCGCCTTGCGGCCGATTGGGGTCAGCTCTGACCCAGCTGGAGAGCGCACAACTAAACTGCCTCCAAATGTCACAGCAGCGAGATGCCAGGCAGCACACAACGACTAACTGCTGAACACAAAGAGGAGTCACAGCTGAACTGAAAAGAGTTTATTCTACCAGGTCTGTGCAAGAGGAAAGACAAATATCCTTGTCAGCACAGCAGGTAACACCAGGGGACATTGTAACTTTAAAGCTGAAGTCTATTTATGACATTTGGGTTGTCTTATGTACCAAAAACAGCCACAGTTCATTTTTACACTGCCATGTTTTTAGCTTCTTTTTTTGTTAATATGCTGTTTTTGTTCATTTTACCATATTGTGATTTCATAATTACCATAAATTCAAAACAGGCTGTTTTTGCAGTGTCGTTTTCGAATATGGACTGTTGGCTGAACAGTAGGGGACAATGGGGCACACCCAAATCACACAAATTACATAAGAAATTTTGAGCAACATGAATCACTTTTCATACCTCTGCAAGCAACCTCTGCTACAAATGAATTGGTTGGCCAAACCCGGCAATAGTGCAAATGTTACAAGTAGCACTATAACTAGTTAATAGCAACAGACTAAGGGGCTAATCGTAATATTGCCAAAATGTCTGATAAATGGATACAAACACAATTAATTCTATGCTGTTTTATGTTGTACACTTTCCAAAATAAATGTTAGTGAAAATAGACAGTGTGTCAAATGTGGCAAATTTATATTTGACCACAAAGTATAACAGCATACTAAAAATGAAAGCTATCACTGCTAAATAATGAAATCTCCATTTTTGTCATTTCTCAGTTTTGAACATAATTTGAAAATGCCTGTAGTTCTATGCATTATATGATCATTTCATGATAAATAGACCAAATGAAATGGCCCAGAATGACTTAGAAAAAAGTCTGGCTCCATTTCCATTAACAGAAAAGTAGTTTTTTTTTCCTTCTCCTGTAAAGTTGTCATTTTGGAGATACAAGGTTTTCTTTTTTTGATTATTTTTACAGTAGAAGGGTTAAGCCTTCTCATTTTGTTTACTTTGGAGGCTTAGTTGTAACAATGCATGAAGACTAACCCCGGTGGACTGTCAGATTGAATGCGATGATGATAATATGAGATGACCAAAGTCACATTCTACTGGCTGTTTAACTGTGTAAACTGTCTATGCTTTAAATAATAAAGCTAATCTGTCACTCCAACTGCCACTATTTCAGCTAATAGACTGTAGGATGCTCTAAACACAGTTGGAGGCAACTGATTTCTTTTCTAAGTCATTGTCATGTACCGAGGCACTCTAAAGCAGGACTGATTAAATTTCCCTTTAATGCAGTGGAGCATAGTGATAAAGCACTTCCAGCTCACCTACAGCTCATCAAATGTTGCCAACTTCTGCTTCAAATGAATAAAGTTTAAACGAAGTGCTTGCAGATGTATTTAAGGACAACAGAAGGCAGCTGGGAGGGGTATTGGATCCGATAATTGGCAAGGATTTTTCTGTTGTTCCATTGAGCCCATCGTCTGAAGCTGGCCATCGCACAGTGATCCATGGGTGATGAAGGGCTAAATGGGTCTATAACTCATTTAGTCAGCCTGCCAAAGCGCAGCAGAGACGGATCCAGTTTCCTCTTTGATGAATGGGTAAATCTCCGTTTTTATGGGAATGGGAGGGGAAAGGAGGGTTTCAGTCAAGCAGGCCTGCGAAATCACTGGACATTGATTTTGTGGCAACGGTAGAGGCGACGTTCGCCTGCTTCCCTTCTGACATGGACATCCCATTGGCTTGTAATGCAGGAGAAGGATGGGACTCATAAGCCAAGGTGATGGCAATAATGGTGATATTTGATACAGTAATATTGTGGTCTCTTGAAAACGTTTTATTGCTCACATTTAAGCAGCCCCGGATATTGATTTACTGAAAGAGAAGCTTTTAGTGCGCTTGCTGTGGGCCCTCAGAAGAAGGCTTGGTTGTGCCATTCCTTCTGATTAATGTTCCTGATACCAGTCTTTTAAGTCTCTGGTTTAATTGTGTGTGAAAAGTGTTAAGTATGACTTTCCCCTTACTGTAAAAGCAAGATGTATCTCTTATCAGGAGATGAATTACTTCGCTGTCTTTTCTTTACAGTCAATGTGAAAAATGTACTTGCCTAGACTGGGGCACTGAGGAATCCAATTGTTATCATCATAAAAAAGCCTATTATTTGTGACAGATATCTCAAGTGCTATTTGTTAATAATGTACACATGGAACCATGGATTTCATCTATTTCCATTGAGTGTAAAAATAGATTTTGACCTGATGAAGTGATCATGGTGTTCATCCATGTGACTGAGCATCACAACCATGCAATGCCTCTAAATTTTCCAGATTTAACTGCAAAAATGCGATCAGCCCTGTTGAGGATGAGTGTGAAAGTGACTATGAGCAATGAGAGGTTTTCCTTTATGTAATTGCTTTATTTCCCTCATGCTGAAGATTCCCTTCCCTGCATCGGAGGCTCAGTGCCTGTGTGCCAATGAGACTGACAGCTTGGAGAATTAGATCTATGTACTCGGGGCTTCTGTCAAGTTCCATTGTGTTTTTCCTTCACTAATGCATTCTTACCATTTCACTGGGGAAGTAATTGGATGTACAAAATGCGAGTTATAGTCCATGGCTGCACATGGGGCTATTGACCATTGTTGCTGTTGTGTCCATGACTACATGTCATCGGCCATCAATGTCAGTAACATTAGCTCTGATGCTTCATGCATAGAGGTCGTCTCTTTCCTTGATTTTAACTCTTAAAATAAGGGGACTCTTTGGAGCGTTGGCCATTGAAAAGCTTTTTTTAGCTCCATAATGAACTTTCAATGGAATAAGAACTTCTTTTGTCCATGAGGGACTGTGAAGAACATTTTTTCAGAACCTTTACAACCACAATGTAAAGGCTCTGTTTTAGTTAAAGATTTTTCCTAGAGCAAGAACCAGTTGGGTACTGTTAGTTTTAAGAGTGAAGGTGACAGTGATGATAAGAACAGGCCAACCAGGCCTGCTGAGGTTCTTGTCAGAATGATTATCATACTTCCCACTAAATAAAAGAGCCAAAAAAGTTTTGTTGGAGTGATGCTATGGTTAAACCACATTTGTGTCCCTAAAGAACCTCTCAATTTGGCAGTTCTTTAAAGAAACATTATTGTAAATGAGATGTGTGAGTGTGGAAAAACCTCCATACTGGTTCCACATATTGTAAAGGCCCTATACCAATTAATGTTTTTTTATTAGAATCATACATTCAAGCCAAGAAACCTTAATGAATCTTTATTTTAGAGAGTGAAAGTGATGCTGAGAATGAGAACATATCTGTTCATAACTGAATGATTGTCATTCTTGGTTCTTTGCAGTCATGCCATAAAAAAGCTACCTTTAGTTCTCTAAAAAATGTTTAATTCATGGTTATTTAAAGAACCATTACTTAAATGAGATGTGTGAATGTGAAGAACCTTAAAACGCTTACAACCTATAAACATATGAAACCAATTAAAGACATTTCTAAGCATCCATTTAACTTTTATTTTTAAGACCAAAAACATTTAAGACTGTGCATTCTTACTCTAATATTGTTATATTGTTTAGCCAAAACTGCTGCTTTATTTGTTCTTTTGGAATGAAGAGACAATAATGTGTCATATTTTTATATCGGAGAACCAGTTCTGTGAGAACTAAAACGTCAAAATGAAAGCTTTAACAGAAGTTACCTACCAAGGAGACTCCAATGCAATATCACTCATTACTCTGACCAACCCATGGCCTCCACCCGTCTTTAAATTGATTTGATGTACACACCTGCTTTACTGCTTTCAGGTGCAGACATTTTGATGCTTCCCTCCTTCATTCCCATTGACACCAGTTTGGTCCCTACTCAGGGAGTTGGCTCTGCCCCTGCTGTCCCTATACAGCAAGATCTGCAAGGGTCCAGACACTGCAAGACCTGAGCATAACAACAAGGTCTCCACTTGTTAGAACACTTTAAATTCCTAAAAACTGTTGTCTTTCAAATTGTAAAGTAGACTGACAATATGAGACAGCTTGCCCAGGCTTGGCTGTCATTATAGCATCCCTTGCAGCAATGCTCAGAACGCAGCTTGCACTTGTGTTGCATTATGAATTACGTTGTGACACATTTTCGAACGCAACAAAGTGTGAAGTGGTGTTTGCGTAGCTCAAAGCATTTGCGTACTTGCATGAAGTATGTGTCCGGCCTAAGAGCGTACTCTCCAGATATGTGTTTAATGGACAGCATCAAGGTCAAGGTTTCTTATCTCTGACATGCAACCAAACCTTGCCGTGCCATGTTGTTTTTGTAAAGTGTGACGCCACATTTGTGTAAGCCCAGCAAAAGAAGAAGATTGTCTAGGAGCAGGCAAAACAAAACAGCCTTGCCTAAATGTCTGTCCACTGCAGTTTACTTAAAACTAAATTAGGCATGAAACCTGCCCTCGAGAACTTAGAACTGTGTTGAACTACACTGGTGGAGTTGTTACCGCTAATCATCAGCCAGCATCCCTTTGTCCTTATTCTAGTGCAATAGACGGATGCTTACAGCCTTGGAAAGTGACAGTGATGATGAAAGAAGGGTAGCCTGGTCTGCTGAGGTTTGCATCAGATTGATCGTTATCCATTCTTGCAATTGTAAGAATGCATCCCAACATCCTTTAAAATAAAGGTCCCAAAAAACGTTCTTTTTATGTAATACCAAAGAAGAACCACCTTCAGTGGCCTGTTCTGTGTAGAACCCAAATGTAAAGAAGAACTATTTTATCTTTTCAACAAAAATCAAACCATCTTGGAAGCAACACTTTATGTCTATTTTCACATCTTGGCTGTAAATATGTCTCAGTATGTCTTAATGTCCTAGGCTAGTATAAAAAATATAATATAAACGAAAACGCAGGCTAACGTTGCTCTGCTTTAAGCTTTAGCCCAGATATAGCCACTTTTCTCACATCTCTGGCAGGACACTTTTCCTCAAAAGTAGAAAAGCTTCTTGTAAATAGTCTCTTAATGTTTGACTTTTTATGGGGCTAAGTCAGCTTCTCCATCGCCAGCTTCTTGTTTGAATTTTCCCAGGGCACCAGAACATAACTGCTTTCAAATGAGAGTTCCAATGAGAAGCTGGAAAATGAGACAGTGACCTCAGGTTCACGACTTTATAGTGTTTGAGAGTTTCTTGTTACAGATGAAATGTATCAGTTTATTGTTAAAACAGAACAATCCGCAGAGCTTTAGTTTGCTGCAAAGGAGGATTATTGTATTTTTACCTAAAAGTGTAATTGGTCAAACTTTATTTGGATGATCCCCTATAGATGATCTATGGCTACTGAAATGATTAACAAACTTTCTGGTGATACTCAGTTGATTATTAACATCAAAAAAACAAAAGATCAACAAAAATCATTTGATCAGTGGTGCTTTTGCACATGACTGTACACAAACATGCTGAGCGTCGTATTTATCATTCAAAGCTGTGAATTTCGAAAAGCCACGGGTTTGTATACATGTGGTTTGTGGGAGTGTATATTGACAATAAACTGGACTGGGCTAAGAACACTGACGCCCTCTACAGAAAGGGCCAAAGTCGTCTCTGAGGCGCCTGAGGTCCTTCAACATCTGCCGGCCTATTCTCAGGATCTTCTATGAGTCTGTGGTGGCGAGTGCTATCCTCTATGCTGTTGCATGCTGGGGAAGCAGGCTGAGGGTGGCAGACACCAACAGACTCAACAAACTGATCCGCAAGGCGGTGATGTTGTGGGTGTGGAGCTGGACTCGCTGAAGGCAGTGTTGGAGAGGAGGACGCTGTCTAAGCTGCAGGCCATTATGGACAATGGCTCCCACCCACTCTACGACACGGTGATGAGACACAGGAGCTCATTCAGTGCAAGACTCATTCTGTCGAAATGACCATGAGTGCCAAAGGAAGTCATTCTTACCTGTAGCCATTAAACTCTATAACTCCTCCCTCAATGTACAATAACTCAGAGGTGCAATAATTTGAACTGTTTTATACCGTATATTTCATATTTATTATCACAACCACTGCCACTTACTGTATTTGTACGAATTTCAACTTGTACATATTGCAAACTTCTCTTTTTTGTCTTAAATTATTAAAGTGTTTATTCTTTTAAATAAATGGTTGCAACTGTAAAAACTGCAATTTCCCTCTGGGATCAATAAAGTATTCTGATTCTGATGATTTTGATTTTAGTGTAATCCTGCTAATAATCATCTTTTTTTACAACGTTATTTTATAATGTTATACATATATTCTGCTATTATCCTAGTATTACATTACTGTCTTGTACTTGAAAATACATATATCTTTTATAGCACCATTAATCAAGAAAACCCTGATGTAGACAAGGACGAATTAGCCAAAAGGAACAATGCATGAAATGCATATTGTTAATGTGCTAATTTTAGCAAGAACTGTCTAAGTGCCAGGACAACATGATCCTCCTTGTGCCCATTTCCCATTTAAACACTTTCTTCTCACTTTCAAAAAAACATTGTCTCCTTAAGAGCACGGCAGCAGTTGATTTCATTTGTGCAACACAAGCTAATATTCCATCACTGCTAACCCTGACCTTTGGAGTGTGAAGCACTTAGCTTTGCTAATTCCAGCTCCATTAGAGGAGCATTCTCTTCTGAAACCGCCTTCTGCCACAAGGCAATAATGGGTTATCTGCTTAGCCTGCTAAATGAGGTATAAAATGAAATGGCACATGATTTGTTTTTCATACTTCGAGCTATTTCTTAAGTAACAGACGACCAAGTTTGGTAAATGAATCAACATTAGCTTGGATCCATGGGCTGGGATCGCTATTGATTCAGATTAATCACAATTAATTCCAATTTACTGTACAGATTAGAAAGTATTGAGGATGACTACAGCATTTTTGGCCACTGTGACTATTAAATATAAAATACTGCCATATAAATACAGAAACTAAGTGACACACACACACACACACACACACACACACACACACACACACACACATATATATATATATATATATATATATATATATATATATATATATATATGTGTGTGTAAGTATTTAATATAGAGAAAGTGAGAGTCCTAACAACCATGCAAGACCTAGTAGACCACCAAAACTGTCCCCATCAGATAAACAGTACTCAAAGCTTTCATCTTTGAGAGAGAAAAGACAACCAAACTCCACTTTTGCTTCAGATCTGAAAAAATCCAGGGTTTCCTGTCTATCCTTCCACTCTGAGAAGACAACGCTATGAGTGAAAGGATGTGTAACTGTAAAGAAGCCATTACTGAGAAAAGCAGAGGAAAAACAGCAAAGTAGTACAATGTGAATAATTTTCAAATTATGTCAATAACTCATAAATGCTATTGTTCCAACAATGTTTGTTCCAACAGCAGCAATATACACTGATCAATTATAGCATTATGATCACCTCCTTGTTTCTATGTTCATTGTCCATTTAACGAGCTCCACTTACTATATAGGTGCACTTTGTAGTTCTACAGTTACAGGGTGTAGTCCATCTGCTTCTCTGCATGCTTTGTTAGCCCCTTTTACCCTGTTCTCTATTCAATGGTCAGGACACGCATGGCCCTTCAAAAAGCAGGTACTGTTTGGGTGGTAGATCATTCTCAGCACTGCAGTAACACTTATGTGGTGGTAGTGCATTGGTGTGTTGCACTGGTCTGAGTGGATCAGACAGCAGTGCTGCTGGAGTTTTTAAACACATCAGTGTCACTGTGACCACTAATGAAGGTGGTCCATCTACAAGGTGGACTGACAAGGTAGGAGTGTCTAATAGAGTGGACAGAGAGTGGGCACAGTGTTTAAAAACTCCAGCAGCACTGCTGTGTCTGATCCACTCCTACCAGCACAACATACACTAACACATCACCACAACGTCAGTGTTGCTGCCGTGCTGAGAATGATGTACCTGCTCTGTGAGGGTCCATGGAGGCCCTGACCACTGAAGAACAGGGTAAAAAGGGACTAACAAAATATGCAGAGAAACAGATGGACTACAGTCTGTAATTGTAGATCTACAAAGTGCACATATATAGTAAGTTGAGCTGGTTAATGGACAATGAGCACAGAAACAAGGAGGAGGTCATGATGCTATGCCTGATCGGTGTATACACACACACACACACACACACACACACACACACACACACACACACACACACACACTTTTCATATATTCAATCATTATTTTTAAAATTTCCAGCATGATGGCATGTCATAATACAGTATATTGACTCACCCATCAAAATCATTAAATTCAGGTGTTCCAATCACTTTCATGTCCACAGGTGTATAAAACCAAGCACCTAGGCCTGCAGACTGCTTCTACAAACATTTGTGAAAGAATGGGTCGGATGAGCTCAGTGAATTCTAGTGTGGTACCATGATTGGATGCCACCTGTGCAACAAGTCCAGTCGGGAAATTTCCTCACTACTAAATATTCCACAGTCGACTGTCAGTGGTATTATAACAAAGTGGAAGCGATTGGGAATTACACATGGTAGACCACATGTATAGTGCGCAGAGGTTGCCAACTTTCTGCAGAGTCAGTCACTACAGACCTCCAAACCTCATGTGTCCTTCAGATTAGCTCAAGAACAGCGTAGAGAGCTTAATGGAATGGGTTTCCATGGCTGAGCAGCTACATGCAAGTCTTACATCATCAAGAGCAATGCAAAGCGTCAAATGCAGTGGTGTAAAGCACCACCACTGGACTCTAGAGCAGTGGAGACATGTTTTCTGGAGTGACGAATCACACTTCCTAATCTGACAATCTGATGAATGACACTGGGTTTGGTGGTTGTCAGGAGAACGGTACTTGTCTGACTGCATTGTGACAAGTGTAAAGTTTGGTGGAGGGGGGATTATGGTGTGGGGTTGTTTTTCAGGAGTCATGCTCGGCCCCTTAGTTCCAGTGAAAGGAACTCTTAATGCTTCAGCAGACCAAGAGATTTTGGACAATTTCATGCTCCCAACTTTGTGAGAACAGTTTGGGGACAGACCCTTCCTGTTCCAATATGACTGTAGTGCACAAAGCAAGGTCCAGAAAGACATGGATAAGTGAATTTGGTGTGGAAGAACTTGACTGGCCTCCACAACCCAGTCCTCAACCCAACAGAACACCTTTGGGATGAATTAGAGCAGCGACTGCGAGCCAGGCCTTCTCGTCCAATGTCAGTGTCTGACCTCACAAATGCACTTCTGGAAAAATGGTCAAACATTCCCATAAACACACTCCTAAACCCTGTGGAAAGCCTTCCCAGAAGAGTTGCAGCTGTTTTATATATATATATATATATATATATATATATATATATATATATATATATATATATATATATATATATAGTCCTGATGCAGAAATAAAAAAAATGTATTACTTATTTTATTAATTACTTAATGAGTAAATGTAATGTCTACTGTATACACATGGAAAAGCACATGCAGTGTTCCTTTGCAGAAGTCTGCAGTAGTGTATTTCTATAGTATTTTAAACATGTATTGTCATCTTGATAATTTGATGTCAGCCATACCATTGCTATGCTAATTACTACTGTGGATGCATTGCATAAATTACGACCATTGTTTTCAAGATGACAGTATAGCTTGTGAAGATATTTTTGCCCTTGACAGACATATTACAGTGTAACATGTTCTCCTGAGCTTCGCCCAGCTTTAAATTACCATGTTTTGTTTTCCTATAGACCTCCTTACATCTACTCAACTTAGAAGACATGTTACTCCACAGTGACAAATCACCATCGCTTCCCATTGTTTGTCTTTCCTTTTTGCTTTCTGCATAAACTGAGAGCAAAACATACTTTTGACCTTCTGGTGGTTTTAGAGATGTTCAAGGTCTTTGAGCAAATCTCTGCACGCCCACACAGTTTTGTGAAGATGATAAACAAGACAAGATGGAGAAATTTTTCACTTTAAATGTGACACTAATGGCATGCTTCACTCCCTGGGCAGCCAGGGGGCTAGCTCAGTCTCCTCGCCTTTAAAATTTTCCGCAAGATCCAATCAGTTCTTTAGCTCCAGTTTGAAAACACTGAACCTCCAACCAGCAGTAGGCCAATCAATACAGCAAAATGGCAGGAGAGTGATGCAAAGTGTAGACTGGACCAATTCAAAAGCCATCATTCTGCAGAGCTATTTTTCCACAGGCCATGCATTTGTAATAATTTGTTTAACACAGATGTCAGGTGCAGGATGAGAAGGTCAATACCAAAGAGTGATGAAGGTTTGATCCCGACATTTTTCCATGTCAGAGAAGGTCTGGCAGGCTTTCAGCCTGCAAAACTGAAAAACGATACAATAACATCTTCACTTGGAGTTAAGAGGTGAAGAGAGACAGACTTGTCAGTATCGAATGGCAACAGCTTTAAAATAGTATTGCAGCTTGTTTTACAATCTCATAACCACTGGCTTGGACTTCTTCCCCCCACCTAACTTTTCTCTCATCTTGAGCAGTGATATTTTGTTTTTATCACCATCATGTTGGCATAACTTCAATTTGCGAATGAGCCAGGGCTACACTCTCAGAAAAAACTATATCTTTAGCCTGCAAACACTGTCACTGGGATGGAACCCTCAAGGGTATGTCTTTAGTACTGTTAAGTAGGAAGATATCATAGTGTGTTGCTTTTATGTTTTGCATTTATGTTTTTAAGATTTGGTACATCCTGTTGCTCAAGCATTCTTATTTTATTTTTGCATTTAAAAAAAATGAAGTAATGAAATAATAAAAATATATTTGTTTCTCATGGAAATGTAAGCTTTTGCTGTCAAAACAAAGCAAAACAAAACAAAACTACAATTTGTAGTTTACAGCAACTGTCCTTTACATTGTATTACATTGGATCAATACAAATGCTCCAAAAGTCCTTGGAATAAAATCCCTTTACATTATCTAACATTAAAGTGTTTTGCCTTTTTCTGCAAGCTTTCCATCCTGGAGGTACTTGTTGTCCTTTGGACAGCGATGAAGTGTAGTTTACCTTTAAGGGACAAAATTGAAGCTTAAGGATCATGTTGTAGGTTGGAGGGTGCATTGCTCCACCATAATATTTCAAGGAACACATTCATAGAATAATAAAAATGTACCTAATTACTGACTAATTTAAAATAATATTTCTTGCCTTTGTACGCCTTTTAATTTGTAAGTAATAATAATTACTGACATAAATATTGCTGCGATCAAACCTTCATCACTCTTCACAACCCTATAACAAAAACCCTGCTACAGGAAATCTGCTGAAAACAACAATGAATTTCATGCTCGTCTAAGCTTGTTTATGCTAATTTATGCTGGTCCAGCATACCAGCATCCAAAACTCAACTTTGTCATTTTTATTATGAATTGTTTTACATTATTTGATTATGGCAGTTGCTCTATGTGTTGTGTCACAATTTCAGGATGTATGAACCAACAGAAATTGTCCAAAATGGCTTGGCGAAAAAACTTGTTACATTAGAAGTTAAATACGTGTTTTGCTTCTTCTGTAAACTTACCAAGTGTTTGTTCCAACTATGATATGCTGATTTTGTTGGTTATTAACACAATAAATTGTATTGTTGCTCATCAGGATACCAGCAATCAAAACAGGTTATTTATTATCATTATATATAATTAATAAGTATTATTATTATTGTTATTATTATTATTATTATTATTATGATATATAACAATAAATAACCTGTCCAGGGTGTATGCTGCCTTTTGCCCAATGACAGCTGGGACAGGCTCCAGCATCCCCCACGACCCAGAAGGAGAGGATGAAGATGTGTGTATAATAATAAATATCATTATTATCATTATTATTATTATTATTTCTTTATTTTTTTTAATAAGCTAAGAATGTAAGTTATGTTTTTCTCAATGGACATATGTAATCAACCAAAGTGGAGGGACAAAAGTGACAAAGACTTAAATTCAAACAATATTTACACACACACACACACACACACACACACACACACACACACACACACACACACACACACACACACACACACACACACACACACCTACACACACACACACACGCATTTGTTTGTTTATGGAGGTTTGACATGTTGTACCCATCTAGCCCCAGTGGCCAAGTGGTATGTACCTGGTCATGTTCCTCAATAGACTTCCATTTAAAATACCTTTTTTTCTGATGGTCTCTATGTCTGTTTTATTATACTAATTTATTTTCCCATACTCCTTTGTTATCAGAGGCATTTCCCATATAGAAATCTGATATATGGCCATATAGTGTATGTCTGATGTCTGATGCATGAATCAAAATATATTTAAAAGCACAAAATCACACCAGAGGCATACATTCAATGACAAAACCTTACATCACATAAAGCTAGTATATATGAATAATATATGCCATCGACATGTGACACGTGTTTTCTATCATATATTGTCTTAAAAATACGTATTACACATGTATGTTTGTAAAAGCTGATCTGTATGGGTTAAAGCATAAAAAGGCACCTTGTTTTTTCCTTGTCTCTTGCTTTTATGTTACTGCTCATACACCACCGCAGAGCAGCAAAGTTTGGCTGTTGTCATGACCACCGAGTCAAAGATGGTGGCATCAGCCAATCAGTGTTGTTTATGCATCAATTCCCTGAGTTTCTAGCACGGCCAGTCATGACTCATGTCCTTGGCTCAAATTTTGGAGCCAGAAGAAAGCTCCCATGAAGAAAAGAAGGAAGGATCCAGGACATGTACGTCTGGGTGTGCATGCACCACTGAACAAATCTCATTGGACTGAATAGCCACTAATGCTAATGACTCTCTCTCCACATCCTACAGTTTCTCTATGCTTCTAATGGCATGGCTAAGTTACAAGATGCTGCACATCATAAATAAACACTGGGGGATGTAATGTACTAAATGTAGAAAACTATAACTAACCATACCATCTCAGCCACGTTGTAGCATGACAGCATCTCCATACACAGGGGTGGTTCAGGGGCTGAGTGACAGGGTTAATTATGCTAAAGCATGTCTCTTATAGTTAGTTTGAAGGAGATGTAGCCTCTGCAGGCTTAGATGGGGCGAGGACCTCATGCACAGGCTGTTATCAGGGGGAAAGTCAGAGGATTAAGTGATGACACATTGAGACTGAGCAGTAATAAAAGACTTGATAGAGATAATGATAAGAATGTGGGGCTTTGCCTGCAGTTGGCACTAAGCTAAGGAAACATCACTTCACATTTATTGATGAGGAACAGACCTGCCCAGTGTGGGCTGACGCTACTGAAAGAGCTTGTTTTTAAAGTGCTAGCATAGTGTTAGCAAACTTAATAGACACTGACATCAGTTTAATTACACTGTGTAAATTGTAAATAAAAACAAAATGCAATGATACAGATCATTTAAACTACATATTTCATGGAAAATAATACAAAGACAAAAAAAAACCCTAAACCGAGATTTTTGATTTTTTTTAAAAATATGCCTATTTTGCATTTGATGCCAACAGCATGTTTAAAAAAGTTGGGACAGGGGCAACAAAAGGCTAGTAAAGTTGTGTACCAAACCAAACCAAACCAAACCAAAGTTGTGAAAAACCCAAAAAACTGGTGGTTGATTGGTACACCACTCTGTGAAAGACTGAGCAGGCAAATAGTGCAACAAAAACTAACATTTCTCAACACATAATAGCAAAGAACTTTTACTTTTCGTCATCTATGGAAATAATATCATTTATAAATTCAAAGATTCCTGAGAAATCTCTGTATGCAAGGGACAAGGCTGAAAACCAGTACTTGCTGGCCATGACCTTTGGGCCATAAGATGGCACTGCATTAAAAACAGACAGGATTCTCCAGTGGAAATCATTGTATGGGATCAGGATCACGTCGGGAAACCAGTGTTTGTGAATCCAGTTTGTTGCCACATCCACAATCGCAAATTAAAACTCTAACATGCAAAGATCCAGGATCCAGAAATGCCACTGCCTTCTCTGGGACCTAGCTCATTTAGGATGGACTGAGTGGAAGTGGAAAAGTAATGCGTGGTTTGACAAATCAACATTTGCGGGCTAAAGACCACTCAGCTTGTTGTCAGTGCACAGTTCAAAAGCCAGTATTCATAATGGTACAGGTGTGCATTGGTGCGCATGGCATGGGTGAACTGCACATCTGTGACGGCACAATTTAATGCTAAATGATACATACAAGTTTGGGCAACAATGCTGCCATCCAGATGACATCTTTTTCAGGACAGGCCTTGATTATTTCAGAAAGATGATGCCAGACCACATTCTGCATGTATTACAACAGTGTTGCTCCATATTAAAGGTGTCTGGGTGCTAAACTGGATTGTCCGCAGTCCAGACCTGTTATCCATTGAAAACATTTGGCGCATTATGAAATGAAAAATACAAAAAAGGAGCCCCCAAACTATTGATCAGCTGAAATCCTAAATCAAACAAGAACTATCACTTTCAGAACTACAGCAATTGGTCTTTTGAGTTCCCAAGCACTTACAGAGGGTCGTTGAAAGAAGAGGTGATGTTTACAGTGGTAAACATGACCCCATCCCAACTGTTTTGGAAGGTGTTGTTGGCATCAAATTCAAAATGGGCATGTGTTCTTAAAAAAAAACCCAATAAAATTCCTCAGTTTCAACATTTAGTATGTAGCTGTAATATTTTTATTTAAATATAGGGTTGAATGATTTGCACATCATTGCATTGTATTGTTATTTACATTCTGCACAGCATCCCAACTTTTTTGGAAATGGGGTAGTCTTTGACACAGTATTGAAAAATGTTCTGTATCACAGTAGCAAATATTTAAAAATTACTCTTAGGGAAGGGGGAAAACTCAGCAATTGCAATAAGGGAATAATGTCATAGGGGATATTCAAAAGCAGAGAGATTATCAGTGGTTTACCAGTAAGGCTAGCATGACTTCAGCTTACATAAATGTTGGTAAAATGTCTTACTGCTGCACCATATCTCAGTAGTGTGGATTATGATGGCAATAATTTCAGGGCCAGTATTTAAAAAAAAAACATCTTTCTTTTGCTTGTTCCCAGTTCAGTTTGATCAAACTCTGAAAATCCTGGCAAGTATTAAGTATCCATCCATCCATCCATCTATTTTCTAATCCGCTTCTCCGTCAGGGTCGCGGAGGGGTGCTGGAGCCTATCCCAGCAGTCTTCGGGCGGAAGGCAGGATACACCCTGGACAGGTCGCCAGTCCATCGCAAGTATTAAGTAAGTAATGCAAAATTTTTTTTACTTGACTTTTTTGTTGTATTTTGTACTTAAACCTTGATGTTTACTGGGTATGTCCTCAGTCTTATATAAAACATCTTATTTTAAAGGGCGCATTAGAACATTTCCTGAGGTCCACTCATATATGTGTTTTTTATGTATGTATATGTATAAGGCCTTCTAGTTCATTCTTTAAATGGCCATTTCTGCCTCCTTTTATCATTTACAATAAAACTGCTTGTTTTTGTGGCTGTGTCTTTGAGATTGACACAGATATTTCCAAATGTTTGGGCACCTGTGATCAAGTTACCTTACATTGCTGTGTGGAGTTTCTAAGTGAAAGTAACTACATACCGTTAGTTTTTGGGGGTGGGGGTGGAGGGGGTGGCACTACAATGTGCAGAAAATGTTCATATTTAAGTTTGCTCTTGTAGAGGATGTGTTCACTTATTTTCACTTAGAATATCAGAAAAGCAGGTAATTTAGCTGAGGACATACAAACCTTTGCATGCTCTTGTACATCTGTATGTAACAGTGCCTCATTCCAAAAGCGATCCAGACTGAAATCCTCCTTGTAATTTCAATGTGAATGGGTGGAGCTACACTACTGTAAACTGAAGAGGCTTATGCAAGTGTATTTTTTGTGACATCACAAAAACAGTGAACTCCAGCTTGCAGCTTAGTTTTGATATATGGACTAATATATACTGATTGCTGTATGGTATGTTTTGAAATATTAGCAATGTTTCTACACACTTAACCCCTTAAAATCTCAGGCTTATTATTCAGTAACTACAGGGATTACAATGCAAACTGGTTGAACTATTCTTGAGTTATAGAAGTATGTATTAAAACTTTTGGCCTGCCAGCAAGAGTTAATATAAGTATTTAATGTTAAAAAAGTGAGGAATGTTTAAGAGGAAAGTCCTTTAACACATTTAACACAACTCACCACAAATGTCTCCAACATCCAAGAAAAGTTGGAGGGTTTATCAAATATCCTGCAAATGTACTGATGATTTCTACAGGGTGCCTTTTTCCATCTGGCCCCCAGTTTGCAGTTTGGCTTTCAATAGTGCACAAAAGGCCAGCACAGTGTCAAAGCCAGTGGACACCAGAAAGAGGTTCTGTGCAGAAGATGAAACTGTATTCATGGCCTCTGGACCATGGCCCTGAGAAATCATGCTTTTAATACTTCAACTGCACGGCTACATCTGTAGAAAAT
This sequence comes from Pygocentrus nattereri, assembly GCF_015220715.1. NCBI lineage: Eukaryota > Metazoa > Chordata > Actinopteri > Characiformes > Serrasalmidae > Pygocentrus > Pygocentrus nattereri. The sequence continues at coordinate 9,590,568 of NC_051224.1, forward strand.
TAAATTCTCGCTCGCTGTCTGAAGTTCTCCATCAGCAGCTACATACACACACACACACACACCTATACTTGTAATTATCTCTTAAGGGGGACACCAGTCAGGGACATGCTATTCGGGGACACCACTTTCCCGTGGTCCTACAGACATGAAAAAAATCATGCAAGTATAATTAAAATTAAGAAACACCAAGATCATCTCAGATTTTTGATTTAACCAAGTAAGTTTCCCAGTGTGTTCTGATTCTGCCAAATGGGGACTTGGGACTAAATTTGCATAACACAGAAATTCTGTGATTATTATAACTTCCTGAGGACGGTACTTGGGACCGAATTTGCATACACACAGATCAGTTAAATAACATCAGGGGGACATTTAAAATCATTAAACTCCAAATGTAACTCAAAATATTTGTAGTTTCTTTAAGTGCATACACAAGACAGCCATCTTGGTTTAACAAATTATTCCTTTTTTTTCCAGTCAAATAAATGTATTTTGTATTCACATAACACAATCCTAGTCTATAGCACTGTGATTTAGTCTAGAGCGCTTTAGACAGTTTTTAGCTTCAATGGACAAAGAACTACTACATGCCCATATACCATTTTCACTGCTCTACAAAACTTGAACTTATTTTTGTCCTTTTAAATTTAGAACACATGAAAGCAACAATGCGATTGTGAACAGTGTGCCAAAACCTTTTTATTTTTTATTTGGAAAAGTCAGCTCTTACACGTATACACCAATCAGATATAACATTCTGACCACCTCGTTTCTATGCTCATTGTCCATTTTATCAGCTCCACTTACTGTATAGCTGCACTTTGTAGTTCTACAGTTACAGACTGTAGTCCATCTGTTTCTCTGATACTTTGTTAGCCCCCTAAACACTGTGTCTACTCACTGTCCACTCTATTAGACACTCCTACCTTGTCGGTCCACCTTGTAGATGTAAAGTCAGAGACGACAGCTCATCTGCTGCTGCACAGTTTGTGTTGGTCATCCTCTAGTCCTTCATCAGTGGTCACAGGACGCTGCCCACAGGATGCTGCCCACAGGGTGCTGCCCACAGGACGCTGTTGGCTGGATATTTTTGGTTGGTGGACTATTCTCAGTCCAGCAGTGATACTGAGGTGTTTAAAAACTCCAGCAGCGCTTCTGTGTCTGATCCACTCAGACCAGCACAACACACAGTAACACAACACCACCACGTCAGTGTTACTGCAGTGCTGAGAATGACCCACCACCCAAATAGTACCTGCTCTTTGAGGGTCCATGGGGGTCCTGACCACTGAAGAACAGGGTAACAGAGTATCAGAGAAACAGATGGACTACAGTCTGTAACTGTAGAACTACAGAGTGCAGCTATACAGTAAGTGGAGCTGATAAAGTGGACAGTGTGTAGAAACGAGCAGGTGGTCAGAATGTTATGCCTTATCAGTGTATTTACATGTTTTTCAAATGAAATAAACAAAAAAAAAAATACAAATTGTGGCTCAAATCTCTCTTGTAAGCCACAACGCAATTGTGAACATAGAATTTGACACTCTGCCAATCTCTGTTTTTAAGCGCTGAAGGCTCAGCTCTTTTGCACTGTTCGCAAGGTAGCTTCCCTGGGACACGGCATGAACTGATAAAGTTTTTCAGGTGTGTTTCCACGGCCTGGATCTCAATCACTTCCCAAGCTTTTCTTCTTTTCTGTGCATGTGTTTTACCTAAGTATGAGAAATAAATATTATTATAAAGGAAAACACAGAACAGTGATTAAGTAAATAGTGAATTTGTTGAACTGTTTCAATCATGTTGTTGAACTCTCACAAGAAATTATTAAAATTATTTTGTGTGGACATTACATTGGTATTTAAAACTTCAGATGCAAGCATAAGAACCGCTGATAATCATCACTCACAAATGTTAATAAGACAAACAACAGCAAAAGAACAAAGTATACTAGGAGTGTTAAAAATCAATTTTCTGACAATTTGTGGCTTTAAAATGATCTGCCAGTTTAGTACCCCGTATTAACACTGTCTGGCCATTTTATCAGTAATCATACTATACAGATGCATTACATATGTGTACCATTACTAACTGTAGCTCACACGTTACTTGAAAAGTCAAGCTGTGGTGTTAGAGATCATCACACAATTACAGGAAGAAACGATCAGAGTCATTTCAACAAACTCAAACACACACAGAAACGTTCATGTGGGATGAGGTCAAATGGTGAGAGAGATTAATAGATCTATGGATTAGATGTAAATGAAATGAAATGCTGATTATTTTGTCCTGTAATTGTGTGATGGTCTCTAACACTGCAGCTTGATGCAGGAGCAGAAACACCGTGGGCCATCTGCTGTGAAGGAGAACTACACTTTCCTCAACACTTACACTTTTCCTTAACTACCCAAATCACAATCAGACCTAATGAGCATTTCTGTTCATTATCTCATCACTCTAACATATAAAAACCAGTCAGACAGTCTCAGGTACATATTAGCAGCTTGTGTCTATTACATTACTTTGTGCACAAATCAAAAAACCAAATAACGCATGTTGAGTTAAAAAGGAAACATGACCACGATTAAAAGAAATGAGGGAACGATTTAAGAAATCGTAACCACAAATAAAAGAAAAACGTGTGTACGAACTGCAAAATGTTCTCTCAAGTTTATTTTTTTTCCTCCGTCCCCTCCAGGGCTCCATAATATATGGAAACTATGCTGCAAGAACAGCCAGTTTTGAATTCAGGTTCTGCATCACAGGAACCAACCTATTCAGCTTACTGCCTATTTACACTGAGGTTCTAAAAAGTCTTTCACTTCTGAATGAGGTGCAAAGCACAATCTAATCTGAACAGAGATAACTGATCATATTTCAATCTTAGAGGCATAGAAACAAAAACCTGTTTAATTTTGTTTAAAAGAAAGAGGCTGGGTTGGGAAATGGTCATGTAGAAATGATTTTGACCACTCAAGTAATAAGTAGACCTCAAGAAAAGAAAAAAAACAATTAAATGTGTCATATAGTCCGTTTAAGCAATGAACAGTGGCAAAAAATTATATAAAATCTGTTTACTGTGGTCACTAAAACATGAGGTTTAGGCGATTTAACTTCATATCTTTATTTTGTGTTGAATGACAATTTTATTTACACTAGATTACACTATTCCTTTAATTAATTCAGTGCAAAAATGTAAAAGACAGATAATTTAGAAGATGTTCCTGTTTTTCTGATGACATGTAATCAGGTAGGAAATACAGTGAAATAGTGTTCTGCCTGGCTCTGCCATTGTTGCTGCTTAGTGAGTTTTGTTTCCACAGCTACAGTTTTAAGAGAGAATTTTTTTCAGCATAGCTTTCATACCAACTGTTTCATTTTACTTGTCATACCAGTGACCCTGACCTATGCCAATGCAACAGGCACAGCAGTGTTGCTGTGTACACCTATCGGCCACTTTATCAGATATCTGTACTTGATAATGATAAGGTATGTGGTCCTAACAGGCTCAGAACTGCTGCAGACTCCATCATTCTCTATCACTTCAGGACTTTTATTTAGATCCATAACTTCAAGGTTGCTTCTCTCTGTAACACCCATGACACCTGAAGATGTGCTATGAGGGACAAGATTAGAGGGGGTAGCTTCATCCACAGAAGACAGACACCTCCATTTCACTGGTTTACGGGAGGTACTACTCTCTGAACTACTTTTGTTCCCTTCATCTCTAGAGTCAAGGACGTACTCCTCTCCACTGTCTAAAGTAGAATCAAATAGCTCATCTGAATCTTCAGGAACAAACCCTCTCATCTAAAAATCAATATTACAAGGGTAATTTTTGAAATGCATCAGAACATCAGAAATTAAAAGGCAAATTCATAAACCAAGCCTATATGACAAGTATTTGTCTCCTGCATGATTTTCTGAATATTTACTTTTTTCATGGATTGCTGAAAGACACATGACTACTGAATTGGGATTCCAATATAATATACACCATATTGCCAAAAGTATTCAGTCACCCATCCAAATCATTGAATTCAGGTATTCCAATCACTTCCATGGCCACAGGTGTATAAAGCCGAGCCCCTAGGCCTGCAGACTGCTTCTACAGACATTAGTGAAAGAATGGGTCGCTCTCAGGAGCTCAGTGAATTCCAGCGTGGTACCGTGATCGGACGCCACCTGTGCAGCAAGTCCAGTCATGAAATTTCCTCACTACTAAATATTCCACAGTCAACTGTCAGTGGGATTATAACAAAGTGGAAGCGACTGGGAACGACAGCAACTCAGCTACAAAGTGGTCAGCCACGTAAAACGACAGAGCGGGGTCAGCGGATGCTGAGGGGCATAGTGCGCAGAGGTCACCGACTTTCTGCAGAGTCAATCACTACAGACCTCCAAACTTCATGTGGCCTTCAGATCAGCTCAAGAACAGCGTATAGAGCTTCATGGAATGGGTTTCCATGGCCGAGCAGCTGCATCCAAGCCTTACATCACCAAGTGCAATGCAAAGCGTCAAAGGCAGTGGTGCAAAGCGTCAAAGGCAGTGGTGGTGTGGGGTTGTTTTCAGGAGTTGGGCTCAGCCCCTTAGTTCCAGTGAAAGGAACTCTTAATGCTTTTAGCAGACCAAAAGATTTTGGACAGTTTCATGCTCCCAACCTCGTGGGAATAGTTTGGAGATGGCCCCAAACTATTATGCATATACAAAGAAATATTTTACAAGAATAAAATTACACAATTCTGAAAAGAGCTGTGAATTTGTTTCTAGTTTTGTGCCATACTACCTGACGTACAAATTATGGAAGATCTAGGATGTCTAGTAAAACAGTCACTACATTCTGCAGAATGAACATCATACCCATGTTCAGTCTCAGTGATTCTAGTGTCAAAGTATGGGCATGACTTGGCTCACTGCAAGAGGCATTGGCAAAAAGGAATTCAGTGGTGTATTTGAGAATTTCACAGGAGGATATCAGCCCAATCAGTTTAGAAGTAAACCTGGTGTTCAATTTGATCAAAGAGCAACAGAACAGGTGAAAATACAAAATCAAGCATACTTACGTCTAAAGAAAATGAAAATTAGATATGGAATGCCCCTTAGTCAATACCCAGACATAAATTCCACTGAGATATCATATTAAGTCAACTAAAGATCAAAACTTTTACCCCTTTCTGTAAAGAGCATTTACTTTACCTTATTTGCACAGATTGATGGAGATATGAGGTGTGCGAAATATTTCATGAAGCTCTATTTTAACTGCTGAAATGTTAAAAACTTCTCCTTTCACGATTCCAGATTGTGATAAACATCCTATATTATGTCACAGTTTGCCATAGAAATTAGAAGATATAACAAAAATAAATTTTTAATAATAATAAATTTATGACTACATCTGAATATTGTGAATTTTTTCCCTCATCTTGCTTGGTGTGTAATAACCTTAACATGTGCTCATAGCACGACATTGCAGTGGCAGTGAGAGTTTGTTAAATAATGGCTGTTGTGTGTCTATGGCCTGCAGCTTTTTTAATGTTTTGAAGTTCACAATAGCGTTACTGTGTGTCTTTAACATTGCAATATACTGCATATACATTATACTGGCACATGCCCATAAATTAATTGAAATTTTAAGCTATGAATTAATATTCTAATGAAACTTATCTGCATTGGAATGAATATGAAATACTTACTAGAATACTTCTAGTCCTTCTTAATTTAGGTACACGCGCATGCTCGTCATCAGTATTTCCAGACGAAGAACTCTTCAATAAAAGAAGAAAAACATACAACATTGTTGAGGGAGTTGCAGAGTTAAATCAATGTAAAAAAGAAGCATGCTCATAACATAGTTAAATTGTCGGTAGATTTAATACTGTATGGAATGATTTAACTTCAGCCTGTTACATTTGTGCAACTAAGACTGGGAAGGTGCATTGATATGAGAGCCTATATTACGTTCTAACATTTCTTCTCAGAATTGTATGAAAGTTCATTCATTCTGAATTGTTAGTGTGCTATACTGTAATTAGAAACTTCTTGTCATTCAAAAGTTCAGCTGAGCCCATGTCCTGATTACAACTTCAGAAAGCTTTTAAAAACTAATGACTTTTAAAGAAATGTACCTGCCCAGAACTGCTGTTGTTGCTGTGATCCTTCAGAGGCTCTGACTGATGAGATATAGGGGTGACCCATGCAATCTTCTCAGGATTGGAATTTCTCATCTGTAAAGTTCAAATGTACATGACTACGAGAGACTTGAACATGAATAGGTAGAACAGGTAGCAAGAAGGAGTCTTGACTATGACAGTGGCTAATGATTCTCTTTGACAAAACAGCAAAACTGTGTCCTACTCTGTCATCTGTAATATTATATATTTTAGAATTAAAATGTGAGATAATGATAAAACATACTTTGCAAAGCCCAAGGTATGCTTAAAATCCTACACAATTTCAGTATTGAGTATATAACTTAGGCTGACAAGTATACACACACAAGTTAGTCAAGTATGAAAATGACCTTAAAGTAAGCAAAATCTGTACTGTGCCCTAAGAAGCACTTGTAGAAAATTCAGAGTTGGTGATTTTCATGCCTAACAAACACTTGTGAATAACCACAAGAGACTTACCTTATCACTTGCTGAGGAACATGCAGACAGAGCAGGTCTGGACTGCAATGGCAGACAGTCCTCTTGAGCACTGCTCTCTGAAATTGTGTCCTTCTTAGACCTCTGCAAATATATGGTACAATTTTACAAAATCATGAATTAGTACACAACTGAAGAGATGCTATGCAATTGAACAAAAACCCCTTTAAGAATATTATCCTTTAGACAAGAATGAGAACAATCAAAAGGCTTCAACTCCATACTTTAAACAGATTTTCAGAAAGTAGGTGGTTAAATCTTGGCCCGTCATGATCACTTTTGTCATACAAATAATAGTGATTAATGATTTAATTGTTCACTGTATGCAAGCCAAAAGTAGCTGAATTAGCTGATTAACCTGTGTTTGCTTAGTAGCTAAATAATAAACTACACTGTTGTGTGCATATACATACTCACAAGTGTCTACAGATTAATAAGTTATGAAAAGAATTATGAGTAGAGTTTTTCCCACAAAGAACTAAATCATCAAAACGAATTTTGCCATCATACATGCTAAAAACTTTAGAACTAGCTGCACTGTTAACCAAAACAAACATTACTCACTCTAAGTCATAACTGTTTTCATAAGCCTCATAATGTCATCAAGTATATTTATTTCCTCACCACAATGCACCCAGTTCAAATTCTGCTTTTTGTAACAATGACTGTGAAATCTAATGACTTACATAATTGTGATCATGTCAAATAAATTTAGCGTTTATGTAATAACTGTGACAAGCTTACATTAATGAGGTACATCAATAGTTCCATTCAACAACAGTGAATACAAAAATTTAAAAAAAAAATGAATTCAAGGTCAAAAATACTTTGAGGACGCCTAACACACTTTATGACCGTCTAATTATCACAGCTCAAGATATACTTTTCCCCTTTGATTTTCTAATTCTACATATACTGTAAAGATGCTAAATTCAATTTCAACCTTGTTGGCAATTTTCAGATCTAAGAAACACTTGGGAATGACCACAAGAGACTTACTTGATCACTTGCTAAGGAACAAGCAAACAGAACAGGTCCTGATTGCAACAGCTGATAGTTCTCTTGAGCACTGTTTTCTGATATTGTGTTCTTTCCAGTCCTCTGTAAATATATGGTACAAATAGACAGCAAGTGTGACCAAAGTACAAGAAATGCTACGTAATTTAAAGATAAGTTCTCTGTTTATGTATAAAAATATTGACACTTTAGAATCACAATGAGACAAATCAGAAATCTTCAGCTCCAGACATTGACCTGGATTATCTGCTGGATTTTCATCTTTGGTTGGAATAAAATTGGTCCTTAATTACATAAAAAATGTATTTACAAACAGTAAACAAGATTAAGAAACTGAATTCTAAAACTTACAGACTGAGGTAAAAGATTTCAACATTAAAATCAGACATTTAGACAGGCTTTATAATGCTTACATCTGTCACTCAAAGTGCCTATGCACATTAAGGCCTAAACATTCTTTGTGAGGACGCTTAACACATTTTGTGACCAGGACACAATTCAAAGACAGACTTCCTATATACACATAACACTTCTATTACATTGGACCAAACATAAAGCAGAAGACATGTTACAACTTTGCAAAACTCAAACATGCACTGAGATATGCAAATGTAGTGTTTCCTCACTGCTTACACACATTAAGGCCTAAACATTCTTTGTGAGGACGCTTAACACATTTTGTGACCATGTGACTTGTGGGGACACTATCCTGGCTGAGAGTATTTTCCCAACATCTCTCTCATTTACACATATTTAACCAAAGCCTGCATCGTGGGGACTCCGTGAAGTCATCACATACAACAAACATAACTGACAAAATATGATGTTCTGGAACTTCCAAACTTGCTCACGATATACTTTTGCCCTTTCATTTTCTAATTCTATATATCATAAAGCTACACGTATCAAAGTTGGCTATTTTCATATCTAAGGAATACCTGTCAATGACCAAAAGAGGCTTACCTGATCACTTGCTGAGGAACAAGTAGATAGAACAGGTTCTGACGGGGATGGTGGCTGATTCTCTTTGATGTTACTCTTGGAAACTGTGTCCTCCCTGATTTGTTCAAATATGGTACATTGAGAAATTAACCAAGAAATTCAAAGATAGACTTCATATACACATAACACTTCTATTACATTGGACCAAACATAAAGCAGAAGACATGTTACAACTTTGTAAAACTCAAAACATGCACTGAGATATGCAAATGTAATGTTTCCTCACTGCTTACACACATTAAGGCCTAAACATTCTTTGTGAGGACGCTTAACACATTTTGTGACCATGTGACTTGTGGGGACACTATCCTAGCTAACAGTATTTTCCCAACATCTCTCTCATTTACACATATTTAACCAAAGCCTGCATTGTGGGGACTCCGTGAAGTCATCACATACATTAAACATAACTGACAAAATATGACGTTCTGGAACTTCCAAACTTGCTCACGACATACTTTTGCCCTTTCATTTTCTAATTCTATATATCGTAAAGCAACATGTATCAAAGTTGGCTGTTTTCACATCTAAGGAACACCTGTCAATGACCAAAAGAGGCTTACCTGATCACTTGCTGAGGAACAAGTAGATAGAACAGGTTCTGACGGGGATGGTGGCTGACTCTCTTTGATGTTACTCTTGGAAACTGTGTCCTCCCTGACCTGTTCAAATATGGTACATTGAGAAATTAACCAAGAAATTCAAAGACAGACTTCCTATATACATAACACTTCTATTACATTGGACCAAACATAAAGCAGAAGACATGTTACAACTTTGTAAAACTCAAAACATGCACTGAGATATGCAAATGTAATGTTTCCTCACTGCTTACACACATTAAGGCCTAAACATTCTTTGTGAGGACGCTTAACACATTTTGTGACCATGTGACTTGTGGGGACACTATCCTAGCTGAGAGTATTTTCCCAACATCTCTCTCATTTACACATATTTAACCAAAGCCTGCATCGTGGGGACTCTGTGAAGTCATCACATACAACAATCATAACTGACAAAATATGCCGTTCTAGAACTTCCAAACTTGCTCACGATATACTTTTGCCCTTTCATTTTCTAATTCTATATATCGTAAAGCTACACGTATCAAAGTTGGCTGTTTTCACATCTAAGGAACACTTGTCAATGACCAAAAGAGGCTTACCTGATCACTTGCTGAGGAACAAGTAGATAGAACAGGTTCTGACGGGGATGGTGGCTGACTCTCTTTGATGTTACTCTTGGAAACTGTGTCCTCCCTGATTTGTTCAAATATGGTACATTGAGAAATTAACCAAGAAATTCAAAGACAGACTTCATATACACATAACACTTCTATTACATTGGACCAAACATAAAGCAGAAGACATGTTACAACTTTGCAAAACTCAAACATGCACTGAGATATGCAAATGTAGTGTTTCCTCACTGCTTACACACATTAAGGCCTAAACATTCTTTGTGAGGACGCTTAACACATTTTGTGACCATGTGACTTGTGGGGACACTAGGCTAGCTAACAGTATTTTCCCAACATCTCTCTCATTTACACATATTTAACCAAAGCCTGCATTGTGGGGACTCCGTGAAGTCATCACATACATTAAACATAACTGACAAAATATGACGTTCTGGAACTTCCAAACTTGCTCACGATATACTTTTGCCCTTTCATTTTCTAATTCTATATATCGTAAAGCTACACGTATCAAAGTTGGCTGTTTTCATATCTAAGGAACACCTGTCAATGACCAAAAGTCACCTGATCACTTGCTGAGGAACAAGTAGATAGAACAAGTTCTAACGGGGATGGTGGCTGACTCTCTTTGGTGTTACTCTTGGAAACTGTGTGCCATTATTGTTTTCCACATCAAATGGATGCTCTCTCTCGTCCACTAAGCGAGGAACAGGAAGCTAATATTCTCATTTACCTCCAATATATCATATCTTTCCCACTTTAGCTAGAACGTGATATTACTCAGGAGACAAACTTGTTGATTGTCTTATTTACCACAGGACTGATCTCAATGCAACCACATGACATCACAGTGTGACAATGAGGGCCTAGTCATACAGGAACTTTGCCTATTTGCCATATTCTTTTATAATAAACATTTCTTTCTTGTTTATATATAATAATTTAATAGCACTGTAATATGCATAATAGTATTTTAATAGTATTGGATATGTACACTGTTGCAAGTATTAACAGCCTGGGTTCCCTTAAATTTTCCTACTCGTTACTTCTCTGTGAGAAAGCAAACAGTAGGTTTAAAGATTGAGATTTAAGTTTTATTACAGCCAATCAAAAGTACTGCAACATGCAGAATTTAACTGCTCTTGTTCTTTCAGCTCTAGAAAACTGGAGACTCTGATGTACAGAAACTACGTTTTTAAGAAAAACAGCTGATTTCAGCCCTGCAGTGCAGGAAAGGCACTAGATTCACACAATTACTAGCTGATTAAAACATGTAAGGGCTCCCCAGTAAAACATCTCAGCATGTTGTTCTGTTTGTCTGATCTGCTGCAGAAAGTGCTCAGAACTACAGGTCTGCAGGACCACCTCTCAACCAACACCAGCACCATGCCCTCCCCTCCCCCCACTGCTGACCTGCTCTGCTCTCCCTGCGCTCTCTCCCCTCCCCCCACCCCCTCCCCCCACCGCTGCTCTGCTCGCTCTCTCGCGCTCTGCCCCTCCCCCCTCCTCCCCACTCTGGGCGAAACCCGGGCAGCGAGGCTGTAACAGCGCTGCGCTCCGAACAGAGTTCGGCTCTTTCCGCCTGTCAGTACTTACGGCGGAAATACCCGAAGTCATACACGATTTTATGATTGGTTGGACTCTGCAGAATCTGCCTAGCAACCAATACGCACTTTGACTTTGGTCGCATTCGGGCCACAACTTTTAAAGAAATAAGACAGAAACTTCATCTGTGAAGTTTTATGAAATGTAATTACATGAAAACAGACATGAACTGATTATATGAATTTCCGCGGGGAAAAGCCCACTAATCACACAGATTTTAAGTCCAAACCCAGCTTAGATGGTCTTGCCAACCGATTTAATGGGGAAAAGGACATATGATAATGCCTCATATGAATTGGTGACAAATGCCAACAAAGTGTTTTTATTACACAGACAGGAAAATTTGCCCGTGTAGGGGAAACAGAAGCGTAGGGAATACGTGATGTTACCTTACAGCAGTGCGTCTAAAAATATGTTTAGCGTCTAAAACGCTGTTTAATAGTCGCCAAACTCGCCGGTGTAACTGAGCTGTCAGCGAACGCTCCGAGGCTCCGAGGCTGAGCTGTCAGCGCTGCTCCTCCGCCCCTCCCTGCCCGGCTCGCTCCGCTAGCCTAGCCTAGCCTAGCCTAATTAGCAGCGTTCATTCGGGAAACTAACGCCTAAGAACCGAATTCCATGTCCTTTCCCGAGTCTTAAGGATAAACAAACGTCTTCAAACACACAAAAAAACACAAACCAGCATAAATAGCGAATTCCTTACCTTTCTGTCCGTTTGGACGAAGCAGAGAAAATCACCAATTAGCCACACAGCCGTGCAGGAGGAAGCGAGGCAGGATGGGAAATGTAGTTTTCGGCGAATTCCTGTCGTAGTGTTCACGGACCAAGAGAGCAGCTTCAAAAAACTACAACGCCATTTTAAAACTTCAGAATGTGGCTTTCTCGCGCAGCTGCGTTAGCTGATTTCACTCTTTACAAACACGTTATAAAAATGCAAAAATGCATGGATATACTCTGAAAAACTGTAGAACTATGACTGTAACTCACATTTTACGAATTATTAGCTTTACTGCTGCACAAAAATAAGTAGCTGTACTGACTTACTGAATGCTCAGCATGTTAACACTATTACACATAAAACACGATTAAGTTAACAATTCTGTTAGACTTAATAATTACTCTATATAGATTTTATGTTGTAATATACATTAGGAATGTACTATACATGTTTATCAGACCAAAAAACTGGACATTTTGTGGGAATTCATATTACCTTCACAGCTGAACATGTTCGTTTTAAGCGCTAGGTCTGTTTACCTACTAGTGCGCATGCGCAGTGTTCCCCTCAGGGCGGATTTGCATAAATTAGACTTGCATAGTGTGTTAAGCGAGCGGGCGTGGCCCCATCCCTTGCAAAACCAGCTCCAGACTACAGAGGCCGCTGTGGAGCACAGCTTCACACACACACTTCGGTTCCAAACCTTCCTCCTGGGCTTTAGCTAAATCAAGCGCGAGGCACCTAGTCATACCCTCTGCTACACGTTTTAAGGGGTCTCCCTCATGGGGACCATGGTTTTTGTCCCCATAACGTTTTGCGTCCCCATTTGGTTGGTGTGTAAACAGGGTTGTGTCCCCATGAAAATAGGAAAACAAGTCCACACACACACACACACATACAAACATGGTGAAAAGAACAACACAATGACACACACACACTGATCCTGCAGTCTGTTTTTATGTCAACCTTTAGAAATATGACTTGTAAAACATATAGTACAACCTTTAAAAGTTATTAATTTTCAGCGTCAGGAAAAAAATAAGAAACACATGTGACAGAAAATGACAGAAGCCTCAACAACCATATATAATGTCATTTTTCCAGTATGTAGTGCATCCACTCTTTGTCTTAATTCCAGCTTCCACTGTTTTAGTAGACTTACTTTCAGTTCCTCTAAAAAATCTGTAAGGATCCTTTTCCTGAACACTAAAGTTTAGTCTTACAAGTTGGCTGCATTTTCAGCTTCATACGATTCAAAATTCAAATATTCCCAAACACATTCAGTGATGCTGAAGTCTGGACTCAGGGTGGACAGTCTAAGAATGCTAGCAGCTACTTTGCTTGAGTCTATTTCTTTTTCTCAGCTAAAATCCTTTCTTTTTCCATAGTGTTAAGTTATATTCCTGCAGTGAAAGGATGGACAGAAACACCTGTGGGGTTTTTCTTAGGTCTGAATCTAGAGTGGAGTTTTAAGCCATCTCTTTCTGTAGGCAGGTGGAGTATCTTATGTTTAAACTTATTGGCAATATCTTCTAACAAATGAGAAGCTTGTACTTAATAAATGTTTTGTCTGGAAATTAAACAAATGACGGATGTGCTCTAACTTTTGCACAGTTCTGCCTCATTGGTCCATCTTGCAGAAGTAAAGTCATATGCAACAGCTCATCTGTTGCTGCCTGGCTTGTGTTGGTCATCCTCTTGTCCTTCGTCAGTGATCACAGGATACTGCCCACAGGACACTGTTGCTCAGTTCAGCAGTGACACTGAGGTGTTTAAAAACTCTGTCTGATCCATTTATACTAGTGCAACACTCACTAACACACCACCACTACATCAGTGTCACTGCAGCGCTCGGAATGTTCCTCAACCCAAAAAATGCGGCTCTGTGGTGGTCTTGTGGGGGTCCCGACCAACGATGAAAGGGGTAAAGGAGAGCTAATAAAATATGCAGATAAACAGATGGACTACAACCTGTATTTGTAGAACTACAAAGTGCTCCTATGTGGTGGGTGGACGCGTCGCATTCGTGGATAATGAATGATAGATACAAAGTAGGTGTGTAGTTGGGAAGAATGCTTGAATACTAGTGGCTGAATCATAAACACATTGTCTTAAAAGCTTTTTCGTAATGTTTTTCAGGACAACTAGGTGTGTCAAACAGTAAAAATAATCATGATTAATTGCATTCTTTTGTATTATTCACAATTAATCACATTTGTATATATCCTCAAATTTGACCCTGAGTTTTTTTTTTGGTTTATTTAAAAAGCAGTGTAATAGCCATATGAGAGGTCAAAGTGAGCTATATCAGAACATATTCATTACTTTCAACAATTCAATAATGTTATTAACATTATGCGAATCACATAAATGCAGGGCGAATTTTAAAACAAGGTAAATAAGGTTCCAGTTTTTGTCAGCAAGAGCAACAGTGGCTAGATATTCCAGTTGCTATGGGATTACGTCTTGTTTCGAGGAGATCTGGAGTTTTCCACTTTGCTGTTGCTTTTGTTTCCCCCTGCAAGCATTGTCAAGTGTAATCAGTCAAAAATGTCCTCCAGTGCTAACATTACTCATATTGCTGATATTGCCATGTCAGTGCTGTGTTTGTCTTGTGGATGATACTTCGGCATCAGTATAGTTTGTTAAACAAAATTCATGACTTGACAGTAGCTGGAAATAACTTCGGTTTTATAAAAAAAACCAAAAAAAAAAACATGATTTGAACATGCGATTTAAAAGATGCATTTGAAAGAGAGAGCTCCAGTAACAGCATGTGTGAAAAAATAATAATACAGCCTGTGTTTCAGGCTAAACCTGGGTTTTAAGCTAGAACCATGGATGGAGTTAAACTAGGACAATGTGTCAAAAGATGTTCTGCATTAATAAATTATCTGGTTAATGTTAACTTTAACACATGCATAAAAGGTGAAGTATAAAAGTATTGTTTGAATTGAATATATTGAATATATTTACCCAGCTCCTCACAGTTTGTATATAAATAAATCTGTTAATGTGTTTCATAAAAAAAATGCCTCAGGGGACCTTTACAAAGCTATACAAGTATATAACCTATATAAGATGATAACACTCATTACTGCTGGGGAGACTATTCAGCCCAATCATGCTTCAATAGAGTTTTGTTACACTGTGATTAACAGCTTATCACTTTGATTTATCAGTCTACTCAGGCTTTAGCAGAGCTCAGTAACACCAAGATTAATAGGTGATCATCCCATTGATTTATCAGTCTTCTCAAGATTTAGCAGAGCTCAGTTACACTGAGCCTATTAACTGATCACATTGATTTATCAATCTACTCAGGCTTTAACAGAACTCAGTAACATTGAGATTAATAACTGATCCTCACATTGATTTATCAGTCTACTCAGGCTTTAATAGAGCTCAGTAACATTGAGATTAATAACTGATCATCACATTGATTTATCAGTGTACTCAGGCTTTAGCAGAGCTCAGTAACATTGAGATTAATAACTGATCCTCACATTGATTTATCAGTGTACTCAGGCTTTAGCAGAGCTCAGTAACATTGAGATTAATAACTGATCCTCACATTGATTTATCAGTCTACTCAGGCTTTAATAGAGCTCAGTAACATTGAGATTAATAACTGATCCTCACATTGATTTATCAGTCTACTCAGGCTTTAATAGAGCTCAGTAACATTGAGATTAATAACTGATCCTCACATTGATTTATCAGTCTACTCAGGCTTTAATAGAGCTCAGTAACATTGAGATTAATAACTGATCCTCACATTGATTTATCAGTGTACTCAGGCTTCAATAGAGCTCAGTAACACTGAGATTAATAACTGATCATCACATTGATTTATCAGTGTACTCAGGCTTTAGCAGAGCTTAGTAACACTGAGATTAATAACTGATCATCACATTGATTTATCAGTCTACTCAGGCTTTAATAGAGCTCAGTAACATTGAGATTAATAACTGATCCTCACATTGATTTATCAGTCTACTCAGGCTTTAATAGAGCTCAGTAACATTGAGATTAATAACTGATCCTCACATTGATTTATCAGTCTACTCAGGCTTTAATAGAGCTCAGTAACATTGAGATTAATAACTGATCCTCACATTGATTTATCAGTGTACTCAGGCTTCAATAGAGCTCAGTAACACTGAGATTAATAACTGATCATCACATTGATTTATCAGTCTACTCAGGCTTCAATAGAGCTCAGTAACACTGAGATTAATAACTGATCATCACATTGATTTATCAGTGTACTCAGGCTTCAATAGAGCTCAGTAACACTGAGATTAATAACTGATCATCACATTGATTTATCAGTCTTTACAAAACTTCAGTCTTTACAAAGAAGCCATTTGTCAAGTTTTTCCTTAGAGTTTGTCTAATGACCCTGTTTACTATGCACAGTGTGCTGATATAAAAACAATGAATAAATAACGATTGAAAGGTGATTGATGTGTGTTTTTATTAAGTTAGTGGGTCTGTATTCTAAAAGTATAGAAATATATGTGACAAAATCTGTGTTCTGAATACTGGCTTTTCGAAATATTACAAGGACCGAATACAGATACTCTGTATTCTAAATACACAGTCCCAATACTTGTAGTCCTTCACATTCTGGCTTGCTATACCTAATCCAGTGGCCGTTGAGTGTATATATACCTGTGGGAATTATACATTTGCATAAACAGCAGACACTACTCTGACTCACTTTGGTACATGGCAGTAAAAGTAATGATCAAAGATGTTGCCATGGGCCTTCAAGATAACTAATAAAAGAATAACTTCTGAAAATATTGGAAATTATAATTATCCAATTCCTTTGACAATCTGGAGAAATCTTCACAAATTTCTCAATCAGACTGAACTAAGCAGAGTGTCTTTGCGTGCATGGCTGATTTGTTCTCTCATTCGCTATTAGGAGGGAGAGAGAGCAGGTCTGTTGTCTGGCTTGACGTGCATGCTGTATCTGAAAATCACTTTGTGAGTCAGATGGCGTTAGATGCAGTCATGAATGATGCATGCCCTGAGTCAGAGTTCTGGCCTCCAGATGAGAGAAATAAAATATATGAATATGAATAAGGCAGCAGAAGAGTTTTTGCAAAGCTCTACTCCACAGAATATTTCCTGAAATTCATGACTGCTCATTGTATTAATGAAACATTGATTACATGCACAAACGTGTGGTAAACTGGACAATATCTGTATACTGTATACCTTCTGAACAAGGTGGTGCATTTAATGTACTGGATTTAAATGTGTACATCATATAAAATGCTACATCAACACAGTTTTGTCTTTTACTTAATTTCATCACTTCAGTGCATTATTTGCAGTGCAGGCAGCCTAACCTGAGCATACCTCTAACATTAAGCTAAAACACACAAGCCTGTATGAAACAATGGATTAATATCACAAATATTTTGATCATAAAGTTTCAGGGCACACCATCCCACAATTTTAATATTTATCATAATCATATATCTGCATTTATATAGCACTTCCCATTTTAGTCATAAAAGTAGTTTACGCATAAATATACACCTGTCTATAATGCTGTTGGTCCACCACATGCTGCCAAAATAGCTTTAGAAGAGGCACAGACTCTACAAGGAGAGTCCCACAAAGTCTCCTGTGGGTTCTGGCACTGAGATGTTAGTAGCAGATAGTGAGACGGAGCCACCGCGGATTGGAGGACTTGTTTCATCACATCCCACATATGCTTGATCGGTCTGCGATCTGGAGAATCTGGAGGCTAGGGTAACACATTGAACTCTTGGAAAAACTTTACGAAAGGTGTCTACATAATGCATTCATAACATCTTACATAAACACTTCATAACATGTTAATCAATGTTTCAATCAACATTTATAAAGTATAAATGTTTTAAGTGATATCAATAAGGACCACTCATTTTATTGAGATACATCTTATTGAGATAAAAAACGTTTTTCATTTTGAAAAGGCATCTTGTATTTAGTAATACAACTGGACAGCCAAAATAAACATGACTTTGCTTTATCCGTTTGGTCGTTAGGTGCTTTGACACTCAGGTATGAGAGAACTTTTATTTTGAAAAATGTCTCTGTGAAGTGACATAGTAGTCCATATTAATACCATGTAAAACACATAAAACATTATCACACAGTCTCTCCTGATAAGACTATGCTACAAGGCTAATGCAGCTTACAAGTAGTCTGAACATATTTCGAGTGACATTAACCACATTAAGCACAGAACTAAGAAAACTTAGGACACTAAACATGTTCTGGCTGACTGACTACAGTGCAAGAGAAAGATGGTTTAAACTATTCCTTTTAAGGAAGATTCTGTTTTCCATCAGAAGCTGGGATTTTCTGGAGGTCAGGGATCATGGGACATGGAGTCCACTTGATCTTCATTGTCTCACCTGGCTCTGTTACAGAACTCCCTCTTATCCTCTGGGAATCTTTCTTGGCTTCCCATGCTGCCCCTGGGCAGCACGAGCCTCTGCCTCTCTCTGATATTTCTGCTCCAATGGACAGTTAAATAAACGCCCCGCCGTCCACTCGGCCCTGCTCTGCATTCCAGACTGTGTGCGAGCTTTCCAATAGCCTTTTAATTTGGGTCAAAGTGATTTTCGAAGCAAAGCCGTGCATGAAAAATTAAAGTGCGTTGGAAAAGGCACGGGCCACCACCATGGCCCACTGCAAGCCTGTCACACCGCACAATGGGCTGCACCTCGAGTGGTGTGACTGTTGGAAACAGTTTTTTAAATGGAACAAACGGTGTGAGTGTATGAGCGTGCTCAGACGGAATATAAATGTTTAAGCTGGCTACACAGCCTACTCTGACAACACGGTGAGTTCGGCTATGTTAACACATGCCGTATTGCTCAATTTTTCCTGAGATCCTATTTTTTCTGCTTTCATGGTTCACAGTTGTGTTTTGTAAGTCAGCCATAACTGTCTTGACTGTGAACACACTCTGCCCTGATAGAAGCAGTGCTCGTGTGCATGGGGGACTTGCAATGTCAACAAGGCCATAGGATGTCATTTTGGAGCCCTCTGTTTGGCCTTAGTTCACCCTTTGTGAGCCCACATCAATGCCAATTCAACACCTCTTATTCAAAATTCCTTTGTGATAGAGACTAGGACCGGCAATAAGACTATCTGTAATCTATATTACGTAACCTGACTACAAAAACAGTACTTGCGATCAGTACATGATACCTTTTGAAAACACGATACCTTCTGAGAATACAATTGCAGGTACTTTCTAATAGATTACTCTTTCCACATTACATTTTTGATTAGGCAAGATCAATAAATCAGCCTGTTAATTCTTAAACTACTACTTTTGCAATGTGTTGTGTCACTGTGACTCATAACAATGATTGCATGTAGCTTGGTGAAAAAAGATGGAAAGGAAAGGGGGTATTAAGGTTGAATCTTAAGATGATATTATCTGTAGGAAACCAATTTACCACTTATGAAACCAAATAACCAGTTGCATCAGAAATAATAATAAAAATATTCCATTTAGATTACTCATGTTAAGTAGTTTTAGCATTTTCATCACAGTCACATGGCCACATGTCAGGTTGATATCTCATCTAGGACCACATAGGAAAGTAGGTCAGAAATAAATCAGATTTTTGTGTTAATACAGCTCTGAAAAATGAATAAATGTTTCATAATGATAGGAAAACTGCATTGATTGTTTTATAACAGCAGAATGTGTTGCATCAAGCCAGAGCTTGACCATAGTCTTTACCGTCAAGACCAAAAAAACTGCAGAAAACTGCATTAAACTGATCAACTAGCCCATCTCTTTTAAATCTGCAGGTAATACATTCAAATCATCCTTAGAGTAGCAAGACATTTTATGGGAGATTACAACCTCAGGGAGTGAACTGTTTGGATTAAATGGAGCTTCAAAGTGCAAAAGGAGGTAGCAGCTAATGGTTCATCACTTAGGAAGTGGATATATTTGAACCTGGCAAGTTAGCAGTGCAACCTCAGTTACAACACACTGCAGTGGTGAAGCGTCTGTCAAAAGTATCTGACCAGCAGGCGTCCATGGAGAGATTGAGTGCAGTCTGAATTTGGTGCCTCTTCAAAAACTTCAAACTGGAAATTCTGTTTCTCAATGCATCTAATAGTGTGTTTTGGTTCAGGTTATTGATAGCAGCCAACTGCTCCTACCTCTTTCAAAGTCGCTCAGCAGCATGCAGTGATGGCCTGCTGTGGAAGAGTGTGCAAAAAACAAAGTCTAAAGTCGGCATTTTTACTGGTTCACAGTATACATTTTTGTATATCCCAATCCAGGGGTTGGCTACTGCCCAGTTGCGGCTCCACAGCAGAATTACATTTATAGGTAAAAATAAAATAATCCTCCTTTGCAGTGAAATAAAGTTCTGTTGATTGTTCTAACACAGTCTTAACACTAAATGGTCATAAACGCTGTTAATGTAGCCTATATCCACTAATTCACCAACGGGGCGCAGAGGCAAAGAGAAAGATTTAAGACGAACATTGATCATTTGGAGATGAATGGTCTTGCATTGGTTTCCTGGTATGTTTAATCTGCAAAAAAGAAACTGTCAAACATTAAACAACCGTGAAGATGGTGCAGCAGTTATGTGAAAATTCGAACAAGATGCCACAAATCAGAAGTTGACTTTCGCCTCATAAAAAGTTGAATGTTGAGAGACATTTTACAAAAAACTGTTCCACTTTTACAGAAAAATTTCCTGCCAGAGGTGCTAAAAAGTGATTATAGATGAACTGAAGCTTGACGCAAAGCAAAGTCTGCATTATTATAATTATATAGGGTATAATTTATTTATTATAATTTTACCCTATACTACTACATTAGCAAGTACCGAGACATTTTTACCGTCAAGATGGTAAAATGGACATAAAACTTTGTGGCTTCAAAAGTGGTCTGATTTTTTTGAAAGGACAAAGTGGCTCATTTGGGTTGCTGACCCCTGACCTATTCTACTGATTCCTGAAAGATTAGAACGGTAATGATAATCTTCTGCATACCTTTGAGTCTAATGTTTTATACAGTGCAAATATAGTCACATGCTCATTAAACCGAAATAGCACAAAGGAGGTCTGGGACTTAGGAAGCAATATAATTGCAAGTTATTGAATAAAAAGTTCAATATCATGAATATCATGATCTTTTTTGTAACGATTGCTTAAGTGACATAATTGACAAAGGCTATTTGACTGTATGACTGGTAGGGCTGGGTATCATTTAAAAATTCATCCACATTGACTTTGATACCAATGAATTTTCTAATTCCTTCTTTTAAAACTACAAATCAAAAGTGTGTGTGGCTTAATACAGAAATGTGGCGGGTTCACCTGGGTCCGGGTACTGGTCCATGAGGGGTTATGTGGGCATGCTCTATGCCAGGGATATTGATTAAACCTATATGGAGACGAGTGCAGACAAGAACTATAGCCCAAAATAGGTGGGTGTGGGAGGGCATGACGTGTGGTTTAAGCAGACTACTTGGGTACTGAATGATGACATAATTTGATCCTCATTATTATTACAGTAAATTGGTTGGTGCCATAAACGTATTGGACTTCAGTACCCAGCCCTAGTGAGTGATCCCCTTTAACCCTGTAACATGAACCTTTCATTGCTGTGAAGCCCAGGGGCTTGTACTTATGGTCACACAAACTGATCTGATCAGGGGAATGTGTGTGTATGTGTGCTTGCATGATCATTAACTCTGAAAGCATATAGCCATAGAGTGGATACATTAATTTCCCTGTCTTTTGTGACACTGTACACTCTTCATCCCTCCTCTGCTGCTCAGTGTCCTTGGAAAGACCCATCTTTCTTGATTAGATGTGTCTGTAAACTGATGAGCTGTATGCACTGAATGGAGGGTGGCCCTCCAGCTATTGTACCCTAATTCCTAAGGGCTCTTCATCAGAACCCTCGACTGTCAAGGCTGACAATCAACCTTTGGCATGCTCTTCTCTAAAGTGGTCTTGCTCTGCCCTAATGCACATTTCTAATATTGTTTGATCACAGCAAATTGTGAAATTTCTGAACACTGAATGGCACTCAAGGCTCTCATTTGTTTCTTCTGTCTTATGTGGTGCATATACATTGACTGGATTTTTTTCTGACAGCCTGAGCTGCCTGGCTGTGTATCTTTTTCTGAAATGGCTTGTGTGATTTGTGTTGAGTGGTGTTTTTTTTTCTCTCTTGGAGTTTTAAAAGGTTTTCATCCTTTCAGCAGATGAAATGTTTGTCCTCGGGGATATCCAAAATCAGAATCTGTTCATAGTCACTCAGCCTGAAAGAGATTGGATTTTTTTTTTCATCTTCTGCAACATTTTTCGCCTTAAATCGCCCTTAAAAGTAGTGCCTCTATATGTGCTTAATTTTTCCAGTAAAAATAAACTTTAATAATAATGTGAATTCAGAGAAACAGCCTCTTCTTTGTAGACTTGTTCACTTGAAAGGCGCTGACAAGTTCACTTCTCTCGTTCTGTTTACATCGTGCCATGACTTTCTTTTTTTCCTTTCGGAAAACGAAAAGAAGATGCAACAGAAATATCAATAATTGAAGAAGAATTAGAAAAGGGGGGCACCCTTGAGAGCGACAGTTCTATTTGATTATATCTTTGTTTACCACCCCTCCAGACGCTCTCCGCATGTGGATGCCTGCATCAAAGCAGCTGCGTCTGGAACGTCCCTTCAGAATAACAAACATTGCCCCTTTCAGACCAAACAATAGCTTTTCTTTACTACAAGATGTATGGACTGAAATTGGGACCTTCATTTTGTTTTCCCCATTCTCCACGTCACCTTTTTTTGGGCACTATCTTGCTGAAGGCGAGGGATCTAGGTGTCACTCAGGCTATTTGCCAATGAATGCATGTAAAGTGAGGGCTGTATGTGTGTGTGCTGCATTGGAAGTGTGTGTATCATGGGGAAGTAGATGCAGAGAACCCTTTTTTACTATCTGGCTGTATTGATGAGATAGAGGTGAGAGTGATGGGGGTCTAGCTACTGTGTTGTGGAGATAAGTCCTGAATGCTTGGTCGCTGATAGAGGCTTCTCTGATGAGCCTATTCATGTACTTAAAGGATGCTCCACTCCACCCCTCTCCAGCGGCAGGCAGATTGCCACACGATACTTACGCAATCGTGTTGGGAGCGGTAAATGCTGTGCTTTTTTGATGTGCAATATCCCATTATTTCTGGGTGCCTGATAGGAACTTAATTAGAAACATAATGGATCTGCCGCACATCAGACAAGGCTAATTAAGGCCGGCTGGAACGCATGGGATAATTGGGTTTTCGCTGCAGGCCTGGTGTTTGATGAGCACCCCTTTCAGAAACCCCAGTCCTGGAGGTCTGCGGAGGTGACTGGTCAGCTAGCTGTAAGGTCTTGGCATCTAGATGTGTGGCATTAATGATTCCCCTCCTGTATCTCTTTATGTTGCACACAGTACACTGTGGGGTTTTTGCAGAAGTGAATCTTGTGTACCAAACCAGATCTAACTAGTGGTCTCTCAAACTGTCTCTTTGGCTAACATTGCAGCAGAACCTGGTACTTCATCAGTTAGCTCCTGAAATGTTTTCATATAGGGCAGTAGGTTGAGGCTCAATGACACACAGCCTCCATGGGCTTCTGAACAATGGCTAACACCTGCTCTCTTAAAGGCATTTTACCCTTTGACAGCCATCTGAATTACACACTGCTTTCCCTCTGTTAAAAAAGTTAACAATGTGTTTGTAGTTCCAACATGCATTAGATTTTTATCATTTTATGGAGTCTACATTCTAAAATTCAAAGCCTTTAAATTGTTCTCGGCTCAGATGTAAGGTTCTGAGGAAAACCTGACTAGACTATTTACAAGTTAATGTCTCTAAAGTCCAATCCCTACATCAAGCAAAAAACAAAACAAAACTGAGAATGGCAATGGCAACCACTACATTATTATGCAAAACCTCATCTCCAAGATGACCAAACGTCATCTCCAGTCCAAAAGGTTATTTACTTTTTTAACAGACAAATATGCAGATGTCTCAAAGACTAAACATAATATGTACATATTTTTTCAGTATTTAGTGTGTCCACCTTTTGTCGCCTTTTTTAAAAGTTCCATTATTTTTTCCATTCGTTATATCACAAAGTTCAGTCTCGAAAGTTGGTTGCATTTTCTGCTGTCTCAGCTAAACATTCTTTCGGGCTTGTAGTGTTGAATCGTCTTCTAATAGTGGAAGGATGAACAGAAACACCTGTGGAGTTTTTTTCATATCTGAATCTAGAGTGAAGGCCATTTTGACTGGAAGCAAAACAAATAAAGAGTGGCCTCTGACTTTTTCACAGTTCTGTCTTGTTGGTCCACCTTGTAGGTGTAAAGTCAGAGACAATAGCTCATCTGTTGCTGCACAGTTTGTGTGTCATCCTCTAGTCCTTACCTTAATGATGATCCAAGTAATCCCAAACACATTGAGTGATGCTGTGGGTTGGTTTCATTGTTTTGAGAACACCAGGAACCTCTTAGTTTGTTTCTCAAATTTTCATCTATTGTGTCATTTTTGTGTTTATAATTGTCATTTTTTTTGTGCCACTGAATGTTTTAGTCTGCTTTACAAGGGCTTTGGCTACTACCATGTGGCCTGAGCTGGAAATTTGACAGACATAGCAACAGTAACTAAGAGAGGCAGGAATTTTGCAAATGGTCAGTTGGTATGGAACATTTACTGGAAACTTTACAGTATGCAGAGGGTCTTCACACTCACACATTTACAACATTGGTTCTTTACAGAACCACACCTTTGTTCTTCTGTGGCATTGCTCCAAAGAATGTAATATGAGACCAAGTGCTGGCTTACAAATGGAGACATTACTGGTGCGTCAACCTCAAGTAAAATGTTCCAAAAATTTTAAAGTAAAACATTCCAGAAATCTATAAAGAACATTCACAATCAAGGCTCACAATATTCCAAATTCATTTCCCATATTTAAGAAGTAGTAAAGTACCTGGGAAAGCTTGCAATTGTTTCTTGGAATAAAGACATTATGGAGCTCAGTGAAAGGGCCAAAGTGATTTTCATCCCCTTGAGATTCATGGAAGCAGTGAATGACAGAAAGCAAATAATGTTGAATCTTCTGATCGAACAGCATGAGCAGAGCAGAAGCTCAGAGTCAGTGTCCAGGAAAATGCATTATTTTCCCCACTAACAATGATCAATGCATGTCAATGGACATGCTGAGAGCCAGTCTTGCCTAAACAGATCTCACTGGTCTGATCAGAGTGCGCTGAGAATCGACCAGTGTCCTGATCGATGCTGGCAGGATAGGGGCTGAGAAATTGTATTTGGGAAGAATCATGAGTTGTGTTTGCATGTGTGAGAGACAGAATGTATGTGTATGTCTTCAGTGGAATTTGTGGTATGAGCTCGGGGAGCGAGAACACCCGAGCTGTTATAAGAGGAGAGATAATAACAGGCAGAGAGGAAGAAATTGCATGTGCTCAGGTGATGGACCAGCCTAATTAACTCTAATGAGTATGGCTTTATGGGACAGCGAAAGGCAATTATTGTAGAATGGTTCCCAGGGGTGGAGTGTTTGTGTCCTTCCACTTGGTCAACCTTTCTGTTACTCATAAAGCAATATTGTATGCTATATTAGGGAGCAGTGAAGTTAGAGCATCATTTCATTTTGGGTCCAGTAGGGGGACACCAGCAAAAAACCTTTAGAAAGGGCACTCCAGGAAATATTTTTGTTTGGAAATGGAGAGCAGTCTTAGCACCCTTTTCAGTGGTTAGTTTTAACATGCCTTCGCCAACATGGAAGTGCGTCACACGTATGTTACTTAAGTGGCCAATCCCAGCTGTAAAAAGTGGATTTTTCAATTGAAAGAGATTCATCCTCAGCTAGGTTAGCCTTAGTGAATTTATTGTTGCTAGATGTGTTGCCTTTAGCTTAATAATTGGCATACTACCAGAGAAAATAGTGAAGATGTTTTAGCAGTCGTGTAATGTTATTTTGGAGAATTAAATCAAATGTTATTGTTTTGGAGTGTCTGAGTATTTTATTGCTGAAGCTTATATACAGCTTCGGCTGCCATTTTTTCAGGTTTGGAAAAAAATAGTACAGTTTGCAATGATTTTATGTGTGAACTACTGTACAAAGCTGTGATTGCTAGACATATACTGGCTAGTTTTGTTATTGTTAAACAATTATTGTTTGTAATTCTGTTCAAAATGAGCTTAAATTGTGTCATCTGAAACAGTCACTACTGAACCATTTTATAAAGTTTCGGTAGTGTTATGACTGTTTTAAAATAAACTTAATTAAAGTATAGGGTCACTCAAACCAAAACGATTTCAGTCTAAATGCATGTTCAACATTGTCCTTCAACCAATTCAGTAGAATGATCTATATATTATTATAGAAATACGTGTTTTTTGTCAAGGGTATAAGGGACTATTCCATGTTGCTGTGTGATCACGTACATAAATACAGACCATAATTGTAATGAGGAGTAATGAGGAGTCTGACGCATATGCGGAGAAAAGCAAGATTTATTCAGGGCAATTCCAGGGTTGTGGTCGATACAGTCCAGTTTCAGGTAGCCAATTCAAAGAGCAGGAGGGACAGACATGACAAAGAACACAGAAATCCAAATACTTAACAAAACACTTCAAACAGAACAAGCAAAACATCCAACACATCAAAAAATTAGCAAGATCAAACAAAGACCAAAAAAACTAGGGGCAAACACAGGGCTTAAATAATCACAGGGATGACGAGGGACAGGTGGGAATCAGGTGAAACGAATCAGGGGTGGAGTCAAGAAAACAAGGGGAAGGACTGAACCAAAACAAATGCATGTGGAAGATCAAAAGTAAACAAAAAGCACACGAAGGAGTGGGAGGAGCCAATCGTGACAAGAATAAACAAGGCAATTAAGTGACAATTGACATTTTGAAGAGGATGTCTTTCTGTGTGATTTTCTGGGTGTTGAACGGATAAAGTTATACAAGCGTGGGAAAGAAACACAAATTACTTAATGTAAAAAGTGATCTTATTCATCATTACTCCCGTGCTACTCTGTAGCAAATTATCTCAATACTTTAACAGTTCATTTTGCTTGTTTAGAGGACATTTCTTAAGCTAAATTATCTGCCAATATAGTGATATAATTTCACTTCATAAAACTACTTACATAAAATTGTCTAGTAATAAAGTAAACGCTTATCTAACTTATTCTTATTATATATGAATTAGTCACAAGCTGAGAAATATTAGATAAACCTAGATTTAGTAACAATACCATTTTTGCAGTATAGAGGGCTGTGTGGCTGCTGACATCAATCCAAGGGGGACTACTTTTTTATTTTGCCTAAAGCCCCTTTAAAGTCAAGTATTGCCTTGTTTACCAGTGTAATCCTACAGTGAACACCTATGTCTTTTGTTTATACCACGTTTTCCACACCCAGTATCTATGTTATTAGTCCTATAGTTACCTCAGTAACATAAGATGATAGTTATATAGAGATATAATACTGATGCACATTGCAACAATCTAATAAACTGGGAAACATAAACATGAGGACAGATGTTCAACAAGTTCATCTGCACAAGTTAAAATATGCACCTGAGTTGAGCTGCTCCTTGTGTAGTGATTTGTTACAAAACCACTACAGAAGTCTACCCTGACAAATGGAGTGTAGCCTGTTCAGTTTGTTCATTTGGAGGCTCATGCCACTTTGGTGCTGCGATGAGTCCAGGCAATATAATCAAGGCTGAAAAATGAGGCTAAGGCCTGGTATGCTGCCTAATATACAATAATTGGCAAATAGTCAGTAAATCCTGATTACAGAACTATAGTGCTGTTCTATAATTATAGATTGCAGTAATGGTCTGGTAAATTGCTTCGGCTCTGCTGCCAGTAATGCACTGTAATTTTTACAGAGGTTTTTACACTGTACTTCTATCCAGCAAATCCAACAAATATGGCTATAGCTCTAAAGGCTGGAACTAAAGTGAATTCAGTATCATTCAGTAACATTTCACTGGTAGCATGTGTAAAAACAATGTGCAGATATTTTGCATCTGCACTGAGTTATTAGAAGTCTATATTTTAGTGTTCCAGACACTAAGAGTTAACTTTTTCAGTACTTCTATTAAATAGTTGCAGTGTAATTGTGATGTTTTCACTCAGAAATAAACAATAATTTTTAAACATACTGCTTTAAGACCCTAAGTTACCTTACAGGGGTGCGCTAGTCCAATCCTGGTGTTCTACTGCCCTTGAGAGTTTAGTTCCAGCACACTTGGCTGTGATATTCAGATGCTCATCAAGGCCTTGACAAACTGTATCAGAGGCCTGTATGACCCTCCATAGTGCTCACTTATGCAGTGCAAACAATGAGGCAGTGCATTCCAGATGTATCCCAAAAGCGGTGCAGAATTTAGAACAGTGGTGTCAAACGCACGGGACAGGCCCTATTTTGGTTTTCCTTCAGCCCACCAGACGAATTTAGTATCCATCTTTCAAATTAACATCAACTTGTGGACTGTACTTGCAGAACTATGATTGACGCCATGCTCAATCGGCGCATAGCAACCATTTCTAGGCACTACTTCTTGTAAACACATATATTAGTCACAATTTCTAAGCTGAGAGATATTCCTGAAGGTGACACACTCTTGGATGAAACCTTCCGGAAGACCACACTCGCAGCTCTGTGTCAAAACTATTAACAGGCAGCTGGTCAGCCAAACCTGATCCAGGTTTCCTGTAATTGATAACATCCAGTTCATTCTGATGCCTAATGAAAAATAACCTTGTAGAGCAATGTTACGATCTTAGCTTAGCTGCTCATACTTGTGATAAAAGCATTCTATTTGAAGATAAATACTGATGCACTTACACGTGTGCACTCCTTTGTACTCTTTGAGGTTTGCCAAAAGACTCCATATAAAACATTACAGCATCCTCAGAAGCTAATACTGCACTTACTTCTGTCTGACTGTATAATCTGTTTGATCAGTTTGTTCATCCGGAATGCCCTTTTCAAATATGTGATAATAAAATAAGCATGTTTATGAGGAGTTGTTAAAGCGTTATTGGCCTAATAAACTGATTTTCTTTGGACAGTTGTAAAAGGCTGTTACGTAGAATGAGTTTTACACCCCTGATTTAGAAAATAGGTGTGAAGGCTGTTTATTTCACATGCCACACTCATCACTTAGCAAAATACTGTGAAATAACACATGGAAACCAATGAAAATAAAATATAAATTGGAATGAAATTCTCAAACAAAATAGTAGCTCATCATTTTGTGCTACATATCGTCGTTGAACTGTGTTGGATTGTGGCCCTACAGGACTGGATCTAGACACCCTTGCCTTAGAGGTCCTATGAGAGGAATCTGAACCTTTGATGTAAGTACCTTTAAGGTAGGTCACACCAAGCACCAATCAAGAACAGCATCTATCTCAACAGAAGTATTTGAATCAGACAAAAGAGGCTTATCTTATACAGGAGAAATAAGAACTAGTGTCACTGGCTATCATAGATTACCCTGCTACCCCTCTTTTCTCAGAGTACTTTGACCCCTATTTGGTCAATAAAAGGCCATCCCTTTGTCCCTTTTGCTGCTTACATTACCATATCCCAGCTACATGTGTATCCCATGTATGTGCCTATACATTCTTAAAAATACACATCATGGCTTGGATATACAGTTCAAGGGAAAAAATGGCATAGAGTCTGATTATGTGGATAATCTTTAAGCTTTATAAACTCATTTTCAACACATTTACAACAATGTAAAATACATTTTGGGGTACCAAAAGTGGTTATACTGTGGCATCTCTCTAAACACTCACTGGTACTCTGGCAACCCAACTGGCACGACAAATGGCTGCTGGAAGTAAGAGCTGATTGGATGGGTAAGAATTGGCGAGCCAAGGCAGACAAGTGATGCAACTAGATTACATCCAGCTTTTTTCAACCAAGACAAACAACTAAAAAAAGAGGGTTGGACTCTGTGGTTTGCCCTTTTCTCCAATGTTCAGACTTTGCCATCACAAGCTAATCTCCATGTCAGAATGATGCCAGAAAGACTGGAGAATGAGGCCAGTGACTTACAACTACAGATTAGTCCCTGTGCGATTTAGCATGCAATTAGCCGTGTGCTGGGCCCGTGTGCTAAAGCCTGTGCCATGGAAGGATGGCCCAACTTTTTCTTGTGTTCCACTGTTCTCCAGAAACACATGCAGCGCATAACAGCATTTTGAGTGATAAAATAGAGATCTGCTGGTATGTCATTTCTGGGCTGATATCTGATAAATAAGTTATTTATTTATTGCCATTTTAAAAGAAGTTCACACAATAATCCATGTGTAAAGTGTAAAACAGGCCAAGTAATCTAAAGATGGAGGATTTGTTTGTGTTCAGAGCAATTTGTGATAGTAATTAAAGATTAGAAGCCTAGCCAAGGACTCTTGATGGAATAACAGCACCACTTCTGCCTGCACAGGAAATCAAAGTTCTTCCTTGTATGGGGTTATTCAACATGCTATTCAATTGAGTACGATGAAGAAAATGGAAATGTGACTGTATGTGCGTCACTGTGTTCACCCGGTCAAAATATAGTGCTAAATTATCAGATGTTCATGATTGACCAATTAACTGATAACTGACAAATAAATAAATGTACGACTAGCGCTGTGGGTTGAAAAGTTCATTCAATTTACGGTAAACAATTGATGTTTGAATAGGTGGGTTTTGGAATTGTATGCATAAGGAAGCAAGACGGAAGCATAAGGAAGCTTTTCCCAATAGCACCACTTAATGATGCACAACTCCAGGTTTTCTCGACTGGAGTCAATGGAATCGACTCATTTTCACTCCACTTAGAACCGTTGATAAAGGAATATGGCAAAAATGAATTCATCCTCAACGTAGTTCACAGTGTTATTATAAATAGCCAACTTAGCTACATGGCTAAGGTAAACTACAGCTGATTCTTGTATTTAAACATCATGCTGTTTCTGTTGATTATAGCCTTAAACGATAGCTTGCAAATGTGTTTGTTAGCTCCTCCATCTTTAGATTACTTGGCCTGTTAGCTCTCAGTTAGCCCTAATTAGTCTATATGTTTGTTAACTTGGGCTAATTACTGTCATAGTTACTGTCATATCTGTTATTTCTAGATCTGCTGGATTTGTTGGTTAACGATTAATTACTAATAACACTCAGTTATCAGTCAAAAGAATTAGGCAAAAATCACATCCCTAGTTGGAACTATTAACTGTAAAATACCATATCAGACTCATCATTCAACTTTCCCATTTATCAGCAAATAATATATGGTTCACTCATCTTTCACACACCCCTAACATTTAGAAGGATTTCAAAAGGAATGCTTTCACTTCTAAGTGTCCTCTGAAACTTTACTCATACATTGATGAATTCGGGCACAGCTTCGTCTCTTTCATAAAGCAATTATTCTCCAATGCTAACATTATCCTTTAAGAAAAAAAAAGATGGGATTAAAATGGGAGCCTTTCTCTGTCAGTGTTCTTTGATTTGCATAAACTGTACAGATGTCTTCAGTGAAGGGGAGTGAATGATTTCATGAGACCAGGATACCCACTGAGATCTCTAATAAGTTACTGCTTCAATGCTTAAAAGAGCGTATGAACTGATAGCGTATGAAATGCAGCAGTGCACCACACAAATGGACAGCAAGGCAAATGAGAGCAGCTCAACGCTAGCCTTATTTGTTTTAGATGCCTTTCACTTTCTAAACTGCCGTGTGAGGGGTCCAGTCTCATAGAATCAACTTGAAAGCCTCTTGCCTGTCATCCTCCCACAAAGTACCTTCAGATGTGTTTGCAGATGTGTGTAAACACATTTTCAAGAATTTTCTTGAAAGAACATAACATGGCATTTTTAGGAAATGTGGCTTTTCTTAGTGCTTCCTGTTTTCAATTCTTTCTCATGGACGTTCAAAGACTGAAGCATACACAGAATAATACACTTCAGTATTGTGATGGCTTCACCGCTAGTCATTGCTGGTATAACTTAGCATCATGTCATACATGAAATTCCTTGAACTGAATTTGCTTAATTTACAGAGGTTTCATTTGTGCCTGATGGCAAGGTTGTTCTAATTGGCCACACATGGAAAGATCTAAACATTGTTGCTAAACATACAGTAATTGCTACCTCATATCTCCCATACTCCTCTTGCAAACCCCCAGTAAGACTGTATATGCAAGTTCCAGCTTATTTTGTCTAATTCTGCTCTCAATTTTGTTGCAAAATACTCTTCTGCAGTTGAATTTTTCAAGTTCTTCTTTTAAACTGGTATCATAGTCAGCCCTAACTAGAGCCAGTCACACCAAATCCCATAGGTAATCACCTTCTAATTGTATCTCTATTTTGTGTTTTACTACCACAAAATGTATATACACCATTTTCCCCCACACAGAGGCTGTTAAAGCCTCTGCAGACAGTTAGATATTACTCTTACAATTACTCTTGCTATCCATGAATAGAGAGAAACAGTGCTTTCAGTGCTTTCAGCCCTCTGCACCACCTCTGATTGCCCTGTGGTTTCTTGACCTATCGCTGGCCAGGTCAAGCATGAGGGTGAGGACACCCGAGACAGCTTCCATTACCTCTGTATGTAGCAGTCACTGACCTCCTCTATTCTAAAACAGACCCTTGGCTCTTGACTAGAGTCAATTGTACACATACTGCCTGTTAACATTGCCTCAGGAGGAGCAATGAGACGCTAAGAATGCTAAGTAGGACTATGGAGGCTTGTTGGCTGCTTCTTTGAAATTATTGAAGAAGTGTGAAAGTGTGTCATTGCATTTTAATGTTGTAATTCATGAATTGCTATGACTGTTGTATTTCCAAATCGTAAGTGAGAAGGAATTGAATTTGAGGTGGGCGGATCGCTAACTAATTTTTTAGCTAATATGCATTGTCATGAGCATCTGCTAATGAACATAACAAACTTAAAAAGACAAAAGCGATCATGAAGTGGGCTACTTCACCATTTTCAGATGATTTGTTAGCTCAGTCCACCACACAGAAAGACTCACAGGGTCAGACATCTTTTCTTATTCTTTGATTAAGCCACATTACACATTCATTTACATGTTGTCATTGAGACCAGATTACAGTATCTTTCTGCTGGATAGAATCCATTAGTGCAATTAGGTAATACTGTCATATACAATACATGGACAAACATATTGGGACTTACCTCTTAATCGTTTAATTAATTGTTTCACTCAGTAACACTGCCCCAGGTGTATAAAATCAAGTACCTAGCCATGCAGTCTGCCTTTACAAACATTTGTG
Source organism: Pygocentrus nattereri (assembly GCF_015220715.1). Classification (NCBI taxonomy): domain Eukaryota; kingdom Metazoa; phylum Chordata; class Actinopteri; order Characiformes; family Serrasalmidae; genus Pygocentrus; species Pygocentrus nattereri. The sequence goes on from NC_051224.1 coordinate 9,624,140, forward strand.
AAAGAATGGGTCGTTCTAAAGAGCTCACTGAATTTCAGTGAAGTACTGTAATAGGAAGTCAGTTTGCGAAATGTCTTCCCTGTTATATTTTCCACAATCTGTGAGTGGTATTGAGAAAAGGTGGAAGTGTTTAGGACCACAGCCATGCAGCCACAAAATGAAAAACCACATATAGATACAGAGCAGGGTTGCTGAGTGCTGAGGCACATAGTGCATAAAAATCACCAACACTCTACTGACTCAATAACTGCCAAGTTTAAACCTCCTCTGGCACTAACATCTTTAAAACTCCTCTGGCATGCATGTCACATGATTGCATGTAGTTTAATTTTAGCATGTGAACAACAACTACTGTAACTGTGTTTGACCAGTTTGATGCTGATGCTTTTAGATGATGCTTAAATAGAAAATTAATTTTAAAGCTTTATAGTTTAAATATAAAAAAAAAAAACATTGGATAGGTATTGATATTAGCCAGTATGCAACATATCCCATGGTATTCAGGGGGTCCCAAGTTTGCTTGTGCAAAAAATTACAGTTTTGGAAGTGGTTTTCTGCAGCTTGTTATTGACGTTTAAGGACTGGCATTCTTGTGTTACACGAGGTGTAGCATGTGGAGTGGTACCAGCAGACAATGGACGGCAGGCTTGCCAGAACAGCAGGTAATGGAAGCACAGAGCTGGGCCAGTGGAACACGTGGATGGAACTGTTATTGTGAGTAAAGCTGGCACAAATGAGCAACAGGTTCACACTGGAACTAATCCCTAACACTGTGCTACATAAACCTCTTTGGTCTCATCTTCCGCTCCTGCTAGTGCAACCCATCATGCTAATACGAATGCTAATGCTAAGGTTGCTGCTTAGAAACGACAGCGTAAAGCCAGAGCAGAGTGTCCTCCCAGTCATTCCATTTGCAGAACATATTTGACCCACTGCAAGGCCTCAGTGAGTCTGCAGAAAGAACCAGAAGTGTCAGCTGGTCAGACCCTGGTAGAGTCACTTGGCCTTGGCAGACACTCTTGTTTTTGGGGATGACTCTGCTTATGGTGCAAATAACAAGAAACGCATTGCTTAATGTGAGCTGAAAATCACAGTCTCTGAGCCGAATGAAAAACTTCCTACATTACTAGCCAAATACCTACCAGTGAAGCAGATCATTGTTAAAGACTCAAGGAAGCAGGAGTCTGAAGTTTTACTTCTCTCAGCAAGCTCTCAGGTTCAGTGAAAAATGAGGCCAGCTTCTCCTACCCCCTCAACTACTGCCTCATGGATGCTCATGATGCTCAGATCTACTTGACCCTCTCCCGAAACATCTATGGTCTCCTTGACTCACTTTGTAAGTGGCTTGAACACATCACTAACTGGATGGAACAAAACTTTCTCCTGTTAAATAAAGTTAAAACAGGGATTACTATATTTGGAAATAGCAACGAGATGCACAGACTAGCAGGCTATCTGGATTCAAGAGCCCTTAAATGTAAAGAACAGTATGTAACCTCGGTGTACTAATGGACTCTCTGATCTTAGTTTTAGCAGTCATGTCAGAGCAGTTACTAAATCAAATTTTTATCAACTTAGGAACATGACCAAGATAAGAGGTTTTGTTACTAATACAGAAGCTCATTCACACCTTTATTTCTAGTAAGATTGATTACTGTAATGTTCTCCTAACTGGACTCCCAAAAAAGACAATCAAACCGCTTCAGATGCCAGAGTCTCACTAGGAGTAAGAGAAGGGAACATCACTCCCCATTCTAGCCTTATACTACCAGTCTGTTACAGCTAGACTTTAAGGTACTATTACTGGTCTATAAGTCACTTAATGGTATACACACACACACACACACACACACACACACACACACACACACACACACACACACACACACACACACACCCACACACACACAGCCACACACACACAGCCACTTCTCCATCAGGGGGGTGTGGGGGGGTGAGGAGCTGGACTTATGGTATAGGGTCAGGATAATTATTTCATATGCTGCAGCGATATGAGCTGAGCAGAACACTCAGATCATTAGAAACTAGTCAGTTAGTCCTGCCGAAGGTAAAGACTAAACATGGAGGAGCAGCGTTTAGGTACCATGCTGCTCTTAAATGGAACCGGTTGGCAGAGAACATTAGAAGAGCCCCGACAATGGACACTTTTAAATCCAGGCTCAAAACATTCCTTTTCAAGCAGGGCTTACTTTTCCCAAGCCAATCAACACTTGTGACCCTGTGAGTATGTATTCTCTTGAAAGAACATTATGGCATTCATCTGTATACTTTTACATCTAGATAAATATAGACAAATCATATCACTTGTTTCCATATTTTCTGCAGCTATGTCAGTAAAAAGGTATTTATTTTTAAGAGCGCAGGCTAGGTGGTGTGGAAAATGAGACATTTTCATCCAACCTATTATTAGAGGGATTCAGAGGAAACAAAATATCTGTTTGGTTGTTTTCATACCCATAATTTGAGTTTCAGCTCCCACAAACCGGCTTATACTCCACTCTCACTGTTCTGTGCTCATTCACTGTCAATTAATGAACCCTTGTGCAACTCTTGTGTGTGAGCATGTGTGTATTTTGTGCCGATGTTCGTGCACCTCAGACAGAGCTTCAGTCCTCATTAGAATTTAATAGTTTGCTCTCCTGTTATTAACTAGGTGCGAATACTGCCAAATCACGCTTCTCTTTGGAGTGATTTTCTGCCATAATCAACCACCCATAAAGTTTATAGGAGATACTTTCCCCCTTGTTTTTTATTCAAACTCATAAATCTGCCTAGAAAAGTGTGCATTTATATTTGGCCAACTGTGACATATGTTACTCTTTTCCTCATTATCATTCTTTATGGAGCATTGCAGTGACTCCTTTATGACCCCCCTCTCTTTTAGGAATGAAAAAAGGAAAAGTTTGAAATCCGTTTCCTTCCATGGATCCTCATATCACCATGAAACAGTTGAACAGTGAAAGTAGCCATAAACATCCTGTGAATGCCCTGCTATTTGATGTTTCCTTGTAAGGAGGGAGCCAAATTAATTTTGTTTTTTTTTTTTCTCCAAAAGTGCGTCAAAGATAAATGACCACTGAGATATAATGCCACACTCGGAGGAATAGTCTAAGCTTTGTGCTGTCTATTTTTCCATTAGGCTATTTAGCAAACAGAGAGCAAGGGGAGCATACTGAGTGTGGAAAATGAATATCTCTTGCTTTGGGATGTATTTGCCTGCAGGGAGGGTTTTCATTATATTCTAAAGTAGGTAAAGAAAGAAGGTTGGCACTGCTAGCAGTCATTATAGTGCAGAATTTAAGTAGTACATCAAAGTGGCTTTGTACAGGAGGCTTTGTGTGCGGGTAACATGCGAAAATGCAGTCCCATAAGACTAGGCCCCACAAATGATGTCGGGAAGGTATTAGGACATTTGTCAGTGGTGGACGCCGGGGGAACGCCTCTACAAAACAAACAGCTGCGTCTCGCTGGAGAGAAAACACATCGCGTCTTCCAGAAAACTACCCCATTTGCAAATGCGATATTGACCAAACGACCCCAGAGCTTTGCGTTGTTTACAGAGCAGCCTTCCTAATGCAGTGGCTTTTTGCAGAACAAAGAAAGACGGAGCGGGAAAGATAAAGAAAACTACTTGTTAAGTGCTGCCTAGGCCAGCCTGGCCTGCTTCGCTTCAACAATGCTGTAGGTTTGGTAGCTATTGATTGGAGGACATTAAGTGGTATCTGCTGCAAGATTACAAGCGCACTCTTCGGTCGGCAGGCATTGGCATTCGGATAAAAGAACTCTACTGTCTCCATCCAATTCCGTCTATCTGGCTAATTTTATTGACAGAGGCTCTGTGAGCGCCCCTGTCAAGTCTTTACTGGTATTGTGCTCTCAGCTCCACTTTTTGTTTTCGCTCACAAGAGCCCTCAAATATAGACTACTAGTAGTGCTGCCAACCCAAGAGACCTAAACAGAACACAGGGCCATGCAAGACTCAGCCACAGAAAGTACAACATGTTTGATAGTTTAACTGGCAGTAATAGCAATCCAAACCAGCAAACACCAAGAATGAGAACTGATGAAACACATGAACAGACAGACAGAATGACAAGAGAACTAGGAACAGGAAACATGCTTAACCTGATAGCATTAGCAATAGTATTAGCATACAAAAGGCTTTGCAGAGACATATTCTGTCTCTCAAATCAAGTACCTTCATAGTGTTCAAGCTTGATGTGTTGCTAATGAAGTGTGTAATGTTGCACACTACTTGCAATCGCAGGTCTTTGGCATGTTGGTAGGAACTAAAGTCATTAGCATTAGCGGCTTTTCTTTTTAATAGGATTTGCTCGGGGCCATGTGTCTTTTTTATCAACAATTTGAGGCAATGGTTTCATAAAACAGTAATAAACTCACACAATGATCATGTTAGAAATGCAGAGAAAATGATATGTTAGCAGCACTGATAACCCTGTCTCACTGGTTGTCCTCCATAGTGGAACGAGAGGAGCCATCAGAGGCTGCTGCAGTTTGATTTGCTTGTCCTTCAATAACTGAAGACTCTTTGTAATATGCAGTGCATGCCTGAGCATGCAACCTTATGGCTAACATTAGCTGAGTGCCAGAGGGGAACCCTCAGGTCCTTCAAGGCCTTCAGAGAGCAAATGGTTTTAGTATAATAAAACAATACATCTCTGTAATTGTAGCAAATTTTCCTTAAATATAGTTATCATGATTGTATTTAAACCCTGCACAGATGCTAATAATTTTATCATTGTTAAGTTTAGCAGGGAAATAAAATGATTACGATTTTGAAAAGCTAGTCATTTTTTTCTCCATGGTATCTAGGTAGATATAGCCAAGTGAGCTCTCCCATTGGTTAGGCTTCAGGCACTCAACAGAAGGCCTGATGTCTAAGATTATGCACTCAACAGAAGGCCTGATGTCTTAGAGTATGCACAACATAATTATGAAATGACAGCGGAATCAAGCAATCATACATTCTTCTACAATGGGCGGGCCCAATTCTGTGATTAATAAGAAAGTCAACTGGATCTTTCAGAGGCTCTAGATGTCACTGACTGGGAATACAAGTTGTAGTCTCACCAGATTTCAGTCAGATGTTAGAAAACAGTAAGGTAGGACTTAGGCAACACAATTGTAAAATGTTATCTTCATTACAAGCTTAAAAAAAATAAATGTGCACCAGCGTTAGCTTTATACTACTAGAAATCCCATAATGGTGCTAGAGGAAACTGGGCTATTTATGTCAAAATACAGGGAACATCTTTCTATGATAGTGCCACTTCAAACTGAGGGCCAAGCTACAATCATGGTTCACCACTGCTAACTCCAAACTTCTGTTATGTAATGGACTGTGTGGTAATTTTTCACTTGAATTTACTACAAATAGTGTTCAATTTGAGGTGATACTTACTCTTCAAAGACAGTTAGGTAAATAGTGAAGTACGTGGTGTATTATTTACAAATGTAGGGTATACCCAAACTGATCAAGATAACATGTCATTACATACCAAGACACAGGTAAAATTTACTAGGCAGAGTTGGAGCGGGTGGAGCAACCAGGGCTGTTGTCATAGCAACCGTGACCGAATGAAAACGGATGTACATTACACAGCAGGAGAGAAAAAAAGTTGTTGTTATTGAATTGAAATCCATTTGGCAAATGTGCAGAAATGCAGAAACAGCCCAAGGCTGACCGGTACAGCTTAATTGTGACAATGCAACATCTAACACGTTTGCCTTGATATGTAGGAGTCAACCTTATTATGCCTATATTAACATTGTGCTATATGTGTAATGTAAGACTCCATAATATGGTATAGAATATTAATACATTATGATATATTAATCCCTAAAGAGCTGAGCAGTTTTAGGTGGCTTGTGAAAAGTCATCACAAGATTGAGGAATATTTACATATGTTTTTCAAAATTCACTACATGGCCAAAAGAATTTGTTCATCTGACCATCACACCTGTACAAGCTTGTTGCCCATTAAATTCCAAAAGTATGGGCATCAACATGAAATTACCACTCTTTTGAGAAGGCTTTCCACAAGACTTTGGAGTCAGGCACTGATGTTGGACGACAAGGCCTAGAATTGATGTTCTAACTCATCCCAAAGGTGTCAGTGGGGTTGAGGTCAGGGCTCTGTGCAGGCAGCTGGAGTTCCTCCACAGAAAACATCAAATCTTATCTTTGTGGAGCTCAACGTGTCCTCCTGGAACAGGAAAGTGTAAGGGAGAGCGAGGAGGCGGACGCACACGCTGAGATAAGCGAGATTTATTATGGGCAAATCCAGGGTCATAGTCAAAAAGGTCCAGGGTCAAAGAGCCAACACGGAGAAAACGGGGTTCAGACATGACAAACCACAATACAATGAACAATACAGAGATTCAAACGAAGCCAACAAACAGAACGATACATCGAACAAGGGTAATGAGGGACAGGTGAACACAATCAGGGGCGGAGTAACCAAACAGGGGGCAGGACTAAATCAAAACAAACGCACATGGAATACCAAAACAAAGGAGCACATGGACAGGCCCGGGAGGGGCCAATCGTGACAGAAAGGGTCTTCCCCAAACTGTTGCCACAAAGTTGGATGCACATAATTGTGTAAAATGTCTTTATATGCTTTATATGCTTACAAAGACCCTGAAAAACAAATCCTGTAAAACAGCCCCAGACCATTAACTCTCTTCCACCAAACTTTACTGTTGGCACTATGCACTCTGGAAGGTAGCATTCCCCCAGCATGCACCAAACTTCATGCGGCCTTCAGGTTAGCTCAAGAACAGTGTAGAGAGCTTAATGGAATGGGTTTCCATGGCCGAGCAGCTGCATCCAAGCCTTACATCACCAAGTGCAATGCAAAGCGTTGAATGCGGTGGTGTAAAGCACCACCACTGGACTCTAGAGCAGTGGAGACGTGTTCTCTGGAGTGATGAATCACGCTTCTCTGTCTGGCAATCTGATGGACAGATCTAGGTTTGGTGGTTGCCAGGAGAATGGTACTTGTCTGACTGCATTGTGCCAAGTGTAAAGTTTGGTAGAGGGGGGATTATGGTGTGGGGTTGTTTTTCACGAGTTGGGCTCACCCCCTTAGTTCCAGTGAGAGGAATTCTTAATGCTTCAGCAGACCAAGAGATTTTGGACAATTTCGTGCTTCCAACTTTGTGGGAACAGTTTGAGGATGAACCCTTCCTGTTCCAACATGACTGCACACCAGTGCACAAAGCAAGTTCCAGAAAGACATGGATGAGTGAGTTTGGTGTGGAAGAACTTGACTGGCCTGCACAGAGTCCTGACCTCAACCCAACAGAGCACCATTGGGATGAATTAGAGTGGAGACTGTGAGCCAGGCCTTCTCATCCAACATCAGTGTCTGACCTCACAAATGCACTTCTGGAAGAATGGTTAAAAATTCCCATAAAAACACTCCTAAACCTTGTGGAAAGCCTTCCCAGAAGAGTTGAAGCTGTTATAGCTGTAAAGAGTGGGCCGACATCATGTTAAACCCTATGGATTAAGAGTGGGATGTCACTCAAATTCATATGCGTGTGAAGGCAGACGAGCGAATACTTTTGAAAATATTGTCTATATTTAAAACAGCATGTAAATTGCACATTTATTGCACATATAATTATGAACAAACATATGTGCATATATCATTCTTTCATATGGGTTACAGGTGAAATAAATGATATACTTATGTAAACAGTTACTGGCTACATAAAATTATTTCTTTAGAAAAATAATCTTAGTATTCCATTATTTATACTGATAAACACAGATCCACTCAAGTAAATAATCAATAAGGGCCTACACAGCACACAAACAATAAATGCTTTAGCTTATTTAGATTTTCTCTCCATTTCTGTTTACAGGGGCATGTGGTACAATGGCCTTGCGCTGCAGAGGAATATTAATCTTTGTTAATGAGTGGCTTAAGATTTGCCTCCGTGACAAACGGAAAAGCAAGGAGACGAAGGTCAAGAGGCTCTTAGCTCACACAGTAATACAGGCCATTGAATTCAGACAGCATACTTGTTTTAACCCCTTGTAGCAGTACGCACCTTTCAGAAATCAGATAAAATGTTTACATTAGACCATATCAGATCTATACTGTGGGCAACCTTGCAGTAAGAGTAAATTTAGGATGGGAAATACAATAGAAATATAGCAAAATATAAAAACAACTACGACACGTCGACTTGTAGACTCATTCATATTTATCTCCTCCTATTGACATTCAGGTTTTTACATATTTTTGTGGCTACACTGAGTAGTTCGAATTTATCTTCTTTATGTGAGTAAAGGAAATATACACAGCAGGCGCATAGGAAAAGCAAACCAAAAACCTGCTGAACAGTTTGAGCACTTTCAGCCTGTGCCTTGAGAATGACTTGGATTCTCTGGTTTCTTCTCCTTTGAAATTGAATTCAGGGGGCCCAGGCACTCGTATTGATTTTGTTCCCCGATATTACGAAGGACAGTTCATCTCCAGGCTCTGGAGAGAGGAGAGATGAGACTCGCTACGCATGGACAGCCATTCGCATCCCTGCTATTGCTGCTCCTCTGAGTGATACAGTACAACTCACTATGAATAACTGTAAATAAAAATTGACACATAAATGTGCTGATATGTACAAACAAATTCACAAGCTGTCACACTGCACTTTATAATTTGCTGTAGTTGTATTTTTGGCTCATGCACTACTGCTGGGCCAACTTTTCTTCTAAGATACATTTTTAGCTGTTAAGTAAAACCTTCATTTGATTCAGTTAAAAAGTTCTGGTTTATAATATCTGATTGGTTGAGCCAAGTTTTACATAATTTTGACACATATTAATTTTTCCGTGGGCTGGTCATGGAACAATCTGACTTATGTTGTTATTGAACTAAATTGATTGGTGGAAGAATTATTTTTTTGCTATTATTATTATTATTATTAATAATAATAAAAAATCAAATAATTCATTGAACAATGATGCATTTTTTCAGGGTTGCAAATTTGGTCTGGCAAAATAGGGGAGAGCAATTATCATGGTTTCCCCTTGTTCTTGGTTCTGTTTCTTGCCCTGTGTTGTTGCCATGTGCTTGTGTTTGTTTTTGGTTCTTGTGCTCTCCGCCTTTTCCCCGCCTTCCCCATTAGTATCTTCACCTGTCTGTAGTCTGTCTCCTCCCTCTCCCAGATGTTCCCTATTTGTTGCAACCTTTATTAAGCCATTTGTTGCAGTCAGTGGTTGTCTGGTCTACTTGTCACTCATCACTTGTAACTTTGTCTTATGTAGCTGTTCGTTCCCTGCCTTTGTTTGTGCTTTGTGTTTCTTTGTTTAAGCCCTGTAGTTTGTTACTTTGCTAGTTTGTTTTTGTTGTTAAAGTCTGCTTGCACTTAAATCCAGCCTCCCTGCGCATACCTTACATGACAACAATGTTAGAAGACTGAAGCCTATTTACAGCAATTCAAATGTAAAACTAAGTGGAAAATTAAACCAGCACTACTCCTGATGCATAGCTTTCAGAGGCAGGTCTGTAGTGAGTGATGCAACAGAGGATAGATATGTTTTACATTCTATGTGCTAGATGTCCCTGCTTTGTGAGTTTGCATGGTATTATCATGAACTGCTTCACACAAGGGGCAGGAATCATGTGCAAGTTTAATTCCAGATGCAAAGTAGGCAATAACAAGCAGAGGGTCAGAAATCCAGAAAAGCAGGCCACGGAAAACAGACAAATCCAAAGGGGGCAAATCCAAAAGAGTAGTCAATGACAAAACAAAAGGTGAGGTCAAATCACCAAATCAGAAACATAAACGCTCAGAATTGTGGAAACACCAAACAAGACTTCGCAAAGAACATGCAGAAATGCAGGGTATATATACACAAAATGGCCAACATAAAAAGGTCAAAGGATCAAGAGATGTCTAGTATTCTGAAGACAGCGACCTCCTGTGGTGGGGAGGAGAATGGCAGGTGGCAGATGTGACAGGTATACTGTTTTGTTGCTATGTTGTTGCTCTTAGACGCTTTCACAATGATTGCACTTACAGTTAACCGGGGCAGATCTAGCAGGGCAGGAATTTCACAAACTGATTTTGTCAGTTTGTCATCATTGTGCCACATTTACTGTGCCAAGTCACTAAGCTCTTCAGGATGATCCATTCTACTGCCAGTGTTTATCTGTGGAAATAGCATGGCTCTGTGCTTGATTTTTTTTTTTAACCCAATTTAGTCATTTCCAATTCTACCCGCTACTTAGGACTCCCCCAATCACACGATACTACCAATGCTAGGAGGGTGAAAGCTAGCACAGGCTTACTCCGAGACCTGTGAAACCACCGCTTCTTTTCAAACTGCCGCTCACGCAACGTCACGGGACAGCTGGGACACGGGACAAAAATGCTCAGAGGAAAGTACCAACCGCCAGATCTGTTACATCAGCTAACAGATGCCTGTACTGACTAGTATCGTGTTGAGTGATGGAGGGAGAAGGGGGGCCAACCTACCCACCCAGAGAGAGCGAGGCCAAATGTGCTCTCTTGGACTACCAGCTACGGGTGGCTGTAGCATCACCAGGGATTGAACTTGCCATCTCCTGATGATGGGGCCAATGCTTAGACAGTTGCGGTACTCAGGAGCCTCAGTGCTTGATTTTATCCACAGTCTATTGCAGTCTCTGCTCTAATTCATCCCAAAGGTGTTTTGTCAGGTTGAAGTCAGGACTCTGTGCAGGCCAGTCAAGTTCTTCCATACCAAATTTGCTCATCCATGTCCTTATGGACCTTGCTTTGTGCACTGGTGTGCAGTCATGTTGGAACAGGAAGAGGCATTCTCCAAACTGTTACCACAAAGTTGGAAGCATGAAATTGGCCAAAATCTCTTGGTCTGCTGAAGCATTAAGAATTCCTTTCACTGGAACTAAGGGGCCGAGCCCAACTCCTGAAAAACAACCCCACACCATAATCCCCCCTCCACCAAACTTTACACTTGGCACAATGCAGTCAGACAAGTACTGTTCTCCTGGCAACCGCCAAACCCAGATTCATCCATTGGATTGCCAGATGGAGAAGCGTGATTCATCACTCCAGAGAACACGTCTCCACTGCTCTAGAGTCCAGTGGCAGCGCTTTACACCGCTGCATTCGACACTTTGCAGTGCGCTTGGTGATGTAAGGCTTGCATGCAGCTGCTCAGCCATGGAAACCCATTCCATGAAGCTCTCTATGCTGTTATTGAGCTAATCTGAAGGCCACATGAAGTTTGAAGGTCTGTAGTGATTGACTCTACAGAAAGTCGGCGACCTCAGCATCCACTGATCCCACTCTGTCATTTTACGTGGCCTACCACTTGATGACTGAGTTGCTGTCATTCCGAATTGCTTTGCTATAATACCACTGACAGTCGACTGTGGAATATTTAGTAGTGAGGAAATTTCACCACTGGACCCATCACGGTACCACACTGGAATTCACTGAGCCTCTGAGAGCGACCCATTCTTTCACTAATGTTTGTAGAAGCAGCCTAGGTGTCTAGGTGCTTGGTTCTATACACCTGTGGCCATGGAAGTGATTGGGACACCTGAATTCAATGATTTGGATGGGTGAGTGAATACTTTTGGCAATATAGTGTATTTTCTGATACACATTGAATATCAGTTTCTGGCCTTTGTGATCTGCATGCTACTATTATTATTTGAGCTAATGACATAATGTATAAAGGAAGTGAAGGTCAGGGCCTATTTCTGGATTTTGTTGCATTTAATTTAAATAAACATTTAGCACAAATTTGATGAACTATGGCTAAAACACAGGAGCAATCGGCAGCCACTCAGACTCATGTTGCTCATGCAAGACTCAAACAGCCAAGTATCAAAACAGTAGATGGTAATACATAGCTCTGAAAAGCAGTGGTGGACAGTAACTAAGTAAATGTAATTCGTTACTGTACTTAAGTAGTTTTTTCATGTATCTGTACTTTACTTAAGTATTTCCATTCTGGGCGACTTTTTACTTTCACTACACTGCATTTCAGAGTCTAATATCTTACTTTTTACTCCACTACTTTTTGAGAAATCTGTCGTTCCTTTTGGTTTTTTGTGTGTATAAAAACATAACATGTCAAAACAAAAGAAGCGCAAAGCAAGAACACAGCGGCACAGGGCACAGCGGTCACTCTGTTCGGAGCTAGTTTTGACCTGTTGGTCATACCGACCCTGTGCAAGCACACGGTTCAACGTCAGTGCAGCAGCGTAAAAATACATACGTCTACCTAAATGATGGAATTAACCCAACTTTGTGTAAATAGACCACAATATAGAAATATGTCCACATATGCAGTCGTGACTGGCAGGTTTCCTTTTTTCTGAACTTATACAAACACTTTCATTTTATAGTAAATTAGTTTCAGTTAGTTTATGTTTATGAACAGAGACCTACAGATCAATACAGTAAAACCTATTTGTGATCCTGAGTTTAAAGCAAGTTTTTATTCAACTTGTAACAAATTTACAAAGTAATCTTAAACTGAAACTTTGCTTGGTGGTAAAAAGTGATTTCAGAGCCACTGGGTTCTCCCTGATGGAAACTGTTGGTCTTCAGTGTTTTGTGTCTCACAATCACATCATTTTAATAGTGATCAGTGACTAATTAATGGCATTTTATTAAAAGACTGGTTTACCAAGAGAGACACTGGAGTATTTTCACCTAAAATGAGTTCATGAAGCGAGACGTGTTACAAAAATGATAACAGGACGTCAGAGCCAGAATTAATCTTTTAGTACTTTTACTTTTGATACTTAAGTATATTTGAAGGCAAATACTTTTGTACTTTTACTCATGTTGAGGTCTAGAGTAAGGACTTCTACTTTTACTGGAATTATATTTTACCTTGGGTATCTCTACTTTAACTCAAATACATGATTTGTGTACTTCATCCACCACTGCTGAAAGAAGGAAAAAATATTATATGTGACTCCTTCCAAATGCACGGAAGAAGGCCACACTACTACCAAACTAAGTTTGGCTTTAATTCCATATTTACTGGGAATATAAAAAGAACAGACAGCTATCTGAACTTTATCAGCTGAATAAAGGCAGTAACACGTAGAAATATGTCTTCATATGAGGCAACTGCATGGTTGGCTCCAAGTTGTATAGCTTTTTCTGATAAATAAACCACGTTTCGAGTGCTGCTTTATCACTAGTGTTGGAGCTTTTCTGGAGAAGTCACTCTCATAAATATGTACCCTCCCAAATTTTCACATAATTTCAAAAAGACAACCACCCTTTGTATTCTGTGCCTCATCTTGTTGGTTTATTTAATTAGACAACACACATACATGTTCAAACGTCCACATGGGCTGTTTTATGCTGGTGTATCCTTTTCAAGTTAATCCACCAGTAAAAATTGATGTCTAGACTCTCAGTTGTGTTAAATAAACCGAAAGATTGCACTTGTGCAAGAAAATGCCAATGAATGTGATCTTCTCTCTTGCACCATGTGCAATGTAAACTGTTTAACGAAAAATTTGCCAGTTATCTTTGGATTAACTTACATGCTAATGAACAACTTAAAATTTTCTAGAAGTAATATAATGCTAACACTTACATTTGCAGGGCTTGGACAGTAATACCTGATAGAGACTGAGTGACCTGTATAACCTTTAAAACAAAGAACTCCCCTCATTGTTCCAGTAAGCAGAGGAGGGTTTGTTCGAACATGGAGAATCTGTTGAAGGCCAGATTTATCAGCCAAAACAGATTTTGTGAGGAAATATACTGGATTTGAGCATACATTGATTTACAGACTGTCTATTTGTGTATTTCTCTATCCGTCTACTTATGTACTTTTTAGCTTGTACAACACACAATGTCTTCTTTTCAACTACCATCTTCCATTAATGTTAATTTTCAAGATTTAGAAGTCACCCTCACGTATTACATTAGGTAAAAATTGAGGTAAAAAGTGGACTTACAATTTAAAGAAAACAAGAGATTCATGCATCAGTCACTTTCACACTTTTTGAAGTCTGTTTTGACAGTGTTTGCAGACATGCAGATGTTTTTTTTGAGGAGAAAGTGAAGATATAAAACATTTTCCAGTAAGCGATCTGAACAAAATAATAGTCTTTTACATCTGCTTCACCAGTTGTCATTATAGTTCTATTGATCATTCAAAGGCTTAATAGCATTCAATTACTATTTGCCCTAGGCATGCATCAGACACACCCACACCTAAATGCTATTTACTTTCACACAAGGACAGTGGTAGTAAATGTCTTTACTTCAAATCAGTCTTACTTATTTATTGTATTTCAATTTCTGTTCCCTGAAATCATGTCACAACATTTGTGTGGTTCATAACACATGTGTACATAAACATTTTCCAACTTCTCTTTATCCCTTAGGCTGGTTTTACATCTTAAACTTCCATGCAACTAGTTGGATGTTCTGAGTTGCCTGCAATGTAATTTTGTGAAACTTGACAGTAATGGAAAGCAATTCCAAAAAAAAAGTTTCATGGAACATATTCAATTATTATGCAAGTTAGCTGAATTAGCAGGTCACATTGCTGATATATCATATTGTTCTCACTATAAAGTCATCTGTGAGGTGCAATTCACATATCTACATAATTTTTATCATCGGATATTTTTATAGCTCTAATTGCCATTCTTTCCCCAGTCTTTTATCTTTCTAAATGGGGTCTTTTACAACATAGTTTTTATCTGTTGTGTATATGCTAAGCCTTTGAAATTTACTGTTTAAGTAGCCATTACAGTTATCGTCTACTGGATGCCTCAATTAGCCTGTCTTGTCCCAACTTGTTGGCTAGTTCATGTAGCTGGTTACAGAAACATTAGCTCTGAGAAACTCATGTTTGCAGCTCAGGAAACTGACAAAAATACAGTTGCCCAGTAAATGTTCTGTTTTATTTTTGTCCATTGATCAAGTAATATTAAATGTTTGAAGTATGATTTTTGACGCAATCACATGATGCATTATTGGTGTTTTGAATGGCTGTGAAATTTATTCCATTATTGCATTAAGCCTGTGGCTGAATTTCATGGTAACTCAAGTGCAATTTTGACTCATGCAAAGTTGCTAAAGCTGCATGAAGGTTTTGCCGTGTAAAGCCAGTGTTAGAATGAAACAGAGTTTTTGTTATTGTGCCTTTAGGACTGATGCTAAAGAAATTTGGGTCCCACTTTATGTTGTGTCTCTAATAACTGTAGTTATATGTGAATAACATATGCAACGACAATGTAACTATTGATGATTTAGTCAACGTTACAGATGGATTACAGAAGTACAGCCTATGAAATTACACATGTTCTCAACTTCAGTTTTACCACAAGTGTATGTTCTACACAGGAACTTTCCTGCAGTGCAGTGTTAAAAAGTTATATAGTGTTATATAGTGTTATAGACATTGCTTTGGGGTAATGCAACACTGTGATATATATATATATATATATATATATATATATATATATATATATATATATATATATATATTTATATATATATATATATATCCATTCATCCATCCATACATCCATTATTTCCCGCTTTTCCGGGGTTCAGGTCACGGGGGCAGCATCCTAAGCAATGAGAGCTCCCTTTCCCCAGCCACTTCCACTAGCTCCCCAGGGGGATTCTGAGGCACTCCCAGGCCAGCTGGGCAATATAGTCATGCCAGTGTGTCCTGGGTCTTCCCTGGGGTCTCCTCCCAGGTGGACTTGCCTGTGACACCTCCCGAGGGAGGTATCCAGGAGGCATCCTAACCAGATGCCCGAACGACCTCAGCTGGCTCCTCTCGACGTGGAGAAGCAGCGGCTCTACTCCGAGTCCCTCCTGGATGACCGAACTTCTCACCCTATCTCTAAGGGAGAGTCCAGACACCCTGTGGAGGAAACTCATGAGATCGTATTCACGATCTCATTCTTTCGGTCATTACCCAAAGCTCATGACCATAGGTGAGGGTGGGAATGTAGATTGACCGGTAAACCAAGAGCCTTGACTTATGGCTCAGCTCTTTCTTTACCACAACAGACCGGTAAAGAGCCCGCATCACTGCTGACCCAGCACCAATCCGCCTGTCAATCTCCCGCTCCCTTTTACCATCACTCGTGAACAAGACCCCGAGATACTTAAACTCCTCCACTTGAGGCAAGAGCTTATCCCCGACCCAGAGAGAGCTCTCCACCCTTTTCTGCCTGAGAACCATGGCCATGGATTTGGAGGTACTGATTCTCAAAGCTGAAGTTCACAGTCTGATGTCCCCAGTAGGACCACATCATCCGCAAACAGCAGCGATGTGACCTTGAGGTCACCAAACTGGACACCCTCCTTCCTCTGACTGCACCTATAAATTCAATCCATAAAAATTATGTATAGAATCAGTGACAAAGGGCAGCCCTGACAGAGTCCAACTCTCACTGGGAACAAGTCTGACTTACTGCCGGCCATGTGAACCAAACTCCTGCTTTGTTTGTACAGGGCCTGAATGGCTCGTAGCAAAGAGCTATGTACCCTGTACACACGAAGCACCTCCCACAGAATACCCCGGGGAACACAGTCAAATGCCTTCTCCAAATCCACAAAGCACATGTGGACTGGTTGGGCAAACTCCCATGCAACCTCCAGAATCCTGGAGAGGGTGAAGACTTGGTCTAGTGTTCCACGTACAGGGTGGAACCCACACTGCTCCTCCTGGATCCGAGGTTTGTCTATAAGCTGGACTCTCTTCTCCAGTACCCCTGCAAAGACCTTACCAGGGAAGCTGAGGAGTGTGATTCCCCTGTAGTTGGAACACACCCTCTGGTCCCCCTTTTTAAAAAGAGGCACCGCCACCCCAGTCTGCCAATCCAGTGGCACTGCCCCCGATGTCCACGCAGTGTTGAAAAGGCATGTCAGCCAAGACAGCCCCACAACATCCAGAGCCTTGAGGAACTCAGGACGGATCTCGTTCACCCCTGGAGCCTTGCCCCCAAGAAGCTTTTTAACTACCTTAGCGACTTCGGCCTCAGTAATGGACAAGCCTATTCCCGTGTCCCCAGACTCTGCCTCCTCACTGGAGAACATGTCAGTGGGATTGAGAAGGTCCTCAAAGTATTCCTTCCACCGCCCAATGATGTCTTCAGTCGAAGTCAGCAGCACACCATCTCCACTTTAAACAGTTCTAGTGGCGCACTGCTTTCCCCTTCTGAGTCGCCTGATGGTTTGCCAGAATCTTTTCGGAACCAACTTAAAGCCACTTTCCAAGGCCTCACCAAACTCCTCCCACACCTGGGTTTTTGCCTTGGCAACGACTGAAGCCGCAGATCGCTTGGCCTGTCAATACCTGCCAGCTGCCTCTGGTGTCCCACAGGCCAACCATGCCCAGTAGGACTCCTTCTTCAGCTTGACGGTATCTCTCACCTTGGGTGTCCACCACCGGGTTCGAGGATTACCGCCCCAACAGGCACCAACTACCTTGCGGCCACAGCTACAGTCAGCTGCTTCAACAATGGAGGAGTGGAACATGGCCCATTCTGAGTCAATATCCCTCACCTCCCCCGATATCTGGTCAAAGTTCTGACGGAGATGTGAGTTGAAGATCAATCTGACAGGTTCTTCTGCCAGACGTTCCCAGCAAACCCTCACTATACATTTGGGTTTGCCAGGTCTGACCGGCATCTTCCCCCACCACCTGATCCAACTCACCACCAGGTGGTGATCAGTTGATAGCTCAGCTCCTCTCTTTACCTGAGTGTCCAAAAAACATGGCCACAAGTCCGATGACACGACTACAAAGTCAATCATTGAAATGTGGCCTAGGGTGTCCTGGTGCCATGTGCACTTATGGACATTCTTGTGTTCAAACATGGTGTTCGTGATGGACAAACTGTGGTTTGCACAGAAGTCCAAAGACTGAACACCACTCGGGTTCAGATCAGAGAGGCCATTCCTCCCAATCACACCCCTCCAGGTCTCACTGTCATATATAAATATATATATATATATATATATATATATATATATATATATATATACACAAAAAATTATCTTATCCAGTCTGCTGATAGTGTTCTCTCAATATTCTCCTTCTCTTCGACTTAAGTGCAGCATTTGATACTGTTGATCATGATGTTCTCATTTGTCGTCTTTTCTCTATTGGCATCACTGACACAGCCTTACAGCGGTTCAGGTCATATCTTACAGACAGACACCAGTTGATTACGCTAGGCCCACAGAAGTCCTCCTCCTCTCCTGTTAGATGTGGTGTCCCACAGGGCTCAATTCTTGGACCCCTACTTTTCTTAATTTACATTTCACCCCTTGGGCAGATTATTCGTAGCCATGGCCTAAACTTCCATTGTTATGCTGATGATATTCAGTTATATCACAGTACACACACACCTCAGATTCCCCTTTGGAAAGCTTTGGATGCATAATAACTTTCTCATACTAAACACTGATAAAACTGAAGTCTTACTGGTTAAACATTTACTATCAAAATCGTCCAATTTTTCATTTAATATTGATACCCTGCTTGTTAAGCCTGCACCTGTTGTTAGAAATCTTGGTGTTTTGCTTGACTCATCACTTAATTTTGCTCTGCATATCAAATTCCTCACTAAGACTGCATTCTTTCACTTATGTAACATTGCTTGTCTCCGACCATTCCTGTCTGATAAAGATGCCAAAACTTTGGTTCATGCCTTCATTATGTCCTGTATTGACTACTATAACTCCCTCTTTGTTGGTCTCCCTGTAAAGTCTATCCAAAAGTATAGTTTTTGTATAGTATATACAGTACATTCAAAACTCTGTGGCTAGAGTGCTCACCCATACTAAACGTTCAGCTCATATCACCCCTGTTCTCTCTCAGCTACACTGGCTACTGGTCCTGTCCCATATAATGTTTAAAATTTTACTACTCACTTTTAAAGCTTTGCATAACCTTGCTCCCCCCTACCTCAGAGAACTGCTGACCTCTTACACTCCCACTCGCTCTTGCAGGTCTTCTTGCAATAACTTACTTGCTGTTCCACACACCAGACTTTCCACTTTGGGAGGGAGGGCCTTCAATGCCATGGCCCCCAAACTCTGGAATCATTCTTCCTCAATCCCTCCGGGACTGCTCTTCTCTTTCCTCTTTTAAATCTGACTTAAAGACTTTTCTGTTTAATGCACATTTTTCTTCCTCCTCCTCTGCATAGTTTTTTTTTCTTCTTTTTTTTTTTTTTGTTTCCTGCCCATGCTTTGTGAAGCCACCTTGGCTTTGTGAAAGGCACTATATAAATGTAATTTATTATTATTATTATTATTATTATTATTATTATTATATGCAACATGGTTTAAAGCTGAAATTGGTTTGTGTCACAGCACTAGCAACATAAATGCTAGCAAAATGTTAGGAAATTTAGTAGATACAGTCGAAGTAACATTTTAATGTAAGTTGTTACATATTTCCTTTTACTGCAGGAAAAAACTGCTGTTCCAGTCTATTGCAAATGTTATTGTTATATTTGTGTTATTACCCTTGTGTAATTACATGAGAGAATAGGCTGTTACAACTGCTAAGATATACTTATTATGACATTAATTAATGTGTTGCATTACTCCAACGCAATGTCTGTATTACCATTGCATTATTACACAGTACTTACTTACCAACCACACAGGAACTGTCCACTTACTTTAAAGTGTAACTTTTAACACTACACTACAGGAAAGTTCCTATGTAGAACATACACTTGTGTAATCAAATGAGGCAAAGCTGAAGTTGATACACATGTGTAATTACATAAGATGTTCTTCAGTAATAGTGACTAAATCATTAGCAGATACATTGTTGTTGCATATTACACATAGCTACAGGGTTATTAGAGACATTTAATATAAAGTGGGACTGAATTTTGTTCTGATTGCTTTTTTCTATATTGTTCCTCATTCAAAATGCACTCTGGGATGAAACACTCCCAATAACGTCAGTGTGAAGGGGAGGGTGTTAAACTGCTGTAGGCTTAATAGGTGGATATGTTGGTTTCCGTGACATTACAAAATGAGCTTTTCAAGTTTTCAAGTTTCCATACTAACAAACTGTTTTATTTCAAACAACCAAGAAAAATATGATTTACCATAATGTGAGGCCCTTTAATGATGTGCTCTTAAAGTGACCACTGAAGCCATTTTCAGAAGCTAAAAGGCTGTTTCATAGATATCACTGATCTTTTTTGGGACCCTGCTTCCGTGTTAGCCCAGACAAGGTGAGCTGCTTTTGGTGTAAATGTGCATATTTCTGTCTATGGACATGTTCTCTCTGAGTGCTTCTGTTTCAGGAGCCTGTCTTCCAGAATGATTTTCCAGCCTATCAACTCACCTCTGCCTGCACGCTCAGTGCAGAAATAGCAGAGGCTGTCTCATCATTAGAGGGTTCAGCTTCAGTTTTCCCTGCTTTACTTCCTTGTCATGTGCTGCAGATTAGCCACTATAAAATAAACCTAGTTAGCAAAGCACAAAGGTTTTTCATATCTGTATTAAACCTCATTGTTTTGGCTAAGCTTCCTAAATAGAAGGCACATGCTATACCAATGCTGTCACAAAATAGGAAAAAGACAAAATGATTTTAACTGTGATGTACATTAATGTAACAAGATTTTATTCCAAGGCATTTTGTATAGAGAAGCTGATGTTTTTAATAGGTAAGAAAATAGCTTTTCTAAAGTCCTGCCACAGCATTGCAATAAGGTTTAAGCCAGGACTTAGACTAAGCCACTCCAGCACCTTAAGTTTCTTTTAAGCCATTCACAGGAGGACTTGCTTGTGCTTTGAATTATTGTCATACTGTCATGTCAAATATAACATAAATGCTTGTGAGCTTCTTTTCACATACTAATGACTGGACATTCTCCTGCCAAATTTTCTGATAGAGAAAAGAGTTCTCTTATTAATGGTTCCATCAGTTATGGCAAGTTGTCCAGACCATGGATGAGCAAAGCATCCCCACACCATTGCACTGCCACCACCGTGTTTACCTGTTGATATGATGACGACCATTCTTGTGGAATTTTTTTTTTCTTTTTTTGGCAAAAGTAACTGTTCCGAAAAAAACTCTGTCTTCTCGAAAGTCTTTCTTTCAACTCATCAGTCCACAGAACATTATGTCAAAAGGCTTGTGGGCCATCCAGGTGTGTTTTTTGGAAAATTTAGGGCCCTTTATGTGTCTCTTGATTAGAAGTGGTTTTTACCGTGCAACTCTCCCATGGATGCCATTTTTGTCTCTTCCTAATGGTGGAAGTATGAATACAGTCTCTTCCTAATGGTGGAAGTATGAATACTGACCTTAACTAAAGCAAGAAAAGCCTGCAGTTTCTTAGATGTTCAATTGGGTTGTGTTGGGACTTCATGGACGAATGTGATCTTGGAGGAATTTTGGTAGGCCATTGAAAGAAAGGTGTGTCCTGTCTGTCTTTTAATTATTTCAAGTCTACATTTTATTATTTATCATGCTACTCATATATCCATTCTCGGTTATATGTATCCATTGATTTGCTGTGATTCGCTTATACTACATATGTAGGTCTATTGATTTGTTGAAATTAGGTTATACTTAGCCATTGATCATTTTAGAATCATGTGTGAGCTAGTTTATACAACACAAGTTGGTATGCACCTTTATGTGTAAGGATTGGGGGGGGTCCATCAATCCAGGATTCCTCTCTATCTTCCTGGTACTGCTGTAAATCACAGGTTATGTTGTGCCTAAATGTTAATCAGTTGTGTACGAGGACAGCACATATCTCTTACATCCAAATATATCCAGCTTATGCACTTGTTGGACAAACACTTCAAGGTGATTGTGTAAAGCTCTCACACCATGTCCAAAGGATTTGCTGAGAAAATGGGTTAATAGAGCTAGCAGGCAGTCAGGTCAGCAGACTGCGCTATGAAGGTCAGGCGTTAGCAGGCGGTTATATATTTCATGATCATCATCACAAAATCTGCTTTTGTCCAACAAATTATTTTAATAAATCTGGCAAAGGCTTTGTTGATTGTGCTGCAACTTCATTTTTGCCCATATTCATCCAAAACCTTACACCTGCCACCTCTGGGAAGAGTCACTACTGTTCTAAGTTTTCTTCATAGGGAGATAATGACTCTCACTGTGGTTTGCTGGAGTCCCAGAGCCTGAGAAATTGTTTTGTAACCATTTCCAGACTGGTAGAATTCTTTCTTTCTCATGTTTTCCAGAACTTCTTTAGATCGCAGCATAGTGTGACCTTTCAGTCCACTTCACATTAGTGGAAAAGCTCTATTCAAGTGATGTTTAAATTCAACAGACATGACAGTAATCAAGCCTGAGGTGTGTCTAGTTTGACTGATCCCAGTTATCAACTAAATGCAGTTAATTTGTCAATTTAAAAAATTAAGGGGCAAGTAACTTTCCACACAGAACCAGTTAAATTAAACTAAGAATAC
Source organism: Pygocentrus nattereri (assembly GCF_015220715.1). Classification (NCBI taxonomy): domain Eukaryota; kingdom Metazoa; phylum Chordata; class Actinopteri; order Characiformes; family Serrasalmidae; genus Pygocentrus; species Pygocentrus nattereri. Next base: position 9,646,640 of record NC_051224.1, read on the forward strand.
AGGGATAGTTAGATAGAACCATTTAAAAACTTGTGTTTTGTGCTTACTCAGGCCATGTGAAACAATTAAATGTGACACATATGCAAGAAATAAGAAATCAGATGGGGGGGAAATAGTTTCTTATGTCATTGTATAGGGTCCTGCCTTCTGCCCGATGACCACTGGGATGGGTGCCAGCACCTCTCTGTGACCCTGAGGGAGAATCGGCTTAGAAAATGTGTGTGTGTGTGTGTGTGTGTGTGTAGGGTCCCTCATCAGGTCTTGTACAGTTATGTCATTTTATAAACTGTTTTCTCTAATTAGCTATAACTACCAGAAAGAATGAGTCAATTTTATTTTTACTCATTAACCGTTTGCTAGCTTCTTGAAAGCTCTGCAAGTTTTCTGTGAATTTCGCAGCTGTGCTCTAATTAAACATTCACTGCACTTTTTTCTAATCTAGCTCATTAATGATGCTTACTGCTGCTCTACAAGGAGGCACAACAGTTCCATTTTCAGAACGTAGCACTTATTTCTAATAGGTGTATTTTTATCACCAAGTCTATCATATAGTTCCTGTGAAGTTTGTATACATTAAATTAGGTCAGATGAAGCACAGCAGTGTGGGTTTGCCGATGTGATCAAAAATATCTTGGTTTCTGTTTATAGTAAGATTTCAGTTTATATGCAGGGGTGGAAGATACCTTAGTAATTGTACCTACGGTCAATTTAGCTTAATAGAGTTTATTATTTTGGAAGATTTGTACTTTACTCAAATATTATTGATATTAAATACCTACACGTTTTACTCAGTAACACTTCCAAGAGAAAATCATGCTTTTTACTCTTTACATTTTCATTTGAATTTTCAAAGCCAAAGAATTTTCAAATCTCAAAGGCCTGGAGATTTTTCTTCTCTTCAGTTAAGCCCCTGTGCAACTGAGTTTACTGTTTTTTAAAACATCCAACCAAATTCCTATGTGTGACATGAAACTGCCCACAAATGTGCTAATTAGTCTTTGTGTGAGCATTAGTACCCCTTATTAGTCACTATGCAACACATATATACTACATAGAAGCCCATGCTTGAGAGCTCTAGTTGATCATGCAGTCTATAATCAACTGTCTCTCTTTTTCACACAGAACCAGCTCCAGGACCCTAACCAGTCTGGTTTCAAACTGACGCACTCAACAGAAACTGCCCTTATAACAGTGACTGATAAGCTCCAGGCAGCAAAATCATCCAAACCTTCATCTGTTCTGATTCTTCTTGACCTCTCAGCAACTTTTGACACAGTCTGGATGTCCTCACCAGCCTTGGAATCACTGGAAGTGGTTTAAGTCCTATCTGGAGGGTTGCTGTCATCAGGTACATGGTCTTTTCACTTTACACTCATTCTCTTGGTGATGTAGTATCCTTTCATGGTTTCTCTTACCACTGCTATGCTGATGATACTCAACTAATCCTTCCCACTTTCTGATACCCAGGTTTCTTGTCTACTTGACTTCTGCTCATGGATGGCAACTCACCACCTGAAGCTGCCATTCATCGCTGCAACTACAGGTTCTCATCATGATCTTGCCATCTCATTCGATAACTTTCTGATTACTCTGTTTGAAGATGCAATAAGTCTTGGTGTGATTCTGGATGGCCAGTTATCATTCTCGGCTCACATCATGAACCTAACTCGGTCATGCAGGTTTCTCCTGTACAACATTCAGAGGATCCGACCCTTTCTCACTCAAGAGGGCACCCAGGTGCTAGTTCAGTCACATCACTCCACTGCTGCACTCCCTTCACTGGCTTCCTGTAGCTGCACACATCACATTTAAAACTGTAATTGCCTACAAATCCAACCCTTCCCTAAGTAAAGGCAATAGTCAAAAATTGAAGCCCTTCGAGCTTCAAGTACAGCTCAGCTTGATCTGCCATCCTTCAAGACGAGCATCAAGACTTTTTGCTGTCCTTGCACCCACGTGCACGGTCTTCAACCATTCATGTCTTTATACAGCACATAAGCCAGCACTAAGTTAAGTATTTCTTATAATGTATTGTACTGCACTTTTGAAATGTTACTATTGTACTGAACCATTGAAATATATTGCACTGTGCTGTGTTTAACTCCTTTAACTCCTTTTTCTCTAGGTATCAACATTGGCTTTTGTTTCTAGCAGTATCTGAGCTCTGAACTAGCTTTCACCTGTTTGTAACTAGCAGAGATACTTTCTCTGGCTAGACAACAAAGCACTTTTTGTGAGTCGCTCTGGATAAGAGCATCTGCTAAATGCTGTAAATGTAGATGTAATATAATGATCTCTATTCTGAATGGCTGCCCTGTATTGTACTTTATTCTATACTTTATACTAAAGAAGCCTGAAACACTTAACTTTGGTGTAAGAGGGCAGGGCTGGTGTGTCTTCAAAATTGAATGAAATACCACATCAAACTATTTTTAAAATCATTGAGTTGTACATGATATGAGCCCTTTAATGAGTAATCTGCAGAAATGTGTAGAAGTAAGGAAGTACACAGTCAAGTCAACGCTGTATTGATATTCTCAACACTGCTGTGCTAATAGCAGAAAAATATCGCATTGGAATTCAATCAAATATTGTGTTTGGTGCTGGAATTCATCTACCACACCGATAATGTGATGGGGTGACACCTGCCAAATTAAGAACAGCCTATGACTAAACCTGGATAAAATAACTGAGCATTTAAACACCTTCAGTAACTGGAACTAGGCACAAATTATGAATGATTCACCTCTTTGCTGCAGCATGCATTTAACACCTACTCTTGCAGTGTAAAGTACTGTTTCTGGGAATTAGCCTTGCATTCTTCACCCAGAATAGAAGAATGAGAGTAAATGAGCTGCTAACTGAGGGTAAATATCATGTCTGCTATGGTCTGGCCTTAGGCATTTTTTAAATTATGTGTAATGGAGGAGATGGACTCATTGGCGGACTGGTGGTGAGTTTCCTCTGGGTAAGACACACTGTGACTGGTCATAGGGTAAGTGGCCACTTTAGAGGGAATTGGAGTAGAAAGCCAGCCACTTTTAACCCTTAGAAGTCAGCAATGACAACAGCATGTTGTAGTTTTATATGCATAGTTTCTTACTTGTACCTCATTGAAACACACACACACATTTTCTAAGCTGCTTCTCCCTCAGGGTTGCGGGGGGGTTACAGGAGCCTATCTCAGCGGTCATTGGGCGGAAGGCAGGATACACCCTGGACAGGTCGCCAGTCCATCGCAGGGCAGACAGACAGACATACACAATCAGACACACTCTCACACCTAGGGGCAATGTAGCATGTCCAATTGGCCTAACTGCATGTCTTTGGGCTGTGGGATGACACCGGAGAACCCGGAGGAAACCCACGGAGACAGGGGGGAACATGCAAAGTCCACACAGAAAGGACCTTGGTCACCCGGCCAGGGAATCGGACCCAGGCCCCCCTTGCTGTGAGGCGACAGAGCTACCCACTGTGCCTCATTGAAACAAGTGGAGAAATTCTGTTGAAAGTGCAGATATTTTATTATGATTGGAATTGAATAAAAGTAGTTTTTATCATCTGGTTTTGCAGAGAAAAGGCATTCTTTAAAGGGGGTTTTGACAGTAAAACTTTAATTCAACTTGCTTTAGATAGCTTATTAGATTGTTGAGAAGAAAACATAGCAGATGGACTTCATGCAATGTGAGTCATCTTTCATTTTGTCCATTATTTGAGCCATGGGTTGGACTGGAATGGGCATGATATTCTGTGAATTATTCAATACATTAGCAGTGAGGCACATACTTACACTGAACTTACTGGGAAGGTCATCTAGCTATATATTTCTCCCTAACAGTGACCCCCCTACACAAAACACCTACACAATAACCATACACCCTGACCCAGAATATCACAAATGACACCTAAGGGGAGCTTAGGGGCTGTGGCCATGCAAATGGGCTCTCGGAGTATAAATGCAAATTGGTTCTCTGGTGTAAAAAGGGACATCTGTTGTTGTTGTTGTTGTTGTTGTGTTGTTAATGGGGTTGGTTTATGTGTGTTGAATTGTGTTTGATAGGAGTTGATTTTGTAGAGAGTGTCTAACACCTTCCCAAGATTCGAACTAGGGTAGCACTGGGCTGGGCCTCTGAACAAATGCCTCCAACTAAATAAAAAAGCATTTTCCCTGTATGTTCAATGTTGTTTTCACTTCCTACAATATAGTGAACAACCATCACAGATAGAAGGAAAAAGAGAAGACGGCAATGCCTTGAAAAGTTATATAAAGACCAAAACATGTTGCAAATATGTAAACATAAATAATGCATTGCAAATAAATTCATATAGCAAAAATAATATAATGGGTGAAACAATACAGGCTGCTAATTTGGCAGTGGAGTGATAAATTCTATTGGGTGCAACTTGGCTTTTGAACTACTTTGTGTGACTGTTGCACTGTAACATGTTACATACAAGTCACAGCATGTGACTCGCTGCATGGGCAGTTCACTATGTAAAGTCAGCCTTACATTTATGCCATGTTTTTACGTGGCTGTGACAAACCAGATGCTTGTGGATATAAAATACAGCAAGCACTTTAACGTTGAAAGAACAGTTTGAAGTCAAACAACCAAAGTCAGGCCAGGTCAAAAGCATGAGTAGAATAAGTAGATACATGGATTAGACAAAAACATAGTGATGATAAAGACCAAAATACAGAGAGAGCGTAAAATACAGGCAGACTAAACAGGGCAAGAAGAGAAAACCAATAATCACAGAAAAGGTCGAAGTACATTAAAGACAGAAACAAGAAAACACTCAGTAAACACACGGGAATGATGATGCTTCACAACAAGTACAACAAATAAAGGGGTATTTGCACAAACATAGAAAATCAAACACAGGTGAGGTGCTTCTGAGAAGCTGTCCATGATTGGGTAATGGACAGCATGTGTCTATGATGTATTGGTCAAGGGAATTATGGGAAATGGAGTCTAGAGAGTCATGAGGGGTTGTCGTAGGCTGGAGGTTAGGGATCCGGCCCTGTGAAAAGAAGGCCGCCGGTTCAATCCCCAAAGCTGACAATACATGACTGAGGTGTCCTTGAGCAAGGCACCTAACCCCCAACTGCTCCCCGGGCACTGCGGATAGGGCCACCCACCACTCCAGGCAAGTGTGCTCACCGCCCCCTAGTGTGTGCTCACTAGTGTGTATGTGGTGTTTCACTTCACGGATGGCTTAAATGTGAAGGTGAAATTTCCTTGTTGTAGTACTTATAAGGGTCAATTAATCTAATCTATTCTAATAAGGAAGGGCGAATCCAGAAGTGGGACATATATGTGTGGCATTATAAATCAGTCAGAGCATTTCCTTCAGTATCAGATATTCCTCAAAATGAATGCAGTTATTAAAACCACTATGCTAGATACTGCAATAGATAACTATAATGAAATCCTAAAGGAGGCGTATGTGAGTAGAATCTCAGAACCTTCCTGGCACAATATATTTCCAGAATAAAAGTAATAATTTCAGAAGAAATCCATTAGAACAGCCTGAGCAAAAAACTTCATAATCATAACTGAGACTTTTGAAAAGTCCAAAAATAAAATAGGATGACTTTTCATTTTGATGGATATTGCTATTCTTAACAATACAGACTAAGATATAGTCCTTGCCGGTGTTAATTCATATGCATCTCCCCTCTTTTATATAGCTCTTGTGGAAATAATGAGAGGCTGTAGTGAAAAGATATCTTTGCATTCAACATATTCAGATAGAAGCCCTTGGGATAAAAAGGCATATTCAAAAGCTGATCCAGCTACAATAATGTGAATATAAAAGGTTGAATTTCCATTTTCTGTAACAATTCATAGCATAGTGATATGATTAGGCCTTTCCAGTGGGTGTGAAATAAGGATAGCTCGCGGACAGCTAATAAAACATTGATTGATACAAGCCAATACAAGGTTACGGTGCTTATCCAAAGTATGCTACGGGATATGAAAAAAGGTATATCTGTTGATTAATTCTATCTTCATGGGTTGGAGAGATGAATTTCTGTTATTCAGTTTTACAACAGTGAGGTCCATGATTCAAGGCAAAATAAGGTCTTTGGAGTGTCAGCTTCAGATTTGAGGGTGTCTTTGAGGATTCAAGCAGTGCAGAGTTTCAAACTGCATGTTGTAAATTAGTAACACTCCAGAAAATGGCCGCACTACCATCTACACCTCATTACATCTCACATACAGTGTATGCTTTCATTTGGCATTGGCAATGAGCAAATCATTTATTTAAAAAAGGCTCTAACAAACTCAGTTGTTTGGCCTGTAGTACTATTTGGACAGGATTACTTTAACATTGGGATATATATTAGCATAATTACTTTCAGTGTCTCTATGAATTTAGGTCTGTCCAAATCCTTCACGTCTGTAGCTTAAAATGAACTGGAGAAATAACTCTGGGTTCTATCAATCCGGTGCAAGTAAATATTCCTTTACACAGGGGTCAATATTCCGACTTATGTCTTATGACTTATGAAATAAGATTTAGCATCTTTTTATTTGGAAGCATTCGAGGAGGCGTATACTGTGCAAACTGATTGTACATTAAAACCTGCAATAGGACTAGGGCTGAATTGGACAGGCAGACTTTATCATTTGTTTCTCTCCATTTTGACAGTGTAAGTGTTCTGCATTCTGATCCATGATGTGCAGCTCCAATCCTTGTTTCATTTTCACTCATTTTTCAGGTACCCAGCAGAGAGAGACTCCAGTGGGTAATGTTAACTCATTGTGAAGTCTTTTCTCCACAGACCACACTGTGTGACCAGCATAAACCAGCTCAGACCAGCATAAAGCAGTGTAAAATTTAGACCAACATAAAGCAGTGTAAACCAACTTAGACCAACATAAAGCAGTGTAAACCAACTTAGACCAACATAAAGCAATGTAAACCAACTTAGACCAACATAAAGAAGTGTAAACCAACTTAGACCAACATAAAACAGTGTAAACCAACTTAGACCAACATAAAGCAGTGTAAACCAATTTAGACCAACATAAAGCAGTGTAAACCAAGTTAGACCAACATAAAGCAGTGTAAACCAATTTAGACCAACATAAAGCAGTGTAAACCAACTTAGACCAAACATAAAGCAGTGTAAAACGATTTAGACCTACATAAACCAGTGTAAACCAATTTAGATCAACATAAACCAGTGTAAACCAACTTAGATCAACATAAACCAGTAAAAACCAACTTAGACCAACATAAACCAGTATAAACCAGCTTAGACCAGCATAGACCAATGTAAACTAGCTTAGACCAATATAAACCAATGTAAATTAGCTTAGACCAACATAAAGCAGTGTAAACCAGTTTAGACCAACATAAACCAGTGTAAACCAGCTTAGGCGAATATAAGCCAGCATAAACCAACTTAGACCAACATATAATTCAATGGAATTCGGTTATCATGCAAACAGTTAAAGTGAAATGTCAAATTTGACACTGATTTAAATTCAGTTGTGTTCTAGCTTAGTGTTTATGTACAGCCTGGTTAAATATACTAAACTAGCTAGTTAAGCTACTGCTAACACTAGGCTACAACATTAGTGCTTTTTTTAATGCAGGGAGAACTACAGCTGAGTGGGCAGTGTCTTTTAAGAGTGTTCAGGTGAAGTTTGTAACTCAGATTTAGCTTTTTTATAATGAAAATAATTTAATACAAAGACATCTTCAAAAAGTACAAAAATATAAAATACAGAAGTCAAATATATTAGCATTTCACAATATTATACAATTTAACTAATTACATTAAAAGTAGTGTGACATTGATTAAAAGTGCAGCAGAGTCCAGGGAAGCCCCCAGCCGATGAGTGCCTATTGTCCTCAGTCTTTAGAGTTCACACAATATCTGTTTAAAATATCTGTTTCTGCAGGTATTACACTTTGTTCAATGACCATTTTGCAGTGTGTCTTCCAGCTCTGGGCACCAACAATGAGCCAATACAATTCTAAAATACTTTTGGAAAAAGTCTTCACATTAATATTTGTTCAGACTGATGTCAGTTTCTTCCAGATGTCTGTTGTTCTTGGACAGTGAATTAAGAGATTATGATGCTGGTAAGGTGTTTTGGAATGAGGACAGTGGGAGCAGGGTGGAGAGACAGAGACGTTTCTTTTCATTTTTACAAAAAAGAATTAAAAAAATGACCTTTTCAGCTCTGATCACTCTATTTCTTGACTGGGCCTTTGAGTCTTTTTAGGTTTTTTCCTCTGTGTCTCCACTGTTCTCCTCTCTCTCTCTCTCTCTCTCTCTCTCTCTCTCTCTCTCTCTCTCTCTCTCTCTCTCTCTCTCTCTCTCTCTCTCTCTCTCTCTCTCTCACTCTCTCTCTCTGGGCTCTCCTCCCTACCGAGGGGAGATACAGCTATGAACAGGCCGGTAGAGATGACACACAGATGAAGTGTATCAGCTAGTTAGCCTGCTGGTTCACCGTGACTGGCTCTTCGTCCTGCATATGACACATGACCACATCCCCTCCTCCACACAGGCGTTCATCATTACAGTTAATTATCATGGGACACGTTTCAGCTGTGACATAACAACTTAATTTTACAATATATCTCACTGGCAGCCTACCAGCTATAACCAGCCTCTTACATTTACAGATAAATATTTGGATAAAATGTTCTTTGCACAAACCTGCCCTTCAGTTGGAGTTCTATCCTGTATATAAGGATATAAAGAGAGGAGTATTTTGTCTTGCCTTGCCTTATTTTACCTCAAGAATGTTTATTTTCTATTTCTATTCCTGCATGTCTGCTCATAGCTTGAGCCGCGCTTTTTACAATGTGCATTTTTTTATTTTCTCCCCATGTCCATTGCACCAAGGCCTCCTTTTTCTGTGGGCTTATATAAAATGTCCCGCTTTGCTACTTTCCTTTTGTTTCCACAAACAAATTGAACAGGAACTGTGTTTAATCTTATCACACGTTTGTCTGGGGTTTGTCTGGAGGAAATCGTGGCTAAAAATGGTTTAAATAAAACAAATGCTTAAATCACTTGAATTCTGCTCTTAGAATTTGTGGTTTTCCATTTTTTTAAAAATGTCTCCTCAACTGGGAATTCCTATTTGGAAGATCTGGCTTCTCACCTTTAACTTCAGAGTATGATATCAAATCAATTTGTTTCCTCACAACATTAATAGTAATAAAGAACCATTTTCTCTACGTTTAAATGAGATTTGCTTTAGATCAGTAAATATACAGGCACAGGTCGTTAAAGCTATCACTCATGTCGCTAACATTAGTTAGCTTGCAATTTACAATATTCATCATCCATGTTTCCTGTTTTGTAGCTTGAACGTGAAGGATTTGAAAATGATTGAATTCCATGTTTCGACTTCAGACCTCTGAGCCAAGTCACACACAGTGTTACAATATCACTGGCAGCCTGACCAGTTTGCCTCACTTTTACACACATCTTGAACGGAAGTGGAGCTAGCTCAGTCTGCTACAGTAGAGGAACGTGAAAGATGCTGACTGAATATGGACTGCATTTCCCATGAGTCTGTGCGCATGGGACGTGACAGAAAAAAAGGATTTAAACCAAAGATCCTCAATGTTTAAGCCATAGCTGATTAAAATGATATGATTTAAAATATATATTTTTGGGTCAGGTTTATAAACCAAATTGACCATAACAGAGGGCAATTTATCCCCCTTCAAACATTGAAAGGGACACGTCCCCCTGCGTCCTACTTAAATTTACACCTATGCATTGTATTCATTAAAGACAGCTAACCAGGTAAACACTTAGGATCAGGCAAATTCCAATAAATCTTAGGACTTGTGAGCAGTGAAGGCTATTGGAATGTGTAATGTATTGAGTATGATGAAAATTGATTAGACACAATACTCAGATTTTTCATCACATATAAATCAGCTGTAAACATCACAGACAGTTACCATTTCTTTGTGGAACCTTAAGACTTAATGAATATTGCAGTACACACATTGCATGTTTCTCTCAATCAGCTACTCAGTACACTTTTGATTCAGACAGAATGATGTCAGTGCTCCTACAATGCCCTTTGGAGCAGGAGAGACTTATTAATATTGATTGTGATTTATTCTGAGTCTTTATCATTGATTTTTTTTCATCCACGCCATGCCTTGCCTTAACCCATACAATCAGCATCATGATGAAGCATTTCCAGACTGCTTAATGGGAGAGATTGCTTTACCCTCTGGGCTGAAGGATCACACTGGAGCTGAAATTTAGAGTAAGACATGCTTTACTGTGGCAGATTTGAATCAAACTGATTTTTGACATTTCCCATTGTTTGTTTTTTTTTTTTTTTTATTGTTAAGCTGGTGTGTGTTGTCACTCTATTCGTGCACATAGATGTGTTAATTGTATATGTTTTTACACCTCCGGTCACTATTAAATAAAACTTCTGGGTTTGAATCCCCGGCCGGGTGACCAGGGTCCTTTTAGTGTGGAGTTTGCATGCTCTCCCCGTGTCTGCACGGGTTTCCTTCCACAATCTAAAGACATGTAGACAGGCAAATTGGAGATGCTGAATTGCCCCAGGTGTGCATGTGTGTATGTATGTGTATGTGTGTCTGCCCTCTGATGGACTGGCGACCTGCCCTGGGTGTTTCTTGCCTTCTGCCCAATGACTTATTCAAGATTATTCAGGCCTGATTCTCACCCCAAACAGATCCAGGGTCAGTGATGAGAATTGATTCACTTTGCCTTTGGTTGTGTAAGAGTGATTGTTGGTTACACTTTTTCATGATCTTTTTGTATATTTGCAGCTTTTCATTTTTATGTTTCCTTCTGGCACAGGATTAAATGCAGTGCCTTGTTCACACTGTCGGTTGGGCTTGTTTGGTGGGTCAGGTGGAGATTCACAAACATTCTGACAATTGCACTTTTAAAGCAGTTAAAAAGTAGCCACTACTCTTTCTGGAAAAGTAGCTAAATTGGAGCTAGCTACAGATTTTGGGAAAGTAGCTACAAAGTAGCTAACTACAAATTTTTCAGTAGCTATCTAAACCCTGCCTATATGGTAAGTGAAGTGAATGTAGATATAAGGAGGTGTACTTAATGAAGTGCCTAGTTGGTGTATAATATCCATTGAATTGAAAAACATTGCCAATAAAATGGGATGCCTTGTAGCAACCATAAAGGGTTCTGCTACTCTTATGATGTCAAGCTTATAACAATAGAAGAACCCTTTTTGGTACTAAACACTTTTAAAATGTTTCTATATAGAACCATATACAACACATTCTCCATCAATCCTGAAGAATCATTTTGTACAGAACTCATGATTCTGAATAGAACCATTGCCTTTACTATGGAACACTTGAAAAATGATCTTTTGTATGTGTGTCACACCTCCTGCCGAGGACGCCTCCTCTGCCTTAGACTGGTTCCTGGTTTATCTCTTGATGTCCCTCTTGTTTTGATTGTCCTGCTCCCTGGTACTGACCCTAGCCTGTTATGACCATGCTCTATGTAACACTACCAAACTATCAAGTAAAATTCAACTGAAACCTTGTCTTTTTATTTATGTGTGTATGAACTGTGCTACATGTATGTGTGCGTCTGTGTGTGTATAAACCTATCAGTGTTACGTTTCAGAACTGCACCTTTTAAAACTGATATTTTAATGTCCATAATTTTAGGCTTTCAGGTTAACAATTACTTGCTGACTAATGACAGTTGGCTATTGGTCAAAAGAATTGACACAGAAAGGGGAAATAAACATCACAATGCATTGAGGCCTCTTTACTCCTCCAAATTCTAGTAAACCAGTGGACTGAAATGAAAGAACCTGCACTGATAACTTTTACATTGAACTATTTCATCAATGCTGAATGGTCTACCAGAATTGAGCCTCTTTGTGTAAGTCAGAAAACACAAAATACAAAACGGTTCATCAAGCTTAAATGCACCACTAGAAAAGTTATTGCACCACTGTGAGCAGGAAAAGGCACACTCTCTAAATGCAGTCCAGGTGTCTGTTGGGGACACTGCAGTACTATAATACGGTTTGTGTTAGAGAGTTAGATTGAGGCCCAATAGGGCAGCTCAGTCATAAAGCTGGTGAAACTGCTTCTTACCAACACAAATCTCCACAGAGATCCACTCAGATGGAGGGGAAGTGAAATGCCTTCAAATAATGAATAAAAGGCAATGTAAGCAGAGCTGAAGGGATGGGAAGGAAATATTCTATTGACCAGCCCCTGATAAATGCCATTCGAAGAGACAAATGAATGAGATAAGAAGGAATTAGAAATTTCATTATTATGCATCATAAGCACACTTGAGGTGTTCATGCTGCCTGGACCGCTTCTGAAAAGACGGTTGTCAAATGAACTGGTGATTCTTAAACACTTGGCAGACCAAATTCAAACTTGGGCTGTGCCTGTGTAAATAGCTTTATTGTGCAAATTTGAGGAGCTCTGAAAATCTGCCTCTCAGTTAATCCACTTTCTCCTGACTTTAAGCTGCTCCTCAGAAGCTTGCATTTCCAACTTGCTGAATTACAATCACCCTAAGAGGCGTAACACAACCACAGTTGTGACACTAACAAAAGATAAGACACATTAAATGACAACAAAAATAAGCTACATTTAAAGCCCCTGTCAACATAGTATGAAATGTTTGCGTTTTTGTTTTTATAGTAATGATGTGCTGCTGAACAAGCATTTGCCAGTGCTTTATTAAAAAAATATGCATGAATAAAATTTAATAGTAAATGAATGCCAAGCTGCTACCAGCTCACAACTGTCTGGGTATGTCAGAATACAAAATGATTGACACTGGCTTCTTCAAGCCATCATAAACAACTCAACTCCAGTGGAAGTGGTGAGCAACACTGCTAATCGGTGTGCTTTAGCCCTGTGCGTTTGAGTCTCCCACACAGAAAAATAGGCCACTTTGTGCTTCTTGAGCAGTCTCTAAACGATGAGTAAAAAAGTGCTAAATGGAGAACAAGCTGTAAAATGGCCATTTCAAAGACCTTATTACATTTTACAGCTAATGTTCATGAACTTTTATAATGGGTAAATCACAGACAAAATGTGTCCTACATATGTCCAATATTTGAACTCTCAGCAGCATTAACATCATATCCATAACCTATAGCTAGCTACATAGCTAACTGCCAGGCCGTACTCCTGAAATTGAGGCCATGCAAGCCCATTACAAGTCTATTTGAAGAACAAAACAGGGCTGCCAACTCTCACACCTTTTTATATCTCTCCTCAAAATGGCCTACTGATTAAAGTAGGCTGATAAAATGTCCCGTCCCTCCTGCATTACTGATAAAAGACACTTCGGACCAGCAACAGTGGTTTTCTTGAATTCAAAAGAGGGAGATCAGGTTAGCTAGTCAGTCACTACCGGCACAGTTGGTGCTGCAAAATGATTGTGGTTCTGTCTTTACTAACCAGATAAACAGTTTTAACTAAACAGCTAAAGGCAGGTTTTTTGCCTATTTCCACTGTGTGGCTTTTTGATTTGGAACACGTGCTGACATCATCTGCAACCAGGTAAGAATTTGGCCACTGGTTAACAATTACGGGCTCATTTTCACTGGTCTATATTCCATATTCTCTGTAATCAAACTGTATTCTGCCCTCATTAGAGCAGGCTGGCCAGTTCAGTGGAGAGGTAACAACAAACGTACCAGCTTTCAGTCTTTCACATTTGAAGGCAAAACTCTGCATCAAGTTAATTTGACTTAATATGACAGAACACTATTTTACAAGTATGTTAAGCAAATATTGTATTTGAATATATCAGATTTTACTTTTAAAGCAACGGTGTTATTTTCAATTTATATATGTAGTGTTGATTTGGAAAAGGTCAGTTTTGAGCATGGATAAAAATCTGATTCTGATGCAACTTGTTAGTAAAATTTGAGATGGAGCTTCAGTGGCTGGATCATTTAAAAGTGTCTGCATTCTGAAGAAAATCTAAGGTTCTGAACTTGAATGAAAGTTTCTGTGTTAAACATGTCTATGTATAGGCATTCATATCTACTAACAAAACATGCATCTAGAACCTGCAATAGTGATCATAAAAGTTTATTTTAAAACGTATTCCAAGCAATAAAGTGCACAAGTACTTTGGCTTTTTCATACATTTTTATACATTTTTTTTGTATGCTGCATTTATATGTGTAATTTTCATTTTAAAATAAATATGTTTAAAAACATATTTGGTGAATTACTTTATAGTGGTATTGATAGTCTCAGTGGTTAAATGCTGTGTATTCTGACTCATGGTGATATTCAAGTATCTGTAACAGTTAATCAACAGGTATTGAGATCACTGCCAGGAAGGAAAGTCAACAGGTCTGATGTAAACTATCACAATACATAAACTTGTTCACTGCTGCTGGCAGGCCATAACATACAGTACCACAAGCAAAAATTGCAGCGCACAGAAGTGAAATAGCCTTATGTTTTAGAAAATAAACAGAGGTAAACCTTTTGGTCGCTGTGCTTCAGTAACAGAGAACAAATGTAATGAGCTAAAGCACTAAAATCCCACACGGAAAAAATATGGACATGCATTTAAAATAACTATATTGCAGTCCATGCTGAAATACATTCTAAACACTAAAATGTATTTCAGGATAGACTGCCATAAAAGTGAACCTAACACACAGAAATAAGCCAACAGTTTCTCACAAGCTCAGTTCTCTGATGGGTGCTGCAGCTTTGGCCTGCCTTTTGATAATGTTAAATTACATTAAAGTAAACCTCTACTTTCAAAGTTTCAGGGATTTATATTGTTAACATCATAGTTATGCACGCAGTATCTGTGTCAGTAAATACAAGATGTTTCATAAACGTAAGTGTATGTATTCTGTGTTTGTCCTTTTCTTCCCTTCTTGTTTTCCTTCCCTCATTATAGATCACAATGTATGGAGGCAGGATCCATCCATCCATTTTCCAAGCTGCTTCTCAATCAGGGTCGCAGGGGGGTGCTGGAGCCTATCCCAGCGGTCATCGGGCAGAAGGGTCAGGTCGCCAGTCCATCGCAGGGCAGTCACTCACACCCAGGGGCAATTTAGCATGTCCAATTGGCCTGACTGACAACCAGAGAACCCAGAGGAAACCCACGCAGACACAGGGAGAACATGCAAACTCCACACAGAGAGGACCCCGGTCACACAGCCGGGGAATCGAACCCAGGCCCCCCTCGCTGTGAGGCAACAGCGCTACCCACCGCTCCATCGTACCGCCCTGGAGGCAGGATGTGAGTGCAAATTTATTACGGACAAAGAAAACAGTGAGTAAACAAGGAACAAACTAAAAGCATACTTAACTCATAAGAAGACTCAGACGAGATCTGACAAAGCAGCACTAAACCGAGAGGGCTACTGACAAGACTAGAAATGCCTGGGCCGAACTTCACGCAGGTGGGATCAGAGATTAAAGGAGGGGGCGACAAATGCGGATACATTTGCCGAGCAAAAAACTAAACAAAAACAAAAAGAACATTGACAAGAGACAAGAGGGAAAGTAAACAAGAAAGAAACAATAAAAGGCTAAGACAGAGGATACATTATAATGAGATATTTAGTCTGGGTCTTAAGAGGAATTTTTGGTTTGTGACAACGAATCGTCTAGCAATATCCATCCGTCATGAAATTTATGGATGAATACTTGAGGATATCTGCCACAGGACATTGCTTAACTCAGTGAGATAGGAGATGTACCCTGATGATGCCAAAATGTTTTTTTTAGTTTAGCTGTCACTCACATAACTCTTGAGAGAACAGTTAGGACATGTTCTTTTATAATGGTCCAGATTAAGACTTGAAATAAGTTTCAAGGTTACTGTTTGATGCAGTCTTTATTTGATCTCAGGCCTCTTCCTGAGATTTAAGATTAGATTTCTCATTCAAAACACATTATACACTTATAATACATACTATATGCCCAAAAGTATATTTGCACCTGACTATCATACCTACATGACTTTGTGGGACATCCCATTCCAAAACTATGGACATTAACATGGAGTGGCCCCTTGCCCTACAGCTCCCCACAAAATTCACTGACTTGTGTCAAAGGTTACATCCTATGACAACGGCAAGTTTAAGGTCACTTAGCTCTTCAGTATGACCTACTTCACTGCCAGTGTTTGTCAATGGATATTGCATGGCTATGTGCTGACGTGATACACCTGCGTAATGAGTGTGGTTGAGTGTGAGTGTGGTAATGAGTGTGGTTGAAACACCAGAGCTCCAGTTAGGATGATTGCTTCATACTTTGGGCCATACAGAGAATAAAGACAATAATGTTGTTTTCTGTTGCTGTATCTGCTTTTGTTAATCGTACCTATCAAAGGTTAATGGGTTGAAACGTTTCTATTAATTATAGCTGCCAGGATAAAGAGATTTAAGTAAAGAAATGTCAGGAGTTCTAGATCATGATCATTTTACCAGCTCTAACTTTGGGAATTGCCTGACATGCAAAAGTTGAACTGGCTAAATATAACATGCTATAATTGGAGACAGGCAGACACAGATCAAGCAGCTTAGCAGATGCCTGCCTGAAACCATCAAACAGATGCTCATTAATAGGTGTGCACTACTGCACAGGGTTGATTACAGAGTAACCTGTACATGAGGCCTGGCTTGAATTTGAAGTTTCATAGCAAAATGTTGTTAAAAAATGTTATATGTGTATACAGTGACTTGAGAAACTCCCAGTAAAGAAAATACCTTAACTAATTGTGCTTTATTGCAACTGCTTGAGTATCTAATTCTTAGATAAACAGTAATAAGTACTTTTGTTTATGTCGATTGGTGGACCTTAACTGACATCCTTTTAATAATTATATTAGCAGATTAAACCTTTATGCTGCACTGGACTTTTACAATACCACATTATGCCTAGGGGCAGACATAGACTTATTCTTTCTTAGTCATAGAAGGAATTTCTCTTCAGTGTCCTCAAATAAAATAATGCTAACTCCAATTCCAATATCCAATATTGGACACGATATGTCTGTGATCTACTTGTGATCTACAGTAGCTGCAAAGTGTAATTAGACCTCTAAAATGACATCAGACAGTTTGTCCTCTGTTCTGCACTTCTTATTCATCATTCAGAGAACGATTGAAAAGAGTGAAGTGGCCTATTTTCCTGTGGTGAACCACAACTTTTGGCAATGTCACTGGCCACTGTCACTGGAGCTGGGTTGTGGGTGTGGAATGCTACAGCCAGAATGCTCTCCTTTGTTCTCCTTTACTTCCAGCACAGGACTCATCGTCGCTTGCTGTTGGGAAAGTTTAACATTGTGCTCATTTGTGTCGATTCAGTATCCTCAACCTGGCATCCCATGTGTGCTTCAAAGCTGGGGAGGAGAAGGCGGGAGCAGACATGTCTCTCCGATACTTTGAATCTGAACTGCAATACCCATTTTAAATGCGTGCTGCCAGTATTTTGTATTGTTTCTTTAAGGTAAAGAGAAGCCTATTTACTTATCTGCACTTTGCTTGGTGCAGGGCCGTGCTTAAAGCATTGTTAGAAATATGTGTTTTTGTGCTGCAGCTGTACATATAGATGGAGGGAGGGAAGAGTGATCTTGCTGTCACCCTTTCACGTCACTTAAACAGCAGGCACTCAGGCTAACTCAGGAGGGACTGCAGGCGGAACTGGCTCTTTGAACCCACTCTGTCTCCAAATTGCATCCTGCCCTCTTCACCCACAATTCCCTGCAAACAAAACCGCGCACCAGAAGGCAAGTGCAGAATCTGGTGGTTGCCGCATACTCTCCTGTCCATGCTGAGAAGGGCCGCAATTATACCTGTGCTGGAGAGAACAGGCTGTAGTGCCATCAGGACACCTGCTGAGTCCTCTTGTGTATTTTCTCTTCTCGAATCTTTCTAAATGTCTTCCTGCTTCTTCTCTCTCACCCACTATTTTCTATTCTACCTCTTTGCTCATTTTGATGTCTCTCTGTAGGTCCCCAGTGAAGGGAGGAGTAGGATTAGCTTACCCACACTCCTTCTCTCGCTCCCACTCTTGTTCTCACACTGTGCTAATCCCTCAGGTGTTCCTCTAAGCCTGCAATGCCTGCTACTCATTAGCTACCATTCCACTCTCACAACCAACATTTCACGCTCCATAAGCTGCAAGTTGTCTTTCATTACTATTAACTATACTTTGGAGCTAAATACTCCCAAAGGCATGTTTTCTGCCATGCTGATTCCATAATTTGTTTGATGCCTTGCTATATATGTTTAAAAATAAAGGTGCAAAACAGGGTTATTTAGGGTGATGGCATAAAAGAAACACTTTTAAAGAATGGTTATGCAACAGCTCCATACCAATTAAAGATTTTTTTACTAGAACTGTAACTCTGAACCAAGAATCATTTAGGAAATTTTACTTTTAACACAATTATCTCACATTTTCTTGTAGTTTATTTACATCCTCCCTTGGTCCACTTACAATTTTTTACATTGTTTTGTAACAAGTCAGTTTGTGAAACTTCTGTCCTGCTTGATCTGCTCCAGTCAACTGTAAGTACCATTATTGTAAAATGGAAGCATGTAGGAGCAACAAAAGCGCAGCCACAAGGCATAGACAATGTACATTCACAGAGTGGGGTCACTGAGTGCTGAAGTGTGTAGTGTGCACTGGCATAAAGGAGGGTCATTTTTTTAAATCCTAAGAGCAGCCCTGACATTAGACACTGGTCTAAAAACTGTGTTAAACAAACTATATAAAAAATGTGCTCAGAATGCTCAGAAAATGTAAATCCAACCCAGAAAAGAAGAATTTAATGCCAAAAAAATTCAAGGATGCCAATTTGAGGGCAAGGATGTAGGAGACAGAACAGGGACACATGAGGCAAGTGATGATTTACAAAGATGAGCTTTCACACGAGTTTTCATCTTAGTTAAAACTGTGATGTGCCCATGGTCAAGCAGTTGGACACAGGCCAAAGATCACTAGGTGCAATGCCAAGTCACAGCTGGAGTGGTGTAAAGCATGCCGCCACTGGATTCTGGAGCAGAGAAAGTTCTCTCGGGGATGAATCACTCTTCGCCATCTGACAGTCTCATGGATGAATCTGAATGAGTTTGGCGGATGCTTGGAGAACGCTTCCTACCAGAATGCATAGTGCTAGCAGTAAGCTTTGGTGGAGGTGGGACAATTGCCTGGGGTTATTTTTTTAGGGTTTAGACTTGGCCCTTTGTTCCCCTTAATTAGATTTAAATTATATCCTTCCAATTTTGTGAGAACAGTTCATCCAACTAATACCAATGATTTCTCAAAGATGAAAGCTTTAAGTACTGTTTAACAGATAGTGACAGTTTGGTGGTCTATTATGTCTTGGACAGTCCCATTTTTACATCTTTTAATACATTTTTAGGATCAATTTTGGAGACTAATTTCCTTTCCCCTTTCTTATACAAGAAGATTACCTTATATCTGTATCTATCTATATGTTTTATGTCCAGTCACAAAAATATCTCCTGAAAAAAATGGATAACTTTAAATAAATAAAGAGTGTTATCTGAATTTTCTGAATGTCAAACAAGAAGCCACGAGTCAGTGCTGATTGGCCCTGTTCTGCTCTGTTCTACAGAGCATTGGTGAATGGATTTTGAGCTGTTTCTGAATTTTGACAGGTTGGCAGATTGTAGATTGGCTGAAGGAACAAAAGGATGCACGCTGAACACCGCAGGCAATACCAAACATTGCTTTTCACATAGTACAGCACCACATTTTAAGTGGCACTGAAACCGAACTGCATTTATGCTGTATGCCTCATGAACTGTGCACTGTGCAAGCTGAAACAATGACGTGTAGATCATTCAGCAAGAGCTTATTGTGGACCACACTCAGCAGCAGAAGCAAAATGAAGTCCTTTTAAAACTGTTGTTATTGTTCTTGTATTCGGCACTTCCGTGCTAATGGGAATTGGGACGAATGTGCATATCTTAATTGTGAGCTCTCGTAATGAATGCTGAGTGCCATTAACTCTCTTGAGTTGTTCTGCTATTTGGAGAATTGTAATATGAGAATACTATTACACCAATAGACTAGACCAGCAACACTCAATCATGATTCTGCACAGAATATACTTTCCTGCCCAGGGAAAGAAATGAAAATAAATGTACATTTCTGCCTTATTAATCCTCGCATCTGCAAATCATTACAATGCAATAAGCACATATCCCAAATCTGACAGCAACTGTACCAATATATGTATATCTGACATGACGCTTTTGAGGGGAAAAGTTCATGAGCATTAATCTAAGTCAAAATTTTAATGGACTGATATGCATTTCCAATAATGATATTTTTTTCCCAGACAGATAGTTAGACTGCATAAGATAGACAGTGCTATTTTCACAAAATGGCCCATGGATTGACATTAAGCTGGAGTCCATATAATTATGCCAAAACAGACTGAGACTCCTCTTTGCTTCTTTTAGCTCAGAGAAGAAACCTAATCAGATTTATCGCAGGCTAGCTCTATAATTATTTACTCCATTAGCCATTAGTGGCCCACACAAAGTGCACTGGCTCGCAAAATTAGAATCCTTATCTGAATGTTCCAGAAACTTCACTGTATCCTCCAACGGAATGTGTAAATTTAATGGGATGTGCCCACTGCAGGGTTTTTTTTTAAGGAGATGTTGAGGACATTTCAATATCATCTATAGCACTGTCCAAAGATTTAGGTGCTTGTTTAGGTCCATGCCTGCCATCAGTGTGGAAAACAACAATAAATCATTAATATAAAATGAGGCTTCCGTATGTGAAATATTAAATTAATGTTCTATGGTAAGAAGGCATGCAAACAACATTTGACTAATGTGGTTAACCATATGTGGAACTACTACATATAGTTATGCTTCTTTTTTCTCCGCCAAGATTTTTAACCCAAAAAGTCAGGAAATATGTTTTGCTTAATTTTAGTAGTTTAGATTAGTATCAGAAACTATTTCATTTAGAGATTCCATTACAACTGTAAAGGCAAGGTATTCCCATTTTCCACAACTCTAAAATTTAAAGACACATAAAAAGTGCAGAGATATGCTTGCATTGTTTTGCCTTCATTACAGCTTCCATTCTTTTCTAGAGACTTGATTTCATTTTGCAGAGAAAGCTGTAGAGGTATTTTTCCACAGTCTTAGAAATTTCTTGTATTTTCCGTTTTTTTTTTTCACAATCCAAGTTTGTAGTTTTTTCCCACAATTTTAAATATACACAAATAAACAAGGATACCATAATATACAATCCAGGGAGAGGCAAAAAATCGAATAAGCTTATATAAAGCCTCCACCTAAATAATATTAAAATTTCACAATGTTATAGAAAATATTAGATAATATACAAAACATAATAACGAATGAAAAAATAAACATCAACTAACCTAAATGTCAGCATAACGCATAAAACAAAAACATTGTGAATGTGTAAGCATATGTGTGTGTTGTGTATATGTATATACATATATATGAAATTCCTACCACATTTACTGATGTGGAAGTCTGGAATCTGGGGTGGTCAGTCCACTGTTCTGAGAATACCAGCAGCAGATTAGCAAGCAAAAAGTGAAAACAAGTGAGTTTTCAGAAATTACTATTATTGTGATTATGTGACTGCAAAAAGTATCGAATTCCATCAATGTTTTAACCCTTTCAATTAAATTTAATCTATATAAATATAAGGAAATGCCAATGTGTGTGGTACATGTGCACAGTAAGTGACTGAATGATACTACTAAAGAGCTAAATGTCACCCAGTTCAGCAAGTATTCTTGTTTTCATTGAATTTCCACATAAAAAAAATGACCATTTTGCCAAGTGACTGAGTAGATGTCTGTGTCATTACTTCGGCTAGCTTCACTGGTCATCAGAAATGTAATGCAGTGTTTTTACCTGAGCTTTTTATTGCTTTTTTCCCCTCAGGTTGCTCAAAGTGAAGTACTTGAAGATGCATTCAGGACTCTTGACACCACTGCTGGGCACTCTTAAGTGCATTTCCTCACTATGCCTCAAGTCTTTACACTAAATATAGCTATTTCATGTCAGTTTATTGTTGGTCTTTCACTGCTATTATATATGACCATGAAGCCCTTTTTGTATTCAGCTATATTTTGACGTAATGCTCTTAAAATCTTCCAGTCAGTTTAAGCCCTGAAGGCCCAGATTACTCTGGAATAGGGTTAGGACGTGCCATGCCTACGCACTTTGCCTTTTTTCGTGCACGGATAAGACTAGTCATGAGTGCTTTCAGATTGTAGCCATGGGCGAATCTTTTGAGTACTCTAGCATCTGCCCTTTGGGATCGTAAGCGAACGCTATGAAAATAAGGAGCGTGATGTGAGTGGGCTTTCGACCTACACTGTAGGTATTACATTTAATATCAGCAGCTGGTGCCCTTGAAAAATGAAGGAATGCCATATATTCTTTATCATGACCTAATTGACACCACAGGTTGACATAAAGGAACATAAATCAATATAAACTGATGTAATTCAAGGACTTAAGTACCATGCTTATCAGAATAAATGCATTTTGGGTTTTATTAGTTTGTTGGTGAGCAACGTGTTATTTATAGATGTTATGCGAAAAAGTCTTGAGCAGAGCAGTAGGGAACTTAAGAGGAAACTTCTTTAGAGGAAAAAGAAAAATAGGAAGGTCATAAAGTATGATAGTGGGCTTATGTTGGAAGAACAAATTTTATATATATATATATGTATATAATTAGTTCTTCCAACATAAGCCCACTATCATACTTTATGACCTTCCTATTTTTCCTTTTCCTATATATATATATATATATATATATATATATATATACACATATACATATATATGTGTGTGTGTGTGTGTGTGTGTGTGTGTGTGTGTGTGTAATTTTATTTCTTTATTTGTTATTGATACTTTGTGAGCCAGTTTGAAGCCCAAAATTTGGTTCCACATTTCTCTTGGATGCATGAACATAAAAGATTGCATGAGGACACATTAGGATGATCAGGCTATAAATACCTGTGGGGTGTGCAGAGGGACTCATAGATTGAGAAGAGTGGTACACTGCAGTCAATATCTTGTTTGACATGTGGAAAATGGGTTGGATAGGTCAGATGTTAATGACTGGCAATAAGGAGTGATTTGGGTGTGCCAAAGGCCACAGTGTGAAGAAAGTTTTTGAATTTGCAGGTGTATTGAAGTGGTACAAGTCTACCAGCATGGGCACAAACCTTTGCTTATCTTCTTACCGAGGAACATAACATTGCTATCCCTGTATTCCAAGATGACAGTTCTTGTGTTCACAGTGCTGTAAATGTGACTGAATGGCATGATGAACATTCAGGAGCATTCACATGTCTGCACTGGCCTGCAAAATCCCCAGATTTAAACCTCTTGAAAATCTGTGGGACTACCTGGAACAACGAGTAAGACACCAGAAAAGACATCCATGAAATCTGGCTGAACTGCTCAATTCTTTGATGCAAGAGTGACTGAACATCAATGTTGCCTACATCCAGAAACTTGTCCCGTCCATGCCACATCATATCGCAGCTGTTATTCGTGCTTGTAGACATATTACATGCTAATAGTTAAGTTTCAGTCACAGGTGATAAATTTTTTGTCCGGTTAGCTAAGTAAAACCAACTCACTATTCATTGTTAAATCAGTACTTATTGTATTACAATGACTTGAATTTTTGGTAAAATAAGTGTTTTCTAAACAAATAAATACTTACTGACCAGATTAATGGCTTTGAAAGTAATTTTCTCAGGTGCCTATAATGTTTACTTTTATAAATCAAACGTGTACATTTAGTTGGATGGAGAAGTTTAGGTGCCCCTAGTCAAACTACATGTTGTAGTGAAAATAAGTTAACAGACCCTCTGCAGAGAACACACGTCTGTGCATTTTAAAGTACAATTGTTGTTTGTTTGCTGATTTTAACATATTGGGAAAAAATAAACCTTAAAATTCATTTAAAAGAGAAAAAATGAGAATTGCAAAGATAAATGTTAATACGACAGCTATTTAAATTGTCTTTTTTTTTTTTTTTTTTACAAAATAGGCTGTAGAGAGACCATATCATTCTATATGTATATCTCCTGCTTTTAGTTTCAGGGCAGTATAACACAAGCAAATCTGCTGTATCACTAATACAGTAATTACTGTAGTACATGCTTTCTTAACATTTTTCTTGAATGAAACAGCTTCATTGGTAATTGTCCATTAATTAAACTTTCTGTATATGCACAGTGAGCACATTAAAACATGCTGGGTTAAAACAACCCAACCTGAGTCACTTGGCAACCCAGCACGGGGTAAATAATGGACAGAACGCAAGCTGGGACATTTTAACCCAGCTGGTTTGCTTAAGCAATTTACATAGTGCACATACTGCACATTATGCTACAACTATACAGTCTGCAAGGAGTCATTTAGATTTGAAAAGTAGACACTGAGGTGAAGATCATTAAAAGTTGGTGTAAGTTTCACAGGTTTGGCTTCTTCCCCAATGGGATGGACACTGTAGCAGTGGGGGAAGCTGGTGCAGTATCTTCATTACAACAATGGCCTTTTTAATTAAGAGAAAATGAAAGATAATTTAGAGTGAGCTACTTTAAAACTTTCATAAATGAATAATGTTTTGATAATGACAATTGCCTTTTTTCCTGGATAGAGTCAGTCTGTGGAATTATACACAACTGATGCAAATCTACCCGCTGTTGAGCTTAATAAATAAATAAATGAGCTTAATAAACCCTGTACTATCTAATTCTATCAACTGTTTATAATAGTTAGTTTATCATATCTGTTGCACTCCTATATGGCCAGTGTGAACTTACACATTCATTAAAATGAAGCCTATTCCAGTGATCACTGGGCGGAAGGCAGGATACCATCTGGACAGTCCGCCAGGCCATCGCAAGAGAAAATAAATCATCTGGTAAAACTGGGTAAGATTAGATTAGATAAAATAGAAAAAAATTGCTCCCAAAGAGTTTGTAACATGACATTTCATTGGTGGCTTGATAGTTAAAGTGTAAAGTGTACATTCAAGAAAAGGCTAATTAAACAGCAGACTTGCTATAATAGGACCATGTCTCATCTCTGAACCCAGCTTCAAGCTATTCTATGAAAACTGGATCCCGTTTCACTCATATCTCTCATCTCATGCTTGACAAAGTTCTACCTACTCCATTACAGTCTGAATAGGTAAGTATCCCTTGGCTGATTGGGAAACAGTGTGTTGGAAACCATCCCTCAAGGTTGGTAAGGGAGGCCCAGGTATTTCCTTTCAGGTATACCAGCATTTCACTTAAATCATCATTAAAGCTTTGCTGAACACCTGAAAAAAAAAAAACATAAGAAGAAAAACAGTATTTATGTTCTGAAGCTTCACTTGACATAGAAGAAGGCATTGTGCCTATGGGAAGATGCTTTTATTTTGAACAGGAACTTCAACAGGTAGCAAGAAATCACCCAAACCATAACATGGAAAGGTGATAATGCAGGACACACACTACAAAGTCCAAGCACATTGGACACAGTTTCCTCTATGCAACACAACTAAGCTAATAACAGCAACAACATCAGAAACAACAGTAACAGTGAGTGTCCTCTTATCTGAGAGTGTGTCGCGCTCCGAGAGCCACTTTGCATGGCCGCGCCCTTTAAGCTCTAAGATGCCTATTGTATCTATAGTACAATTTAAGATTGGAAGTTGAAAACAGTAGTTTCTCAAATCAATTACAGAAAAATGTAACACAGAACAGCAAAAATGTACAACTACAAAGATAAAATCAAAACATTTAAAGGTGCTCCACATATTAATATATTTAAAATAAACAGAAATTGTGCACTAAAGTTTGCAAGTTTGGATACTGCGCCCTAAGAGTTCGTAGTGTTGCGACTAGAACAGCATCGTCAGTGGCTGGTAAGACCAATGGCAGTCTCTGCTGCACAAGGTGCAAATGTAGTTGGTCGTGACGGTGTCTGTGTGAGCATGCCTTCCTCCTGGCTCTCCTCTCTTCTGCCAGGTTCAAGATCTTCTTATCACCTGTCTTTAGCTGATTCTTGAGCTTCGCCAGCTGCTGCATTTTACAATTGGGGGTTAGGTGCCTTGCTCAAGGGCACTTCAGTCATGGACTGTCAGCCATGTGGATCGGACCGACAACCTTCCAGGTCACAGGGCTGGTTCCCTAACCTCCAGCCCACGACTGCCCCACAAGGAAGGGTCACAGCAGACTTTTCCTCTTGCTTGTTAAATCTTGCAGCTGAATGGAGGAGAGTGGATGCTGTTCTCTGCCAAGTACAATCAGCAAATCCACAAAAATACATTGAGAATTAATACTATAAGTGTATTACAGCTGTGTAAAATACCAGTTTATCCTGGCATGACGTTTTCTGTCAGCTGAAGTGCTTAGTAACAAAGCACAGCAATTAAAAACCATGTCTGTGAATCTATCTCTGTCGCTGTGTGCATATGTGTTTGGGTCAAGTTTAGGCTTTAAGTTTAGCAACACCAGTTGGGGCCTAGTCAGGTCAGGTCTCAAAGTGGCAGGTACTGGTCAAGTCCCGGCTTCAATTTCACATTCGTGCAGATGTCTTTGGGGGAAATTGAACCTTGCTTACTCTTTCCCGTAACCTCTGTAGTGCTGTGATTACCTCATCTGTAATCTTACCTCACCTACTTTTTGGGAAAACCAGCTTAGTTTCACATTAAGGAAATAAGGATTAAGATCTATAGACCAAAAGTCCCAGTACACATACTCAACCCAGATGCCAGAATTAAATCATAAGTTGGGCATCCAAAAACAGAAATCAGCTGGAGTGTCAGGTAAAAAAAAGGCAAAGGAAATATTGTCTGTGTCATCTATGGCAGATTTATCCAAAGGTGCTAGACATTCAGGAGAGGATCAATGAGAGAGCTACAGCTGATCGCCAAGAATCTGCCCATATAGGGTATTTAAAAACATACAGTGCATCCCTAAAATGCAAACAGTGCAAAGTGATGTATGCAACCTTATGTTAATCTGTGTAGCCTTTTATACTGGCCAAATTTGACTTTTTTGTTGCTTCCACGTGAAGCGTGGGGCATGATTGGATGTTAGGGTATTGCCCCACTAAATGAGGCCTTGATGCCAGGCCTGCATATGCTGCCCTTAGTAAACATTCAGAGATTGTCTCAGTTAAATGTCTATTTGAGGTGTCTGGAGTGCCTCGTTCTTCAAGCTTAAAGATGCAGCCCTGTTTAGAGTCAACAAATAAGCAATTTTCTGCCTTTACGAGCTGACAGCACAATGTGGCCTGTGTCAGCAAATTCTGTTGTGGCTACAGTTTAGAAAACACGATATTATAATTTGCTATCTTATCATGCTAATGACTAAACTTTTCCTCCTTGCCGCAGGGACAACAAACACCTGCCAAGTACTTTTTTTTCCTCCTGCATAATCAAGAATGCATTAGTTGGGGAAAAAAGGTGATCTTCCTAAAGCTAGGACAATGGAACCTTCAAAGGCGTTCCTCGCTAAATGAGGAGTCCACAGAGAGCTGGTGAAACTTTTCAAAATGTTTCAAGTGTTGGAGAAAGGGAAGTGATCAAGATGAATTATTTATCTAATGTAGAGGATAGTGCACATTCATCTCAGGTGCTGGTGATAAACTATCCTTGAATTATGCCTGACAATGTCATCATGACTTTAAGTCAGCTTCACTCGATTTCCTCTTTATCCCCATGTGGCTGCACCTCTCTGTATTGCTGGAACACAGAACATAACAAAGCTGTGGTTTCACACAGTTTTGTATGTGATCTTTGGTTTAAATTAGTACAAGGTTTTTAATGACTACGGTCCAGATAGTAACATTGTGCATGAACAGTTTGTGCTAAATTCTACTATTTTATTCGTAATATTAACCAAGGAAAGCAGCTGAATTACATGTTATTAAATCATGAAACTACTGAGCTGCATATCAGACATTCTCTGTTGACTGATCACTGAGCAGATTTACCATATGCAATTTATTTGAGCTGAAATGACATGGTAGTCTTGGGCGTCAGGCTTATTGTGCCTTTGGCTCTGCCGTCTCTGTAAGCTATAGGAATGTACATGTGGCTTATATGATTCATGGCTTTGCGATTTTTTAGAATGATTTCATTCATTTAAATAGTTCTATTGTTATTTACACCAGTGATCGTACGATCACTTATTTGGGCTATTCATTCATTTGTGGGATTTCTCTTCATGCGTGCTTCGTCCTGCTCCTGCGGTGGGCTGGTAGCACACCAGCTCCAGCACACAGCACTGGAAATTAGTCCCAAGATTTTTTGGTGGGTCTCAAGGGTCCAGCAGGAATCCTGTAATGGTGTATATTGTAGTACAAAGCTCTGCTGTATCACATAGAATTTAACTGTGAGAGCATCAATAAACATAAAATTCAGTTCATTTTTATATTCTGCTCATATAAATTTGAAGAAATAAAATGCTCAGCATAATTTATTAGGTTTGCTATCAGTGTACTACCTTTTCACAGACTCACTGTTTTAAGCTGAAAGATATGAAGAACAAAAAGTGGGCTAGTAATGTTAGCCAGGGTACTTCACCTTTAGCATTGGTCTGTTTACCTTAAAACCTGGCTGGCTTTCTCTGACACATGACACATGGCTTCTTTGGCTGTCTGTGGGGGTCGATATGCTTTAATTTAATAGAGAAATGCAGAGTTGTTGAACATAAAGGTGCCATTATGTTGGTGTGTAAACTAACATTAAATACTATGGTGCCTTAAGTCAACAGTTTACACAGGTCCATTTTATGTCCAAGATACTTATGACTACAACCCACAGTAAATGAATAAGTAATAAGAAAATTAAAGTGAGGCAGTAGCAGTGTTCATATTTGCATTGCATGTCTCAATGACATGGGTAAACATTTCAGCGATTGCTATTAAAATGATATAGTATGCATTTCTGATAACTGTCTCATCTCAGTCTTTGATGTTTTCTGTCCCTGGGGAGGTTAAGGTCTTAATTACAGGGGTCAAACTCTTTGTAATTCCCCCACAAACATCCTGAGTATGCTTTCAGTGATCTTAAATGTATCATGGATTTATTTCTCATATTTCTTTTCTTAATTTCGTAAATCTTAAATATCTCAAAGCATGCAGTTGGTTAATACTGATGTGAAATTGAGCATGCGCTCTCACTCCATTAGATATATTATTCATGATAATGGCATGCATATGAATCAGTATTTTGACAATGTGTCCATCCTAAGTCTATAGACTGTATTCAAACTCGTTCATCTCTGTGCTTGTTCGCTCTTGCAGAAAACGACAGTTTAGTCTTTCAAATGTCAGATCACTGTGATCAGTCAGTCAGTCAAAGCATGGATAATGTACAGCTTAATTATATCCATGTCATTTTGGAACTTTTTTTTTAAATTAAGGTAGGCAGCTTCAGTACCTCCTGTCCCTGACAAATGTTAATTGTAATTGTAAGATTTGTTATATGCATTATGTTGTACATATATATATATATACATATGTATAAAGTTTTGCTATATGTCTAAATGGAGCATTTATAGCTATGCCAAAGAAACAAGAATGAGTATAACAGGCTTCGCCTACACTGTATATCCTAAAGTATTCAGACACACAGGTCACTTTCCTCATCATGAACTCCTATAAATGCAGTTAGTGTTTGCCATGATGCTCAAACCAAACAGATCAAAATTTGCCTTGTTAATAAAGTAGTACTATATGAGTGGGTGTATGTGCATAATATGTACATATCTTGCACGTGTAGCCAAACATGTATGAAAACAATATAAAAAAGGGTTCACAGAGTTCTTGCCAAGGGAATTTATCATCTGACTTGTTATGACTTGTTAATCACAAATGTATATGAAAAAACTACTTATCATGCAAACATTAATACACGAAAGTAATCCTCATATAGAAATAAGATAATGTATTACTGCAACATTATTTTCTCTTAATGTCATAAAATACATAGCAGTGCATTGCAGGAATCTGGGCCATAGTGTGTTTTTATACTGACAATGCTTAAGTAATTATTGTTTTTCCAAAAATGTGGGGTTGTGTTTTACTAGAATTACGGTTGTTTTTTTTTTGTTTTTTTAATAGTGAAATTTACACCCATTTACAGAGTATATGATATTTTATTTTCTGAAGCCGTTTAACTGAATAAAAAGCTGTAGTTTTATAGGAGTCATGTTATTGAATGCGTATGTTTTAACAGTTTGGGCATAGTACTTTTACATTTCCGACAAGGTGAAATGCTTCAAATAAAAAAAGCTCATATAAGAAACATATCGCTGTTGTTGGAAGAAAACCTCATATCTCCAAAAAGGGTAACTTTACAGAAGAAGGAGACAAACCTACTTTACATTTAATGTCAAAGGAACCAGACTTTTTTCCAAGTAATTTTAGGATATGTCTTTTGCTCCATTCATCATGAAATGTACACACAATGTAAAGGCCAACAGACCTTTTCAAATGATGTCTTTTAATGAAAAACATCAAAGATGGAGATACAAGGTTTTCTTCTGACAGCAGCGATATTGGATCTGTATTGGAATCAGTATCAGTTGATACTCTAGGTTTTCGTTTTAGTATTGGTCCATACCATAACATATATCCTAGTCAAACACAATAACAGGATGGGTCTCTGAGCTAGCTGAGCGTTTTCACTCAATGATGGGTATGGATGGTGATGGTAAGGGGAGGTTATTAGTGCCAATATTATTGGCTAATAATATTTTCCCCTCTTGTGGTGCACAGAGGCATAATTAAAGTCATTATGCTTTAATAAAGACATACAGGAAAACAATTTTGTGTTTTCGAAAGACATGATAGGATGAATAGATTTTAGCTTAGCAAGGGATATACACAACCAGAAGTTCTTGGATGTTGTTCTGTGGAGAATTTACTTTTTCAGTTTGATATGTAAAAAGTGTGGGCTCTCATTCTTCTGACAGTTTCTCTGATACGTTCTTTACCTCAGGCTTGTGCTGGATCCGCTTTGGAATCAACAACAATACAGCAACACAAAGGGTGATATTGAAAAAAATTGATCGCACCAGTGCATCCTTATTGCTTTGGATAATAACCAATTGATTGGAACAACTGAAAGCACAACCACTTGATTGGTGTGAGATGGAGGCTCCTCAGAGAGCATCAGCGCAAAGACACAAAAACATCTGCCCCATTCCTTTCACAGAGGCAGCCTCTACCTACATACTGTATGCTTTCAGAGGCAGAGGCAGCCTCTACCTACATACTGTATGCTTTCAGAACTTTGTGATACAGAGATGGAAAATAATGAGCTACTATCATTAAAGTACTTCAGCACATTTTTTTTCTGTAACTTTTCATGATTTAATTTGACTTTTATTTGAGATGATTTGTAAGAAAATATTTAACTTAGCTTTTTAATAACTATTAAAGAGTTCCACCTGTGTTTCACAACTCCGCTACCAATCTGATTAAGCAACTAACTGTGTTTGGCTAACCAAACACAGCTAAAGCTACAATGTTGCTTTTATTGTTTTCATTTTGTCATTTTACAATAACAACTGAACCTTCAGCCACTGCTTATATGCTCTATTGCTAGATAAACTACCTAAAGCAATCTATAGGGTTAGCTATAGCCAATTTAGCTTCTAGCCTGTTCTTTCTGAAGGTGAATATTAATACAGAGTAACAAAGAATAATTACTTGCACATTTTCTTCCTTGAGCTTAACTAAAACAGCAATTTTACTAATTTCTAATCAATTTCTAATAAAAACTATAATTTATTTAAGCTTATTTAAATGAATAATAATTTAATTATTTATAATTAATTTAAGCTTATTTAAACTAGTAGAGTTTAGTACGCTCATCATAAATTCCCAATCTGATGAAGCAATCAACAGGCTGGTAAACTAAACAATGCTCAAAAAGCTCAATGTAAGCTAATGTTCAAAGTAAACCTATGGGTTAATTGAGGTAGCCAATAAATGTAGCAATCTGTAGCTGACTGGCTAAATAAACTAAGTTAAGTAGCTGGTGTTCTTTTCCTGCTAACATTTAATTTGATTGTTTTAGAAAAAACAAGCAAGACAGCTAATAGCTAACTTATATTCAAGTTAAGCTAATGATTTAGCTTAGTTATTCGATAAACATCAGATCTCCTTTCCAAAGGCAATTAAAGTAACTCAAAGTAATTTCCTTGAGCAGATTTTCAGGAACTTGATTATTCAAGTAGTTTTTTAAATGCATGTTTTACTGAGTACTATATTAATTCCTGTATTGATGTTCATTTTCACTGCAGCTGAAGTTCTCTTACTTAAATAAGGATTTTCAGTGCTCTTTCCATCATTGCACTTTAGGCATTTAGTTATATTCCTCTATAAACGATACACTGGGCAGATACATTGCATCATGCAAATACCCTTCACCCCCCTGTGACAAAAAACTGATATGGAGGAGATTAGAGAAACCGGAGCAGGCCCCACTGTAATCTTCCTCTTTGTGTGTCAATGCCGAGAATGACAGGCCCCATGCCTGTCTGTGGTATAATTATCAGCTTGCGTTGAAACCGCAGGAGACCTGACAGAAATGCAGTGTATGAATATTTCATTGGAAAACCGGGCGCCTGTGAGTTCAGGTCAGGCAGCTTGCGCGTAGAGCCACTGAGAAGCGTTGTTCATTAGAGAGCGTTACAGAGGAGGATGAGGAGTGTCAAACGAAGCCCTGAGTGATTCCCACTGACTCATCTTTCTAATGCCAGCCAGTCATGTAATTATAAGCTGTTGTTCTGGCAGGCGAGTTTAGGTGGGTGGGAGAGGGAGGAAAAGGGGCACCATGCCAGATACATGCTTCAGAGTGATCAATAACGATACTGCACTCCTGACTGCAGCTATCCTCCCAGTTAGCGTAACAATTATTTATTAACCCCTCAACATCCTGTGCAAAGCACAACTTTGGTGATGTCTCCTTTAACTCACTTTAATCTGCCTCTTGAATAGTTGGGATGTGTGCAGTGAAACATCAGGATGTTGAATTAGAATGTTCTGTGTGCTATCATATTTTATATCTCTAGGCAGGGTGAGGAAAATATTACTGTATGAAAGAAACGCACTGCTGCCTTTATTGTTGGATGCACTGCAATAACACATTCAGTACAGAGTTCAGATCAATAAGGGTGTGTTCTTAGGGTGACTTGGCAGGTTTGGTTCAATTAACATAGATCCTGTGTGATTGTCCTGTTGGTGTGGTTTATGAAAACAATTGAGAATGTTGCATTGTGAACCTTGATGTGTAAAAAAAAAAAAAAAAAAAAAAAAAACAGGTCAAAACTCCCTGAGGAGGTCTGTCTGAGAAGGATCATGGTCTACGTTGCTTGTATGGTAACCAACTCTGATGAAAACACATCAGAAATGATAAAAGCAATGAATTACAAAAAAATCCAGTGACTGGCAGGATATGGGCTGAAGGCCCTGGGGCCTGGCTCACAAAGCTCCTGACCAAGTTTCAGCTTCACAAAACCTAACAAATGGCACTATGATTAACTCAAATGCAAAGATGTTTAACACCTTTTTCTGTTAACTGTTAACTAGTTACTC
Source organism: Pygocentrus nattereri (assembly GCF_015220715.1). NCBI lineage: Eukaryota > Metazoa > Chordata > Actinopteri > Characiformes > Serrasalmidae > Pygocentrus > Pygocentrus nattereri. Next base: position 9,680,290 of record NC_051224.1, read on the forward strand.
AAGCTAGGATTAAGCCTCATGCATGAGCACATAAAAGCATGACATTTATGACAGCCAAAAAAAAGAAAAGGAAATCTATGTAAATATGGAGGAAATGAAACATTTCTAACAGTAAAAAGCAGTGCTGTCAGTATTAGTGCTTATTAGTATAATAATCATTTTATATTCTTAGCACCCATGTAGTATGATTTGCTTTCTCTGATAAAAAAATTATTCTTCATATGACTGATGCCACAAATGTTATGAAGAAAAAAGTCACTGGAGTTGTCCAGCTCCATCAATCAGCACTGGAGCAGGTTAGGCATGCAGTTGTAATGTATGTCAGTAATAATGACCCACCATCATGAAACAGACAATCCAGGGTTAGATCAAAGTAAGTTAGCTAACTAAGCCATGAATGTTGCTTTGTGAGACCAGCCCCTGGTAACAGATAACAATGCATGCAACAATTGATGCAATTTTATTTATTTAGTCATTTCATACTGATGGGCTAATCAATTATCTAGATTTTACATTTATGGTGGGTTGTCCCTGGTCTTTGGGGTGCCTTGGACCTTGTGATTTGAGGCCCTCCAAGGCCCCTGGAAGTCAGAGGCCCCTGTCCTCCTAAAATTAACCCCTTGGACCACCTAAATGTCTCATAAACAAAATTCTGGAACGAAACCTATTGTCACACTATGCTGTAAAACAGACACCCACATATAAATACAGGGAAAGGCCATTGTTTAGCTGCTTCACCCATAATCGGTCAGGACTGGTCTGCCTCAGGGTGGCACTGTAGCAAATTGTTTCACCCAGTTGGTCCTTCATAGCTTAGCAACTGTAACAATGGCTGGAATACCTTTGAAAATTTTACAGTAAGCTGTAGCATATTTGTAAATCTAAAAGGCAATTTTCCAAGACAATAGTTGTAAGTTAAATTCTTTGGTGCAGGCCCCATCATCGGGACAGTTCTTGGAAGTCTAGACCTTCTCAAATCCTGCTCTATAGGGATAGGTGCGGAGCCTATCTTCTGGGCAACAAGATGGGGACCAAACTAGTGACAGAGGGGAAAGAAGGAGGGGACATAGCAGGGGGAATTTTGCACACTGGGTAGGGGTGTTCAGTTAGTAGCTGTTAGTTACTGTTAAATGGCAGTAAATCTTATACTGCTCTTTGAAAATACTAATCATACACACTTTTATGTCAGTTTTCAACCCTTTCCAACCAATAATTGAGGTGTTGTGGATGTGAATTGACACTGCTACACAACATGGAAAGAGGTTCATAATATGTAGCCTCATGTGGCTTATTGCTTTAGAAAATCACAAGACTTGGACAACACAAGGCACATAAAACCTAGACCATACCAAAGTACATGGCTCATAAAGTTTGTTGGAGTTTGCTCCGATGCAGTTATTGGCACCAAATGTATGTCATAAAATCCACCCTGTCAGTTTCAATTACATCTTTCAGTTCAGTGTCAAAGTTATGATTGACAACACTTAGCAAACCAGACCTAAAATGCAGTGATGGATCATCTTCTGCTTTGGCCTGAACCAAGGGAACCAAACTACAGATACAAATGCACCCTAAGAGTATTATTAATTGGTTTTGTCAGATTAACTCCTTGAAATCAAAGGCTTCTTATATTCTAAGACTTTCGTTCTCAAAATGTGTCTTGTGAGTACACATTCTTTACATATCAAAACGAATTCCTTCATTAAAGCAGAAGAGTAGATTTTAAGGCCGAAATAGATTATTTCCACTGAACTAGGGGATTAATCATTATGAATGTAGTTTTTTTTACAGAGATGGCGAAGAGTGAATTGATTGTTTCATGTTGTAACAAAAAAGTAATTTGCTATTGAAAATATACCCCTTACAGGAGAAGGAAACAATACTTTTTACTTCAATATATTTGAATGTAACGTGATTTAATGCCAAGTAATTTTAGACCATTTCTATTGTTCCATTAGCCATTAAATGGTTATGCACTGTAAAGTACAGGAAGAATTTTAATGTGACATCAACAAGTAATTACACATTTAGAAAGGCATATTTGTAAAACCCTTTTGCGAATCATGATTGAGTGGCTCAACGCTCTCAATTCTCAGTCCTTTCTACCATTTGGCTGTGATGTAACTCGCTCATTTCTTGCTGGACCTTCAACTCTAGATACCCTCGGCTCTATAACACATCTATACCTTACATGAAAGATAGGCTTTTTTCACAACCTTTTTGCTGTTTCCTGGTGCTGTTCAAAGTGTTGTTTTGCTGGCTTGCGATGTGGAAATAAGTGTCAAATCAAGGTTACTCTACAAACTCAGCATACCTTGACTACAGCACGCTCCATGAGGTACAGAGATAAAAGAAAGATGAAAATATTTTTAAACCCATTGATGCACGACCATTTGAATTAGGGCCCTAATGTAGCATTGGCCATAAACGGGAGATGGCATTGAAGAGGCAGGTCCTGCCGGTGGCTCAGCCATTAGCACTCATTTTCCAGTCTTAATAGCACAGGCACCTTGTTTAATAAGCATAGATTACAGGTCATAAAGGGCAATGGTGCGGTGAGCACTACTGATCTGGGATCAGGGAGATATAGTAGAGTACAGAAACAGTCCTGTCCCCCTTCCCCCAGAGGGCTTGATGGAAATGTGCAATAAAATGACTGTGTATCCTGCCGTCTACACCACACGCAGCGACCCATTTATGTGGCTTTGAAGGACCCTCTAGAGAGGAGCGGTAGATAATGAATAATACTGTTAGCTAAAGTGCCTGAGCTGTGACACAACTGATGCTTGGAGAGCGAGTAGCTTGCTGAAGTACAGGGTCATTCTGACATCGCTGACCTTGAAACAAGATTGTGGAATTCCTTTATGCCATTGGTCAAATGTTTTTAAAAGCAGTATTCTAAGGCCCTGACTTGAAGCCATATAGTTTGTCATTCGACATGACATTCATGGATATAGGCTGAAAGAAGAAAAATGTAGGATATTGTTAAATGTGATTAATGTCAGATACAGTTTGGCAGAGTTTGAGTTCAGAGAGATTGGAGACTAAAATTCTAGATTTCTTTTCCATCTCCCAAGCCTTTTTCTGCAGGCTGTTCTGCTGGTGGCGCAGAAATCCACTTACACATTTTTAATTGATATAATCTAATAAAATATTTTTCTCTGCATCTAAGTTGATCAGGACACCGTTGGCTCTCTGTATGTGAAATATTGTGACTCTGTGTTGAGCTACTAGTGAGCAATGATGAGTGAAAGGGAAAGGGTGCAGTCAAAACAATTTACTTCTGGCTTAAGACAGCTGTGCGGAGAGAAAATGGACAGTACAAGTGTAGCTTTTTTCATCGTAAAAAAATCATGTACAAGTGCTACGCTAAATAAATACCATTTAAACACAATAAAACCACTGTTACAGATGCCAACTTGGTTGCTCACCTAGGAAGATGAAAATCCATCTCACATCCAATTTAGTAATCATAGACATTTCTATCATTCAAATAAATTCCACTTACATTACTCGCAGTTTTTGATTACGTCATTAAGACCACCTTAACGCCATATTATGTAACACTGACTGTGCTCCGGTAGAGCTTGTCTTCTCACCATTGCTGCAGCTACAGCCCTGCATGTAGATGATGATCAAACTAAATTCACTCCAATTATTATGATAAAGATGAAATGATATGCTGACACTTTGGATGCAGTCACCAGAAAACACTGTATATCTCCCAAAATTCTGAACATTGTAATGCATGAGATTTAAAAAAAATACATAAATCATGAAAAACCAAAGCTTCCAAAGATCTTAAATAATAATCACAGTTTAGCTGTGATTGCTAGCTTCTTATTCAAATTCTCCATTCCACCTTAAATGGTGCAGCTGTTACAGCAGATGCCTTACATGAATTTCGAAAAAGATGTTGGCATATAAGAAGCAAATATCAAGCACAGAAAATTTGTAGACTCTCAGTTTACCTCAATGTGTGCATCCTGACTTAAGAAATACCTTTTGAATAAGCAGTTAACGAGTGGCACAGTAGGTCTATAATCAGCCACTGGAGCTGCTGGACTTTTGAACGCATATCACTGGCTGATCTAATGCTGTATCCCAAACCACACCCTCTGTACTTTACCTACTACACAAATGAGTGCACTTCTAATGATACTGTACTGTTTTTTGCATACTATTTAGTGTGTTAGAATGTAGTCTGGGATGCAACAGAAGTAACAATGCAATGGGAAATTGCGTCCATTTAGATTTCAGCTTCCATTTATCATCACTACAGCGACTAATCAAATAAAATCAAGGCAGTACACTCTAATGTATATGTTAATTTGCTTTAATTTTTGTTTTCAAGTGAATATCCTTCAAAGAATATGTTTGCTGCCTTTATTGGATGAATTACGGCTTTGTTAGCTCATAACAACCTGCTAATGCGCTGCAGAATGAATTTGATGTTGCCTTCCAAAATGGTGGCAGTGCGGGTGCATGAAGTGAATACTATGAATTGAGGAGAAAAATAGGTGAAGAGAAAAAAACAAGTGCATTTAGTGAGTACTGTGATAAAGGTTTAAAAAGCTATCTGAAAATATTTTGAGCAATTCAGTAAGCAATCCCGGTCTTAGAAGCGAAATGTCATACAACCTATTCACTTTCCACTTTAGATTTAATCCACTACATAATGCACATCTATTAATGAAAGCCACCCTTATTTTTTCCCCATTTCTGATTTAGTAACTTTTCAGCTGCAAGTTAAACTCTTTGTGATTCAAAAATCGATCAAAAAGATTGAGCAGTTGAATTCCTAAGTTGAATAAAAAAGCAGTTCTCCATTGATTTTCTTTGCTTTCCTGGCTGAGCCAAAAATGTATATAAAAATATACAGAGGAAAATCAGTTCATCTCTGCATCTTCCCTGTTCTTCATTATATCCCCGTCTTTGTTATTGTCCAAAACACATGCATTTTGTAGGCAGCCCTTTCCTGTTATTAGATTTACCTGTGCCTTGTTTTGTTTATGGGTTTGTAGTCCCTGTGTTTACATCTGAGAGAAGCATTGCATGTTGCACCTTGTGATAATTCTGAGCCATGTCTTTCTAATTAACCTCCTGCCATCTAGGACATAATGCCACCAACCTGGGTGGGTGAACAATAATGCTGTCTTCATTAAGAACAAACTGGAAAGTTTCTGACTTCCAAGAAGAAAAAAATTCATTTGAACAGCCAATTCTCACTTAGAAAATCAGGGTTTCTTAAGAGCTGTGCCTTTACAATTTAGTGATGTCACTTTATTTTTTAATATTTTTTAGTGCTTTTGAACTTCAGTTACTGGACTTTTAACTGTGCCTCAACTGTACCTCCATGACATCAGTAAGCATGAAACGCTTTACTCAGCCAATTAGCTGCCTTGCTCACCATACAATCAGCACTCAGTAGAAGTAGTGTTAGCCCCCTTTTTTCCAAAATCTGCTTTGCTGTAAAAAAACAAAAAACAAAAAAAACACAGAAAATTACGGGTACATTTTCCAAAACTGAAGGAAGGTCCTGCACAAATGGTTAGTGTCATTTTTGTGTTTTGCTATTTAGCCCCATTCACACTGCCCAATAGTGTTAGTAGTCCTGTTTTGATACGAACGGACACAGAAAGTTGACAGACCCCCCTTAAACTGGCTCTGGTCTGTTTAGGTAGACATTGTTTGACACAGTTTCTTATAGTGTAAGACATGCTATATGTGTACGGAATTGGTCAATTCAGAGTTTTACCCAAATAATTACGAGGTGAGATCATTTTGTACATCTTTAGTGAGCTTTCACGCTTTTTTATTTTACAGTGAGTTACAACGGTGCACTAACCAAACAGCTATTTTAAAAAGCTTTTTCAGAATTTTTCTACACCTACAGCAGCCAAGTGCTAGGAAACTGTAAGCAGGACTTTGAGGTGGGAGGTAGGAAGCTCTGAGTTTGAAAAGTCAAGAGTTCTGAGTCATGAATGCAGCCTGATGTGTGCTTCTTCCCAGAAGCAAGCAAGCCAATGTATCTTTTCAAGCTGCCCTTCACTGGACACCTGAACATGCTTAGAGAAGACCGTTAACTGCCCGTTTCTGTCAGAGAAGCTAACTGCAATTGGCTATCACCGCACTAAACACTAGTGGGAAAGGGAAAAAAAACCTATATACCCAAAAAGCAGGACACTGAAAGAGGAGAGAGCAGCACGGCTAATGATCCTTTGGATTTCCCAGCTACAGCTGGCTGATTTAACCTCATGCTCATTGCATGGTGTCTTTTCTCTAGCTCCTAGTCACGAGTTGTCTTGCTTCTGTATCTTGCCTTTGGCTTATTTGGCATCCCTATGGTGAATTGGGCTAGGATGTTTCTGCCTGCTTGTTCTCTGACCACTGCCATGGACTATGACAGTGGCTTGAGGAAATGCCTTAACGACAGAGATGACTTGAACATCTGACTGCATGCAACCCTTGTGCATTTTAATCATAAAACAACCCTTATAAAACTGCCTGACAAACATTTTTCATCAACCGTGCTTAATGCTTCGGTCCTGACAGCAAGCACAAATTACTTATTTTCCATTTACATAGAGAGAACCAGGATGCTTTTGAGGGCAAGTGCATGCGAGTGGGTGTTCTTCTCTCAGCAGGGGCCCTTATTTTCCACAAATGCTTCTTGTATTCGCTCTTCACTCTCAGTCCAACAGCAGGGCAACAGGGACAGGCTTTGCCAGTTAGCATAGAGCACAAGAGGTTAATTTTATACTCGAACAAGGAAGCAATGGTAAAAATGGGCTGTATCTTGCAGTAATCCATGCTGTTTTACATTGTAAGTTGATCTGGAATGCCCTACAGTGCCGTTGCAGCTACTGAATTACTACTGCTCATGTCTGCACAAATAGTGCAATTAGAAAAGGGAAGTTTTCCAGCAGGTTACAAGGAACATGTGAGTTGAAAAGTAATAGAGAGGCAAAAAAAAAAAAAAAGCGGAGATGGAGGCGGGTCAAGTTTTTTAAATGGAGGGACTTGTGTGACCTCTTGAAATCTCAGAGGTTATTGCGGGGAAAACAAGTGAATTGGCAAGCATGTCCTTCCTCAAAGCGATTTAGCCTTTAAGCCAGCCCCATCATCGGCGTCTGTTTTGTAAATCAATTTCGTGTACATCAGCGAAGCGAAAAAGTGACTTAAACACAAACATTTCACTTGATCTGTTACACAGCCTAGAGAGTTGCACTTTGCTGTTTGCAGGAGGAATTTACGCAACATCTGGCAGCATATTCTGGCCCGGTCAGGGCTGCCATAAAATCCTACTACCCTCCTGAACCTCCCACTGCATTTCTAATCCATTTCATACACACACATTCAACATGGATTAACTTGTACACTACTGGACAATACATGCTGTCATGCAATAGCATGCTCATGTAGCTGTTCTAGGTCATAGCATAGGGGTGAGTGTTTGCCATTGTTGCTGGAGATAGCTAGCCACATACAGTGGCAATGCATTTGCTATTTACTAGTACTGATAAAAAGGAACATAGAACATGCTACAGAAATACATTGAATGCATTGTTATGCCTCAGTCTGAAGGTGGCATTAAAAAGCATTCGCATAATAATTTATTAATGGCACAAATTTTCTTAACGCCATTAACACATTTTCTAGCTTGACCCTTCAAACCATCCACAATTCCACCATGAAGCCCAGTGGCTCATGTGCTGCTGTTATAATCTACAAATACATCTTTTAAATGGCTCCAGAGAACCATCGGCTTATATTGCAAATATCAGTAATAGCAGTAACATCGTTAGTACTGGAGGACGCCTTCAGCAGACTATACTGGACAGTGCATGCAGGAAAACTATGAATACATTAACAAGAGCAAACTAACAAATGCAACAGCAAAGCTGCAGTTACCTTCAAAGCTAGATGCAGGAGCAGATATATAGCAGACATTGTTCATTTCATCAGATCTTGGTGATGAAAATCAGAAACTGCATTCACCTTATTTCCATGTTCAGTGTTTGTTCATATGATGTATGTTCAGCTTCATAGGGAATTATTGTAATTGAAGTGAATTGAATCAGCTTTATTTTTCCCTTAGGGACAATTCACATTTGAGCATGTAAAGATTCATAACTGGGAATAAATGTTTCCATGCCTAGGTATGAATTACCCCTCAGGGGCAAATAAAGATGTAACATGTTGATACACTGTAAAAAAATAAATAAATAAATAACACAGGCACGTGCGCATTCACACACACACACACACACACACACACACACACACACACACACACACACACACACAGTATCTCGCATAGGTGAGTACACCCCTCACATTTCTGTAAATATTTTATTATATCTTTTCATGGGACAACACTATAAAAATGAATCTTAGATATAACTTAAAGTAGTCAGTGTACAGCTTTTACTGTCCTCTGAAAATAACTCAACACAGCCATTAATGTCTAAATAGCTGGCAACACAAGTGAATACACCTCACAGTGAGCATGTGCAAATTGTGCCTAATTGTGTTGTCGTACCTCCCTGGTGTCATGTGACTCAGAATTATAAGGTTCCAGGTGTAAATACTGTGATATTCTGAAGCTGAGCGCGATGCCCTTCCTTCAGAAATTGCACCGCATGGCAGTTTTCCAACTCAACAATGACTCCAAACACACCTCCAAGATGACCTTGCTGAAGGTGATGGATTGGCCAGGTAAGTCTCCAGACCTAATCCCAGTTGAGCACCTGTTGGGCATCCTCAATCATAAGGAGGAGAAGCACAAGGTGTCTAACATCCACCAGCTCTGTGATGTCATCATGGAGGAGTGGAAGAGGATTCCAGTAGCAACCTGTGCAGCTCAGGTGAATTCCATGCCCAAGAGGGTTAAGGTAGTGCTAGATAATAATGGTGGTCACAATATTGACGGTTGACACAATTCTTGGACATGCTCACTGTGAGGTGTACTCACTTGTGTTGCCAGCTATTTAGACATTAATGGAGGACAGTAAGTCTGTACTGCAATACACTGTGTGTGTGTATAAATGCATTTAAGTTCACATAATACACTGAACAAAAATATAATTGCAACACTTTTGTTTTTGCTCCCATTTTTCATGAGCCGAACTCAAAGATCTAAGACTTTTTTATGTACACAAAAGGCCTTTTTATCTCAAATATTGTTCACAAATTTGTCTAAATCTGTGTTAGTGGGCACTTCTCCTTTGCCAAGATAATCCATCCACCTCACAGGTGTGGCATATTAAGATGCTGATTAGACAGCATGATTATTGCACAGGTGTGCCTTAGGCAGGCCACAATAAAAGGCCACTCTAAAATATGCAGTTTTATCACACAGCACAATGCCACAGATGTTGCAAGTTTTGAGGGAACATGCAATTGGCATGCTGACTGCAGAAATGTCCACCAGATCTTTCCACCAGATTTCTCTACCATAAGCCATCTCCAAAGGTGTTTCAGAGAATTTGGCAGTACATCCAACCGGCCTCACAACCGCAGACCATGTGTAACCACACCAGCCCAGGACCTCCACATCCAGCATCTTCACCTCCAAGATTGTCTTAGACCAGGCACCCGGAGAGCTGCTGCAACAAACGGTTTGCATAACCAGAGAATTTCTGCACAAACTGCCAGAAACCGTCTCAGGGAAGCTCATCTGCATGCTCATCATCCTCATCAGCGTCTCCACCTGACTCTAGTTCATCGTCGTAACCAACTTGAGTGGGCAAATGCTCACATTCGATGGCGTCTGGCACGTTGGAGAGGTGTTCTCTTCACGGATAAATCCCGGTTTTCACTGTACAAGGCAGATGGCAGACTGGGTGTATGGTGTCGTGTGGGTGAGCGATTGGCTGATGTCAGCGTTGTAAATCGAGTGGCCCATGGTGGCGGTGGGGTTATGGTATAGGCAGGTGTATGTTATGGACAATGAACGCAGGTGCATTTTATTGATGGCATTTTGAAAGCACAGAGATACCTTGACAAGATCCTGAGGCCCATTGTTGTGCCATTCATCACAGCCATCACCTCATGTTGCAGCATGGTTTGCTGACTGGTTTTCTGATCCCCTGATTCGTCTGATTTCACAGACATTTACATTTTTTAAATGGTTATTACTGTTATTATGGCAAAATACTGTATGTCAGAATAAATAGTTGAACTAGTGAAACAGTAAAAGAAAATATTTTGTAAGAAATAACATAACTGTAATTTTAAAGGTGCTAAGAAACATATTTTCAATGTTAATTAACAGGTTTTGTCAGGCACACCTCCTGCTGGACTTTTTTTATTGTTTTTTAACGTATGGTTGTATGAATACAGCCTGATAAAGCTTGTTTTGTCCACTTATATAGCTACAACAAAATTGAATGCGTTTTAAATCTTTATCTTTCTTTAGAGTCAAATTTAAACAAATAAGAAAATGTGATTCATCAAAATTAAATACACAAACAAATGTGATTCGTTGTGATAGTCATTTTAACTGTAATTACACTACATATGTTATTTTTTTAAACAATAATCCACTTTTTTATTTTGAGATTTTTATTATAAGATAAGAATAAGTTAAACATTTATAGACTAATTGTTTGTGTCCTTTTCTGTATTATTTTTTTACGACTGGCAGATAATTTAGCTTGTTTCAAGAAACAATGCGCAGAACAAGCAAAAATATCCTCCGGTAGAATAGGACATTTTAGATTTTGCAAAGACAAAATGATTTAAAACAAGTAACAAACCTAAAAATCTCGAATAATCGTAAAATATTCATAACGAGAAATATTAGATAGATTGACTAGATTTAAGATGATTTTACTTGAATTTTGTTTTCATTTATTTATTCATTTTGTTTTCATTTATCAGCTCATAGCATAAATTAGACCCCACACATAGAGCTACAGCATTTCCATGGCTGGCGATGTCAGCCTGTGAATAAATAAATGCTATCGTTTTAACTGCGTCCACTGGCCCCACGGGTCAGCTGCATGATAGATGGAAAAGCATGAGCTCTTATAAGAAGTGACACAGATTCTTCAGGCTGTGGAAATGTGACGGTCACTGTGGCCTGTCTGATTACGTCAGGAGAGCACGAATGATGAGTTACATTTTTAGAGTGGCTGAAGGGAAGGACATGTTGGCATTAACCTGTGCCCCTGAAAGCCCCTTAGAGCCCGCTAGTAATGTCTGTATACAGCAAAAAACTCACTGCATGAGCTAATAAACTCTTCCGACAGCTGCTGGAAAATGGCACTTCCAGGCTATTCTTCTTTTTAATGTGAACAATGCCATGGTAGGTTATGTAGGGTAATATCAAAAGATGAAACCCATTGCAGCTATACCAACACCCTTGATTTGACAACACACATATTTTCTTGTTTTTATGCCTCATTGAACACATATCTATGGGCTCCATGATAGGAATATTATGCTAATAGAGATAAGGGGACAAGCGATGCGCGATTGTTTAATCTTAAAAGTCGATCGCTTTGCTGTTGTAGTGATTTAAATAGTACAAACTGTGCGTGACAACGAGATTAAATGTGGAAGAGAGGACAAATATAGCTCTGTTTTATGGTTGCTGAAGAGAGACATCGGTTCCAGTGCATTTAGATCAGGGGTGGAGAGAGCGTGCTGAGGTGCTATCTGCACATCTCATCAGAATATCAGCCCCCCTATCTGCGCACACGGCTATAACAGACTCAGAACAGAAAGCCAGGCAATTCCACCCACTTTCAAAGGCCTGCTTTAGAATCAATGAATCACACTCCATTGTGCTCAATTGACAATTTAGTCTCTGGAAACAAGCCAGAAGGGAAAACGAAATCAGCATCACACATGCTTCTACGTTTGTATGCATTTCACTGCATGTGGCATTGTGGAAAATGCTGAAACTGCCATGAATTACACCTGAAGCAACACGACTGCTTCAGTTCCTTTGTCACTGCTTCTTTCAGTACAGATACAAAAAATACCAGCAATCGTTTGACCAGTCAACACCTGTTCAGGCTGGAAAAAAGGAAAAAACTAAATGACAGTGTGTGAATGCTAATTGGCCCACAAATGCTTTTGTTCTTAGCAACTCTTGAAGAGGACAAGCTTTTTGTTTTATTTTGAGCATGATTTTTGCAGACGTTCTGTAAGCCTTGTCCAACTTGCTAACAGTTACTAAAAAAAGATTTCAATAGCCTTGAATTTCATTTCTGTCCAAAGAATAAAATCACTTCTAAGCTCCAATTTGGTAACTTTACAGGAGAAGGTAAAAAGACTGTCATACCTTTTAACAGGTCAAGTAATTTTAGAGCATTTCTATTGGTCCATTCTTCATTAAATTTTCACACAATGTAAAGGACAGCTGGTGTGTTGAAATCACACACAGCCCTTCTAAGTCGCATGGGTTGCTGGAGCCTATCCTAGCTGTCATCAGGCAGAAGGCAGGATACACCCTGGACAGATCACTTGTTCATCACAGGGCAGACAGACATATACGTTCACTCACAATTTAGCATGTGCAAATGGCCTGACTGCATGTCTTTGGGACTGTGGAAAGAAACCTGCACAGACACAGAGAAAACACACAAACCCTACACAGAAAGGACCCTGGTTGCCCGGCCAGGGAATCGAACCCAGGCCCTTCTTACTGTGAGGCAACAGCGCTACCCACTGCACCACTATGTGGTGAATTGATGTAGAAAAATAAAAATGAGCAAAATGGATACATGGTTTTCTTTGGACAGCAATGATTTACACCTACAGGAACATGATTGTTTATTTACCTTTGCCTTGACTTGTTTCAATAAAGATACGAAAAAGATTTGAACAGTCATGTCCAAACCAGAGCAAACAGAAAAAGCATGTTAACATGTTGCGAATGTCTGTTGCTGTTTGTGTTACTGAATTCTCATCACCACAAAGCCTTGAGCATTGTGTCCAGTGTTTTCAGACTAACTCGATCCACAGGAAAAGCTTCCTGAGAAAGCCTGTAGACAAAAGGTAACGATGCCCAGAGCCTATGCCTCATCTAGTGAAAACGGTGCTTCACCACTAACCTTCACTAAGAATGTTGGTGCGATATGTACAACATTGTCCCTGCACACACGGCCATGTTAACGGAGCTTTTCTCTCTCCAACACTGAGGGCATATTAACAGCAGGGGCAGCCAGCTCAGTTCAGATTTCATCATATTGTGGCACTGTATAAAACATGCAGCACCTTCATAGGGATAAGCAGAACTGTCAGCTTCCACTATTGATAATAGCTTCATGCAGTGGTTTAAGGCAAAAGACAATATTTCAGAACCAAAACGAAGGCAGAGAAAAACAGGAAACATTTTTTTCCTCCCTAAGCGCTTACGAGTAGTCTCAACATTCCAGTAAAATGCTCTTTTCACCTTTTAAAAAGTGTAATGCATCACTTTTTACGCTGGGACAAAGCTGTCAAGCTCAGAGATCATCCAAGCAGTTACCATCAATGACTGTGCTCTGTGAAAATGAACTGCAACATAACACAAAAAAGGTTTCATGTTGCCACTTACATTGGAAAATTGTATAAGGACATCATTTTGGTATCAGAAGTTGCAAAGCAAGGCAAGTTTTATTTGGATAGCGCCTTATTTACACAGGAGTAATTCAGAGTGCTTCACACAAACACAGAAAAATAAACATCACATAATAATACAGCTATTATGAGATCTAGCACCTCAGGCATAATTAAAAGGAAGTGGAAAGTAATAAACCAAGAAGGAGAAAACGATTTTTAAAATAGAAAGGCCTAAATATTTACAAAGAAAAGCAATTGTAGTTATACTCAAGTCATTTCCAGCACCCTAAGTGAGAAAAAGCACCAAACGTTACTGCTTTAACCTGTTGCATAAGAGCTATAATCAATCCTTGGTACGCATACTTACAAATGTTTAAACCCTCCAAAGTGTTGAAAAAGTTTAGGAGAACATTTAGATATCATATGAATCAAAATAAAGAGCTAAAAATAAAAGACAATAAAATAACAAATAAAATAAGTAACTAAAGGAAATTTAAACAGTTGTCAGATAAAGTACAGTATTAAATGAAGGCACAGGAAAACAGAACTTTTCAATCTGGACTCAAAGATGGCTGCATGTGGAGCATATCTGATCTCATCTGGGAGGTTTCTCCAGCAGTTGGCAGCATAATCACTGAATGCTGCCTCACTCTTGGTCCTGATTCTGGGCACTACTAACTGACTGGTCCCACATGATTAGAGATGCCTATTGGGTTTGTATACTTCCAGCAGATCAGCAATGTATTTTGGTCCAAGTGGCAGGAAAGTTGCTGTGTGTCTTTCCAGAACTGTTAACTAGCTTATCCATAGAAATGGGTGCAGTGTAACTTTATAGATGTGTAAGGAAACCTCAAACCCTCCACCCACAGAGATACTTAGATCGTCTGATATATTGTAGGCAATGATGGCAACAACTAATTTAAATTTCATCAGTAACACTATCCGTGCTTCCGTGTATGCATCTCCATGCAGTTTTTCTTGTTTTTTTTTACCAGTCTCATGGAAAACACCATTTTGCTTACCAAGCCAAATGCTAGCTTTGCACCATGATGATGAGCCTTTCTGAGCAGAATTTAGGTGACAGAATGAAAAAGTCAACAGTGTCAAATCTTTAAAATGTATTCGGGTTTTGAAGCATGTAGGCATGTGACTGAGATATTGTAGTGAGTTTTCTTATGACCATAGCCATTTGTTCACACCGTACAAGTCCAGAAAATGTAAACCATTTTCTTGGTCAGAGGCGGTTAGGGAAGGGGTGTGGGTGCAGTGACGTGGGGTAATATGTCTTTGTGACTAAACATAGTACTAAAAAGTTACAGAGCAAAAAACATCTGTCTATAATTCCAGGGAAAGAAACCAAAATATTCACAGTATTTACAGTCAACAGCATGTCTAAATAACTTTGCACTTACAACAACATGTAATAAATAACATTTGAAAATGTCAACTTCTTTTAGTGCATAAAATCATTTGTTTTGCATACTGTGTCATGGCTCTTCTGGTAGAGTTAAAAAATGTGCAGCTTGAAACTAAACACAGGCAGAAATGAGGAATCGCTATGGCTTTTGCTGCCTAAGCTACAGCGACTGCTGCTAACTCCTATAGCCTAGTTGAAATAGCATTTGGTAGCAAATGCTAACACTAATTCACCAGGACCTATGAGGGGCCAAACATCCTTAGATTTTCTCACTCTAGAGTGAGAACGAGTGCTTTTTTGCTGAATATTTAGATTATGGTGGACATTGAAATTCTAAAGTCCATAAACGTCCAAACAATCATCTTGACAACAGCAAAACTCTCTGGAAGCATTCTTATCAGTAGTCTGTGGAATGCTTGTAATATTTGTATTTGTAGAGAATGAGGGTCAGTTTTATTTTCATGACAGAAATAGACCATATCCATCCATCCATCCATTTTCTAAGCCGCTTCTCCGTCAGGGTCGCGGGGAAATAGACCATATGTCATGGTCAAAACTTAACAATTTGTATTAGGTGGCTATTTTTTGAGTGGGTATATGACATGTACCCGAGTATCATGTTTCTGTTATCCAGATCGAGTAGTACTATAAAATTATTTAGCAGCTTCCTATGCAACATATTGCTAACTTTGAAAGTGCCAAAATCAAAGCTGGATCTCAAAACAAGTGGAGCCGATTGAAACTGGAAAAAGTGGGTTGGATTTTCGGTTTGTGGTCATAACGAACCCTGATGATGAAATTAACATCCTCTGTGGTCTAAGTAACACTGAGATATAGACTTTAAAACACATGCACATGCGTGTGACCTTAATAACTGGTGAAAGAAAGAAAGCCCCTTTAGCAATAGTTCCAAACCTTTAGTCCTTAGCTACACATCCTCTTACATTCTCTCTCTCCAAAAGCAATCTCAGGCAGAGAAACGGCTGCGAAAAAGTAACGGCAGAATAAGAAAAAAAAAGAGAAAAAGATGAGAAAGCCAAAGCAGTGGAGAGCAGAAACAGTGAAATAAAGTGAATGAATCCACTGAATTTTCATTACAGAGATGCAGAAGTCCGTGGCCCATGTTTATAGAGGGAGTGTGCGGAGGGTGAGTAAGCTGAAAAGCGCAGCGCTTAGCTCTTTCAACCTCACCTCGGCTCGAGAGAAGGCTGCTCTGACTTTCATCCTTTTCGGAGGGGTGCTTTGAGAACAAGCTTTTTAAAAACGCCAGGCAGGGCTTTCACCTGAGACAGACGAAAAGCATTCCTCTCTCCCCGTGCAGTTTAACACTGATGGGTAGAAATTACTCATCCTTCTACACATCTCTCACTCCAGTTACCCAAGTGTGTAGCAATTTAAAAAAATAGGCTTTACTTTTGTTCAATCTCACTCAGCAAAGTGTGCCAAGTTGTGAAATTAAAGCAGTAAATGAATTACTGCAAAACACATACAATGTGATTTATATATTCTAACTACTTATTTTTCTTTTTTTTAGAAATGTGACATCACAACCATGATGTGTCAAATTTCACTAACATTTTGACTAACTTTTCCAACATCTCTTTACCCTTTAAAACAGCAGACTGGTTGTTAGTAGCAGTGAGCAGGTAGGAGTTAGGTAGGACCTAACTGCGGAAATTCACATTTATTAATATCATTAAGGTAAATAAAGGGGAACTTCACAGATTTCCATATAATTAAATGCTTACCATGTTAACTAAATTGTTCAGGGTGGTTTGGTGTGAATTGCTTTGTTTTAGGAAAACTTGCCGTGTCAGCATTGTTCACAGTGGTGGTGATAGGAACCAGACGTCTGAGGAGTTTAACGCCTCTGAAAAGGTCTCTAAGGCGGCCTTTCCATTTGCATAGTAAAACTTACAAGCAACTAGTTGCATATAGTGAGTTGCATGCAACATCATTTTCATGCAATTTAAGTTGCATGAAGCGATTCAAAGTTGCACCCAACACATTTAATAGCTTCGCTTCGCTCGACAGCCAAACTAGCAGCTCACATTTTTTATACACCATATTATTCTTGCTATGAGGTCATCCACAAATGTAAATTATGTCCTCATATAACTTTCAGACGTCACTGCCTTTCTGATTTTGATGTCTATATATTCGGCACTTACAAACTTTACCGTTTGTCTGCTGAGTGTATGTTAAGCTTGTTTAGGTAGCCATTATGGTTATAGCCTCATTCATGTCTCACTTATTCTGTCCGAGAAGCACTGCAAGTTTATTGAGGAGCAGATCTCACTCTTTCCTTCTGATTTAAATTTCATCCTTTGAATTCCAAATAAATCTGAGCTGTGTGAAAAATTAGGGGATATTAAGAGTGTAGAATCTTGCTATGTAAATCACATTAACAGCAGGCTCACAAAGAATAAATGCTGGCGCAGGCAGCTGTTAGTAGCTAGCTGGCTAATTGATGCAGCTGGTCACATGAACTTTTTCCATGAAGTTATTTCACAGGAGTTGCAGGGCACTTTACATTATTCAACTCATGTGATTTAGTTTCTTTTAGGTCTCAAGCAACTTTTACTTTTACCATTTCTAGCCGGTGAAAACTTTGGGTTCTGAACATTAAAGATATTGAAGCAGCATGTGTTTAAGATGAATTACACCTGACACTGTTCCCAAATAACCCTAATCAAGAAATCAGTATGGCTTCTTCCAAATGTGCACTTTGACTGACAGAAGTCATGATGGTTGTGCTGGTTGTGAAGTAAACTCTTCAGAGCAGAGATTCTGTCCAGGATTTGGAGATATTCTGCAGCATATAACAAAATACAGTACAAAGAGAGCCATTTAATCTCAGGAGAGAAGTAGTCACGTAAAACAATACAGTGTTGTTTATTCAACTACATTGTTTCCCGACTTGAGTCACTGTAGTATTAATGACAGCTGCTCTTTATTATTGCTGTTATATAAGATATATATTAGTAAAATTGTATTAAATGACACATATTTGCCATACAAGTATACACAAATGACCTCCTCATACTAAATTATTTATAATTTATTATAAATATAATTTATAATTATAAATTATTTATACCCATTCCTTCCAGTTTAAAAGATGAAAAGTTGACAAAAGTGAACAGTTGCTATTACAGAATATTGGCATCATTTTCAAGTTTGACTAGATTCAATTAGACACATACATATAGTGCAGCTTGGTACTGATTAAGTGATACTGTTTTGATCACACAACCAGGGAAATTCCATCTCCGCATTTAACCCATCCATGCAAGTGAAACACCACACACACACACACACACACACACACACACACACACACACACACACACACACACACACACACACACACACACACACTAGGGGGCACACTTGCCCAGAGCGGTGGGCAGCCCTATCCACGGTGCCCATGGAGCAATTGGGGGTTAGGTGTCTTGCTCAAGGACACCTCAGTCATGGACTGTCGGCGCTGGGGATTGAACCGGCAACCTTCCGGTCACAGGGCCAGATCCCTAACCTCCAGCCCACGACTGCCCCAATTGATGGGGCACAGTTGATGACACTGTGCTGCTTTTAAACTGGGCATAGTTAAGCAGCAAATTTCCCTTCTAGGCTGAGTACATAACATGACATTATGTAGCTATTCTAAATATTTACTATGTGGACAAAAGTTGGGACGCCTAGACATTACACCTACAGAAGCTTTCATGATATCCCATTCTGAATCCATAGGCATTTATATACAGTTGGTCCCCTTTGCGGCCATAACAGCTACCACTCGTCTGGGAAACCTTCTACAGATTTTCAAGATTTTGGAGTGTGTCTATGGCAATTTTGGCCTGTTCATCCAGAAGAGCATTTGTGAGGACAGACACTGATGTTGGACGATAGAGCCTGGCTCACAATCTCCATTGTAGTTCATCCCAAAGGTGTTTGATGGGTTTGAGGTCAGGGCTCTGTGCTGGCTAGTCAAGTTCTTCCACACCAAACTCACCCAGCAATGCCTTTATGGACTTTGCACTGGGGCTCAGTCATGCTAGAACAGAAAGGGTCCTTGCCCAAACTGTTCTCAAAAAGGTGGAAGCATTCAATCATGCAAAATGTCTTGATATGTTAAAACATGAAGATTTCCCTTCACTGGAAGTAAGGGGTCTAGGCCAACCCCATAGCATTATTCCTCCACCACCAAACCTTATATTCAGCAGAATGCAGTAAGACAGGTAATGTTCTCCTGGAGTCTGCCAAAGCCAGACTCATCCATCAGACTGTCAGATAGAGAAGCGTCATTCATTACTTCACAGAATATGTTCCAACTGCTCCAGAGTCCAGTGTTGGCGTCTTTACACCACTCGATCAGAAGCTTGGCATTGTGCTGCTCGTCCATGGAAACTCAAGCCATTAAGCTCCCGATGCATAGTTTTGATGATGTTAATGCCAGATGAGGTGTGGAATTCTGTCGCTGTTGAGTCAGCAGAGCGTTGGTGTCTTTTATGCATTATGCACCTCAGCACTTTGTGACCCACTCTGTAATTTTACGTGATCTGTCACTTCATGGTTGAGCTGCTGTGGTTCCTAAATGCTTCCACCTTTCAATAAAACCACTCACAGTTGATCATGGAATATCTAGGAGGAAAGGGATTTCACAAACTGACTTGCTGCAATGGTGGCATCCTATTACAGTACCACGGTCGAATTCAGTGAGCGCTTTAGAACGATCCATTCTTTCACAACTGTTTGTAAAGGCAGACTGCATGGCTAGGTGCTTAATTTTATACACCTGTGGCAACGGGACTGAATGAAACACCTGAATTGAATGATTAAGAGGTGTGTCCATATAGTATACATCACAGCAGTCCAATTTTAATAATATTGATACTTTGATGAAGTGGAGTTAAAATATATTTATGCTGTATTCAAATAAAATTAATTTTCATTTCACCTCTTCATTTCTACACTACATTGTTCATTTTATCAGCTCCACCTACCATACAGATGCACTTTGCAGTTCTACAATTACAGACTGTAGTCCATCTATGTACAGTGTCCTGTGACCACTTATGAAGACCTAGAGGATAACCAACACAAACTGTGCAGCAACAGATGAGATATTGTCTCTGACTTTACATCTACAAGGTGGACACAGTGTATAAAAACTCCAGCAGCACAGCTGTGCCTAAACCTCTCATACCAGCGCACACTATCAGAACTCCATCACATCAGTGTCACTGCTAAAGCTGACAGAATGGACAATGAGTATAGATATAATGTGGTATTCTTAATAAAGTGCAAAGACCTGGAAAATCCCTTCCGATTTTGAAAATTTGTCAGACGGGGCAAATCAAGGTTAAATCAGGTTAGAAAGGTGAGGTATAGCAATAGTTAAGTGAGCCTTATTAGTCCCACAGCAGGGAAACTTCACCTCTGCATTTAACCCAGTGAAACTCCACATACACACTAGTGAATGCACACACACTCACTAGGGGGCAGTGAGCACGTTTGCCCGGAGCCAGCAGCCCTATCCACATTGCCCGGGGAGCAGTTGGGGGTTAGGTGCCTTGCTATATATACTCATATAAAGGACGTATCAGATATTAAACTGCTAAAAACACTTGATCTTAGCCAAAAGGCCGAGAAGCAATAGCAAATAAAGAATTTGAATCCATACTAATTTTAGCTTGATTGCATAAAACACTACAGTTGATTTATTCTGACAATGTGACCTTAACACAGCTCAAAATACTATTCTAACTTATTACACAGCTTTTCTTGAGCTGACTTAAATTTCTTAGTCTAGGTGAATGTTGTCATAACCACATTCTTTTCATTTCTGCATTCCAGTTAGAAAAAATTATTATATATATATATATATATATATATATATATATATATATATATATATATATATATATATATTTATATATATATATAATAAAAAATACAGATACATCACATAACTAGACAAACAATCTTCAGAACACCTCAATGCATTTCATTTGGCACCTAAATTGTTGTATAGTGTTTATATCTATAAAAAAAAAAAAAAAATATATATATATATATATATATATATATATATATATATATAAAGTTATATAAATATATATATAAAGAGTATTGAGAACAATGAGCCTCATTTACCAACTGTTCTTAAGAAGAAATTTATTAAAACTTAAAACCCACTTACATAATTCATAACTCACAAAAATTCTGACATTCACCTGTGTTTTCTTATCTGTGATTTGTTCATGGTAACGACATAATCTATGCATACTTAAGAGCATAAAGGTATGAACAACTCTACGGTTTAGGAGCACATTGTGAATCTGACATACAAGAACAGATTTAAGAAACAACTTCAGAACATTTTGGTGAATGAGGCCCACAGATCCATTGGGCAAAGCCTGACTCCAGAAGGGAAACAGCTGTGCATAAAAGACTAAATCTTGAAATTCAGTTTAATATGTTCAAATAATGAATGTGGAAATTAAACTCTCTTCAGAAATATGAACCAAGTTAAGCTCTTTCAAAATGTACCCAATCAAACCTCTTTATTTAAGATGGAGGACTGGCTGTCAAGGTCTAACATCAGTTGTTAATGAACATCACATTTTCAGGAACAAAATTTCAAAAAGCATCCATCATCTCTTCTCTCCAGATGAATTACATGTCTTCCTCAAAGCCTCCAACATGGACCCCCATGTGTGACACCATATTGGTGATGAATGTTGGCAGACTCTTCCAAGCTGTTTCTTTCTCAGCAAAGTAAAACTTGAAAGGCATCAACTCAACTTGGTTAATCCTTGCTAAAACCAAAAAAAGGAAAGAAAAAAACCCAACTTTTGTTTTCCAGTGTGCTCAGCACAAACATGTGATCAATGGTGTCAAATTCAGTTGTTAAGGCTGAAGCTTGAAAGACTGATGAGGATAGGGCCTGAATCAGCAGTGATCACTAGCAACTGACAAGCCTGGGAGTGTCCAGTGCTTACAATGCATCTGCATGAGAGTGATCCCCACAGACAAATGGAGTTACTCAGTGCACACTGATGAACAACACTGTGCCATACTGCTAAGAGCATTGTGAGACCACTTCCATAAGGTGCAAGCTAGCAATGGATTTTCAATCATTAGTGAGTAAACAAGTAATTAGTATGAATTTACAAACAATTAAATAAGTTTTGAATTGTCATGAAGGTTTTAAAAATTCTATCGTAAATTGAGTAAATTGCTTCTCTCTGATGTTATATGTTTTCATGTTTAAGAACCATGAGTGTAGTGTAGAAACTGCGTCTTACGTTTTGGTCAGAGGATCTGCAGGTACACACGAGGCAAATACACTATATTTCCAAAAGTATTCACTCACCCATCCAAATCTTTGAATTCAGGTGTTCCAATCACTTCCATGGCCACAGGTGTATAAAACCACCCACATAGGCCTGCAGACTGCTTCTACAAACATTTGTGAAAGAATGGGTCGCTCTCAGGACCTCAGTGAATTCCAGTGTGGTACCGTCATTGGATGCCACGTGTGCAACAAGTCCAGTTGTGAAATTTCCTCACTGCTAAATATTCCACAGTCAAATGTCAGTGGTATTTTAACAAAGTGGAAGTGATTGGGAATGGCAGCAACTCAGCCACAAAGTGGTAGGCCACTTAATATGACAGAGCAGGGTCAGCGGATGCTGAGGCACATAGTGCGCAGAGGTCGCCAACTTTCTGTAAAGTCAATCGCTACATACCTCCAAACTTCATGTGGCCTTCAGGTTAGCTCAAGAACAGCATAGAGAGCTTCATGGAATGAGTTTCCAAGGCCGAACAGCTGCATCCAAGCATTACATCAACAAGTGCAATGCAAAGTGTCAAATACAGTAGTGCAAAATGCCACCACTGGACTATATAGCAGTGGAGACATGTTCTCTGGAGTGATGAATCATGCTTCTCTGTCTGGATGAGTCTGGGTTTGGTGGTTGCCAGGAGAATGGTACTTGCCTGACTGCATTGTGCCAAGTGTAAAGTTTGGTGGAGGGGGGATCATGGTGTGGGGATGTTTTTCAGGAATTGGGCTCGGCCCCTTAGTTCCAGTGAAAGGAACTCCTAATGCTTCAGCAGACCAAGAGATTTTGGACAATTTCATGCTCCCATCTTTGTGGGAACAGTTTGGGGATGACACCTTCCTGTTCCAGCATGACTGCACACCAGTGCATAAAGCAAGGTCCATAAAGACATGGAGGAGCAAGTTTGGCATGGAAGAACTTGACTGGCCTTCAAAGAGGCCTGACCTCCTGCCCGGAAACTGCGAGCCAGGTCTTCTCGTCCAACATCAGTGTCTGACCTCACAAATGCGCTTCTGGAAGAACAGTCAAAAATTCCCATAAACACAGTCCTATACCTTGTGGAAAGCCTTCCCAGAAGAGTTGAAGCTGTTATAGCTGCAAAGGGTGGGCCGAGAATTATTTTGGAAATATAGTGTACATCATAAAACAAAGCAAAAACTAATTTGAAAACAAAACAAGGGTCAAAGTACAAAAAAAAAAAAACACTACACAGGACCACAGCTCATAACTCGGGATAGGCAACAGGGACGTTGCAAACCATGAAGCCAAACTCAGAGATGTGTGTAAATAAGTTGATAACTAACTGCAGGTGCTGTATGTACAATGATGGAGGGGTGGAGACAGTGAGGAGCAGGAACTGGAATGAGCCATTAGAGACTGGGCAGGCAGGTCTAAAAAGAGTCGAAGAGACGGAGGAGACACTGTGACATATTCTAATCTGTTTAGTCCAATGAAGGAAACACAGAAAGACTTCTGCAGCCATACCAGGATGGACATACAGAAGGACATACCAGGTGAGACTCTTTGCAAGAAAGCACTGATAAAAATGTAGCTCAAGCTCATTTTGCACTCTATTCTTACAGATTTAATGGAATAAATTATTCAACATCATCATGTGAATTTATCACGTTTGGCATCAGTTAACGACCTTTTCACAAACTCTGTTTTCCAGCTAAATGATACAAAGTGAAATAAGTTATGATGTGACAAGGCCAGTAGTGTTAGCTGAGGTTAAAGCAGATGGTTAGCATTTCTCTGTTTCTCTTGACAACTGTTTGGTTTGAATTTGTTTATCAAGGAAATTTTACATGTCTCTTCAGTGATAAAACATGTATCTGGATGGTAATAAAATTACCACAGGATGAGTATTGTGGATTTTTACATTTTTAGTAGCATACTAAGCATTAATATTGTACATATATCAGAAAGCATTAATATCAGAAGGCATTAACTCGCGCTTAGTTTTATGACGTTCGCATGGCAGGGCAGGCGAAGAACAGACAGTACTTGACAAGCATGCAGAGATGTACGCAATAACAGAAAACCGTCATAACAGAAGTAGGTCTGCGCTTAACCTAAAGAGCATGAGGGTCTTGCATCCATATATGGTAAACCATATGTGCACCGCACCCATTAAACAGGAACACGCACACATTTAGGTTCAGCTTATACGCACACACATATTCAGCTTCAGGGTATAAAAGGAGTCAAAACACATTGGGAGGTCGGAGCTTACTTGGGAGATACATGATGCATGTTCTCTGTTTGTAACCTCTCCAGAATTCTGTAATAAAACTCTGTTTGTTCAACTTCTCGTTCTTTGCATCAACGAACACGCAGAACTGGTTTCGTCCACAGTATCTAGTGGATTATATTTTCTCAGGATCAGAACTGGTTTGAACTGACAGAAAATAACTTAAATAACCACTCTATACAATTATGGTGAGTAGAAAAGCATCACGGAATGCATTTTTTTAGGCAGATGGGCTACAACAGCAGAAGCCCACATCGGATTCTGCTTCTACTAGCCAGAAACAGAAAATGGAGGCTGCAGAGGGCACAGGCTCACCAAAACTAGACAGTTAAAGACTGGAAAAATGATGGTCTGATGAATCTCAATTTCTGCTGAGGCACACAGTTGATAGGGTCAGAATTTGGCACCAGCAGCATGAATTCATAGATTTAACCTGCTTTGTGTCAATAGTCCACGGTGTGAAGGTGGTGTAATGGTGTGGGGCATGGTTTTTGGCACACGTTGGGCCTGTCAGAACCAGTGGTTTGAGTGTCACAGCCTATTTGAGTGTTGTTGTTAGCCATGGCCAATAAGGTTCATAAGCATGATTGCTAATATTGACATCCTACCTCACTTTCTGTATCCTTCTCTCTCCATTGCAACTGACAGCATCATTCCTTTGGGCAATTTGCCCCCTGATGTGCATTTTTCTAAAATACAGAAATGGTTGGGCACCAGCACTAACTGAGGGTGGATGATCTGTACTAGAGGGTCTGCTAGAAGAACATCTACGGTAAGCAGCAGCAGTCAAATGTGATTTTTTCCAATGTTAGGCAACAGCTGCCTAAAAAACATGAAGACATGAATCTGGACAGGATTAAAATGATCAGAGCACTGCTGAGTTGGATGAAAAATGGTAGGCAATCCAGCCTGTAATTTTCTCACAGTAAGACAGATAAAAACACAGACATGGTCAATCCAGACGGAAATGAAATCACAGAGGAGCACCTATAAAAAAGGAAATGGAGGTCTGAAAATTTTTTGCAATCATGCCTTAAAAACTGTAATATCAAATTAAATGAAATGTCCTAGTACAAATCTCTAGTACAAACACTAAAAACCAAAACTACACTTGTAATTTTTGTTTTTTTATTAATGCATTTTAAGATAACGATTCCTAACCACTCTAGGAAAAAAGTTTTAGTTGGTATAGAACCTGATATAGAGGTTCTTTAAAAGAGTTATTCAAACTTGCATGTCTCATTTATGAAACTTTTCTTTAAAGAACTATCCACTGAAAGCTTCCTTAGGAAACCAATGGATTCTTCTTTGCTTCAAATGTCCCTTTTTGAAGCATTTGTTTTTTTTTTTCAGAGTGTATATAAATAAACTACCTTAGCTAAATATAATAATAATACAATATAAATATAATATAATACAATATATGCCATGCTGACTGATGAAATTCTGGGATTAAGAATTTAACATCAAATCATAACATGCCTACAAATATTCAATCACAGAGACAAGCATAATACAGCCATATATGAATTACACATACTGTACCTCATTTCTTAGCTCAGCTTTGATTTACAGTTTTCTTCTCTTATGAAAACCACAAACATGAAAATAATGCAGCAAATATTTATGTCACAGCTCAATAGATTATTCCATGTCTTGATGCTATCCTGATTGATTTTTTGCAGAGGAAAAAAAAACACTTTGTGGTTGTTAAGTAGAATGCATGCCTTTTGTTTTTAAAGCCATTTAGACAGTGTTTTCTGTTGACTGCATTCAAACAACACTACTGACGAGATTAATCACAGAGTTACCTGCAAGCGCTCAGCAAGACAGCCTTTCACTTAAGCTTGTTGTGAAAGCCATGCATTAGACATTACTAAATGTGCTTTATGTGGCATGTTAAATTACTACAATGAATTGCAGACACAGGCAGATGCCTTATAAAGAATAAAGAAAAGGTGGAATTTATACTGCCTGAGCAGTCAGAGCAAGGTAAAGTTTTTTCTCTCACTCTTTTCTCTCTGAGCCATTCTGTCTCTGATGTTTATGTACTCCATCTTAAAATGACCATTGTTAAACATTTATTGACCCCTTAGAATTAAACAGGCTGGCTTGTTTCGTGACTCATTTAAAAAGCAGTCCAGGCTGAACAACTTCAGTGTAAATGGGTGGAGCTATAGAGCCATAAACAGTGACATCACAAAAACAGTGAATTCAAAACAGCCTGTTTTTGTGGCTCAGTTTCCATATATGAGCTTAATGAGCTAGAGGTCAAAGGTTATTGAACTTCAAGGAACGTTAACAGATAGTAAGACACAGGTAATTGTTCTGTTGATTTATTAACTCTGAATTTTATTTATTTTTTTAAGTTAAAGCAACTTTTTTACAGTGTGTTTTTACATTACATCAAACTATTTAAATGCATAAAGGGAGAGAAATGTGGTCTTCCAGGTTACAGGCCTTTAAGAGTGAATATTTTAAGACACACGCAGCTATTCAAATCATTAAATTGCCTTAGGACGTGAAAGCATCTACAGGAAAAAGGCTACAACAGCCCATTCAAAGACAAAAGTATTCTAGAATATTCCATGAACTCGTTTTTTAAAGAGCACAGGCCACACAGTGGCTATGCGCCTTTGCCTGTAACTGCTGCCGAGCTTCCCTGGGGGGAAAGTAGATTATTTCTATAAGTCGAGGCTGTTTTAAAGCAGAGCAGCCTGCAGCAGCAGCCTCACGATTCATTTAAGGTGTCAAACCACAAGCCCATGAGGCAGGCCATCCACACGCCTCACACACAACACTCACATTTGAAGGAACACTTTGATGCTTCACTGCCATTAAAGTCAAATGTCACCATTAGAGCTTTTTATTAAAGTGGAATAAGAAACACAGATGATCTCACTGAGTGATTCTCAAAGATAATGTTCTTTACTGTGATAAATAGCTGGGATTGTGGCTCCTCCTAGTTTCTTAAGAAACAACTATGTTAAAATTGTGCAATCTTTGTTATAAAGTTTTCAACCTAATCTTTATCTGACACATCTGCAGCATGCTGTTGGTTACCACAGACAATTATTGATTACTTAGAAAGTGAGGGTATCATCATGCCTGGACCAAAAGAGCTCTCTGGGGCCTTCAGGAGGTAGGTTGTAGATGCCTATGAGTCCAGGAAGGGTTTTAAGAAGATTTCCAAAATAGTGGAAATCAATCATTCTACTGTCTGGAAGATTAGTGGAGAAGATTTAAAACCATTGCCAAAATGTCCAGACCAGGTCACCTCAGCGAATTTGACCTGATAGCCCCTAAGTCCATAAGAATATCAAAATTTTGCCCATGCATCTACCATTAGACAAAGACTGCACAAATTTGACCTACGTGGGAGGTGTGGCAGACGAAAGCCTTTGCTGGTTAAAAAGAACATCAGGGCAAGACTAAAGTTTGATAATCAATAGCAATGACCAGATCTTCTCGAACAATGCACTATGGCCAGACAGATCAAACGTTTCGTTTAGCTACAGTACCAGAAGCCATGTTTGACAAAAACCAAAAATCAGTATTTGATCAAAGGGACCTGTAAAGCATGGTGGTGGTGGAAATGTTAAAATTTAGTACAGCACTTCACTGCTATCTTTCATTTCTTCTCTTTATTGTCAGAGGTTTTTGGTTTGACCTCATTATAAATAGAAAGGACAGAGCACTACAAAGCCTTATTTTTTTCATTGTTTACAGTACACAATCTATAGACACAGGAGCTAGAAAAGTTTCTTCTGGCTACCAAAGTAGAAATGTACAAAATGCCTCTTCAGGTTTAGAACACGCGTGCCTTCAGAGCTGTTACACACTTCTACAAAACATGTTTGGGAAGCGAGTTTTTGGAGCTTGTTATCAGAGTTTAAGGACTGTCATTCCTCTGTTAGTGTGTGTGTGTGTGTGTGCGTGAGTTTTAGCAACAAACAACAGAGCATAACAGAGCAGCAGGCAGTGGAGGCACACAGAGCTGGGCTAGCGGAATGTGAGTAAAGCTGGCAGAAATGAGCAATGGGCCTGCATTGGAGCTAAAACCAAACACTGTGCTACTTATAGCTCTGTAGTCTCATCCTCTGCTCCTGCTAGTACAGTCCGTCATGCTAATGCTAAAGCTGCTGCACAGAAACCATGGAGCAAAGCCACAGCAGAATATTGGTGCCAGTCACTCTATTTGCAGAACAGATTTAATCCACTGCAAGGCCTCAGTGAGTCTCCTAAGGCCAGTGATCATATTGCAGAAAGAGCCAGAAGTGTCAACCTGTCAGAGCACTCTGGTAGAGTCACCGTGCGCCACTCTCTAGCCAAAGCAGACTAGTTTTGGGAGATGACTCTCTTAATGGTGTAAAAAACACACTCTTAGTTCGAGGAGAGCCAAACATTACAGTCTCTGAGCTGAACTTTATTGATTACTTTAACTTGTTTTTTGGGAGGGGAGTTTTTTTAGGCAAGATGGATTGCACATCAACAAGAGAGAAGACAAATCTCTGAAAAAAAAAAAATTCTCCATCTGCAACTTATCCACCACCATTAGTGAAGACACGTCAGCACTAATATCCAACAACTCTGTCAACACTCCAGAGCCACAACATCCTCTCCCCACTGAGAACGCACTGATGGAGCTGCACTTATCAGATAAGTACGGAGCCCTGCTAGTGACATAAAATAAGTAAAAATAAGGCAGGCCATGACTTAGTAAAGCGTGGGATTGAGATCCTAATGCGTGGCCACAATTTAGTAAGCCGTGATCTCGTTCCCACGCCTTACTAAGTGGCCACGCATTAGGATCTCATTCCCACACATTAATAAGGCGTGGCCACCGCGCCTTTTACAGGATGTCATCGGTGGGGTTCCGTAGATAAGACCCGGTGTTCCAGACATATCCTCCATTCCGGTACTTATCAGAAACAGAGATCAGGGAGTGCATGTCAGATAATGTGAATGTATTCAATCTGCAGTAAGTAAAATGTGATTCACAGCTTCCGGAGCAAAATGTACAGGTTATTAAATTAGTGCTCCTCAATATTAGATATCAAACAAATCTTATTTGATTTAATGCTTTTTAACAGAAACATGGTTACATGAATGTTGTGTTGAAATTGTATTTGACTTCACCAAACCTTCATTTTTATAAATGTCTCACGTGCTGTCAGGAAAGGTAGGGGTGTAGCTGCTGTTTTTAAGGATTCCATTTCAAGCTGTTATCAGTGGGTGATTTCATATCCTTTGAGTATCTTTGTGTGGTTCTGAAAGGAGCACCAAAAATAATACTATTAATTGTCCACAGGCCTCTGAAGTACAATGCTAGTTTTATTGATGAATTTACAGATAGGCTATCTTTTATTTCTGATTTGATGATTTTGTTATTGCTGGTGATGTTAACAATTTCCAAAGACAATTATGCCAAAGCAGAGATATATTGGGCTCTTTTGGACTCTCTCAGCATGTGACCAGTAGCACACACTGTCATTGTCACACTCTGTATGTGGCAATCTCAAAGAGTCTTAACATATCAGCCACTGTTAAGGATGTCGCTTTGTCAGATCATTACTGTGTTTTCTTTGAAATGTGGACCTCATTAAACATGAGGACCAGAGACATTTGAAAAGGTTTATAAATAACAGCACAGCTACACTTTTCATGAGAAAACTGTGTTCTGCACCATGCGAGCCATCTTACTTTGCTGATGAGATATAGATGAGATTAAACCAGTTAAAGATAAAACTAAAACTGAAAGCACCTTGGAGGAATGCTGCCAAAGTTCAACTCCTAAAGAGAGAATTTAGGAAGACTGAAGGCAGATGATGTAAAAACAACCTATATATCTTCTCATATTCCTAATCCCTTTTCTCTAGCATTATCAAAAATAATATTAACAACAGCAAAATACTGAATGGTTGACAAACAAACTGAATCACCCATCCATGTGGTTCCTGAATTAGTATCACCTGAGAAATGAGAAAGTTTGCATACTTGCACACTAAAATCCACAATATGTTAATACATTTATATCCACCAAAGAGCCACTTCCACTTGTAGTATTGGCACGTTACCAACCATCTTTCTAAAGAACATGTTTCATTCAATATCAGACATACTTCAGATAGTAAACACCTCACTCATGTCAGGCATTATTATTATTGTCTTCAATGAACTTACTGGCTTTCTGTCCTTAAATGGCTGTCTAGACAAATTTCAGTCAGGTTTTTGGCCTAATCATAGTACTAGGATGGCTCAAATTAAGGTTTTTAATGACATTTGTTTACATACAGACTCAGAAAAAAAATCTGTTCTACTTCTGCTTTATCTCATCACTGCCGTTGGTGCTGTTGATCAGAAAAAGATAGACTTGAGAGCTGGGTTGGGCTCTCAGCTGTGCTGACTTTTGCAGTAGCAGAAAAAAAGACTTTTAAATAAATGATCAAATTTCCACTTTTTTGTTCTGTTTTATAGCATTTATCTATGCATAGTGTTCTAGGTATGTCCACAAATAAAAAAACAAAGCAAACAAAGGATGTGTACTTACTTTTTTACATGGCTGTATTTGTAGCACAAATACAGGTAGTGTACATGGTGTTGTTAATAGTATATCAGGTACAGCATTGTTTTACACACATTAGTGTCCCTGCTAGGTTAAGAGACACCCAAAAATGTCCAGCTAAGAGCAGTTCTGTGGTCTGAAACTGATCACTGAAGAGCTAGAGAATGTCTACCACAAATTGCACACAGAAATAGATGAGCTGTAGTATGCTCACCACCAATGTAGATCTACAAGGTAGCTGTTTCTAATAAAGTGTCCTGTGAGAGTGGTGTGATGAAGTGTAATTTGACAGATGCATTAATCCTGTCAGTGGCCTCCCCCTCACACAGCTGACCATGACTGTTTTTCATCTTGCATTCTTCATCATAAAATATCAATTTGCTGTCCTAGACAGATAATGAAAGTGTCAACATCTCAGCTATCAGATTCTACTAGATCCATTGCTGTGTCTTTGTCCGACCCACAGAATAAGTTACAGTATGTGGCACATACTGTAGCTCAGTCAGACACCTGCAGTGTGTCTGAATGAACGACATCTGTCACAATAGGGCCACACTGTCTCCGTCCTGACATCAAGCGCATCATTCCAAATGAACAGTTTGTCATTTTTTGTGAACAGTTTCCTTTATTGGTTTTAAAAGCATATGGTCACACTAGGAGTTGCAGTACATCTCTTAAATCAGACACTGTATTCCATTGTAGCTCTGTCTGTACTGTCTTTGCTATTCATGTGCCTTCATAAGCCTCTGTCCCTGTGTTACATATAAAAGACCATCATGAGGGCAGACTGTCATTAATAGATACAGAGGTATAGTAAATCAGATTACACCCAGAAGTAGATTTCCTTATTATTAAATTAGATAATTACCATTCATGTGTTTTTGACTTTAGGGATTAAATAAGGCAACTGAACATTTAATTCACTGATTAAATAAAGACCTAGCAAAATATGCAGCAGTACAAAGAATCTTAAAGCTCCAGAAACTCGCATTTTATTCTTGTTCAGGTTGAATAACTGAGACAAAAAGCACACTCAAAAAGTTTTAGATTGCCTTTAAAAAAACTGATTGTTTGCTGTAACTTATCAATTAAGAAAGATTTAAACATAGGCAACTATTTATTTCACACTTTGTACGTTTAGCCTCAAAAAGTACTTCTTGTACTTTTTAAGTATGCAAAGTATGTATACTACATTTTAAGTATTTATACTACTTTTTAAATATACACACAAAATGCACCCTACATTTTAAGTATGCATACTACATTTTAAAGTACACATTACATTTTTGATATGTATATTAAGAATGTATACCACTATTTTAAGTGTGCACAACATTTGCAAACTACTAATTTAAGTATGCACACTACATTAAAATATGTTTACAGTATACACATTGCTTTTTAAGCATGCATTCTAATTTGAGCTCGAAGCTCGAAGTAACGACTACTGTTAAAGTGTGCATATTGCAATGTTCAGAATGCATACTGCTTTTTAAAACATGCATTCTACTAATTCAAGTATGGATTCTACTTTTTGAAGTATGTGTACTACCTTATAAAGTATGCATTGAACTACTTTAAAATGCATAATAATGTCTAAATATGCATATTAAGTTATTAAAAAACTTTTGTATGTATGCATTCTATCTTTTGTGGTTGATATGGCTGAATTTCAATAAAGCTGGAGCAGACATGGTTAACTGTTTAAAGACTGACACAAACTGATTAAACAAGTAGAATCATTTGTGCTCCTGCTTTTTTTGGAATGAAAACTGTCACTTTAGATAAGACTGGGCACCCCAGCTGTTCTTAAGACATAAAAAAACAATAATGTTCCCCGACTCCAACCGTGGGGAGCCTCACCTAACTAAAAATGGACAGAAGTGTAATGCATGGGCAAAAAGCAGCAGCGACAGCCCTCTTAAAGCCGTTTGGCCATTCTTATAGTTAACAGTATGTCAAACAGTATCAGAAACCTTTACAGAAGAGTGTTTGAAACTACTGACCTGACTGATTTGAGTGTGTGATGATTGAGGCATGCAGTTTGCATGATGATAGTATTGGCAGTTATAAGCTTCCATTACTTATTCCATTAGCCTGGTAGCTTTAGTGCAAAACTAAAGTTGAAAGGGGGAAACCATGTAAATTTGGCTGAACTGTTGATTTATACCTACCCACTGCTACACTGGCTATCCAAGGCCACACCATATAGATGATCACCCAGAGCGCTCGGCCCGAAGCCTGACAGTGTGGCTAATGGCTTTTAAACCGAGCTGTGCCTCTCAGCCATGGAGAAACTGTACCGCTGCGCACAGGGACTGGCACGAGATGCTATCTGAGGCGTTCAATTGAGCGCAATCAAATATTTATGACACAGAGGCCGCCTTATCAGGGTGTTGGTGTAATTAGACATGGGGAGATATCAAGGCCTCCGTTCAGGGAGGGAAGCGTACAGTAGACCATCGGATGAGAATCCTTCCCAGAAGACATCTGGCAGTGGCTCCTTATTGAAACATCATCCACATGACATGAATGGCTCTCTTTCAAATGGCTGCTTAAAATGCCACCCGTGCTGTTGGAGTGCTTTATGTTAATTGTTGATGAGAAGATTGGGATGTGAATTATAATAAGCGGGTCTACGGAGAGACGTGCGTGTGCGTATACGGGGTGAAAGCCTATCAACCTCCAACCACTGTGATAAAAACAAAAGAAGGCCAGCAGCGATTACCATTGATTGCAGACTGATTGATTGACTGACCTAGATTTTAAATTAAACTGTTTTAATCAGCTGAGTGGGTGCGCTGTAGTCTGCCTGTCTGTCAACCAAAAAATGTGGGGTTTTTTTATCATTAATTAAGAACTGAGTGCGACACTAGAGTATAGAGACCTAAATCTACAGGGATACACCAATCTGGCTGTGAGTTGAATCAAAATGCAAAACACAGCCATGCTCATTCATTCATTCTGGTGGCTGCTCTGAAGTTTAGATCACGTTTTTCTCTGAATGGAACTCTCAGTAAACTCATTTTTTTTCTTTGTTTTTGCAGGGGGTTTCACTGAACATGCTCATCACTACCTGCTTTAGAAACTAAACATTAAGGCCTTTGTACACAGAACATGATTTCTTTGCACATTTTATTCAGATGCCAGTACATTCACTTGAACTTGCATTTAACTAATGATATCTTGCACATCATTTTTTGGTATGGCAAAAAAGTGCAATATTGTTTTTATTGTCCTTTGTTAAATTTTCATGGCCTTTATAGATGACATGAACTCACTCATGTCTCTGGTGATGGCATATGGAAAGCAAAGATTGGCAGCAAGTAGAACTTTTTGACAAATATGTGGAGCTAGCATGTCTACAAGCAGCTTAAACTGAGTTAATGACAGTGCAGACTATGTCCGGAAATGCTTACAAATTTCTGCTTCTTTTGCTTTTCCAAAAGCCAACGCAATGTCACCCTGTGCCCATTCTGTAAGGAGAAACAATGAACACTTCTTTTTTTCAAATGAAATGCAATTTCAAAAAATTGCAAGTCTTGTGTGCATTTTCGTGTTATTTATTCATGTCATATTTGTAAATACACACAGATAATCATTTCTTTCAGCTGCCAATTAGAATATGTGTATAACTGATGTTTTTCTGATGGTCACAATGCACTATGACTTTTCAACTCGTTCCGCCAATCACTGTTGTCTCTCTTGGTGTCAGAATGGCAGCAACCAAGATGATGGATCTCTTGTGTCCTAGCAAACAGAAATGTCTTCTGACAAATGTAAAAACCTACTAACCTACTACCTACTACCTGACCTACTAACACTCAAGCTATATACAAAAGCATGCGCAAAAGTTTTAGGTCCTGAGCGAGGGGGTTGAAACTGTTTATGCTCCTTTCACATTTCCAGAATGTATTTGTGAGGAGTTTGAGATGTCTTAAGTAGAAGAAGTAGAAGCTTCAGTCTGCTTTTAAAAGACATTGTCTATTTGTTTATTTTTTTTGTTGGTTTGAAAAATACAATTCCTAAAATTCCTGGCGTAGCTAGTGGCATAGTGGTAGGAGAAGTGCGTATTTTGTGGGTTTGATTGGGTATACCTGGTCAGGCAGCAAAATGACAAATTTCCTTTTAGGATCAAGTACATAAGATTAAAAATCAAGTATGGTTTTGACGATAATGTCACAATTAATATTTATTAAAGTTGTGTTTTGTGTGTAAATGCCTTTACACACAAAGTGTGATATATTCATGAGGTTTATTTGTGTGATTTATTCATGCACTTTATTTTGTTGTCAATAAATAAATTCAAATATGTGTGTAACTGCTAAAATACTGCACACCATGAGCATTTTTTTTCTGACATTGAGAATGGCATTCCCACTGAATTTTGTACATTTTTATCAGCAACATCAACACACGCAACCAGTCCCAGTTGCCTCTTGTTTGTCTCTTGATCATTGCTGCTGTGCAAACACAAAAACCAGGTCTAATAAATGCAAACCCACTACTTTATTATATTAAACCTACATACAGCCTATATAAAAGAACTCAGCATTTTATAATGTTCTAACTGGTTTAGTAACATTATGCTGTTGTTAAAACGCAACAAAAGATTATTAAAATAACAAAGGACAATTAAAATATTGTTTCTGCTTGACCAATTGTTTTTGGACCAGTTGACCACTTCTGAGCATTGACGGTCTTGTAGTGTAGGGAAAGATGTAATCTCATAACACAAATACACATATGGGGATAGCTTAATGTTTTGGTGCTAGATTTTGGTGAAATCCACCACAAACCAGGGTACACCCCCCTAAAAACCTACCCCCAGAAATGTCCAGCCTGCATTCTTATAACATTCAAAAACACATAACTTTTTTTTTTTTTTTTTTTTTTTTAATGTTATATCTGGCATTCTTAAGTGAGGAGCAATGTAAGCTTTTCATTGTATATAAGGAAACTTGTTTCCTCTGTACAAATGACAATAAACACTTTGAACTTGAACTTGAACATAATGTGTTATCACATCTGCATGCTTGATTGGAGTTTTTGGGGGTTCTTCTTTGCCCTGTTTATTTATGTTACATCCATGATCCAACAACAGTCTTGTAGTTCTTTCGACAATATTGACAAGCACACCATCGCCCTCTACTTTTCCTCAACGTTTTTGACAGATCTGGAAATTTCACATTTGGTTTGTTCTCACCCTAATAAATCTATATTCCACCCACATTTAGCCCAAAATGTTCTGCTGGCTGTTGTTCCAAGATCACATCTGGCCTCATGAGACTATGGCTAAAAGTGCTGTGGATGGACTGAAACCTGAGCTCTGATAGCTCTGGAGCTTTTGGGAGTATTATGAGGAAAGCCAAGAAAAGGGAGAGAAGAAAGCGATAGAAAACGGGGCTTTTAAAGAGGCCTTTTAACAAAGCAATCACTGTGCACCACAGATCGACCCATGCGTCAATCCATAACACTGTCAGCGAGCATTGAAAGAAGCAACGCCCTCACATGCACACACTCACAAACACACACGGGAGGGGCATAAGGACACAGCTTGGCTGTCACCAGCAGGACAGAAGCAGAACACCAACGGCCTCCTCAAGGTCATTGCAGCCCCGGCAGCAGATAAAGCACCATTCATTGAGCTCTGGGACGTGTTCTAGAATTAGGATCTGTTTACCCTCCAGCTCCAGATTATCATAGTTGCATTTTATGACTACTAATGGGAGCAGTGAAAAATGAGATGTCTGGCAAGGGTGGGACTGCAGCGCAGGCTAATGAGGCATGATGAAGCATTGATCACGCAACATCAATGTGGCCCAAAAAGTCTGAAGGCAGACATGGACTAATAGCTTCAATATAATGATATTTCTAGGCCCAAGACGCGATGGGCCGCCAGCTTTGTTCACCCTGGTGCTTCTGAACTGGACCAGAACACTGTTGGCTTTGCCTTGATTGGGTTCTGCCAGTTCTACCATCTATGCTTCTCCTACACATGCATTCTTAAATAGATTTTGCTAGAATGAGCCAAAATAGAATAAGGTCTTCACCAGAAAAACGTTCAAAAATGCTCAGTAGGGGGTGATAATATCTCATAACAGCTCAAGATGAAAATTGTGAGAATGCATATGGTTCAAAATACAAAACTGTAGCCTCTAGCAAGGTGACAGTGGCATATTACAATCACAATTCACTAGTTTGACCTAACGCACGCTAGCAGACCCCTGTACTTTGATATCTCATACATACTCAAAGTCCAATTTCTGCCAAAAAATAAAAGTAGCCACTTGTTGTTACAAGGGTTTTTTGTATTGCCATGACTATTTCATGGTCTCTGAAACATCAACACAGTCCTGATCAGATCAAAGGTTTCTAGCCCTATCTTATGAGTTTCTATTGACTACGACCATGGAACCAAGGGCCTGGTCATCCTCCAGATGCTCCAATTTCTGTTCATAGTCTGAAAAATTCAACAAGCCAATTAGATCTCAGAGGAGAAAATTCAACCCACAAATCAGAAAGCGACAATGAAAATTCATTGATGGAGGGAAAATCTGAATAACCAGTCAGATAAACATTGGAAATTTTCAAGTAGCCAATCAGATAGCAGCACTAAAAATTCTACAAGTCAATTGGATTATGAACTTAATAATAATTATCCTTACTATATATTTTACAGAGTAGTTCATTTCCCCTGAACATTCGCTTGGTATTTTGACAAAATAGCCAATTTTTTTATTTTAATTTTTTTATCATTCTTAATGCTTTGGTTAATTTTGTTCCAACATAACTAATAATCACCTAGCTACATACCGTTATTTGCTCACATTTGACATGTTTATTCAACAGCTTGGAAAACGTAACAGGGTTTTGCTAGGGAATGTTAATTAGGAGCATTGTGCAGTTTAATACCATTATAGACCTAATATGACTACTGATATAACCTGTCAAAAAAGATAATAACAAAATGAACATGCTATGAACATAACAGCCTATGACTGTTAATAGTACAAACCCAATATCAACAAACAGTGATGCTGCCACTGGACTTAAGGTTTGGGCCATTTGGGAGAGTGACAGGCACATAGAGGCACATAGAGGACTCCCAGA
This sequence comes from Pygocentrus nattereri, assembly GCF_015220715.1. Lineage (NCBI taxonomy): Eukaryota > Metazoa > Chordata > Actinopteri > Characiformes > Serrasalmidae > Pygocentrus > Pygocentrus nattereri. Next base: position 9,718,551 of record NC_051224.1, read on the forward strand.
CCGCTGTGTGCCTCTCAGCCTGCTTGTAGTTAAATTTAATGTGCCATACAGCTGGAATATGGTGTGTGTTTTGGTTTGGGTTTGTCATGGACTTTTCAGTACTTGCGTGTTTTCAGGTGATTAACTATCTTTGTTTGGTGCTTTGCTGTTGATGACCTCCCCCATTTCTCTCATGTGTCAGTTCCTATTGTACCTCTGTTGTTTGAAAAAGAACATTTTCCTAAGCTGAAAATGGCAGAGTCAATGTGTTCTACTGTGCAAATCCAACACTTTAACAAATTTGCCTCTACTGGCACTTGCTTTATGTCTATGTATCCAATGAATCGCTATACATAATATACATCATTAGAAAATGATAACACACTAAAAGAAAACAGAGTTCTGCACTACTGTTTCTTACTCAAATGAATAGAACTGTAAAGCTTGTCTAATTTTCCAACAGTTGTTATAAAAGACCACATTTGTGGACAGAGCACGGCAAGGTCTGTGTAGCGAGTTTGAAAACTCCGAGGTTCTTCTGGAGGCTTTTCAGATGGCGTGACTCCAACAGAAAGTCATTCACTGGCTGTGTGTCTTTTACCTAAAATATCCCCCCCCCCCCCCCCCCCCCACACACACACACCCCTCCCTCAGCCCACTGCATGCAGAGACACAGCACTGCTGTTTTTTTAGAACTGATTTCTCTCTGCACCTCTCCTCTCCTGGGGCTTCGGCTCATATCCTCACCATCCTTTGTGTCTGTGCCTCGCCAGTCTTTTTTGTTCTCTGCTTTCTTTTCTTTTTTCTTTTGCTTTCTTCTGGTTTTCCTTTCTTCCTGTTTAAATCTATCTGTCTATGTGTCAGCCTACACTGACCATCAAACATTTGGGGACACCTTGCCTTTCTTTATTTTTATTTTTGTATAAGCTTCCAAAGATAGTACAATCATAAACATTGCCACAAATGATTATATTAATAATCGTGGATATTTTATCCAATAATAACTTATACAGTGTACACTGAAATACATGAGTATATAAGTACACACCATGTATTTTTATATTATTTATTCAGCATTCCAGGTTGTTTTGGAAACAACAATAAGTTACAAATAATTGTTAAAATCATTAAAATTGTATATGACCTCATGTCTTAATTTTACTTAAATAATGATTGAACATTTAATTTTGTCACTACCAAAACAGTCATATTAAATACTGGAACTTTACCAAATGTTTCGGTAGTGACTTTTGTTAATGACATTTTTAGTTCATTTTGAGCCTCACAAACACAAAAACTCCCAAACACTAGTCAGGTACGTGACTAGCAAGCACAGCTTTGAACACTTATACCAATCTAAAAATACTAATATCTCATATTTCATTAAAGAAGCAAATAAATTTAATTAACTGCAGGAAAAATTATATCAGGAAGTGATAATTCTTAATGTTACACTGATTTTCAGATTTTGGGACATGCTTACTTTAAAACAATGGGAAGTAACTGCTCATAGTTGTATTAAAGACAGGGATGCAGTCTCACTCTGTAATGAAGGGCGTGGCTACATTAAAGCTCTGCCTATGAATTAAACTCTTTGTGTTTCAGTGACATGAAAAAGCATTTTTCAAAGTTTTTTATTTGAAAATTAAACATGATAAACCACAAAATCTAAATCTTTCAAAAATCAAAAAGATCTTAAAAGTCCTTTAATAAAAATCCCTCTATATATCTATCTATCTAACTATCTATCTGTTTGTTCTCACAGCACACCCAGCTCCTTCAGGCAGTTCTGAAGCTCACCTGGGTCACTGTGACCTCGATTTGCCATCAAAGTGTTTTTGTTGTTTGTTTCTTAGTAGAAGAAACAAAGGCTCTTTATGTCTGTACCACCACTGCACGCTTCTGAACGGCAGAGGGATGTTTTTCCAGACATCCCGATTTAACCAAAGCTTGTTTACTGTGCACATCACTCACTATTTACCCATACAAAATGAGTTCATATCCAACAGGCTTGCATTCGAAGAAATCTGAGGGGTCTGTGTCGACACGCTGCAGCTTTAATGAAACAGAGCAGCTCTACCCATTATAAAAATGTCACAATGGTTTCTTTGACATTTTCACAATGGGTCAGCTTTGGCCATTCACACAATGTCTCCTTTCCTCACTGCCAGGCAATTAGCAATAGCATTAGCAATTATTTTGTGAACAAAGGCATAGGTATGCTGTGTTAATGTTACAGAAAACTACACTAATTTGTCTGGTTTTCAATTTATGCTCTTGCATAATGCTGCATTTAATTCATCCACTTAGCAGCTCAAAAATATTATTTGGGCCTAGCTGCCTGCCAGCTGTCTAAAGTAAAGTGGAGTAAAATGTATTTGACATGATTGAATAGGATAAAATAAATAAAAAAAGTTGGTTTGAAACTAAAAAATAAATTAAATTCCTCTGGCCACTTGAACAACATGGCACAAGGGGAGCATCTGTGCCCTCATTCTTAGTAGATTAGTAGATTAAGCATAGACCAACTATGCTGAGACATAAAGGTGGGTTACATTTGAAATATCTTTTATCTTGAGGACAGCAAAATGCAGCAGTGATGTTTTTAGCCATAGAAATTTTAATATCTTGCAGTCAACAGCAAAATGGATGTAATTTTGCTAACATTAATCTAATGGGTTAGCTAACTTGATATGCCAGTTAGTTAATGCAGTGCAGTTTTAATGTAATGTTAAATGAATAGCTAGCATAACACATTTTTCTATTTGTTTATTTTTTTGCAACTGTCCCCCTCCAAACGGCCCCCTCACTTCATGACTCCGCCCCTGATTGTTTTCACCGTTGTCCCTTTGTTACTTAAGCCCTGTGTTTGAACTTTGTCTTTGCTGCTCTTTGTATCGGTCATTGTTTGATGTGTTGTTTTTTGTTGGAACTGTTTGGTTGTTTGTGTTGCTCGTCATGTCTGCACCCCGTTCTGTACATATTGGCTCTTTGACTGTTATGACCCTGAATTTGGATTTGCCCTCAATAAAAGTCGCTTACCTCCGTACATGCGTCCACTACCTCGCTCCGCATCACACAGTGCAGTTTTATGTAACTTTATTTAAATGAAATAATAATTATAATAATAATTTAATAATAAAATAAATAAATTGTGTATGTGTATATTCATTATATATATATATATATATATATATATATATATATATATATATATATATATATATATATATATATATTAGTGTGTGTGTGTGTGTATTTCTTTTTCTTAGATATTTATATAATTTGCACCTAAGATTTTCACTCACTTTCCACCTGTGTAAATGTGATGTAACAATAAATGTGATTTGGTTTTGATTTTCTGATTTGAAATAACTAGTATAACACATTTTGCTTTTTTTTTAGAATTACTTGTAAGTCTAAAACAATAACTTCAGTATTAGCAACTGTTATTCATATATGGTCCAGCTCAACTAAACAGATTAGTTTCACTCAGCTTAGATGAGTTCTACACAAAATCAGATGCCCATTCTGTGAGCAAAGGTCAGCAAAAAACTATAACTGTCAGCAATAGCATTATTCTAATGATTTAGCTGTGTTAGCTAGCGCTGTGCTTCACACAGTAATCAGTGACTTACTGCAAACTTTACAGACAATCTGCAAACTTTATCAGATCTCTTCACAAAATCAGCCTGTTCTGGGTTCCTGTGTAGTGCGTATCTCTCCGTGCTCTTTGGGCATTTCTAAGTAAAGAGAGAATGTTGTTTGCTCTCACACCTTGTTTGGTGTGTGTGTGTGTGTGTGTGTGTGTGTGTGTGTGTGTGTGTGAGTGTGTGCGTGTGTGTGTGTCTGTGTGCACGGGTGGTTCAGGCATTTCCAGGTGAGACAAGAAATGTTTTTGCAATTTACAAGGGGAGCAGAATATGCAAATATTTCAGCATTTACTGTTATTGCAATTTCCCCTCTCCAAATACCTGTGTCGTCTTTTCATCCACTCCCCAATCTTTTCATTACACAAATTAAATGAAAGAGATGAATTGTGGCTGCCAGTGGAGTGTGCCTAGCCCTCCAGTGCAATTCCGCCATTCTCTGCACCGCTGTCTGAGTATTAAATACATTTGCATATTCATGCTGCTTGAGTCCTCGGATATATGCACACCCAGAGAGAAATGATAACTCTTCAAAGTAGGGCAACAGCTACACCTGCTTGCGCAAAACCAGCACAATACCAATCGCAATGGCAAACCGTCAAACCCTGATGCTTTATTGAACCACGCTTACCGCCATTATTGGATTAACACTGCACATGAATAGGTCTCTGGTGTGCCAGCAGCTCAGTGATCATGCTGTTTGATGGACAGAGACACAGAAAAGGACAAAACATTCACACAGTGAGTGATCTCTGCTTACAAACACAACATGACATGGCATGCCTGTCAATTAAATTAGCTTCCTAGTTGATTAAATAAACGAATTATCAGTGAGACCTGATGACGCACATAAGGAAAGCAAAGAGAAAAAGAGGCACCAGATTAAAGTCCATCTGAAATCTTTTTGTTGGTTCATGTCCCTGGTCATATTAAACACGTTTCATCATGTCATACCATTTAAGACTCTTGTTTTTCCTACATCTTCAGTTCTCTAAATTAACCATTACGTCATCATGCACCAGCAGGAAACACCATGCTTTCTATTCCCACCACCCCCAACTATCACTGAGTGAAAATGCTCAGAGACCCTCCCTGATACTGCATTTTACTCATAAATATGTCACAGTGTGGATGGCATTACGTATGAATTGGGAGTGATTTGTGTTTGAAACTAAGTGCAAAAATGAATGAAAGTATTATAAAAAAAAGTATTATAAAAAAAAATATTTAAAAAATGTCATCTCTACAACAAACCTTAAACCCAACTGACATACAGATTGGTTGATAACATGATAATTAACACCTTTTTTTTTTATTGTGATCTTCCGGTGATAGTGAAAAAGTATTTCTCACAGTTGAGAAAATCCAAGAAACTCTGTTAACTGTATAAACTGTTGAGTCTGAACACAAACCGCCATTGTATTGTAAAAATATACCATATAAAATGCATCCAAGCCTAACCTTTAGCATAATGATAACATGTCACAAAAGAAAAATAATGAGAAACAACAAATGTCACAATACGTGGTGACCAATAAGACGTGCAAAGCCTTTTGGGTGGAGAGTATTCAAAGATAACTTAGTCAAAACTTGGTGAAGGATGTGACTATCTACTCTTATAATAATAATAATAATAATAATAATAATAATAACAACAATATTATTATTATTATTATTATTATTATTATTAAGTTACATTTATATAGCGCCTTTCACAAACCCAAGGTCGCTTCATGTAGCATGGTCAAAAAAAATAAAAATACCCTAAGCACTACTAATAGCACCCTACTCTTGTCATCCTTGCTTTGTGAATTGTTGCATTTAAGGCCAAAACATCAAACTGGACCTACTTTTTGAGGCTGTGCATGTTAGGTCAGTATGTAAAGATGCATGATGTGGTCGAAAAAACTGTTAAATCTGACCCTAAATCTGACCCTAAATCTGACGTTTATTATTTCAGGCTTTATAGGGTGACTCGCAACAGTGCACGTACATCATAATTTAGCTTGTTATTCCTGACTCAGAAATGCTACTTCTTTGTGTTTTTAACAAAGAATAACTTACATAGTGTAGCTTTAAAAAGCAATGGTGTCTTTATGTCAAAACAGTTATTAGGTATATTATATACTCATTGGCCATATTAGGTGCACACTGTAGATTTACCATCACTGACAGTAACAACAGCACTGGATACTTTTAGACAGACATTGATTACAGACATGATTAGTTGAATATACTCAACCCAGCCATTGATTGATTGATCAACAGATCAGTCAGTAAGTGTAAGTTCACCTATATGGTAGGAGAGTGTTCAGTTGTCTGACATATTGGGAAAAAAGTGTGGCAAATGTGTGAAAACGTTATGGCACATTTTATTTTTTAAATTACATTTTTCTTCTAATGTTCAACTCAAATAGATGCAAGAGAAAAGAAACTATGTACTAAAATTTGCAAAATAAATTGCATATTTAAAATGAGTTCCTTGTAAATTAGATTAAATCAAATTAAATTAAATCAACAAAACATAATTTGAGGTGTACAGTTTGTCCTCTCCCTATTGAAAATGTATCTCGGTATCTTCCTCAGGCATGACAGTATTCAAGCAGGAATTTTCAAGGACTTCTGAGTGGCCTGCCCAATCTTCACGAGCTCATCTGTTTCCTTTAGCCGCCATTCCTTTAATAGCCCCTGTGTGTGAGTTAACCACGTTAATTAAAAACAGCACTTGCAGCTAGACAAGTAATCAATGACCTTCAAAGCACCATTAATGGAGGATTCTGTTCAGACTGACGTTAGCAGCCCTTCGAGTCACAGGCAGCCAAACATGTGGCTTAAAAAGCGTTACGCAGATTGAGATTGTTGTGTTGTGAGTTGAGAGTTGCAGGGCTTGTGGATCAGCAGACAATGCTGAGTGAGAGCTGGGCTAACGTCAACATCTCTGAGTGCTGAGGGATGAGGGCCAGAGGAGCCTGGGGGGATTCTGCTTGATGTGTATGTCAGCCCTACACTCTTTTAGAAGCAACTGCCAGTCAGCGATCACCTACACTGATTATTCCACTGTTCTGATGGGAAAAAACAAGGATGGGCACTGGTAGCAACAAGACGTGTTTTCACAGTGAGACGTCAAAATCAGCACTTTTTTCTTTCCTTTTTATACCCACCAGAAAGTGGCCGAAACACATTGGTACCAGTACAAGAATTCTAAAAAACATTAGCTTTTTCTTTGGATACATCATTACGGAGCCCATGCAGAGATGTGTGGTATATTTTTCTAGGCAGAAACTGGTGAGCACCTGAAATTATGTGATGAGCACCAGATGCAGAAATAGTTTTTTTTAAACATGTGGTACTCACCACATAGTATCTGGTGCTCACCACTTAGTATCTGGTGCCCACTTGATTGTATCATGTGCTCACCACTTGCTATCGAGATGCTCACCACATAGTATCTTGTGATTTTTAGATGTGTAACTAAACATGTGGGCTCCGTACATCATAAAGGATTATTTGAAGCATTTAAAAGAAGGAAAAAGAAAATAAAAATAGAGCCATCCAAGTCTGACAGGCTCCTTGAGGCACAGAGAGTGAAAAAAGAATGTGTGTACTATGTTGCACATTCAAAGACACCGGAGTCCTGGTGGTATTTCATGAAAGGAATTGAATACTAGTGAAAGAAAAATGCATTTAAGAATACTTTCCAAAAGGATATTTAACATGAAGAATGTTTGCAATTTAAACTTAGTTTTAATTAATTAATTAATTAATTATATACATAGCAACCTAGGACAAATACAGTGTGTTCAAACTGTATTTAAGTTATGCTGTAATGTGCAGCGAGGTAGCGGACGCATGTGTGGAGGTAAGCAACTTTTATTGAGGGCAAATCCAAAATCAGGGTCATAACGGTCCAGGGTCAATTATCCAATACAGAGATTTTGTGGGGCAGACATGACATAAACCAGGATCCAACTAAACACAGACAGGGAGTCAAACAACAATACATACAACTACAAAGACCAGCAGAGACAAAGTGCAAACACAGGGCTTAAGTACAACAGGGTTAACGAGGGACAGGTGGAAACCAGGTGGCGACAATCATGGGTGGAGACATGGGGGATGGACTAAACCAGAACCAAAACAAAGGGGCACATGGAAGTTCAAAAAACAAACCAATGGACAGGACTGGGAGGGGCCAATCATGACATATGCATTATGTGCATTTAGTTATGCTTTTGAGTGCTTTTTTGAATAAAAATGCATTAAGAATGTATCATATTTTAACTTTAAGTACTTTACATATGTAGACATAACTGTTATTACACTAAGTATTATGGTTAGTGTTTGAGTGTTTGCTAGATTCTACAGTCAGATTATTATCAAATCAGTGACCGTGATTAACACTATGCCTCACTATTGCTCAGGAGAGCTGAGATGCATTTTTTCATGTGGGAACAATACTGTCTAGTTTATATGGAATTATACAGAGTTCTCAGCACTGATATCATGAAAATATGTTTACATGTAATAGCCTATTTTTCTCAACTAAATCAATTAATTTACTTTGGCTGATTTTAGCATTCCTTTAGCATTCTTCCAATTCTTTATTGACAGAAATGAAAGTCACACTAAAGCCTTTAAACTAGCAAAACGAATTGTTCCACTCACCGGACATCAATAAGCCCTCCTGTCCATCTGAACTAAACTGTACGCTTGCTGTTGTGCCATGTTATTTAAGAGTCTGGTGGCACAGACAGTCTACTTTGTCCACAAAACCTGTTAAAAAGAAGTTGTGGTGCAAATGTTGATCATTGAAGATTTAGGAGACGTAATGGTGTAATCGGTTTCATTTATGTGTTACGTTTGTCACAGATATTTCCTGTAATAGTTTGTGGCATCCTGCCACTTGCTGTGGAGCCATAGGAGAGCAGGGGTGGGGCACATGGCCTGCAGGAAGAGGCTCTCAGGAAGTGCTGTGCTTTCAATAGGAGAGACATTTGATGTTCTAAAGTTGTTGTGGACTTTACCAGTGCAGCAGTGTTGGTTGTGTTGGGCTGCGGGTTCATTAGTGCAGTGTTAGAGCCTATTGTCAAGTGAAAGTGTGTCTTGAAGTGACCTGCCTGTTATCCCGGCTGCTTGGTTTAGCGCCTAGCAGTGGTTCTTCCTTGCTGCCTTGTTAATAAAAAGAGCATTTACCTTGAAATGTTCTTCTTCAGTGACAGAACATTACAAAAGATTTAATAAAGCAATAAGACACGAGAGAATGCTTTACTGCAATTTTATCAAGGGAAGGGTGTTCCTAGGCATGGCGCGAAGCAGATATATACGCAATATACGTCCATATGCTGTATTGCGGTCAATTCATGAATTATTTAACACTTTCTCATACAACAAAGAACATATGACAACACAGCACTGTTTAATGCAAACACTTTTGCTTTATAAGTACTCTTTGGTCACCAGATTACCACCGGAAGTCTAGCATGCCCCTCTTCTAGTACTGGTGCTGAATCTCAAATGCTCAAGTGCACTACGTAGGAATTTAAATACTGACTCCTGCACCCCAATGGTGCACAATACAGTTCTAAAATAGTAATTTGGGACTCAGACACATCTATACTATGATATATAAAAATATAAATATATATATATATATAAATGATGCACTGGCTGTAGAAACTAGAATTTCTAAACTTTCATAGTTAGTACACTATTTATGGAATACAGAGCTGTTTGGATTCAGCCGGGGTTTGATGCTACTTCTGACTGAAACACAGAGTAGTTCTAGTTATAAAGCTATAATAAGCCATCTGCATCCAAGGATGGGGGAGTAGCTAAGTAGCATGCTACTTTTTTGAAGCTAGCTACAAATTTTAGTAGCTAATAGCTGTAGACACTACATCTGTTAGCTACATTTCATAAAACTGTAGCGGCTACAGCTACTAGCTACTAAATTTTTGTGTAGCTGTAGTGAAATATTTCGCTACAGTTTTGCTACAGGCTTCAGAAAATCAGCACAAAATGAACTATAGAGTGCGGTCGTTCACTGGGCTGATGGCAATTGTGTAGTAATGACTGAGCCACAGACAGCTTGAGCAGACTAGCATGCACTCGCCCCACGTGCTGATCACCCCTCACTAGCAGGCTTAACTCAGGGGTCGCAACCGAAATGTTAAGAAGAGCTGTTTTGTCCTTTCAGCAAAAATCAAACCACCTGGGGAGACATGACATTTTCTGTCTGTTTTACCATCTTGGCTGTAAGTATGTCTCAGTGTGAGCTGATGTAAGGCTAGAAATATAAACCCAAACTCAGACCTACTTTGCTCTGCTTTAAGCTTTAGCTAAGCTATAGCCGCTTTTCTCACATTTCAGGAAACGTCTTTCTTGTAAAATGTCTCTCAATGTTTGACTTTTTATGAGGTTGAAGTCGCTTCTTATCCTTCAGCTTGTCGTTAGATTTGTGCTATTCCACCTTAAATGGTCCCTGAGGTGCCAGATTGTCCTGCTACACCATTTAAGGTGGAACGGATGAATTCGAACAAGAAGCAGGAGAAAGAGAAGCGACTTAAGTCTCGCAAGTTGCTGCAGATTTAACGTATCAGAGTGATTTATAAATGTAAATAAGTCAGTTCATCTCAAAATCTCTCTCTTTGCCATTTCGTTCTCTGTGTTGCTGTCTGTCCCACAGTCTGCACTGATTTTCAAGGTTAAAGGGTGAATTAGCAATTCTGCATTAACTCCAGCGTTTAAGATCATTTGTTGTGAAAACTGTGTTAGAACTGTGTGTTATAATGATTTTACAGCAAAGGAGGATTATTATGTTATTTTACCTAGAAATCTAGTTCTGCTGTGGAGCGATTATTCAGGGCTGATTCTCACCCCAGAGTCAGAGTCAATGATGAGGATTTTGAGGCTGAAGTGTTGCTGAGGTTTTGTATGAAGGACATACAATGATCAGTGCTGCTGGAGTTTTAAACACTGTGTCCACTCACTGTCCGCTCTATTAGATGCACCTGTGTTGTCGGTTCACCCTGTAGATGCAAAGCCAGAGACGACAGCTCATCTTCTGCTGCACAGTATAAGCTAATCATCGTCTAGTCCTTCATCAGTGGTCACAGGACGCTGCCCACAGGACGCTGTTGGCTGGATATTTTTGGTTGGTGGACTGTTTTCAGTCCAGCAGTGACACTGAGGTGTTTAAAAACTCCAGCAGCTCTGCTGTGTCTGATCCACTCAGACCAGTGCAACACACAAAAAATCACACCACCGCCATGTCACTGTTACTACAGTCCTGAGAATGATTCACCACCCAAATAGGACCTACTCTCCATGGTGGTACTGACCACTGAAGAATAGAGTAAAAATGGGCTAACAAAGTATCAGAGAAACAGATGGACTACAGTCTGTAACTGTAGAACTACAAAGTGCAGCTATACAGTAAGTGGAGCTGATCAAATGGACAATGAGCACTGAAGCAAGAAGGTGCTGATAATGTTATGCCTGATTGGTTTATCTTGCTGAAATGTTTAAATTGGAGCAGTTTTATTTCAACAGTTGACAATTTTTGCACAAAATTCTCTGGATTATAATCAGTTATTTTTGTTGATTTTTGTTAGGAAAAACCTGTAATGATAGACTTTGCATGTAGTCTTCATTTTTGTTGGATATCACGCCTTTGGGTGTTTTTGTATGTTTCTTTCGATTAAATGCAGTATCGCATTCACACTATCAGTGGGGCTTGGTTGCTGATTTAGGTGGAGATTCACAAACAATCGCACTTTGAAAGTAGCTAAAAAGTAGCTTCTACTCTTTCTGGAGAAGAATCTAAATTGTAGCTAACTACAAATAGCTAACAGCTCATTTTTCAGTAGCTATCCCAACCCTGCCTGCATCTCCGTTTAAACAAACAAAAAAAACAGATTCTCAGTGGTCCATTTGAGCTACATCATAGTAAAAGTTATTTTAATAACAGCAGAAGTTTTTTTGTGCTGTGGGGTAGTAATACACAATTCAGTTGCATCTGTATACTTGACAACGCATCTGTATACTTCTGGATATACTTCTGCTGGAGGTAAAAATGAGAATATTTATTCACAGTATCAAACCTGAGGCTGTCAGTCTTGATTGAGATTCCTGTCTTTAGTTCAGTTACAGACAAACATGAGTGTTATTATCTTAACAAATTCAAATTTTACTGAGAACTGTACGAAAACTCAAGAGAAGACCTGTGCAATTATAGGAGGCCTAAGGAAAAAGTGTATTTATGAAGTTACAATAACATAAAACAGCAAGATACAATTCACAAATTCTTACATGATTGTGAAAAAGTAGAACGATATGAGGAGGATGTGGCACAAACATACAGTAGCAGAAAATCAATGAATTTGACTGTGCGGTGAGAATGTGTAACTGTTTAGAGGTAACCTGTCAGCACAGTTTATCACACTGAATAGTTAGGAGGATTTCACTAAGATTGTATTGGAAACAAATTACAGTAGCGTAGCTCAGCTCCATCTACTGTTAACACAAACCAAAGGTGCTGGAGCTCCGGCCCAGTTTTACCCTGGTTACTGGTGGGGTTATTACAGAACAAGTCAGCGTTACATCACAACAGCTAAGAACTTACTTTCAGGGGATTCTGTACTAATACTAATCCTCAGATACTGGACAATCAAAGCTTTTTTAAAAAACTGATCTTGGGTTGATAACCTCACACCACAGGGTTTAAAAAGAAGCCTTCATATTATAAAGGTGTATTAACACAGCACCCAAACCTCTGCATACAACTGTCTAACTTATAGGACAGGTATGACCCCATGTCCTGACAATGACAAGAAAACCTGTGTTCGTGTGTGTGTGGTTGCCTGAGTACGAGTGTAATTGAGAAACCTCTACTTAGCTAATTATTGGATGTTTACACAGTGGAGCTTTTCAGGTCAAACCCATGCAGAGTAAACAAAGCCTCACCTGTAATTTTCCCAGCATTCTCCAGTGTAATGAAACCAGCCTTAGGTGGAGAGTGTGGGGGCTTTTTCTTGGGCAGTGTGTAGCCCCCCTTCTCTCTCTTTCACTTACTCTCCCTCTTCCCTTCTCTCTATCTGCATAATTGCTAAAAAAAAAGAAGGCAGGGGAGGCAGGAAGTAGCCTCAGGTGCTGTCTCGCAGGCATCCCAAAGTACTAATTATACTTCAAAGCAGAGGATATCATCCTTCTTCTGCAGGCAGTCGGATAGGTGAAACACTCGGCCTTTCTTTCTCTCTCCTCCACAATGTTCCTTTTCTCCACTGCCAGCAGAGCCACCCTGCTATTAAAGGAAGTGACATCTGGGGAGCAACAGAGAGAGATGAGGCAAAACGAAGGCAGGCAGACCCCATCACACACACATTCACTCTCTCACACATTCTCCCTAAAGTCACAATTGATGGGAATAATGTGGCCCAAGTGAGCCGCACACCGGGCCGATGTCACAGAGAACGTTCCTCACTGCAGAAGCTAGTGTCTCTTCACTGTGCCTCACTAGCTTTTATATCAGAGTAATAAAAGATTGTGCGCCGCATTGGAAAACAAGGTCCGTCTTTTGTTTTTAGGGCCAATTTAGCAGCCCCAGCTCCATGGCTCCCCTTTATCGTGCTGCTGGAAGAGGCAGGCTGTGGAGAAGCAGGCTTGTGATGCTTCAGTGCTGCCCATGAATAGCAGATGAGTCCGAAGCTGTTCACACGCTGGGACAAAAGCACAGTTATGGCTGTTTTGAAGATGGAATACAAAATACAGCCAGATATACAGTAAAATGGCAAAAAGTTCTGATCTGCACAAAGTTATAGAGTTTCATTTGATTTTAAATAGATGTGTGCAATTTTATTTGGTCAGCTTTTTAGGCTCCGGAACATTGTGTGGCTGAATAAAATGCATTATTCAACAGGGTGAAAAAGGCAAAAATAAATGAAGGTTTTGTTGGGGTTATTCTGAAGTCACTGAAAAAATATTCAGGAATTATGTAGCATGTTGACTTGCTCAGAATCTCACTTGAACATGATATTTTCTGTACAATTTCATTTGTTCAAAGGAACATTTAGTACCGAAGATTTAGTGATTGTTTTGAAGGGGGGTGAGTAGGTTACAGTTTTCGTAGCTTGCAAATATAGATGGGTTTTTAACATTATGTACCATTTTCCTAGATCCACATTAAGCCAAAGCCTACACTAAAAAGAATATCCAACAGAAATCCTCAACTGATACTGAAATTTAGTCCAAGATCAGTGTCAGTGAATCATGTTTTGCATTCTGACTGACCGATTTGACTGTTTCTTATTTACTGTGTTGTTTCAGACCGAATTCAAGTGAGGGAGAATAGCTCCAGTGTCAAAAACCTCTAGGCATCTATAAAACCTCTAGGCAGGCAATAGGTCCATTTGCTCAGACCAAAAATAAGCTCTTAGGATGCAGCTTAATTCAAGATATGAAAAAAATATGAAAAATCTTCAGCAGAGGCAAATGACGATGTCAATTAGCACTCTAATAATGGGTGCATGTGTGGGTGGAGAGAAGCACCATCACAGGTTAATGAAGAGACTCTGTGAGTATGTGTCTATGGGGTGGTATGTGTGTATGTGTGCCTGAGAGAGAAAAATGGGAAGTAAATGGCAGAGACAGCTACTTTTACATTTAAAGATGTAAAAAAAAAAAGTCCTCCACTAACTCATCCAGTATGATTGGCACATTTGTGGTGGAATTTCCTGTCACTCATGTCTCAAACCAGTCATTAGGAGTTTGGGAGGTGTTATTCAGAGTTTCACCATCTCCAAAGCCCTTCCTACACTCCAAAAATAAAGGTTCCTAAATGGTTCTTGGACTGCATGCACATATCTAAGGGATAAAAAAATGAATTAGTATAAGAGACTCAGAATCAAGACACCGCCTTGGACTCGCATGGAGAGTCGCATGCCATCTCACTCTCTGCTCAACTCGGACTTGAGACTATATAACAGCCTGAGAAAAAAGCTCAAACACCAACAGGAAAGCCTTAATGTGGTAAATTAAAAGCAGCTTTTCATTTTGAACCATCCAAATGTGACTGTGTGTCAATTAACTCTTGGTTAGCATAGCAAGCATGCTCCTTTAATAGCAAGTATGTTAGGTCACACTAGAGCTATTATAGATGAAATTGCCAGCTAATTAAGCTGAAGTTGTAGCACATTATGGATCACATTACTTTAACCCTACCAGAGTACTTGTACAAAGGAGAATAACCACTCTGTAATGTCTCCCATGTTTCTCAGATGCTAGAGGGCGCTCTGGAGCAAGTCAGAAATGAATAGGTTAAGATGGAGATTTTGAGCAAAATCATAGTTTATAAATGTTTATTTTTAATGTAACACTTTTAATGTATAAGAATGCAATAATTTCCTGAATAGCATAAAACACTGCTGTTTTAATTTAAGAGCTTTTAAACTCAAATTATAGGAGTTTAAAACAGCATCTCATGTACATCCATGACATATGTGAACACGAATAGCCGATGAGTTGCTCCGCTCATCAGCCAATCAGCAATTACCAGCAACTAATGTTAGCGCCATGCTGCCAAAAACTTGTTTGCTGTAGAAAAAAAGAAATATACAGATACGTTTTTTTTTGCTTTTTTAGTGAAATACATCCTTCTACTTCATAAAATTAAGAGAAAGTTCTGTGCAAAGAAACTATTTTAATTCTTTTGTTTTTATCAGTTGAACCCCATTTACTCCTATATATTGAGGACTCATTTGTGGGCACCCTCTGGTGTTTTGCAGTCATGTTTTTGATATGGCAGGGGAAATAAGAAGTGGCCAGGCTTCTCATTCTCAATTCCTACCTTACGCAAACTTTAGCTGGATTGGCTATTGTGCTAGTTTAGCTAGCATATGTACTGCCTTCTGGCATTAGCAGTGAAGATGCTATTATTTCCGCAAAAGGAAATGCTCTTTTACTAAACTAAGCATAAAAGGGAAACACTGAAATACAGCTGAAATAGCATGGAAGGTCACTTCTAGCCATACTACTTCTCTCTGTGGTAGACCCAGAAACCGACACTAACTAACCCACAGCCTAACATAATAAAACAGAGTCAACACATAAACCAACACTGACAAAGCAAACAGCTTTGCATACCATGCCCCTAAGGCCTCCTCTGAAACTCATAGCAAGTTGCAGATGCCACAGTCTACACTACAGACTAACCAGCTGTTTAAAACAGTACAAACTTTCTGTATAAAGCCCAGTTCTGTCTTTCAGCCTGAAGGATATTTTCTACATGTAGCAATAGTGCAGTTCTGTCTTTCAGGCTGAAGTTTTTTTTATCATGAAAGGCTTGTTATTTAAGGCCATGCCAAACCTGACAGGTTTTTCGTAGGGTTTTTAGTAGGTTTACTTTTGTTCTTTGTAATGCCTGCAGCTAAGACTAAGTTAAAATTCTTTGCTGAAGATTCAAGACTCGATTCGCACTTGCACCCCAAAACGAGACATGTCTTATGAACATTTGTGACTGGTGTACTATCTTTATATTATGTTGAGATTCTTTACGCTCCAAATAGATAACATTTATAGAAACAGTTCTTTAAAGAACCACCTATTTAAGGATTTAAGAAATCAAAATTCTATGGAACCCCTCCAGAGAACCCTTTTTGACCACACATGTCCCAAAGTTCACTCTTAAGAAGATCTTCACATAAAGCTACAATCTGCATCCAGCATGTTGTATCTGCGGTCGGTTGCCACTCTTGTGTGAGAAGCTGCAAAGCACTCTCTCCACTTGAATAACTGAAATCACTTTAGTTTGAGAGATTTTGAGAGTAGTGCCATGCAAGCATGGGCGCTGGGGCAAACAGAGGACGTATCAGAGCAAATGCAGTTTTCAACACCACTGCCTCCACTTTAGATCTACTCATTATGCAGCAGAGCCTCTGTGGTGTGAAATAGCTAATGCCACATTTAAACTGTTTAAACTCAGCATCTAATTTCGTACTGTTATTTCTAGCAGCAGAACATGAGCCCACTTCCTTATTCTTCATGCATTAAGAAATGGACAAACTCTGTCCATTTTTTCTAATGACGTCTTGCTATGTGTTCACTCATGAATACTGCAGGTATATGCAGTAGGTGTAATGGCCCTCTCTTGCTCTCCTTAAACTCTTCCATGATTCGTCTATTACAGTGGTTTCTAATCTGTAGAGTGAAAAGTGGAACTGGGCTAGAAGGTGATTTAAAGTGTTTGCGAGAATTGAACTGAATATGTAAAATAATGCTTTTGTTCAGATGGAGTATTATTTGTTACAATCAAAGAATTTATTTGACTGGAGTACAAGTTCCTCATAAAATTCTTCTGTAAAAAAATTTAATTTCTTTAAAAAATGTTACACAATTCTCAACATTAATTTGCCTCTTATCACCTGCTTCAATTTATAGTTGCTCCCATAATCCCACTGGCATCTCAAAAACTAAGCAAACAATTCATCATATCGCAGTAACAAAATCTTGCAAATAAAGTGGTAATTATGAAGTTAGTAGCTGTGATTTTCATTTGTGACATGTACATACTTTGCCTTGAAACACCTACATGATTCCAGTACTAAGCTTAAGACTCAGGAATATGCCCAGTGCTAAAGAGAATGTTCAGTTTGATTATCCCTCAAAAGAATATAACAGCACTGAGATTAATACCTGATCATCTCATTGATTTTTCAGTCTAGTCAGGCTTTAGTTGAGGTCAGTAACACTGAAATTTATAAGTGATCATCACATTGATTTATCAGTCTACACAGGCTTCAGCAGAGCTCAGCAACATCGAGATTAATATATGATGACATTGATTTATCAGTCTACACAGGCTTTAGCAGAGCTCAGCAACATTGAGATTAATAAATGATCATCTCATTGATTTATCAGTCTACTCAGGCTTTAGCAGAGCTCAGTAATGCTGAGAGTATTAACTGATTGTCAAATTGATTTATCAGTCTACTCAGGCTTTAGTAGAGCTCAGTACCATTGAGATTAATAAGTAATCAGTACAGTGAATTTCAGTAGGAATTTTAGCGTTAGTAACAAAGCCACTTATTGATTTTTTTAGAGTCTGTGTTTAAACATCATGTGCTGATTTTACAGTATTTAATAAACAAGCATTGATGGTGTGTCTTTTAAAGATGGTATATATTTTAAATATTTAGTGTGAACATATTCTAGAAAGAACCTGTGGTGCTTTGTGTCCAAAAAAACCTGATTTCTTTTTCAGTAATTTTTGTTAACATTGTTACTCCCAGGTATGTTGGCAAACTCTGATGCAAATAGCTGTGCATTAACAGAAATGTAATGATATGACTAAAAAACTAGTAGCCCAATGGATGTTCTGTAGAGAAGTGTTAGTGAGACACCTCATAGAGCTGCATTCATAGAGAAGAAAAAAAACTAAATGAGAGTTTTGCTGAAGTCTCCTGCTGCTTGTTAAGACCTCAATAAAATCATACATTCTTCTAAGATTTGCCAAGAAAATAATGCTCATGTTTTTCTGCAGTTGAACTGCAGACAGGAATCTGAATATAAACTCAACCATTTTTCATCCAAGACTAAGAGCCAGCTTGGTTTTTATGCTCTAAATAACTATCATCAACTTTTATCTCGGACTGAAGGATGCTGTCCTAATTTTCCTAATTTTAGGAAATCGTCATTAACCATTTCCTGAGCCGTCAGGACTGTTGCCAGCAGCAACTGTTGAGCAACAAAATTTTCCTCTGGGCAATAATTAGTCAGCAATGTCAATTAGTCATTGACAGTGTTGATTATTGAAACAAGCTGACATATTAACGGAGCTAAGTTTGTTCCTATGACAAAGCAATTATTCCAGTGGTGTTTCTACAAGCAGTGCAGGTGAAGCAGTGACAGTGGGTTCTGTAGCGTCTGGTTTTATTGGGACCTCTTTTTTCTAATTACAGTTTTATACGCATCACTCATAGGTATCGTATGCTTGCCCTTCATTACACCATCCACTTGATTGAGATATTGCAATAGCAAATAAACTTTACTTGGTCTTTTGGCTTTCGTTGAAGGTGTTCTTTATGGAGGTCCCAAGATTTTTCTTGTTCTGGTTCCCCCACTGACATTATGGGGCAAAATGACTTCTTTCACTGCAGCATAAAAGAAGAACTCGCTTGCTGCACAGATGGAGCTTTGAGTGATGCTGTGACAAGGACAAAATGAAGGAACATAATGATTTTAAATAGCAAATAATGTTCAATAGATCAATCTGTTACAGAAATAATCGTTAGTTGCAGCCCTAACAGCTGGCCCACCTAAAGCCAGAACTGCAGGGCAAAGCTGCAGGCTCTGGGCTCTACTGCCACCTCCAGACAACACCCTGAACTGTCAATGGATTGAGGAAGGGGGAGGGAGGTCAGTAATATGTGACATACTGTGTGTAATGGCTTGATAATCAAGAGATGAGAGCATTATGTGATTATCTGGGGAGATGGGCTTGTGACTCACATTCACGAGTGTTCTTTATAATGGACCCCAGATCAAAGCAGAAATGTCCGTACTAATGAAGGGCCATCATCTTGATATGGTCTGCTGTACTGTAATGCTGATTTCTCTCTGAGCTCTAAATGCACTCTGAAGTGTGCCCATGGAAGGGCCGAGATCTGAACATTACAAGGTCTTAATGGCCAGTCACCGCATGCACTACAAGTCTTGTAGTAATACTCATATTCTGTTGCTGCTGTTGCTTGTGAGGTAAAGAAAGGATGAAAGGATTGGCCCATGCCTCTGTGTCTGCCTCTCTGATCTCTACATGAAATGAGAGAGAGGGAGAGAGAGAGAGAGAGAGAGAGAGGGAGAGGGAGAGATGGTCAGGCGCCTGCAGTCACCCGGTGCGGATAAAGACTTTAATCCCGAAAATAGTGGCTCTTCTACTGCTTGTCCATTACAGCGACCTGATGGAGTCACTCAGTCCCATCATTTCTGACCCCAGCACCAGCATACAACACAATCCTTCAGCATGAAGCCAGAAGGGGAAAAAAGAAGGGCATAAACCAGGTTATGAAGCCCTAGATTATACTGAAGTTCTGATGAGTAAATGATGCCCAAGAAGCTGTTCAGAACAAATCATGTGTCTCATCAGAGCAACTGCATGTTTCATTAAAAAAAAATGTTTAGATGGGGCTCCCAACAAATTTGTGTTAAGTGTGTTATGTTGAACAACATCAGTAAAGTAACACCAGTGACAGTAACACTACTTAAGAACATTGCAAAACCTGGGCTTTTCTAAAATATAGTCCACTGTCATTCTATACAGAAAATGACAAATGTTGCACTATTATGTATTAGTTTATTTCAGTTTTCAAATCACTGACACTACTGACACAATCTTTTTTGTGACACACAAAACGTTCAGTATTTTATCCAAATTCATTAAAGAGATTTTTCGAACTGTGAACTTTCTCCTTAAAGATAACCATACAGTAATTCAAAAAGACCTCTGAGCTGTAAACTGCTGTGACATGCACAAAAAATAAGAAATGTCATAGATTCTTGTTGGTTTGTTGAGGATAGAACAAAGAACAGAAAGACATCAACCTTCTATGGCTATTTCTTATGAGCATGAGCTTATTTTTATAGCTTCAAAGAACACCATGTGACCTTTAGATGGTTGCACAACTCAGGAGCTAAAGGTATTTTAAAGGTGTCTGTTACAACTTTCGAAACCTCCGAAGAATGAAGTATCATGATACGTATTATATATCATAAAATGAATGTTATATTTTTGCCATATTGCACACCCCAAACCCTCAAATCCAATTTCAGTCAAGTTCCCACAATCACTGTCTCACTTTTTGTAACTGAAGACAAGATCACAAGAGGAGTTCTGTCAGTCTGATCTGATCAATATGCTGTGAGTGGAGAGGCTGTGTTTTCATTCTTTTCTTTGTTGCTTGCAGGGCTGTGTCAATGACAAATATTGTGACAGCAGCCACCCAGAATGTCCGTGCGCTGTCGGCGTAACTTTTCTGATGACTGGCCCTATGAAGTTGCTGAGGGGATGACCCTGCTGCATGGGGGCACCATTTGAAAGGCAGATAAATGCAGATGAGAGCAGAAAGGTGGCCGAGGGCAGGCAGAAAGTTCTGGCGATTACAGGGACGTGCGCTCTGTATCTGGGTTTTCACAGGGGCGCATGTCCGTCAAACTGCCGCTGCTTCAGGGACAGCCAGGGGTGGTGTGCAGTCAGTAAGACTAGAAGCTAGCTTTGGGTCATTTATTAAAGAATGAACAGTAATCACCGGAAGCAATTCTCTGAATGCTTTGAAGGGGACAGTGAAGACTTACTAATGTATGAGGAAAACAGCTCATCACTATAGAGTATCTACTGAATACCATGACAGCTATAACATATGCATAAGAAAGCACTAGTGAAATAATTTTGAAAAGAGGAAGTGTGGGAGACCAGTTTTAGGGGTTTCAGAGAACTATATGAATATAAATATTTAAAGAAAGTGTAATTTTTGAGATATATCTATAGGGACCCTGCGAGTAGCACAGAGTAATATTTGTTTATCTGAGCTCAAGCTGTCACCAGTTCAAAGTTATTTGCTATCTTCGGTAACTAATTAGCAATTAGCTAAGTGTAATGCATAAAGCCATTAGTCTGCTCACATCTATTTTCTAGCTGACTTAGCTAGGAACAGCTAACAGCTATTTATCTAGCTTTAAAATAGCATTACTGGAATTAATCTTTCGCTATGAAAACATAAATAAACATTAGCAAATATTTAATAGAAGGAAGGCTGAAGTAGATCATAACCTGTATTGTCTACACCAGAACTAACTTCATGCTGATTTTTGCTAGATTAGGTAGCTAGCTAGTTAATGTTAACTTCAATATAAAATGCCTGGGAATACAAAATTGATTTAAGCATTTTTGCACCATTGCAGTAATGTTAGGTTGCAAATCTCACTGTGATAAACCCTACAAATAAATTTGAAACCTTTTAAAGCAAGTATTTACAGACATCATGCTGCAGTATGTGCGAATAATGCCAACTAGCTAATGTAGCCTAACCTAGCTGAATCCCACAGGCTCTCTGTTAGACATATTGTCCACTGTTAGGTTTCAGGAGCCATGCCTACATAGTGCACTATGCAGGGAGCAGGAAGGAATTTGAGACTTATCCATAATTTGCATGAACCTGTAGTGCATGTCTAGGCCATTTGAGCACATATGGGACATATGAGAATCAGCCCGAGCCCAATTTGCAAGCTCTTTGGCTTCTGAGTGTCACACTGAGCCTGATTCAGTCACAGCCGACACTGCTACAGATCAGTCGAACTCAGGCCGAGTCTTCATGCTATCCAGGTAAGCTAATTAGGTAAGCATTAGCTAATTCCTTGCTCTTTCAAGTGAGTAGAATGTCATAAAACAGTGTAACATGACGACTAAGATCACCAGAATGAAAAGTGGAATGTAAATTAGGATGGGCATTTTTTTCTTTTTTGAAGAGGTTGCTAAGGTAATGTGAGGTAACAAATGCTATTAGCTTTTATGCTAGCACTGTCCCATTTCCACCTCCAATCATGCACTAACAGTGACAACCCTGAAACAGCATTACCTTAAACCTGCTATACATAAATAAATGAATACACTCACGGTGATGTACTCAAATTTAAACTCCTGATGCCAATGAAGAGACCCGTATTATTCCCACAACAGGGAAATTTCACCTCCATGTTTAACCTATCTGTGAAGCAAAACACCACATACACTCTAGTGAGCACACACACACACACTTGCCTGGAGCAGTGGGCAGCCCAACATGCAGCACCTGGGGAGCATTTGGGAGTTAGGTGTCTTGCTCAAGGACACCTCAGTCATGTGCTGTCGGCTCTGGGGATTGAACCGGCGACCTTCTGGTTACAAGGCTGGTTCCCTAACCTCCAGCCCATGACTGCCCCCAATTGATTATGCTACAATATATCCTAATGCTACAAGATATTACTGTCCTATCAAAAATATGTCACTATATAGTATATATTAAGCCTTTATCTGATTATATAAAAGTGGCAACACAGGTTTATACTTATCTTAAACACAAAAAAGACATTTCCGCATTATCCATTGTGAGAAAATTCATAGACTGACTAATGGCCTTCTCTTGAGCTGCCAATTACTATAAGCAATCATTGTTGAATCCTGTTGCTGTATAAAAATGGAGGCTGTTTTCATTTTGTTCCCATTTTCTTGAATTATAGCCCAGTAAGTTTAAAAGCATGTGTTTATTCCTCTTATGACTCGTTTCCCACCAGGACTAGAATTTTCCCACTGTACAAAGCAGCATGAAATGCACATTTATGCAGTAATGTGAACACTGCTTTATGCATATCAGATCAGCTTGCAGCTTGTGCTGCTTTGCTTCTTGTTTAAAAATGGCGTCATAGATACATGCTAATGCGCTGTGCTGAGGTTAAAATAATTGCTTTAAGCAGGGTAACTGGGGTGATTTATTGCACAGGTTTACCTGAAGCCCAGGGGCCTCAACTAATTCAGGGCCAGTTTTTTATAAAGCGGACATTTTAAGATTCTATGAGTGCTGTCACTGTATTATGGCCAATCAAATTATTATGCTCTTCACCAGGTTTCACCTTATTTTCTCAGCCCTTCAGTCACTGCATAGCAACCATTGCTAGCTGCCATTGCCTCAAGCTCAAGTCGTTATTACACATGCCATTTTTTATGTCTGAAGCTCTAGCTGTGTTTAAAAGATGTAGATTTACTGATTATGTGTAAAAGTGACATTCCATTGCATAGAGTATGTCGATTACTATTGTCATTGTTGGTTTTTTGCGAATACTTGGTACTTAAAACATTGTTTTACTATAAAGGCCGAAATGGTCTTGTGAAAATGTCAAAAGATATATCTAATGTTGTACAATACGTCAGTTAAGATGAATGGACTATTAGCATTTTCCATGCCTGCTGTGACAGTATGCTGTATCTACTATTGTTAGGGTTTGTTTTTTTAAGTTTGCTGTGCTGATTTTTTTGTCTAATTTTATCTATCATGTCATCTTCTTTGGATCCTTGCTTTAGGAAGTTTCACAGGGCTAGTCAAGTTAATTTCTGCCACTGGATCAAATCATAGTCTACAACTTGTCATGATACGGATGGTTTTGCTGAGTGAACTGTACCACACAGTGCTGAAGATGCATCTAGTTCAGTGCAAATTTCATACCTTGACTGACTGTGGCTTTTAGTGGTTTGGTTCTGGGAACGTTTGTTGAGGCTGAAATTGCCATCATGTTTGCCAGTTTATTATTTAAGTTTTCTGTTCTACTTTAAATGGTACAGCAGTTACAGGCACCAGAATGACACTGCAGCAACATTTAAGGTGGAACATAAAATTTAAACAAGAACCAGGAAAATAAGAAGCTAACTTCAGCTTCATCTAAATTTGTGCAGTAATGGAAAGATGATGATGTACTGCAGTACTGCACTGTGTGCACTTGCATGAAAAACAAAGGTTTTGAGTTTTTTGACTGCTGTGCATAACTAGTCCCATAGTAGCCCCCTGGCTCCCAAGCAGGTTAAGGCACCCCAGAGTGTAACAACAAATAAGCACATGTGCATGCAAATTGAAAATCTCAACCCCGTCTCACTCCAGCCACCTGAAAATCTCACTCCAGTTGACAACCCTATTTCTGCATATATAAGGGAAGGGCAACAACAAAAGCTGGCATGAGATCACTTATGTGATCCCTCTTGCTACCATGTGTTTGGAGCTATGTAGAGCACTGTGAAATTATACAGTGTACAAGCTGCTCTGATGGTGTAGGTTTACAGCTTTGCACTGCTTGTACCACCTTACCATCATACTTACTCTTTACCTTTGATGCTCAGTTCTAATACCAGGCTTCCTTTTCTTCAGTACTGATTACACACACAGACCTCTGATCTCTTTAGCACAGAGCAGCTAGATAGAGGGCTAAGAGATGTGCAATGACAGAGCTAGAACTACATTTTATCTACTTCACCAAATCAAATATGATTAGAATGAGACTAAACCAGACATTTTGACTCCTTTTCACAGTAGCCATAAAATGCAATTTTGGAGGTCCCTCAGATGAACTGTTTTTTTTTCATCAACATTGCTTACGTTATGTATTTCATCAGAGATTTGACTTACAAAACCAGAAGTGAATGGGATTTTGCCTTTATAGGTGAGCAAGCAGGTCAGCATTAGCAAAACTGCTTTATTGCATTTAAAATTCTATTTTTATTGTGACCTTGGTACGTGATTTTTTAAATGAAGAAAGCTGCAGTGAACGTCTTTCCTATTTTATCTCCATGGTGGTCTTTGTGAAGTGATATGAACTGTTTTGACAGCAGGGTGTTTTTGACCCTCCTTGCTCACTAGCAGCTCAACACCAACTTTTCACATACAGAAAGCCAACAGTGGCCTAGTTAATCAGAAGAGATACATTTGATTATATAAATTATAAATATATGCTAGCTACCAATAATATATAACTATAATAAGCCAGGATATGTAATCTAGTCTTTTTAATCCAGGGGAGCTACAGCCTGCTGTAGATAACAAGCTAAGAGTATCGCACATTATAACAGGTAGTCTGCTCAGTTTACCTCACTCTTAAAGCTCCAATATGTAAGATTTGTTTGTTAACATGGAAAGAATTTGCTTCACTTTAAATGGTGCCTGAGTGCCTGACATGCCAAAATGTGTCTGCTGCACCATTTGAGTTGGATTTGGTAAATTCAAACAAGAAGTTGGCGAACAAGATGCTGACTTCAGCTTTGACTTCAAATTTAAGCTAACAAAATATCTTACGTACGTTTTTTTATAGCGCTCTACCTATAAATATGTGCTACAGTAGGACATTTTGGCAAGTAGGCACTATTCATCAGAACACTGCCAAGCTAAATGGGAGAGAGCAACAGAGCTTGAGCTAAGATCATAATCAACATTGGTTTTCCAGAGGTGGTGACAGCTCTGTGACCTGAATGGACTCAGAAGTGATGATGGATTGTCTTTTTTTATTGCTGGACAGGAAAGTTATGTTGATTGTTTGCTAGCTAGCACTTGATAATAGCCAGTCAGATTATTACCGTTGTGGAATTGAACGTTAGCCTCATAACACAATGAAACGTACTCGTGTAATTGTGAAGTTGTTTAGCTGTATAGCTAACAGTAGCTGGCTGACTTGCTGATATTAGCTGATTACTTTGCTAACAGTGTCTGTTACCAAATGTTCTACTGTTTCATGCAGTTACACGTGTCCACCAATTCCCCAAATTTGACAAAGTTACAAAGTACAGCTTTAAACATCCTTAACCGTTTTAAACATTACTGCCATTAAGATGACTGTATACAGAATTAATTTCCCATGACCATCCAAAGTCGTAATGAGTAATATGGATTTAAACCAGAGATCCTCTCTCCTTCAGCCATAGTTGTTTAAAAATTATATGATTACTAATCATGTCTGAAAATATGATATATATATATATATACATATGTGTGTGTGAGCAGATCTGTTTACCATTAATTGGACTGAACCATTTATTGACTTTAATGAACAGAAATCTGAATCAGGGATGTTTGAGGTGTTCTGTTGAGCAACATATAAAGAAAGCAAGAGCATCTCGGTTGAAAAGAAAAAAACATCCATCAAAACCTCCACAGTCAGAGAAGCAGCTTCAAACAAGTAAACACAAACACAAAGAGGGACAACCCAAATCTGAAATGATTTAATGAAAGCTGATTTTATTAGACTGCAGAATGAGCCAAAAGGCGCCAGCGAGCAGGAACACACCAGTGCCGCGCGCACGCGCTGTCACACTCCATCACATTTACTAACACACCCTGTCGCCTTAGACGGGCGCGTGCGACTCGAGCGCACAACCGTCAAACACAAACAAACAAAAAGAGTCATGCCCAACCAAGCTGGCTGCATGAGTCACTTAAACGCTCTGAGGAGCGATGCTTCCATGCCATTCTGCGTTCATCTTCAGCCGCTCGGCTCCGAGTGACAATTAGGGACGAACAGGCGCACGCCGACTGACACAGCCAAGGAACAAGGCCTTCACTGTGGAGCAGTGACTCATCTGACCATAGCTCAGATACACGTCAGCATGAGGGCCTGAATCAGCACTCTGCGCCTTGTTAGCTCTGAAAGTTTTCTGGTTTAATCAAATCTTAGTCGTGTTAAAGTTTACAACCACAACAAAGAATGTAGTTTTAACCCTATACACGCCAAGTAACAGCATCATAAGGCTCATTCAATAACTAAACGATTTAGTTACTATTAAGTTAGAGAACTTAGGAACAGCGAGCTGGACCCACCGATGGGCTCATTCAGTCAGACACACAAACCATAAAATATGGAATTTGTCATTATTTGGTGTGCCCGCCTTCTGCCTTTAGTAAGAAATCTGCAGGTACATTTCTCCACACTTCCATAGTTGAGGTGTAGAGTTTGGTTGCATTTTTTGCTTCTCACAATCCATGTTTATCCCTTTAAACCTTTAAACATTTAAACAATTTCAGATGTTTCAGTCTTCAAATTCATTCTATCTTCTTTTATTGTCTTTTCTCAGTGACAGCATCATGACAACTACACACATCCTTTCAGTCTCATTGGGCCTCATTCACCAAGATCTTCCTTAAGCGTTTCTTTAATTAGTTCTCGAGAAAGGCCTTTAAATAATCGACTTCAGATTCGTGACATGTTGTTAAAGCGCAGAATTGTTCACACCTTTGTGCTCTTAAGTGTGTGTAGATTCTGTTCTTACCTAAGAACAAATCCCAAATAAGAAAACACTGGCAAATCAGTCAGAATCTTAGTGAAAACTGTAAAAAAAAGTGCATTTTAAGTAGAAATCTCTTCTTAAGAACAGGTGGTGAATGAGGCCCGTAGTGTTGAGTTGTCATAATACAGTGGAAGGATAGACAGAAACACGTGTGGATTCTTTCAAATCTGAAGCAAGAGTGCAGCTTGATCTCTCAAAGGTGAAAGCTTTCAGAGTTGTTTATCTGATGGAGAGTTTTGATGGTCTATCCGTTCTTGCACGGTTATTAAGAGTTTCATTTTCTCTGTGGCTCATCCGGGAAGTGGATTATCTTTGATATAATCTCATCAGAAATATCTCCTGAAAAATAAACAATTTCTACTTGAAGGCCATTTTGATTGGAAAAAAAAGAAATCAAGACGTGATCTCTGACTTTTTCACAGTACTGTTCAAAAATGGACAAATGTACAGACAGAATTCAAAATTTTGTTCATATTAGTAGATGCACTACATTTGGGTCAGATTAACCCAATTCATGAAAATATTTGTTGTGGTTGAGGCACTAAGAGTAAGAACCTTAGAACTGGCCCCGCTGTGTAATGTACAGTATATGCATTGATGCTTCC
The DNA here is from genome assembly GCF_015220715.1 of Pygocentrus nattereri. NCBI lineage: Eukaryota > Metazoa > Chordata > Actinopteri > Characiformes > Serrasalmidae > Pygocentrus > Pygocentrus nattereri. Next base: position 9,746,621 of record NC_051224.1, read on the forward strand.
ATACTTTCTTCTCTGACAGGGTGTCACTGATGACAGTGTCTAAAGGGGATTCACTCTCGGTATAGGCTGGGCTGGCATCTCTCCGGCACTCTCTAGTGCTCTAAATGGTCTGGAACTAACGCTCAATTAAAAGAGCCAAATTAGTGTCTGCTTTAATTAGCTCTTCTATTTCAGCACCAAGGGACCGATAGTGAGTAGAGCATTTTTTTATCTCTCACTCTTCCACTGGGTAAATAAATAATTATTACCTAAATAAATAAATGCCTAATTCAAGACGAAAATTAATGAAGGAGATAACTGCAACAAAAGGAAAGTGAATAAGGGGTTCAGAAGTAAAAGATGAATGAAGGAGTCTACACTCGTTTTTTTTAGAATTCACAGTGATGTTTGGATGCACAAATTGACAGACAATGATGTCTATAAATAACTCCGATAATGACTTCATGTACATGATTACTAAAGCAATCATGACAATCATACTCTATGAGTGGTGTTTTGGAATTCTAATTTATTACCATGACTGCTGTTAATAGTGATTTAAACAGGCTCATTTGCATGTTTTGGATACATTTATACCTGTAACATTGGTTCTTCTTCTTTCCATAAGAAAGAGAGAAAGGGAAGAAGGGAGGGAAAAGGAGAAGACAGAAGTAAATGTGAATGGCATATTGTGATCAACTAAAAGACATTTGGCTGCATTAGTGGATGTGGTGTGTGGTTTTAGAAGTCAGGGTTAAATTTTGAACTGAATGCAGCCTGATTCCCACATGACTCGCCCTACTTGAACCCCATGTAACATAAGTGATGCACAAATATTTTCATTTGAATTTGGCTGTATCCCAACAAAAATTCTGTATGAGCACGACTTTAGCCCAACAAAAATTCTCTCTGAACTTGATTGCATCCTAACAAATTTGTGTCTCAACCAGACTGTAGCCAGACAAAATTGTGTTTCAAGCAGACTGTAGACCAACAAAATTGTCGCCCAACTCATCTAAAGTCAACTGTTCTCTGACACAGTTTTGTCTGACCCTCACTGTGCCCCAACAAAATTCTGCCTAAACCCATCTGAAGCCAACTGCAGCCTGATAAAATTCTGCCTGAACTTGACTGTAGACCAAATAAAATTATGCCTGAAACTGATTGTAGCCCAACAAAATTCTGCCCCAGCCCACCAGTAGCCTGTCCGAATCCAGCTATAGCTGAACAACATTCTGTCTAAACCCAACTATAGCCCAACAAAGTTCAGTCTGAACCTAATTGTAGCCTGACAAAATTCTGACCCTAACTGTGGCCGAATAAAAGAGTCTTCTAAATGTGATTGTAGCCTGGCAAAATTCTATTCCAACCACGACTGTAGCCTGTCAAGATTCTGTCTCAGCATAACTGTAGCCTCAAATAAATTCTGTCCCAACCATTCTAAAACGAAAGGTAATCTGACAAAATTCTGTTTGAATCTAACTGTTGCCCAACAAAGTTATATAGCCTAACACAATTCTTTGTTATTATATTACCCAACAAAATATTGTTTTCAACTCAACAATAGTAAACAAACTGAACCAGACAACAATTTCTTTCTGAGCCCAGATGTAACCTAACAAAATGTTGTCCAGTACTGACAGTAATCTCACTGTGTTCTTTCCAAAACTGACTACAGCACAGGGACATGGAAAGCGAAAATGCTGAGGGGATTAAAATGAATAATGTCATAATAATATCACACATTTTGAATTATATTTCTAGTTCTGTGTGCAACAAGTATTTAAGAAACAATGTCCAAACCCAATGTTAATAGTCAGGTCCTGTCGTGTTTAGACAGATACAGATTTAAGCTCTACTAGAGGTCCATCTTCAGTTTTGGATTATTACCTGTCAATTCCATTTCTGTCTTCTAAGATAGTGTTCCCCAGCTCTCATCCTGGAGTATTCCTGCCCTGTCGGGATACACTGTTTTGGACTGGAAAAGTAGATGGGAGAGTGTGTGAAGGGAGCTAATAAGTGTCTTTGTGTTCACTGGAGCTACCCGTATAATACCAGGCACCCCTTCCAGCTGACTGACTTTAGCTGACCTTAAATCTGATGACTGAAGGCCAGTTGAATGGAGTAAATGGACTGAGTCTACTCAGTCTGTCCACCCACAGACGCGTTCATTTCTGCCCTCCAATGAACAGGCATTATCTCTGCCAGTGAAAGACAGGAGATACAGAATTTTCTAAGGTTGGGTTTACAGTGGCCTCTGTGTGTGTATATAACCAGCTTGGTCTGTAGCATATACAATAAGGTCAACAAGTAGAACCTGAACCCAGACACCGTATATATTCAGGTTCAGGCCCTGCTTGTTGACCTTGTTGACCTTGTTGATGGGAAGGACTGTCTTGATCCTTCACATAGCCGAGTTTGCTTGTCATCTGCACTCAGGACTAATGGAGGCTGATGGACGTGAGCACCTACAGGTCCTAAGGGGCCACACACACCAAAGCACACACAAACATACACCAAGATAAGAGAGAAGCCTCAGGCTGTTTCCCTTTATCTTCACAGCTGCCTGAAGCAGCTGCCTTCCACTGACATGCTGTGTCCTTATACAGACAGGTCAGTGACTGCAAAGAAAGGATACACTAAGAAGTTTGCTATTGATTTAAGAGCATCTAATTTGAAATGTCACAACAAGGTGACAAAGGCCAAAAAGTACATTTAGAAATATTTGTGTATGTATGCAAATCTTTGTAAACATGTCTCAAATAATGTAATAGAGTATTCTATAAATATAGACAGGAGCCAGGAGGTCAAAGCATAGTCCTGTTAGATTCTGTGGTGCTCCTGGGCATTGGAGTTATGATGCCCCCCTCATGAGATCTTCTTCTTCTTTCGGCTGCTCCCTTTAGGGGTCGCCACAGCGGATCATCTGCCTCCATCTTGCCCTATCCATTGCCTCATCTATGCGGATCACAAATATGATTTGCCCCCTCATGAGATACTAAGTCATAATTATGAGATAATATGTCATTATTATCTGATCATGTAATTATTATGAGATACAAAGTGATGTTCATGAGAAGCTTTCTTAATATTCCGAGACTTCATTATTATGACAGGAAGTCATAATCATGAGATAATAAGTCATAATTTTGAGATTGTAAGTCATTATTATGAGATACTAAGATTATTTATGAGGTTTTTTAATATTATGAGATTTCATTATTATGAGATAGGAAGTGATTATTATGAGATAATAAGTCAGAATTATGAGATTGTAATCATTATTATGAGATACTAAGATTATTTATGAGGTTTTTTTAATATTGTGAGATTTCATTATTATGAGATAGGAAGTGATTATTATGAGATAATAAGTCAGAATTATGAGATTGTAAGTCATTATTATGAGATACTAAGATTATTTATGAGGTTTTTTTAATATTGTGAGATTTCATTATTATGAGATGGGAAGTCATATGAGTCATAGTTATGAGACAATAGCTCAGGTCATGATTATGACTCTCTTAATGGCTGACATTTTTGCAGTGGGGCTTCCATACAGAAGAAATCAAAGTTGAGTTTGATTTTCTCCTGTTATAGAGACTGTTTGGCAACAGCACTATAAGAAAAAAAAATATGAATTTAAATCATATTAAGTAATGACATAGGTCATATTAAAAAGAAAAATACAAAACGAGAGGCAGCAATGTTTGTAAATTATTAAAGTGAAACATTTGAAAATATTTCAAAAGTGTGCACTGAGCCTAAATGTTGGAACTGAGTTCCTCAGTTGAGAAGCATCCTTTTTTTTTGGAAGAATCTTTTTTTGTTTGCTGAATCTTTAGATTTAAGATCACATGTTGGAGCATAAACAGACAGTGAGGTACGCAGGTGCTAAGCCATTTAGAGTTGTGTATAAGTTGTAGAAAATGTTTTCTTAGCCCAGTAAAAATAGCTTCACAGTAGTAGACTCTGCTGTAACAAACACATGTGAAGTTTCTCTGCATCACTCTAGACACTCAGGAATAGTATTTCACTTTTTTTTTCAGTTCATTCTTGATTTAGTTGTAGAACATTTTGTGACATACTAAGAAAATGATCTGATACACAAATGTTAAACCTGTCAACAGGAAGGGAAATATATAATTGTGTATCATCAGCACAGCCATCATATGATTTATGATTACATGACCAAAAATTGAACAGTGAAATAAATGAAACGTGGTACACTTCTTGTTCTTAGTTGGACACTCGTATCAAGGACTCCACTTCCCAGAATCCTTCTGTCAGTCATGAGACTCTTCCAGCCAATCACAAACCACCCAGCAGATCACAGTCACCTGAATACCAATCATTTCCACCTGTTTTGCCCTGTATATACCACTCTGTTTGAACCATGTCCTTGTGAAGTATTGCCATAGTTCCATCAGTAGATAGCAAGCCGTTTACTTTTCCTGATTGCTGTTCTGTGTTTCGACCTCGCTTTGTTTCCTCTGGTTTCTGATTCTCACTCCTGTTTTTGGTTTTGTTATTTGTATGATTCTTTTATGGTTACGACCCTCACCTGTTTTTGGATTCCATTTTCGCCTACCCATGTTGTATCTGGCTCTTCTGGTTATTGACCTGGTCTGGTGTTAACCCTGTTAACCATCTCCTTTCAAATAAACCCCCCGGGTTCATTTGTATCTGCGTGTGTCTGATTTGCAAAGCCAGTGTTACAAAATGAAAATATTGTTAACTATAAGTAAGGATTATTATTCAGTTGTTTATTTTAAAGGCCTGTTATCCTATAACTATAATGAATTATTCAGTCAGTACTATGATACTAACAGGTAAGTACTTACACACCTCAGAGACCACTTTTCATTTGAGTTATTGTTTTTTTTCAGGAGATATAGCTGAGAAGATTACATGTACAATTAATCCACATGCAAAAGGAAGTGGAACAAAAATGAATGGAAAAAAACAGGAGTTTCCAAAGCTGTAGTTACAATTTTCTCTGTATCTTTACAGAGAAAATTGAACTCCTAATACCCATGCAAGACCTGGTGGAGCACCAGAACTGTCACCTTCAGATAAACAGCACTTTAAGAGTTCCTTGAGAGATGCTTCAGATCTGAGAAATACACACAAGTGTGTCTGTCCATCCTTCCACTGTTCCTCCTTTCCTCTCAGAACAGCACGACTAGGCATGAGGTCACCACATAGGCCTTGTTAGGGCTGTTGAGACTGCATCAAAGTAGGAGGAACTCCTTAGAGTGACCAAACACCAGCTTGTAGTGGGGCTCACTATGACATTCCAAACTCACTGCTACACAATTATTTCTGTCCATCCTTCTAATGTGAGAAGACTCAACACTATGGGTCTGCAAGGATGTGCAGTTGCCAAGAAGCTGTTACAGATGAAAAAAGTAAGAAAATGTGCAAATCAAAGAAGCTGCTGCTGATCTTAGAACAATGGACTGACCACCCCAGAGTCCAGATCTCAGCATTACCGAATGTGTCTGGGATTATTTGCATGGTGAGAAGCCAAAAAAGCAACCAATTTCTAAGACTGAGCTTTGGATGCAGATTTCTTTGAAAAACTGAAAGCAAGTACACTGGGAGCTGTAATAAAGGCACAGAGTGGACACACTAAATACCGAAAATGTTATTATATTTAGTTGTTGCAGCTTATGTGCTGTTTTCTGTCATATATGTTTTCTGCTTTTTGTCTAACTCTGAAAAATACATTACCTGTACTTAATGGATGTTTTGACAGGAAATTAAATAAATGAAGGGTGGTCTCTGACTTTTGCACAGCACTGTATGTAGTTTTATGAGAATGAGGAATGAGTATGCCAACAGTTCCTCACAGGGTTAATTAGCCCCATTGTGTCTGAGCTGTAATAAACAAGGCCAGTAATAAACTTTTCTATCAACAGGAGCTTGACTGAGGGAGCTCAGCAGTCACCCTCAAACAACTCATCTGTCTCACTCTGTGGAGAAGTCATGATGAGGTAATGATGCAGAGCCAGACAGGCTCCTGTAATAGCTGACAGAAATCAGGAGCAGAGTGAGGTGAGCGAAGAGGTGTTGAAGGGGAGATAGAGAGAGAGGTGGAGGTGCAGAGGCAGAGCGATGATGATGGTCATGCTAGATGATAAGTTCACCTGTAAAAGGCATGAAAAGAGACCTGTTCTCATCTCATTGGTGGACTAATGACTTGGGATCTGTCTTAATTAATCTCTCTCTCTCTCTCTCTCTCTCTCTCTCTCTCTCTCACTGCCATCACACTGCAGTCTATTTCTCTTTCCTCTCTCCTCACACAAAAAAAAGTAATATATTGAAATTTTATGGTAGTGTGCAAAAGTCAGAGACCATGCTTCATTAATTTTGTTCACCATTTTCTATTGTTTTCAGGAGATCTGTTTTCTGTTTCAAGGAAATCTGAAGGGATATTTTTCCACACCTATTAAGTTCAGTCTCAGAAGTGGTTGCATTTTTTGCTTCTCACAGTGGGAAATGCATTCAGCGATGTTGAGGTCTGGACTCTGAGGTTGAGGTTGCCACTCTGTTGTTCTGACAACGCCATGAACTGATTTGTTTGACCTGCAAATGTTCTTTTTTTGTTTCTTTTCTTTTCTCAGGAACAGCTTCTTGACAGCCTCATATCCGTTCAGACTCACAGCGTTCAGAAACATTTGTGTAGATTATTTCAGATTTAAAGCAAGAGAAGATGAAAGCACTGTTTAGCCAGTGGTGACAGTTTTGGTTGTCTACCTGCTCTTCCCAGTTTTCTCTAACTTTTAAGTTTTTTAATTCAATTTTTACATTTTTTCCTTTGGCTTCCCTTGGCTTTCCACACACACACACACACACACACACACACACACACACACAAACACACACACACACACACACACACACACACACACACATATATATAGAAAATGGATGGATGGATGGATGGATGGATATATATATATATATATATATATATATATATATATATATATATATATATATATATATATATATATATATATATATATGTGTATATATATATTCTCAGTAATATCTACTGAAAAAGAAAATAGCTTGTTCTTAATGGCTTTTAAATAAATGAAAAAAGTTTCTGACATTTCACAAGGTAATTGTCTGCATTTTCAAGCAGTCTAAAAAGATCAAATATGAAACAAATGCACTCATAAGGTTTTGACACAATTGTGACAATACATTTAATGTTCATCTCTAAAAGCAAGCAAAACTTAGAAAGATTGAGGGCATGTCCACTCCCACAACCATTCCTGCCCTCAGTTGGTCAGGTCAGATGAAAGCAGGGGTCATGCAGGCCACATGCCCTCTCAGAACAGCACGACCAGGCATGAGGTCACCACTTAGGCCTTGTTAGGGCTGTTAAGACTGCATCAAAGTAGGAGGAACTGCTCAAAGAGACTAAACACCAGCTTGTAATGGGGCTCGCTATGACAGTCCAAACTCACTGCTGCTGGTCCTTAACTCCTCCAGACAGAGCTGGACGCTGCAAGGCTGCAGTGGGGACTTCTCTCTACTGACATTTGGAGTTGGATGGACGGGACCTCTAGGGCTCTTCTGGGTGGCTGTGGCCTTTTTGGAGGCTGCACTCTGTTCATTCTGATGAAAGAAGTTAACAGTGAGGTAATACACACTGACAAACACTCGCACAAAGTTCAGCAAAGAAATGGACCGCTTACTGCTATGCAGTCTGGTCCTGATGGGAGAGGATAAATGCATTGCTATTCTCCAAAATGTAATACGTATAGCTGGACTGAGTGTCATTGATCTCAACACCTGATCAGCTATTAACATTTACTACCAATGTGCCTGGGTGTGGCTACAAGTGTGGCATAAGGTGGAATAGATGACCCTTTAAATAGGCCCTTTAAATGAGACCAGGGTATAGTATGTCAGAAGCAACATCAATTAACTGCATTATTCTATATATAATAACATAATACATATTTAATGCTGACAATTAACGGTTTCAAATTAGATCTGCTGTCACAGGATGGGAGAAATATGTTAACATTTTGTAAAGATGATGATAACTAAGGAATTTAGGCAAAAGTTTATAGCAGGATGTATGAGAGATATAATACAGGGCTCAAAACTAACTTTTTAATCACCTTCCCAAATTTGGCCTAAAGTGTATTGTAAGTTTGTTTAGGTTTGTTGACAAATTTGGTTACAAATTTGGTTAATAGCCAACCTCAGGGATCAAACGCATCAAACATTGTGTTCATTCGCATTGCAGCCTGCTCATATCAACCGACTAGAGTTGACAACAACGTGACAGAGCAGGTGGCACAAATCCACTACAACAAGAACAATTGTTTTTTTGAGCCCTGCAAGCTAGTTTAGCTGGTTGAAGGCTTGTTACCATATACAATTACCAACTAATGTTACTCACATTTTCTTAACAAAAGACCAGAATCAACCTAACTATACAGACAGTAAACATTATCTGTGTTATTCAGAGTGGCCAATTATATCTACTGAGATGTGAAAGCTAAATTGCTAAATTTCCTATCTATCTATCTATCTATCTATCTATCTATCTATCTATCTATCTATCTATCTATCTATCTATCTATCTATCTATCTATCTATCTATCTATCTATCTATCTATCTATCTATCGCAGCATCCACTAACATCTGCCCATAGAATTAGCATTTCACATACTGTCTCAACTTTTTGGAGTTAGGTTTGTATTATTTATTTTGAAGCCAGAGTTGGGGTTGCAGGTGGGGTAGCAAGGCATCCCCTGCGCACTGGGCACCCCCTGCGCACTGGGAACAGCGCAGGTAAACATGGTTTTAAATGTTATCCTTTGGAAAGAATTTAGCCAGTTGTCATATAACCAAACAAAGAGAATGAGAATCGGCTTAAATGAGAGTCCGAGAACTTTTATAATTTTACTTTGGCAATCATCTATCCAACAGCACTGTGCCGCAAATTCACTAGCAAAAAGGACGCAGACAGAAGAGTACATTTATAAATCTTTTTTTTTATGTGAAATTCAACATTTATTTTTATTAACAAAACAACATTTGACCAGGTGTGCACAAATATTTGCATAAAGCTATTTTTTAAAATGCTTTTTGTTCTCAGAGCATAATCATTATAGCCTATGAAACTCATACTGGAGTTATCTAGCTACAAAAACATCCTGCATCTGCATCCGTGCTATTTAGCATTAGCTTACACGAGTATAACATTTAAATTAGTAATCATAGTTATTCTCGCTCTCTGAGTGAACTGCCTGTTCATTCTTCAGTATTGTTTTAGTGTCTTGTCAAATTAATTTATATGAATGAATGAATGCATGAATGAACTGCATAAGTAGTAAGTAGCCTATCTAGTGTTAGTGTCAGCTAAAATATTTATTTCAAGCAAGCACAGAGCAGCTTTACAGAAGAATCAGTATTACAGAAAGAAAAGAAAAGAGAATCCAGGCCCAAGCCCCCATGAGTAAGCCAGCGGTGACAGTAGCAAGGAAGAACTCCCTAAAGAGGAAGAAACCTTGAGAGAAACCAAGACTCAGAAATAATAATAATAATACATTTTATTTAAAGCGCCTTTCAAACACCCAAGGACACTGTACAGATAAAATGGGAAAAAGGGTCAGATAAAGCAGAAAATAATATAAAACAATTAAGAGTTATTAAAAGCAGTCCGAAACAGGTGTGTTTTCAGTTCAGATTTAAAAGTCTTGAGTGATGTGCAGGAATGCAGGGAAATGGGGAGCGAGTTCCATAACTTTGGGCCAACAACGCTGAAGGCTCGTTCACCGAACCCTTGTAGTCGAACTGGAGGAACAACCAACAGGTGAGCATCAGCGGAACGGAGAGAGCGAGCAGGACAGTATAGTGAAACTAAAGAGGACAAGTAAGGGGGGGCCAGGTTCTGTAATGAACGGAAGACCAAGAGTAATGTCTTGTACTGAATGCGGTATTGGATGGGTAGCCAGTGAAGGGATATCAGTTTTGGGGTGATGTGCTCAGAAAATTTAGACCGTGTCAGGACCCTGGCAGCAGAATTCTGCACATGCTGGAGCTTCTTTATTCTACTGGCAGGCAGTCCGGCCAGCAGAGCATTGCAGTAGTCCAGTCGACACGTAACAAAGGCATGAACAAGAGTTTCAGCCGCAGAGTCAGTGAGTGAAGGGCGGAGTGAACCCATCCTCCTAAAGTCAACACCGGATAGTAAACATTATTAGTATAAAGTATTATAGTACAAAGTGGGAAAAAGAAAAGCAGTGGTTAACTGATTAATTTATGATTATGCAGCAGCAGCATCTGAGGGTGAGGATTGCACAGCGTTGTAAAGCAAGAAGCTCAGTGGTGGTCAAGCCGGTCCAGAAGGCTGGTGAGCAGTGGCACACAATCAAGGCAGAAGAGGCAACAGCATCAGGTGCACAAGATGGGCAGCTATTCGGCTCGGCAAAGAAAGGAAAGAAAAACGCAGTCAGTTCTGTAAAGAGTGGCTGACCACAGATTACAGTGTTAACAGACCAGCTCACAGGAAGGCTTAAGTATAGCCTCCATGGTGGGTGGTTACTTGTAACACAGCATTCCATCTAAGCCACCTCTAGTGAATTCCATTTTGCAAGAAAGTGACTTACGTCACATAGAGCCTGTTATACATCTTGCATTATTATCATGTCTTTCATAACTGGATCGTATCTGGATTAACTGTGGCCAGATTCTACTCACACCTTACATTCATTTTTATTAATTCCTCATTTGATTTCTAATATAACAACTATTGAACATGTAACCTATACTGAGCAACAACCTGAACAAAACTAAAGCATGCTTAGCCTTAACTAGCAACATTACAGGCGGTCCAAGTATAATCTGTATAACATAATTACCCTCATAAACTCGCACACTTTTTATGTCATATATTAGCCTATAGCAATGATCACCAACTCCCTTCCTGGAGATCTACCTTCCTGCAGGTTACACCTCTAGCCCAACTGTATACATTTAAAAAAGATAGCTCTTCAAGGGTTCCTTAGCAAATAAAATGGCTCTGTATAGAAGCAGGAACCTGAAAATGTGCTGTAGATTGTTCCAAAGAACCAAAAAGTGTTCTTCTATTTTTGTGATGTCAAGCTTGTTACAACAGAAGAACCCCTTTTGGTGCTATATAGAACCCTTTTCAAAAAGGTTCTATATAGAACCATCTACATCACATTCTCCTTCAGTCTGAAGAACCATTTTATTATGCAAAGAACCCTTTAATCATGCAAAGGGTTTTTTGAAGGTACAACAAAGTTGTAGGTAAAACTGACAGTGGTTTTAAGGTACAATTATGCACCTTAAATATGTATTTCCATGTGAAAAGTCGATATTTGTACGTTTTCCTAACTTAATGTTTTAAAACAGGAACAATTAAATAAAAACCCTGGAGACGAGACGGGGTGTGTCGAGTCAATACAACTTGATACTATAATTTCAGTGGATTATGGTACATTTATGTTCCCTGACTAAAGGTACTGAGACGTACCCTTGTGACTGTCACTAGAGTGGCAGCGACAGTTTTGTACCTATTATTTCTGAGAGTGTAGCCACTGCCCAGCTGTTTGTAGTTTGGCTTTGAACTAGTCACTACTGATTGGGTATCTCATCACTTCTTACACATTGGATTTCATGAAGCCTTTCCAAAACTACTGAGGACCTCTGTGTCCTCATGCTAGTTATGGCTATGATTACATTTAACCCCTCCTGTGGGATAAGTTCAGTTTTCAGTTCTCAGCCACACTTTAAACCTGAAACTATCTAAACCTGAAACTAATTCAGATCACAAAACCGTCTTTTCCACATACCCAAAACCAAAGTGCTCTTAAAGTATCTTATATTGCCTGAAGTCCAATAATGGCAGAATCCACCTTATCAGCAACGAGCACAATGTCTTTGTTCAGAACACAACACCTTCAAACACCCTCTTGTGAACTCTTAAAAGTTTGGATGAATGTCTAAAGAGAAAAGCCTTTTGGCTTAAGTCTTTTATTTAACATGTAAGACATGCTAAATTGATTAAGAAGAAAGCCTGTCTGATAGAAGATTAAACCTGCCGAACCACTGCTGTGCCCTCTATAGTCACCTCAAAGTTGTTTTTGGCTCTTTGAATGGAAAAATACAAACAACTTTGATTAAGATCCTCGACTGATTCCACTTCAGTCGTCATTTCAAAGAGCTGAATAATATGATATAGCCGCTCGAGCTGGTACTGGGGGAGTTTTGAAAAGAGCAGAAAGAGCCTCACGTTCAGGCTGTAATCTTATCACGGAGGATCAGATGGTGCTGGGCTTGCTTGTAATTTGCTCTTTGTTTACCGATACATCGTGCCAATTATCTTTTCTCTCAGGTAAGTCATTCAACAGCATCTGATGAAGGAAAGTAATTAAGGCTGCTCCCTAGCGCCTGCCTCACGCTCCCCCACTGGCACAGTTAATCACCTTTATCTTTATCGGCCTGTACAGGAGCCTCCATGTGCTGGCCAGCGCAGCCGCTGCTACGCGACCTGCTGAGATGTTTTTCATCATGTGCTAAAGCTTATATGTGTCATATATTTTATAATCATCCTGAGCCATCTGACTCATGATATACACTGCCCAGCCAGTTTCAAGACACTTTACACTTTTTTTCACAGTATAGCAATAGGTATAATGATAGGTATTTTGTAACAGTCAACACATACAAGCACAGACGCAGCACAAAATGTGTATTGATGTGATCACTAAAATGCATGTTCAGTTGACTTAAGTGAGCTTTACATGGTGAAATCTTCATGCAACTGGTTGCATGTCAAGAGTTGCCTGCAATGTATTATCCATGCAGTTTGATAGTTACCTGAAGGAATTAAAAAACAATGTTGAATTCAACACATTTGATTACTCCACTAGGTAGCCAAGTTAGCAGCTCATACGTTGATACACCATAATGTTAAGACTATGAAGTCATACAAAAGGTGTAATTCATATATTTGCAGCATTTTTATCATCTTCCGAAATATTTTCTTGCTGTCATTTATTTTCTATTCATCTAAACATCTGTCATTTGTCTAATTAGGGTTATTTACTATATATTGAGTTTCTTGTTTTGTACTCTATATTTTAAGCCTTTGAAAATGAATGTTTAACTAGTGATTATGGTTATAGCCTACATCTCACCAGTCCTGTTCTAGTAACACCACATGTTTATCAAAGAGTTAATCCCAGGATTCTTGTCCGTTGTAATTTTCATCATAAATCTGTTCTCTGTGCACAGTTAAAGGCCAAGAGAGGAGAAAATTAATGTAGCTATGCATGTCATGATAACATCACCAAAGATCAATTGCCAGTTATATTGGCATCTATTTAAACAGCTGTTACCTTTAGTTAATGGGCAGGGGGTTAGCCATCAGTGTAACCATCAGTTTGAAGTTATGTTCAATGTGATAAGTTATCTGCATTTCAATTAGTTGTTTTAATGAAATTTGTTTCATGAAGATGAGACTGTTCAACTGTTGCGGCCAGGTTTCAAATGAGTTGCGGTTTACAAATAGCTTAGAAGGCCCAAAGTGTCTTCTTTGGTGTGAATGGCCTACAGGGTTTGGATGTAATGGAAATCAGATATTGGGAATACTTATTCAGAATACAGAAATGGATGTCTGTATTCAGTCCAAGTTACATTTTGTAAAAGCAGTATTCTGAATATAGTTGCATTTTAGGAGAAGAATTTTAGAATACTTACCCACTAAATAAAAAAATACAATACCCAAAAGAAACCCCATCAGTGCTTGCTTATTACCTATTTTCAAATCAGTAGTTGGCATTTATTATGCTCATTAGATAAACTCTAAAAAATTAGATAAAGAAACACCTTCTTTACAAACAATTAAGTTCCTGCTAAAGCCTGAGTAGAACGATAAATCATGATGAGCCACCTCACCATTACTGAGATCCTTGGAGGAATGATCAAGTTAATAATCTCCCCAGTAGTGGACATGTTTACGAGTACTAATGTAACCCTAATAATATTGATTTTGACTGCTATTCAATTTTTTATTTAATTTGAATATTATTTCACAGTTATTTTGAACTTTACTAAAGCATTAGAGTCTTTGTGGAATGATCAGTGAATATTACTGTGAAATATCTGAGTTCCCAACAAATTTTAACATGTTGGTTGTAGGTGGGGCATTAATTAGTGCAACACAATGCCTGCATACTGTGTGTTTTCCCAGTAAATCACAAAAAGCATTGTGAATCCTGATCGGGTAAGCAGGTAATTCCACTCTCTCCCATATAGTTTTCTTTCTAAGAATAAAAAGAGGTCTTTTAGTCACTGCTGAGGATAAACACTACATTGTGAAGTTGCAGCACTGTTTTACATGTATATGTAATGTTCTTTCCAAACTTTTAAGCAAACAGTACTTTTAATGCGCTGCACGCACCTCATTGTTTTTTTTTATGCCTTGTGCAGGCGAGAGAGAGAGAGAGAGCGAGAGAGAGAGAGAGAGAGAGAGAGAGAGAGAGAGAGAGAGCGTCCGTGCCCCATGTTTCATGTGTTCAGTATTCAGGAATAAACTACACAGAGCTCCATATCCCTGTGTGCGGTGTGGCTGTTTGACCTGTCCTGTTCTGCTTTTCCTGCCTCGTTGATGTCTGCTACATAAAACTGGCACTGTGATCTCTCTGGTCAGCTGCCGCTGATGCCGGGGTCAAGCAGTGAGTTTGTGATGCCAGAGGTACTGTTCCCAAGATCAGAAGATTCAAGCAGCAGACATTAGAACGACAGTTGATGGACAGTTTCTCATTTAGCTCCACATTTCATTGAGAATTTGTGTTTCTATCATCAGCTTAATTTTATGTATGATTTGATTCTGTTACAGCTATGGTTGGTAGAGGGCAGGAGACATTTGATGTGTTCACTCCATTAATTGGAAGGGGAAGAAAGATCTATAGAGTAGCTGGGGGTTTGGGGCCAAAACCAAAATTCATCCATCCATCCATCCATTTTCTAAGCCGCTTCCCCCCCCCCCCCCCCCCCCCCGCAAAACCAAAATTGCCTCCATTATTTCAAGAAAGCTCTGTATGCCCAGAAAATAGTTCTCATAATGTGTCAGTGAAGCCAGTGTGTTCAACTCCTGCTGAGAGTAGCGATATCACACAGCAGTTGCGAGAGTTGATAGGGGAACTTGGAAGCCTGATTGGTGAGACTATTGCAAGCTGAATACTATCCATTCAAAGCTCAGCTGCACCTACATCTATAGAATCATCCAGTAAGGATGGCACTGAAACTCCCAACACAAGTCTTGACCATTCTAGAGTCAATGTGATAGTTAGGTCAGATATCAAGGATCCACCCATGGGGAGCTGAGAATGACAAGTATACTGTCCAGGAGTGGATAGATGTTATGGAGCTATACTTACAGAAAAATAGCTGCTCTGATACAGAAAAGGTAAATTCAATTCTAAGTCACTTGTTTGGTAGAGCTAAGAATATAGTGAAAGTAGAACCGAAGAGTGGTTCTTCCTTTAACACCATTGCAAGCCCCGGGAAAATCTATGATGTGCTGAGGCGTTACTTCAGCGAAAGCCCTGTATCATGTCTGCCACTAGTTAATTTCTATGCCACACAGCCTAAGGACAAAGAAAGTACAGTCAACTACTGGGTTCGCTTGAATTCTGCAGCAGAGCGAGCTAATAATTATTTATCATGCAATAGGGTCAGGATGGAAAATATGGATGCTGAGATAGCTATGATGTTCATCCGGAATTACCCAAGCTCTGATCTGTCTAGCGTGTTCAAGTGTAAGCCCATGACTAAGTGGTCATTTGAAGAAGTTCAAGAGGCCATAGATGAACATCAAAGGGAAAGTCAGTCATGCAAAGCTCCTTGCATATTGAGACCCATATGCTCCAGGTTGCCACGACTGCTGCAGCTGTTAGCCCTGAAAAAACCACTGAGGTAGGATACACAGTTGTTAATGCAGCTCAGTGCGTTACCAGTAATATCTCAAGAGCTAATGAAAATGTTGTAAGTGGTTCAAACGCACTGGAGCGTGTTCTCAGTATGTTAGAAAGGGTGTTGGAGCGACCCAGCCAGCCTGTCCGCAATCCTGCCAGGCAACATGTGACACCATGGGCTCGTGGTGCAGCCTGTCATGTTTGTAGTGACACATCACATTCTACCCACACTCATTGCATGTGGGAGAAACTATGCCTGATATGTTTTGATTTAGGACACAAGCGCAAGGACTGCCCTCGTACAGCTTCGCCTATGCCTTAGTCAATTGCCATGCCTCACAACCAGGGAAACTAGCTCGGTGTCAATTGACATTCGGTGTCAATGTAAGTGATAAAGTTCAAACCCTCTGTAATGAAGATCTGACAAAAGTGAGGTTCTGTTTCAAAATGTGATGAAGTTAGAAAAAGCTGACAGTTTATTTTACACTGATATTTGAGTGAAAGGGGTCCCCCTGAGAGCCTTGCTAGATAGTGGGTCCATGGCGTGTAGCAAATGAGCAAAAGCTCAAAAGCTCAGGTGTTGGACATGAATCCATTGACTCATGTTCTGACATCACGATTGTAGGCTGTGGTGGAGTTCAAGTTCAGCCAAAATGCATCTACTAAATAGAGATGGAAGTCTATGGACATGCAGTCAGTGCAGTCAGGGCACCAATTTTATTAAGTACATCCTAAGCCAGCTTAAGAAAATTCCCACTTACTGGCGTTCTCAACCAGGCTGAAAGTTCAGGAGAGCCAGAAATTGAACAGATTTTAAACATGCTATGTGGCCTGCATAGATGGAAGGGCAAAGATATTCCCAATATGGTCGTAACTGCAAAACTTACACTTTTACCCCAGCGGGAACACCTTGTGTGGGCCGAGCCACCCATAACAATACCGGTTTCGGAGGGGAGCGCCGTCCTTGTCGAGCCGCCCAAAGCACAAACACACAAAAAGAGCATTATGGTTGGAAGGGTACTTACATCAATGAATGTTGATAGATGGGTGCCAGTCAAGATCCTAAACCCATGTGATAAGCCAGTCACCCTAAGGAGGAATTCAAAAGTGACTGATGTGTTCCCTTGTTTGGCCCTTGAGGATCTTTGTTAAGCCTCAGCAATCTACTTATGACAAACAACAAAGTAACAAAGTCACAGTGTTGAGCCAGAGGGTGAATTGTTGCACAGTTGATGATACACATCCTGCTTATTGTTTCCATGACAGATTGACCCAGCTTGGCCTAGGCGACCTTGATGTTGACTCTTGTGAGGTATCAGTATATTGTAAGGAACAACTAGTGCAACTGATATGCAAGCATGAAGGTGTTTTCAAAAAACAAATTAGATTGTGGCAAGGCCAAAAACTTTTCCCATAGCATACACTTGTCAGCTGATCAGCCATTCAGGCTCCTGTACCATCGTGTGCCACCAGGGCATTACCACAAGCTCAGACAGGTTCTGTCAGAAATGGAGGAACGCGAAATAATTTGCAAATCTTCCAGTCCTCACCACCAGTGCTTGTGTGGAAGAAAAGTGGGGACCTATGCATTTGTGTAGATTACCGGTGGTTGAACGCTTGCACCATGAAAGATGCTCATCACCAGCACCAAGCAGACTGTTTGACTGCTCTGGGAGGCAACGCAATATTCAGTGCCATGGATCTCTTCTGGGTTCTATAACATTGAGATGGCTGAGGAAAATAAGAAGCTCACTGTCTTCACGACTCCTATGGGGCTCTATGAGTTTAACTGATTGCCACAAGGATTGTGTATCAGCCCTGCAAGCTTTATGTGCCTCATGATGGGAGTATTTGGTGATCAAAACCTCTTCACCCTTCTCTGTTATTTGGATGATCTGCTCATGTTTGCACCCAATGAAGATGAAGCCCTGAAGAGGCTTGAGCAGGTCTTCACTAGGGTAAGTGCCCATGGATTAAAGTTAGCTCTGAAGAAGTGTCATTTGTTGCGGTGGAGTGTAAGGTTCCTAGGGCATATTGTCAATGACAACAGAGTGGCAACTGATCCTGAGAAGGTCAGAGCCATTACTGCTTTGTCAGAGGCTGACCTTATGTTGGAAGATGGAGTCATCCCATCACAGAGAAAGATCAAGACATTTTTTGGAAAGATAATGTACTATCAGCGGTTCATACCAAATTGCTGTAGCATAGCTAAACCACTATTCAGTCTCTCTGCCACGCTGAAGGGAAAGAAAATCAAGAGAAAGAGATCTGCTGTCTTCAGGAAGTTGAGTCCAGGTGATTGGAGGACAGCATAGCAAATCTTTCGAATGGCTGAAATCAGCACTCCTGCAATCTGTAGTGCTCGCACACCCTGATTTTCATCGGCCATTCATCCTGTCCACAGATGCTTTACTGGATGGTCTGGGTGCTGTGCTATCTCAGGTCCCAGAGGGTGAGACAAAGTTCTGGCCCATTGCCTTTGCTAGCAAAGCCCTCACTCACGCCCAAAGCAACTACCCTGCTCATCATTTAGAGTTTTTGGCTCTGAAGTGGTCTGGCTGCACGGGCACTCCTTCACTGTTTGGACAGACAACAATCTGTTAACCTATATCTTAACCAACTTGATGCATGTGAGCAGAGGTGGGTTGCTAAGTTGGCTCCATACAACTTCAGCATCCAGTATATTCCTGGCAGCAAGAATGTGGTGGCAGATGCCTCGAGTAGGCAACCCTTTATCCATGGCTGTGTCAGTCAGAGGCTGGTGTCCGAACTTTATGAAGCCTTGTTGGAAGAGGCAGAGCACTTCAAAGAGTGAGTAGTCCAGCACACTTTTTGTGTCAGTGCACAGTACCAGAGGGTAGAATCCTTGTCGACCTGTCAAGAGCTAACATGTTACTCATTTTCCTGTGATGAAGTGTCAGCCATCTTGGATGGTCAAACAGAGTGGAATACAGGACTTAAGGAAAGAGTAGGGTTGTGGCTGTCCCAGGATGTGCACAACTTGGTACCATCTGGTCGAAGCACATTGCCAGTTTTGTCACTGAAGGAGCTTCACGATAAACAGCAGGAGGATCCTGTTTTGTCTTAGTTCTTTCCTATGTCATGCATGACAGGAGGCCATCAAGATGAGAGAGGGTGAAAGAGACCTTCAGGACACTGAAAACTCTGAAGCAGTGGGACAAATTAAAGATGTTGGATGGGATACTGTATCATGTCTGTAAAGATCCCTTATTGGGTAAAAAACTTTACCACTATGTTGTCACAGCCTCTCTCCTCAAGCAGGTTTTGCAGGGTGTCCATGATGATGCTAGCCACCAAGGGCAGAGCAGAATACTCCATCTGGTCAGGCAGAGATTTTTTTGGGTTGACATGGAACAAGACATAAGGGACCATGTAAAGGTCTGCAAGCGATATGTTGTGAGTAAGACTCCTGAACCAGAGGGGCGAGCTCCACTTGAAAGTGTGAAAACCACACAACCTTTAGAACTAGTCTGTATAGAGTTTTGGTCTGCCAAAGATTCACATGGTAAAAGTATCAATGTAATTGTGGTCACCAACCATTTTACTAAGATGGCTCATGCAATTTCTTGCCATGACCAGTCACCAGACAAGTAGCTTGTCAACTGTGGGACAGGGTCTTCTGCTTGTACGATTTCCCGGAAAGGATCCATGCGGACCAAGATGCAAACTTTGAAAGTCATTTGATCTAAGAGTTACTAGAGATTGCTGGTGTGAAAAAATCGAGAACAACAGCAAATCATCCTATGGGTAACGGCCATGCTGAGCAATTTAAGCACACGCTGGGCACTATGATTAGGGCCTTACCTCCAAGAGCTAAACAGAAGTGGCCACCAATGCTACAGACTTCATGAGTCCACTGGCTGTGCTCCATTTTATATAATGTTTGGCAGAATCCCTGGTCTGCCAGTGGATGCGATGTTCCATAATGTTGAGAGAGACAACGACATCACTGATTACCACAGCTATGTGAGGAATATGGGGGCTGACCTCAGGAAAGCAGTAGCACTTGCTTAAGTCAATGCCAACGTAAGCCAATGGCACCAAAGAGAGCTTTATAATAAAAGGACAAAAGGCTGTGACATTGAGGAAGGTGACCGCATTTTACTTAGTCCACACCTTACAACGTGATCTCAAGAGACCCTAGATGCCACATCTATCGTGTGAGAAACACCAACACTGACCAAGAAACGGTGGTTCACAGAAACTTGATTTTATAGGTCAACTTTCTGCCTCTTGGACACTGAGACAGAATCATGTTTCAGTGACTCAGACTCTAGCCAGGAGCATGCAGAGGGATCTTTTGGACATTCCATAGCATCAGGAAGTGATCCTGACAAGGATGAGAGGACTGCCAGTTGGGTGGCGACACTAGCTGGCATTAGCACTTCTCCAGAGAGTCTGAACGTTCTTGAGTCTGAAGAGATGGAGCAGCAACCCGAAAGCATGGTCCTTGAGTCTGTTCCGGGTTACTCTTAGATCAGTAAAGATGACACGCAGGGTGCAGGCTCTGCTGATGTTGTAACATGCAGCATTAAGGAGGAACCAGAAAGGACCAGCACAGAATCCATAGGTAGTGCTATTCCACCTGCTACTAAGATAGTGACCCAGGTTAGGACATGGGCTGGTAGGCTAGTAAGACCTGTAAATAGGCTGATTCAAAACATGACACAGAAAGCAGCACACAGTTCAGCCAGCGATTTTACAAAATCTTTATTGTTGTGAGCACACACACACTTTGGGGCAGTGAGCACACTTGCCCGGAGCGGTGGGCAGCCCAATCCACAGAGCCCGGGGAGCAGTTGGGGGTTAGGTGTCTTGCTCAAGGACACCTCAGTCATGTGCTGTTGGCTCTGGGGATCGAACTGGCGACCTTCCTGTCATGAGGTTCCCTAACCTCCAGCCCTTGACTGCCCAATGGAGTCTATGGTGTTATGATGGTATGCTCTCTGTGTGACTATAGTTTTTCGATATACAAGGCTCTTTTCTGTTGTAGTCTTTCAGTGTTTCAGCCAGCTTATATTCAGTGTTTTATTTTTAAGCCTCCACTCAGTTAAATACAGATACAGTGGGTGCATATGTGTACATTTAATGTGAACTTTTTATTCACATTTAAGCTGTTCAGAGTTCTTATGCTTTGTTGTCTGGATATGTATATGTATCTTTAAATATATATATATATATATATATATATATAAGCATTGTGAATGCTGAACGGGGGAGAGAGAGAGAGTGCGTCTGTGCATGTGCACTAATCCTGCCCCATGTCTCACGTGTTCAGTATTCAGGAATAAACTACACAGAGCCCCATATCCCTGTGTGTGGTGTGGCTGTTTGAACTGTCCTGATCTGCTTTTCCTGCCTTGTTGATGTCTGCTGCATTAAGTTTTGCATTGGTGTTGTACTGGCCTCCTGCTCAGGGGACTGTGGGAGCAGCAGTGGACTGAAAAAATGGTGAGAGTTTTGTAATTACATTTAAAATTTAATAAGCGATGAAGCATAAAATACGAAACATGCTAACAGAATATGTATATTAAAGAAAACCGCCATTCTGAAACATTGAAGAACCATGTGTAAATCATGTAGATTTATTCTAAATGTAAATCTGAATATGTTACTTTCTATGTATTATAATGGAAAACTTTTCAGAATACATTTAAGTATATTCAGTTTTTTTTAGCCATTGCTGCTTTTTAAGTAGATAGATAGATAGATAGATAGATAGATAGATAGATAGATAGATAGATAGATAGATAGATAGATGCACATATACTTACATAAACCATGCAGAAAATAGAAAATGGCATATGAGACAGATTCACTGTATTTACAAGACAGCAGGCACTGAGTGGTATGAGGTAAACTAAAAGCCCATATTATGGACATGACTAACTCTTAATTGCATCAATGTTGTAGTGTAAAGTGCATAGTGAAAGTGTCATTACAGTAATTGTGATAAATTGCACAGTGTGTATTAATCAAAGAAGAGATACAGTGATGTGGTTCAGAACAGTTCAGACAGCAAAAGATCAGTACCGTCTCTGCAGTAAGGCGAATCATTGTAGAACCTTATAGCAGTGGATAAGAAAGATCTCACACTGCGCTCTTTAACACAGCATAGCTGTAATAGACGGCCACTGAATGTGCTTCTCCTTTCATCCAGTGTAGCATGCAGGGGGTGTGAGGTGTTGTCCAAGAAGGTATTTTGTCCAGCACTGCTTGCATACATAATGATTTGGCGTTTTTTTTTTCCAAATCAAATTGTCCTAAATCCAAATATTTCAACTCTTTTGGCCCAAAGTTTGTTTAAACACCTGAAATGTTTGAGTGCTGACATCATCACAAGATGATAAACATGAGGACTTTGTCACTACTGTAAGAGCAATAATTTGCAATGATTCCAATAATTGTTTATTTGAATAAGCTGTGAAAGTTCTAGTTCCTTGCAAGATATCGGTGTGACGTATGTGAAGGGGGTGGGGCTAAGAAAGAGGGAAAGGTTGTGTAGAGGACGCAGTAGAGAGAGGTTGTGTTTTTTTCTCTCAGACCTGCAGCACTGAGTAGCCGAAGCTGTTGTGTGGTTTTTTATTAAAAGTGGCTCCACCGAACTCAATCACCGGGTCCTTCACTCTTCTTTGTTTCCTCGTCCTCGCTACCTATCGCCAACCGAACTAAACCACAGCCCCGAGTCTTGGTAAGACCGTGAAGAAGCGAACACTAAGTTTTACACTGGTGGCAGCGGTGACCGGCGATTATTGCATTGAACTTTTTTTTAGTTTGTTTTGGTGTTGGACTGTAGAGTTGCTAGGTGGACTGTTGAACTTTTTTTCCACATCTGCTTAAACTTTTACGCTACGAGCTGCTGGTATTTTGCTTGTTTTCTGCATTGTGAAATGGCGGACGAAGAGATACAGCCTGCTGCTTCTGCCGCCGCGATGCATTCACAACTGCCGTTTCGGATTGAACTTCCCGCTCCGTTCACGGGCGAGGGACTAGAGCCATTTAGTTCATGGATTCAGCGATTTGAAGTTGCTCTTGATGTTTCCACTGCGCAGTTAGAAAAGGCAAAGCTACTCGCTGCTAGACTCAGTGGCCCTGCATTCGCATACTGGCAAAGTTTACCCCCGCGAGTGAAAACGGACTATGATCAAGCTAAATCTCGCTTGAGTGCTGTTTTTGGGCGAACCTCCTTTTTGGCTACTTTTCAGACACACTTAAATGCCCGCCCTCGCAGAAACCAGGAACCCCTCGAAGTTTATGCTGCTGATCTCACTAACTTAGTGGCTGAGGCTTTTCCAAAATATGGCCCGGAGGCACAGAGTTGTGAAATTTTCCGCCGTTTTGTGACTGGTTTAGACCCGTCCCTTCAGCTTAAAATTCATGAACATGGGGCAGTCACCTTAGAGGCTGCACTGAAAGTGGCAGCCCAGTGTGAGCGGGCGCAGTTAGCCTTGACTGTTGCCTCACATACACCTGTAATGACTGTTACATCACAAGCCAGCCACAGTTTACAGTCTCCACTTGCTGATTTAACAGCCGCTGTTGCTGACTTGAAAGCAGAACTGCATGACTTGAGACAGACACATCTGAAACAGACTGACAGTAGACTGGACCGACTCGCGCAGCAGGTTGCTGAGTTCCCATGGGGGCTGCGAGACTGTGCTCATCCTGGGCTCCTGCCATGCTCTGCTAATACCCATGGCTGGCCAGTTCGACATCCAGAGCGAGAGAGCCTTCATCACTGCAGCTGCGTCGACCGTTGTGTCACATCTTCACATGCTCCCACCAGAGGGCGTCAACCTCTTCGGGATGACCTCTCACCACCACGGCATCTGTCTCCATCAGCTGGGAGGACTGGCCATCCTGCTGATCTGCGTTACACCTTGGATGGCGACAGTTCTGCCCACCTTCGAAGACCACGCCACCCTCTTCCTCATCATTATGACACACATCGCCAGCGTTCAGGTTACTGGGAGGACTTCTCTCCTCCCAGACGTCGCCATGACAGGTATCCTACTCGTTCCCCGTCACAGGAACGTCACCCACACCCAGTTCATCACTCCTCTGACACAACCCATACTTCTAAGCCATATAGGGCCCGGTCCCCATCCCCTGCCCCACGGTATGCACGTACGAGACACTCCTCATCCCCTTCCCCACCCTCAGCCTCACATAATCGACCTCCTTACCCTTCTCACTATTCCCCTTCACGCCATGTCCATTTTTCCATGCCACATGATACTGTAGACCCTTCCTCCTCCCAGCGTCAGGGAAACTATTAGAAGCTGGCATTGTGGGCCACATGTCAGCTTCGCCAGCCCAGTTGGCCCCTCCTCAGTCCCTTGACCCTAATGTTGACACATTCCCTGCTCCTGTCATAAGACTTACCCTCTCAGGCTCTGAACAGTATGCCTTGATAGACACTGGTTCCGGTCTATCCCTCATCACTGAGGAGTGTTGTAAGGCTATCCCTGCTCTGGCCTCTCAACCCATCAGAAAGTCCTTTGTCCTGGCTTCATCAGTGACAGGACATTTACTGGACATGATAGGATGTATTACGGCCCTTGTGCATATTGGTGATGTTACCCTGTCCCATATCTTTCACATTGTGCGCACCTCCAGTCACCCTGTGATTTTAGGATGGGACTTTCTTACACAACACAGTGCCACCCTGTCAGTACCACATGCACATTTACAGATACTTGACACTGTTGTGCATTTCTCCTCCCCACAACACCTTATTCCATTACAATGTGCAGCTATTGCTGCCTCCCCTGTCACTGTTCCCCCTCTGTCTGAAATGGTGATTGCGGTCTCTATTAACTGTGGAAATACCAAGGTGGCCTGTGCTGAATCTTACGTAGGCATTGTTGAACCACATCCCCCTTCGACTTCTGCGTTGGCCATTGCTAGGACACTCACAACAGTTCATGATGGACAAGGGCTAGTTAGGGTAGTTAACCCCTCCCCAGAACCAGTCTCCCTTGCAGGTGGATGCCCATTAGGCCAGGTGTTTTCCCTTTCAGGCCGTCCACAAGAGGAATACACTTTGGTCTCAGTTGCTGCCACCTCCAGCGCCTCCAGTTGCCCAACTCCGGCAGTAGATCTATCTCATACGTGTCTGACTCCGAGTGAAATACCACAACTTGAGACCCTTTTGAAAGATTTTGCTGATGTTTTCAGCTCCCACCCCTATGACTATGGCCGTACTGATCTTACCCATCATGCCATCGACACAGGTGATGCTAAACCCATTAAGCTGCGGCCATACCGCGCATCTCCAGCCACACAGGTCTTGTTACAGCAGGAAGTGGACAAGCTCTTGGAGCATGGCATCATAGAGGAATCCCATAGTCCTTGGTCAGCTCCGGTGGTGCTGGTCCGGAAAAAAGATGGCACCCACCGGTTTTGTGTGGATTATCGCCGACTTAATGCAGTAACAATCAAGGATTCCCATCCACTTCCTCGTGTGGATGACACTTTGGATAGGCTAGCTGGTGCCTGTGTATTCAGCACCATTGATCTCACTGCTGGATATTGGCAGATCCCACTTCACCCTCGAGACAAAGAAAAAACGGCATTCTCTACTGGGACTGGGCTGTTCCATTTCCGGATGATGCCTATGGGAATTTCCAATGCCCCCCCGAGCTTCCAGCGCTTGATGGAGTTGGTTCTCCGTGGCCTCCACTGGAATATTTGTTTAATTTATCTTGATGACATCATTGTGTATAGTACTGATTTTGCCCAACATCTCCAGCACTTGAGAGAGGTTTTCCAACGTTTTCGTTCTGCTGGCCTCAAATTAAAGCCATCCAAGTGTCACCTTGCTTGCTCTTCAGTCACATTCTTGGGCCATCAAGTCTCTAGTGCAGGTGTTCGGCCTGACCCCTCTAACACTGAAAAGGTTGCGTCATGGCCTGTTCCTCACTCAGCTACAGAGGTGAGAGCCTTTTTGGGTCTCTGCTCCTATTATAGGAGATTTATTAAGCATTTCTCTCACATTGCTGAACCTTTGCATCGACTCACTCATAAAGGAGTGCTCTTCGATTGGTCTCTGGCTGCTGCTGATGCTTTCAAGACACTGAAACATGCTTTGACCTCACCACCCATTTTGGCCTTCCCCAATCTGTCTGCTCCTTTCCTACTGTATACGGATGCCTCCCTTCATGCCATCGGGAGTGTACTGTCTCAAAGGGTGGCGGGAAAGGAACATGTCATTGCATATGCCAGTCATACGCTCTCAGTTTCAGAAAGGAAGTGGTCAACATTTGATCGCGAGCTATACGCCATTGTCTGGTCTGTTCGCCACTTTCGTCATTACCTGGCTTTTCATCCATTTACCATCATCACAGACCACAAGCCATTGGTGGGCCTCAAAAAGCTCCCATTGGATCAGGATCCCACTGGTAGGCGTGCACGCTGGGCTGTTGAACTGGACCTCCACGACTGGACTGTAGTTTACCGTGATGGCACTAAACACCTCAATGCAGATTCCATGTCCCGCCGCCCCCACAACACTTCATCTGATATACATTCTCCCTCCATGCCTGAGAAGCCTCCTATGGCCACAACGGCAACCCAGACAGCTCCTGAACATTCTAGGCAGAAATATTTCCAGGCCCCAGCCTGCCACTTGCAGGGGACTGACTCGTCTCACATTTCCATTAACTTGGTTCACATTCAGGCAGATTGGGATCTCCCCACAAAACAACGGAATGACCCAGATATTGCAATGGTGTTTGGCTGGTTGGAACGTGGCTGGCGCCCACCCCTTTGGAAACTCAGAACATCATCCCCATTCCTTCGCAAGTTGTGGTCGCAGTTCCCTCGTCTGAGGATATGTAATGGCCTTTTATGTAGGCATGTACGCTGCTCCTCTCCAAATGGTCACCTTGGCCAGGTGGTTGTCCCTCGCCTACTAGTGCCTGAAGTGCTACGTTTCTTGCATGGGCACCCTGCAGCAGGACATTACGGCGTGGCTAAAACGCTGGACAGGGCTTTGCGCTCCTTCTATTGGCCCTACATGTCCTCTGACATCTCACAATATTGTCGTCAGTGTGCCGCGTGTCAGTCACGGCGGTCACCGGTTCCCAGTTCCCAAGCTCCGCTGGTCTCGATTTCACCTAGCCGACCCTTTCAAATGGTGGCTGCTGATATCACGGAACTTCCTGTGTCACCCAAAGGCAACCGTTATGTATTGGTTCTTATGGACCTGTACACAAAATTCGTCAACCTCTACCCACTGCAGACTCAAACAGCGATTTCTGTGGCACGCTGCATCTTTGAACAATACATCCCTCAGCATGGTGTCCCTGAAGCTCTGCACTCAGATCAGGGACGGCAATTTGAATCTGACCTCGTGAAACACCTTTGCAGTCTGATGTCAATTCACAAGCTTCGTACGTCGCCCTACCATCCTCAATGTGATGGCATAGTGGAACGTTATAATCGCACACTGAAAGGTGAACTGGCCAAATACCTCTTTGACTTGGGCCAAGAGTGGGATGATCATCTCCCTCAAGTTGCAATGGCTTACAACACCACAGTCCATGCCAGTACTGGATTTACTCCTTTTTTCTTGGCCCATGGACGGGAAGCCCATGTCCCAGTGGACACTTTGCTCAACACTCCTGATTTTGTCTCCTCAGGGTCAGTTGCAACTCCGGCTGCATATGCCTCTTCTCTGCGCATGCGGCTTAGGAAAGCCTACGAATCGGCTACGGCTTTCAGGGACAGAGCCCAAGAGCGCCAGCGAAAGTACTACGATCGCCATCTCAACTATAGAACTTATGCACCTGGTGACTTAGTTTTAGTAGATGACCCAGCCCACCACCGTAATAAGCTTGCCCCACGCTGGATTGGCCCTTATGAGATCTTGGGCCCAGTCGTGTCAGCGGAAAATCCTTTGCCTGTTGTTTTTCGGGTACGTGACTTGGCCCGTCCACTAAATACGCCCAAAGTCCTACACTACAATCGGCTGAAACCTTTTTTCCCTGGCCCCCATGGCACTGCTGTCCGAGCTCCGCTGTCCGCTCCTCCTAACCCTCCCACCTCTTTGATCTGTCCCTTGTGGCCTGACCCACCTGAAGCTTCAGAGCTGGCCCGTCCCCTCACGACCCTGCCAAACATGCTCCCACGCTCTGCGCGCAGAGAAGTCTCACAACCACCTTTACCCAGCCCCTTGACACACACCCCTCCGGCACACACAACCTCTGCCCCCCAGGAACCTGTTCCTGCTCCCCCAGGCCCCCGTCTTCTCCTTCAGGACCCATCCCCCAGCCAATCCCTTACCCCCATGGGCTCGGCTCGCCGCCAGCGTCGGGTGCCTGCGCACCTCAAAGACTTTCATATGTATTGATTACATTTACTCGTTCTGATTTTTGATCTGATTGTTCTGATTTTTTTTTTTTCTTGTTGTTGATATTGGCCTCATCTCGGCCTTTCTCCTCCCTTACCTGTTGACTTTATGCTTTTGCGACATTTTCATTTCTTCTTTGATTGATTGTTGCTAGTGTTGGAAATGAGGACATTTCTTTTTGGGTGAGGGAGTATATGTAAGAGCAATAATTTGCAATGATTCCAATAATTGTTTATTTGAATAAGCTGTGAAAGTTCTAGTTCCTTGCAAGATATCGGTGTGACGTATGTGAAGGGGGTGGGGCTAAGAAAGAGGGAAAGGTTGTGTAGAGGACGCAGTAGAGAGAGGTTGTGTTTTTTTCTCTCAGACCTGCAGCACTGAGTAGCCGAAGCTGTTGTGTGGTTTTTTATTAAAAGTGGCTCCACCGAACTCAATCACCGGGTCCTTCACTCTTCTTTGTTTCCTCGTCCTCGCTACCTATCGCCAACCGAACTAAACCACAGCCCCGAGTCTTGGTAAGACCGTGAAGAAGCGAACACTAAGTTTTACACTACTGTCAAGGTAATGCTCTCACCAATATTTGCACATATAAAACATGTAAGTTGTTAACATGCTAAGCCATTGCAACCTGACAAAGAGAACATTCACATTAATTAACAAAACATTTATCTAGGTGTTAATATAGATGTCCTCGTATTTATGATAATATGAAAATATATGACATAAAATTACTAAAAAGCTTCTCTAATGGCCTTCACTGATGTAGCTCAAACAAATCTGACTGACTGGTGCAAGAAAACAAAGGGAACAAACAGCTAGATGGGTACACTAAATCTGTCACCCTCAGATGAAAACTGCTTGAAGTTTTCATCTTTGCAGAGATATGAGAACATCAAGCTCAGCTCTTATTTCAGATGTCTTCCTTTCTGCTGTTACTGTACAGTTTAGTATGAAAGAAACACCTGCATCATTTTACTTGATGTGAAAAACTATTTAATAATGCTTTGGATTTTTATGGATATTTTACCTAAATAATTTGACAGTTTATTTTTGTTTTGAACACTCTTCCAAACTATAGTTACAAGCACAAATTGAAACTCTTTATGTCCAAAAGTTGTTTATACACCTGAAGGCTCTGAGTGCTGAAGAATGCTGAGATTGCAAGGGGACCAATGTCTGGACTTATGTCTAATTACTCTCAAGGTATTGTTCTTACAAATATTTATACTTCACATGTAACACTGGTCATTGTCTTTCTCACCTTAAAAGTCAGTAACATGTTAAGTTACTGCAACCTGACAAAGAAAATATTCACATTTAATAAAAGCAATAATAATATAGAATAATAATATATAGAATAATAATATATAGAAGCTAGGTGTCCATAATATTCTATATATTTTAAGTGGACAAGCACCGTTTTGTAGTTTATTCACTGTCCACTTTATTAGAAATAGCTGCCTTGTACAGACACTCACTGTAGGTTGACACAGTTATTAGGTATATTATGTAGGTGTACAATAACAGCAGTGGTGAACTCAGACTATTAGATCTAAACCTTCAATTTGTGCCATAAATGTCAAAACAAAAAAAAATGAAAAAATACCTCTATGGTAAAGCATATCACTGATAGCACCCCTATAAAATGTAGAATAGTATGTTAGCACTAAGCTAATGCTGGTACACACAAACATTTTTAAAACATTTACAATACAATTTACAATACTAAAGACCATTACTACAATCCATACAGTACTAGAAACATGATTAATTATTAACATCTGTCATTTTCAATCAAAATGGCCATTAAGTATAAGTTGTTCCTCAGCATCAGCAAGAAAGGAGAAATCGTATATTTGACATAAAAAAAAAAAATATAAAATTACACAAAAAGCTTTGAACATTAAGTCTACTATCACATTTTTCAGCCCTTATTCCTTACCTTTATTACTGCTTTCATTCTTTCAGGACACTTCATGTCCAGGTATACTTTTTCACACCTCTAAAGTTCAATTTTCAGTGTTGGAGTGCAACTTTTCCTCGGGAAAGAAATCACAAAAACTATTAAACAGCTATTGGAGATCTAATCTCACCACAAGAATGTCAACCTGGAAATGGAATGGATTTAGAAGTTGGTACAATATGTTTGGAGAAAACCCTCATGAATACGAACACTGCATAATAGAAATACAATGAGAGAAAAGAGCACAATGTGTTTTTAAGCATCCCTGCCTCACTTCTTGGCTCACTCACAGCCTATGATATTGTTGTGTGGAGGGAACAGAGAAGAAGGACAGACAACTTGGAATTTGTGCACATAACACATCTTTATTTAGCAATATCTGTCTGCAGAGCTACAGTTTCATGCCAGCAGTTTCACTCCAAGCAAGTGGCATTCAGTGCATGTGCCCTTGTTTGTTTTTTTTGTTGTTTTTTTTTCCCTTAGCGAGTTTTCAGCTAATCAACATTTCAGTTGTTTTATGTGGGTTTCCAATAAATTTCTAATAAATTTGTGTTTGGGATTGTCATATTTTAAGCTTAAGGCTAAAACATACTTTGGTTTAAACGCATGCAGAGATTCACAGGGTAAATATTACACTAACTAGAGCTCATATGGCCTGGGTAAACTACTGGGTTATGTAGATTTATACAACAGTTAGCTCCGGTCAATGTTAGCAGTTTGTTTTTGTGCATTAGCATGGTTGGCAGCCTTATTTTTTGGGGGCGAGCTGTTCGAGTTTAGTTTTTTGCGCCGCAGCATAGTCAGATAAATACCTCTGTAGCCCATATCTTGCTATACAGTAATGTACTGTGTAGTGTAGTTCTGCTCTTAAGGCAGGAGAAATGCACTGTGTACTGTAGTTCTGCTCTTAAGGCAGGAGAAACATACGGTGTACTGTAGTTCTGCTCTTAAGGCAGGAGAAACATACTGTGTACTGTAGTTCTGCTCTTAAGGCAGGAGAAATGCACTGTGTACTGTAGTTCTGCTCTTAAGGCAGGAGAAACATACTGTGTACTGTAGTTCTGCTCTTAAGGCAGGAGAAACATACTGTGAACTGTAGTTCTGCTCTTAAGGCAGGAGAAATGCACTGTGTAGTGTAGTTCTGCTCTTAAGGCAGGAGAAATGCACTGTGTACTGTAGTTCTGCTCTTAAGGCAGGAGAAACATATTGTGTACTGTAGTTCTGCTCTTAAGGCAGGAGAAATGCACTGTGTACTGTAGTTCTGCTCTTAAGGCAGGAGAAACATACTGTGTACTGTAGTTCTGCTGTTAAGGCAGGAGAAACATACTGTGAACTGTAGTTCTGCTCTTAAGGCAGGAGAAATGCACTGTGTACTGTAGTTCTGCTCTTAAGGCAGGAGAAATGCACTGTGTACTGTAGTTCTGCTCTTAAGGCAGGAGAAATGCACTGTGTAGTGTAGTTCTGCTCTTAAGGCAGGAGAAATGCACTGTGTAGTGTAGTTCTGCTCTTAAGGCAGGAGAAATGCACTGTGTACTGTAGTTCTGCTCTTAAGGCAGGAGAAACATACTGTGTACTGTAGTTCTGCTCTTAAGGCAGGAGAAATGCACTGTGTACTGTAGTTCTGCTCTTAAGGCAGGAGAAACATACTGTGTACTGTAGTTCTGCTCTTAAGGCAGGAGAAACATACTGTGTACTGTAGTTCTGCTCTTAAGGCAGGAGAAACATACTGTGTACTGTAGTTCTGCTCTTAAGGCAGGAGAAATGCACTGTGTAGTGTAGTTCTGCTCTTAAGGCAGGAGAAATGCACTGTGTACTGTAGTTCTGCTCTTAAGGCAGGAGAAATGCACTGTGTAGTGTAGTTCTGCTCTTAAGGCAGGAGAAATGCACTGTGTAGTGTAGTTCTGCTCTTAAGGCAGGAGAAATGCACTGTGTACTGTAGTTCTGCTCTTAAGGCAGGAGAAACATACTGTGTACTGTAGTTCTGCTCTTAAGGCAGGAGAAATGCACTGTGAACTGTAGTTCTGCTCTTAAGGCAGGAGAAATGCACTGTGTAGTGTAGTTCTGCTCTTAAGGCAGGAGAAATGCACTGTGTACTGTAGTTCTGCTCTTAAGGCAGGAGAAACATACTGTGTACTGTAGTTCTGCTCTTAAGGCAGGAGAAATGCACTGTGTACTGTAGTTCTGCTCTTAAGGCAGGAGAAATGCACTGTGTAGTGTAGTTCTGCTCTTAAGGCAGGAGAAATGCACTGTGTACTGTAGTTCTGCTCTTAAGGCAGGAGAAACATACTGTGTACTGTAGTTCTGCTCTTAAGGCAGGAGAAACATACTGTGTACTGTAGTTCTGCTCTTAAGGCAGGAGAAACATACTGTGTACTGTAGTTCTGCTCTTAAGGCAGGAGAAATGCACTGTGAACTGTAGTTCTGCTCTTAAGGCAGGAGAAATGCACTGTGTAGTGTAGTTCTGCTCTTAAGGCAGGAGAAATGCACTGTGTACTGTAGTTCTGCTCTTAAGGCAGGAGAAACATACTGTGTACTGTAGTTCTGCTCTTAAGGCAGGAGAAACATACTGTGAACTGTAGTTCTGCTCTTAAGGCAGGAGAAATGCACTGTGTAGTGTAGTTCTGCTCTTAAGGCAGGAGAAATGCACTGTGTAGTGTAGTTCTGCTCTTAAGGCAGGAGAAATGCACTGTGTACTGTAGTTCTGCTCTTAAGGCAGGAGAAATGCACTGTGTAGTGTAGTTCTGCTCTTAAGGCAGGAGAAATGCACTGTGTAGTGTAGTTCTGCTCTTAAGGCAGGAGAAATGCACTGTGTACTGTAGTTCTGCTCTTAAGGCAGGAGAAACATACTGTGTACTGTAGTTCTGCTCTTAAGGCAGGAGAAATGCACTGTGAACTGTAGTTCTGCTCTTAAGGCAGGAGAAATGCACTGTGTAGTGTAGTTCTGCTCTTAAGGCAGGAGAAATGCACTGTGTACTGTAGTTCTGCTCTTAAGGCAGGAGAAATGCACTGTGTACTGTAGTTCTGCTCTTAAGGCAGGAGAAATGCACTGTGTAGTGTAGTTCTGCTCTTAAGGCAGGAGAAATGCACTGTGTAGTGTAGTTCTGCTCTTAAGGCAGGAGAAATGCATTGTGTAGTGTAGTTCTGCTCTTAAGTCAGGAGAAACATACTGTGTACTGTAGTTCTGCTCTTAAGGCAGGAGAAATGCACTGTGTACTGTAGTTCTGCTCTTAAGGCAGGAGAAACATACTGTGAACTGTAGTTCTGCTCTTAAGGCAGGAGAAATGCACTGTGTACTGTAGTTCTGCTCTTAAGGCAGGAGAAACATACTGTGTACTGTAGTTCTGCTCTTAAGGCAGGAGAAACATACTGTGTACTGTAGTTCTGCTCTTAAGGCAGGAGAAATGCACTGTGTACTGTAGTTCTGCTCTTAAGGCAGGAGAAATGCACTGTGTAGTGTAGTTCTGCTCTTAAGGCAGGAGAAATGCACTGTGTACTGTAGTTCTGCTCTTAAGACATGAGAAACATACTGTGAACTGTAGTTCTGCTCTTAAGGCAGGAGAAACATACTGTGAACTGTAGTTCTGCTCTTAAGGCAGGAGAAATGCACTGTGTAGTGTAGTTCTGCTCTTAAGGCATGAGAAATGTAGTTCTGCTCTTAAGGCAGGAGAAATGCACTGTGTAGTGTAGTTCTGCTCTTAAAGCATGAGACCTGTACTGCAGCCATGATGATTTCCATTGTTAAATGTACTCTACACAGGTTATTGCTACTATTACAGCAGATACTCTAGATACTGTAAAGATACTGTAGGTGTGTGGCACACATCTTCATACAGTACATTGCTTCTCTTGGGGCAGGACAACAGCTCCACAAGGGTTGTGGTAACATAAGGTTATTATTGCTCTTCTGTATACAGGGTAAAGCTGCTCTTGGGGCACAAGCTGTATGCCTATCACCTGTAATACTTCCTAAATGTTAGTTTTATGGTACTGTTTAAAGAATAATGCTTATCTTGGGGCAGGACACAGGGCAGTACATTAAATATATTTACATATTTTGCTCTGCTAGTAGCCTATAGACCTCCTACAGAGGAAAATGAACGGTAAGCACAAACCTTTTTTTCACGTGCCTGTCCATTTTAATAACATACCATGTAACATTTTAAAAGCTCTTTGGTGTATGAGATAAATGTATAATAATTGTACATTAAAACTTGCATCTTCTTTACCGACGCAGCTTTACAAACTATGAAACTGGAGGACTGCAAAGGGACACCAAAATTGGAAGTGTTGGACCCTATCCACTTTACATGGGAAGTTTTGAATCCCTTGTGGAAAGCAACAAAGTATCATTATTATCATTATTATTATTATTATTAACAACAACAGAACAACAACAATAATAATACTAATAATGATGATAATGCATTTTATTTACAGGCACCTTTCAAGGCACTATAGGACCTTACACACAGTAAAAAGCAAATACATCAATAAATCAATAAAAAGTAATACATCAATAAATCAACATAGCAGCAATATATATTAAAGCCAATAAGTGTAAAATCAAAACAAAAGTGCAAGTGAATTTTAATGTAGTCACTAAGATCAGAATCTTCATTCAGACTGAATAAAAAGTGTTAAAGAAGTCATCCAGAGCTCCTGCTCGAGTTTTCAGTGTTCTTCTCATAGACTGTATATGTTTGTGTAAAAACCCCAGTTTTTTTCCAGTCATTTGCAAAGCGTGCTCTGACAAAATATCGCTTTTCTTGCCCCATGTCACTTTCCCATGGTGACCAACCCCCAACACAAAACACCCATCACTACAGAATAACACAAATAACACACAACACAGTTTTACACTAACATACAATGACATTTTCTGGTGGGTTTGATGGTGACTGACTTGAGCTTGATGATGGTCAATTTCCTGCCATTTGATGTGTCCCTCTTGGTGTGCGTAAGCACGTCTGCGCGCAGAAGGGATATCAGGAAACCCATGATGGTGAGTGCGGTGAGCTGTCCCCTATCCACACTGCACTCAACCCACAGCCCGCGGCTGTTGCTGAAGCTCCCAGCAGGCATCTGTTTACTTGCTGACCTAGGCTTGCAGTGCTGTTGACTAGAAAGGAAATAAATCAAAAAGGTCGTGTCTGTGTTTTTACATAATACTATATATTTTACCCTATATGTAGAAGTTTTATAATGACTTTTAGTAAAGAGCTTATGCACAGTGCACTGTTCTCCATCCATAAGAGCAGACTGAAACCTATTAGTTAGACCACTGCATGAATTCTCAGTGTTGCTTCTAGGCCTTCAAGTATCTTGTTTCATGACACTTCACTGTCCAGAATACCTTTATTAAAAACTAGCACTCCCTGTCCCCTCTCCTCTTCTTATTTCTCCTGCCTGCATTGCTCAAGGGCTGCCACTCTTGTGTTGTCTGAGGTCTTTCCAAGCTCATTCCTGAAGTAGGTGGCAGCCTGAATGATTGCAATATGTTCCATCTTTCAACCAGCTGAGCCTACATATTGCAGCTGAGTTTGTGTACGGAGGTAAATAAGTTTATGCACAGATGTCTGATCAATTAATGTTGCTTTTTCATTTTTTCATTTTCATTTTCCTGGTGTTGCAACCATGTGTCTTTGCATGTGCCTTATGATTCATCGTAATCTTTTTTTCTCCACTTCCTCCTCTCATCTCAATTAGAGGAGGGTTTGTTATGAGCTGAGGGATCAGGCATCCTCCTAATAAAAGCATCACTCTCTCGACGACTCCAACACACAGCTCTGACTCGCGTCTCTCCTCATTAAACACTCTTAATCAATGCTCTCTTGCTCCTGCTGCGGCTGCTGCCACGGTAACTGAGGCTCTGTGGCATCAGCGCTATGTGACGTTCAAAGAAACCCTTACCCGGCTTACTCTCCGTTTCCTGACAAACAATGAAGCAGCAATTTGATTAAGAGGCACGGAGGAAGTGCACTGGAAAGGTCAGTGGGCCTCTGCCGGCACAGCTCCAAAGAAGGCAGTGGGCTGTTATGAGTCAGGGTGGCTGTCGGAACAGGTGGCGGGGATTTGGCTGCCCTCTGTGTGCCGACCAATCCGTGCATGGTCTTATCGACTGGGGGGCTTTAATTGGAAGCCAAGGCTTCTAAATTCTCCCTCTGGAATGATCCAGAATGACATTCCTGCACCCTCTAAAGGCCAGATTACAGATTCAACAAACACCAGCATGTTCCTCCAGTGCTGCTTGCAAGTTTGTGAACCCTTTATAATTTTGGGAATTTCTACACAAATGTGACTTTAAATATGATGAGATTTTCATTTAACTCATAAAAATAGATAAAGAGAATGCGATAAAACAAATAACAGTAACAATTATATAGTTTTTGTTTATTCAACAAAGTGGTCCAATACTAAATGCCGTTGTTGGTAAAAGTATGTAAACCTCTAGCATTTTCAGTTTGGTGTAGGAGATAATTAGGGCCAGGAGGTTCCATCAATTTAATGAGAATCAGGTATGAGGGCTGGCCCCACCCTATTTAAGAAAGGTCGACCTGAGCGTTCAGTATGGTCTTTACCACATACATTATTTGTTGCATGCCATGTCTCAGTCAACTGAGATTTCTGAGGACCTCAGAAAATAATTTGCCAGTGTTCTTTAGGCTGGGAGAGTTTCCAAACATATTTCTGACAAGTTTGGTCTTTATTGATCCACTGTCAAGCAAATAGTATACAAATGGAAAAATTCAGTACCATTGTTACCCCTTCCAGGAATGGTCATCCTATAAAAATTACTCCAAAAGTTAGACGTAGAATATTCTGGGAGGTCACAAAGAACGCTATTGTAACAACTTCAATTACACTGGCTAATATTAGTGCTCATGAGTCCACAATCAGGCAAACACAATAAGAATAAGATGCATGGAATGACAGAATGGGGAAAGCTACTATGCTCCAGGAGAAACCCTGCTGTCCTAAAGACCAACTAGACGAGCATGAAAACTACTGAAATGATGTCATGTGGATGGATAGCGCAAATTTTTTATGGCTTAAATGAAAAATGTTACATTCAGCAAAAACTGAACATTGCATTCCAGCATAAAAACCTCACACTCATTCTGAAACATGGTGGTGGCAGTATCATGATTTGGGGCTGTTTTGCTGCTATTGCCCAGGACATCTAGCCATCATTTGATAGCGCTGTGAATTCTGGGTTGTAAGAATAATGTTGGGGCATCCATGAAATATCGCAGTTTGGAATGGCTGAGTCAAAGTCCAATAATCTAATAAAAATATTGTGGCAGAAACTAAGGTGTGGTGTTCACGCAAGAAAGCCCACCAACATACCATAATTGTTGAAGCAGGTCATAAGGAGGAATGCCAAGAGTCCTTTGTTAGTGATTCCTTTCTATATTTATTAATTAAATAATAATCTGGTCATATTTTAGGTTACATTGATGTCAAAACGAAATGAATTTTGTTTCATCAGTTCTTTTTCTAAATGTTTGAAAACAGATGAGCCAAATGTATCAGTGTGAATAGAGAACACTGTAGAAGTGTATGTAAGTGTTGATAGGTAAAACACTATTAGATTGCACATCAGGTGCAAACAAATATAGTAAAAGGTATTTTTTTGGTTTTAACTTTTTTTTCAAACTGTAATCACTGCAATCTACATTTTTAACTGTAGTAATTGTAAATATAGGGTATTCATATGTAGAGATTTGAAAATATTAATAGACATAAAAACTGGCTACTTATCTCAAAAGGGAGCTAAATATATATCCCACTTTTGTAAAAAATTGAGGTAATGACTCTCAACTGCAGTCATATCGTAGTGTGAAGGAGTTTGACAGGTTTGGGACGAAACTCATTGCTTCCGAATGACCCGTAAACTCCTACAAAATGCCTGGCGAGCTGCAGTTATCCATCTGAAAAGGTCTATCACTGTGTAGGTCATCTCAACACTTGGGGCAGCAGATGGCTGATGTTAGAGCTACAGGTTAATGATCAGGGTGTCCCTGGCTCCAGGCCCAGTTACAGCAGGGAAGGAAATTTGGTGACCAGAAGGCTGTGGGTACCACACTAGCTCCAGAGGTGCTACAACATGTTGCTTGCTGTGGGGCCTCGGACCCTCGCTCATCCACAGGCTTCTCGTTAATCAGAGGCTGTTCTCAATGGATACACCTTGTTAATTAGGAGAGTGACTATAAAAGCCCATATGGAGCCTCCTTTATTTGATGGGCTCCTGCACAGTTGGAGTCTTTTCTAGGCACTCTTTTGAGATAACGGGTACTGGAAATATAAATACATATGATACATATGGATTGTAACATGGAAGCTTAGTGCTCATTCTAACCTAACGAGCTTTTGAAATAGATGTTGTTAAATGTAGGCAAACAAAGAACAGCTAATAAATCTTCACAATGCAAACAGTGACACATAAAACATGTCTATTGATCTTGTATGATTTGTGTCTAGAGGGCATGCAGAGATTATTTCCTTGCATAGCTTGTGTGTGTGTTTGTTTATTCAGTGTGGGGACACAGGGGGTACTGAAAGAAGCTCACATTCTGCTCTGGTCAGACACAGGGGTTGTGACCTTGAGGCTCGAGTGCCGTTAATGTGCAAACTGCTTTTTACACCTCCAGACCAGACGGACTGTTGCCTAGCAACCAATGGCACTTCAGGGAATAAGAAACAGACTGACCTTTCTGACTTTGCTGTTGTGGGATGCAGCGAGGTAGGGGTCAGTGTCCTAGCAGCTTTGGTCTTTAAGCCCACAATTTAAACCTTGGTTAGCATAGTAATGTGTCAGTTTCTTGTGTTTTTGTACTCTTGTAATTAGTGTCACTAAATGAACTGTCTCGGTCGTGACATCATTTGGACTGGGTCTTGTCTCAGTCTCTGGGTAAAGTGGACTTCGCTCTCGAGACCAGGTGAATGTGATGCCTCCTTATAAGGTAATTAATAAATAGTCCTTTATCTACATCAGGGGCCTCACAGCACTGGGCCTGACATGTGCCTGTTTCATTCATGACACATCGACAGATACAGCAGATCAGAATTTATTAAGAAATTATTAAGAATTATCAAATGAATCCACTGAGAATGCCGAAGTTTCTACTGTCCATTCCCAGCACTTCACTCACATAAACTTTACTTGCATTTAGCTGAAATGCCAATGCTGTCATAATAAGAGTCCCATACAATTCTACACCTAAATATACATGCAACAACAATAAAAATGTAATCAATTTTTTTAAAAATCTAAATAATTTGAGCCCCCTGCTCTACATGTTTTCATTTAACAATAAAATAGATGTTGCTTGGTTTATATTTGGTTGACTTCAGATAGTGATTCTGAATGTTTTAGAGAAGCAGGGACAGAGAAAAACCTCAAAAAGTTGCAAAGTTAGTGAAAATTACATTATTATAATAATTAATAATTTATTTTTGCAGCATTAATGTTATTAATATAGTATTGATTTCTGTGTTTTATAAAAAATCAAATATAAAATCTAATATTTTTAATAAATGTTTATTATGTGTATTCAATTTATTTAATTTACAATAAACTACAAACAAATTTTTATATTCTGAAAAAATCTGGTATCAGTCTTAGCCAAATCCTTAGCATAGTCTTGACTTGACTATGGCTATTAGAGTTAGGCCTTAAAGGTGCCATAGAATGGAAAACTGTATTTTTATCGGCATAGTTGAATGGGGAGAGTTTGGTACATGGAACTGGCATACTGCGAACCTCACACACTGTTGTTTCCTCCTTCAAATGCTTACATTTGTGAAAGAGGGTAATAAAACGGGCTACTTTCAAAATCTTAAACTGTTAGATACGTAACAGAATTGACTCATTAATATTCATGCACCCACAATTTACATACACCTTCAAGCCCAGCAGGAAACAACAACAAAGCATCAAATGAAAAGAAACTATGTGCAGAAATGTACCTATCCAGGCTGACAGGATTATCTGCACTTTTTATTCCCTTCCTAAAGAAATGAACTGTCAAAAGGCATGGTTGATCTTTAATCAAGGCTGAAATTGGCTTCCTATTTGCCAGTTTCTTAATTTAATGTTTCATTCCACCATAAATGATACAGCTTATACAGGTGCCAGAATGTAAGTGTGCCATTTTTTAAGGTCAAACTGAAAATTCACAAAACAATCTGGCAACCAGGAAGCCAACTTCAGGACAACTTAAAGTCAAACCTTGGATAAAATCAAGAAGGCTTCAAACTGAAACTGAAACTGAAAGAATGGGGCAGGTCCAACTTTATTAGCATCACAACCCCAACAGCAACCTGTAAGTAGCAGCCATGCTGTGTGAGTTTATCCACTTTTGCTGGTTGAAGCCAGATCATCTTACATTTAAAGTTTCATAGTGAACTAATAATTTTACAGTACTTGAACTTGCTACTAGCAAGTTCCAAGTAACTAGCATAGCTAACTAAATAGTATGACAATCTAGCTAATTTACATAGGGGTTTATTTATTTATTTTATATAGGTGTCTATCTTCCTGCCTGTGTGTTTTGACATGTTACTTACAGTGAGCTGTCTTGATGCCCCAAACCAGCAAATCAGAGCAGAGCTAGTTAAAATATACATGAATGTTCAAAAAAGGGAAAACAGTCTAAATTTCAGTCTAGGGCATCTGGGCATATTTACCCTGACCAAAGTCACATACCTTCTATATAGAATCCCCTTACGATCCAGAAGGATGTGTGTGTGTGTGTGTGTGTGTGTGTGTGTGTGTGTGTGTGTGTGTGCGTGTCAATCAATGGGAGAGCATATTTGAGTTTATCTACTTAGATACCACAAAGAAAAAGTTCGATTTTCTGATGAGCAGTTAAAAAATTGAACCATTTTCCCAAACTAAACTTAACAATGAAATACAATTACAATTATATTACAGAAAAACTGATAAGCCTTTTCTGAAGGCCTAGAAGGCCCTGGGGGGTTCCCACTGTGTTGTGGTCCATGCTCAAGAGGCATGTTTAATTTTTTTTCTAGTTTTAAGTTCTAGTGTTTTTTCTAGTAAGTATGGATATAAGTAAGCTGAACTGGACTTGAACGTTTAATGACATAATGATTTATTTCATCGCAAACTAAATGGGACAGGATAGCGCAGCATGGAACTCAAGGGTAGTTCAACCTGTCAAGCTATCAATTGTGATGGCTAATTAAACCATCCACAGCCATATCACCTTTTGTCCTGTCCTTACTTCATTTCTTGGCATTAGTCCTGTTTGTCCTTGTCTGCTACCATATGTATTAAGCCCAGTCAAATGGTGTTTGTCAAGTTTTTATTCCTAGTTTATTTTGCTCTCTGTTTACACCACTGCTGTAGAGGTGATATGAAGAGTGAATAACTGCAGTTTCAAGAGTTTAAATGTTTGTAGTGATATAGAATTTTATACAGGTAACTGTGGCCTCTGCATGTGAGGTCTACGATATCATTTTAATAGCAGTTTTATAATTCCACACTGGCTGTTGTGGAGCCTTCTGTCTCCACTTATTCCTGATATGTTTCCTTTGTATCTTTGGTCTATGATTATTGTTGTCACCTGTGTCTTGTTTAAAGTGGAGAACTGCACATACAGCCCACAGAATACATAACAAATAACAAAAATAAATGCTCTGCTTCTCCTTTTCATGATTCAAGCAATTCCAACCACATTTAATGATGTTGAAGTCTGGACTCCATTTTTTTAAAACACTGGGAGCTTATTTGTTTGATTTGAAAACTTTTAAAAATCTATTTCATTTTCTCAGCAATGCCTTGTTGACAGCTACACATCCTTTCTGTCTCATAGCATTGAGTTGTTTTCTCACTATGGAAGGATGGCTGAGAATTTTTTCAGATGCTGAAGTTAGAGTGAAGCTTGAATATCTCCTGTCTCTCAAAGATGAATGATTTGAGTACAGTTTATCTGACAGTGACAGTTTCATTGGTCTATCAGGTCTTGCAAAGTTGTTAGAAGTCAGAAGATATCTCTTCAGATCACATACAAGATAATCCCCCTGAAAAAAAAACTGTCTCATCTCACCATCTCCCTGTCATCCATTTCATATATTGAAACTTTTGTCCAAAAGTCCTTCCATGTATGAAGAACATTAGCAAAAATGTGTTCCAATCATACACCTTTGAACAATATTCTGTTCAAAGTCCAGGAGTATGCAGAGTTATTTTGCTTATGTTGTTCGAAGGTCATCCAAAGTATTGGAACCTTGTACCTCATACAGTTATGCAGTGATCAAACAAAGAAGAAACTCCAAACCACATATCCGGGTAGCTCTTTCACTTTGATGTTCCAAATTCACATTCCAAGAAATACACCATCCTCTGCCATTTCATATCAGAAGAGAACTCATAACATTCCCATTTGCGCAACTTTAAGACAGTCCAGCCGAGGCATGACCTTTTGTGGCATATGGTGCGGTTCCTTAATATTGGACGGAACAGCAGGCCGGCCCGCTGACTTTGATTGCCATCAAAGGAGAAGAAAGCGAGGGCTGATGAAGTAGATGAATATGCATGGAATATTCATGACAGTAAAGGTTTCCGTGGGGACGTGGTGCGGGTCAGGCCTTTGAACTCGGCACTTAATCATTTACCTAAGGACTGTTTGAGCATTCAGTGGGGGGAGATTGCCAGAACCCCGTCCACTCTGATATCCCAGGTGAGGCATTAATCAAAGCACTTATGATCTCCAAGCAGAAGGCCAGCGGTCACCCGGAGCCAATCACATCAAACGTGACCGTCCGCCTGGCCCACTGCTGAGAGCTGAAGGTCGGCCAGGTCCGGAGGAAGCTCTAACCTTGACCGCACTTTGAAGGTTGGCACTCAGCTCCAAAGTGGGCCCTCCTTACTGCTAAGTCCAAGCTGCTCCAAGCCTAATCAAGCTGCACTTAAAAAATGGATTGGAACAGCAGATCAGTGAAAAGTTCTCAGTGTTTGGTGTGGGCTCAAAGGCAGCAGAGAAGCAAAGCAAAACTGAAGTAGACGAAGTAGTAAGCAAAAGGTCCATGGTCACAGGAGGCCGAGTGCCACTATGCCCTCGGGTGCAGGCTGCACCTGCGGATATCAGGAGAGGCAGACAGGGTTATTTTTCTGTTTGTTGCCTGGCCTTTTTTCTCGCTCTCGCTGAGCCACTGCATGTTTTTTTCCAGCTGAGGATATTTGGACTGTGGATTAAGCGGTCAGGGGAGGGGAAAGGGTGCATGCACACACGCGCAAATAGCATACCAGGCTAGAGGACCTTAACCTGTGATACTTCACACTTGTGCCCTGACTACAATGCCTTATAGTTCCAAACCTGAAGGAGGATTAGTTAGATAAGAACAGTATTTGTCCAAATGTATTGAGACACCTGCACCTTTAACGAAATGGTGCCAGAAGCAATGCCAAAACCTTTATGAAGTGTGCTAATACCTAAAACATTTAATTTGTTCTTCATTAGTAACCCAATTTTTCAGTGTTGTTCTTGTATTTATGTATTATGTAAAAAAATAAAAAGATTTGTAACCAGGACGTCTTAAAATGGTGAGGAACTTATAATAACAACTAATAATAACACTACAAAAATCTGTGTGATTTGAAGTTCAATGCCCTTCATTTTCAGGCA
Source organism: Pygocentrus nattereri (assembly GCF_015220715.1). NCBI lineage: Eukaryota > Metazoa > Chordata > Actinopteri > Characiformes > Serrasalmidae > Pygocentrus > Pygocentrus nattereri. Next base: position 9,790,572 of record NC_051224.1, read on the forward strand.
GCCTACGTAATAAATCAGAAAATTCATAGATTTGTATTTACTTTAGCTCATAAGCTACATTTTTGAAAATAAAAAAACCACATGGATAGGAATATAGGTCACACATCAGGTCACTTTGATGTAATCAAACAATAATAAGCTCAATCTGAACTGCACTCTGAGTGGAGAAAATCACAGTGTATTACAATAAATGTCAACCTAGTGTATCTTTTATACAGTGATAGAAAACACAGCAGCGCACAGAAAGGGTGTTAGCAGTTAGGATCTGATTGCATTCAACCAAAAGAGCAGTAGTGAGGTCAGTACTGATGTTGGATGATTCATTGTGAATCACCACTTCAACTCATCCCAAAGGTGCTGGACCAACATTCCAAAGAATGCTGTTCCACTGCTTCACAGCCCAAAGCTGGGAGTAGGTGGTAAGGAGGACTTTATACCCCCTTAGCCAACGTTTGGCATTGGGCATGGTGATCTTTGGTTCACATGCTGCTAATCCAGCATGTCAGTGCATTTCAAAAGGTGAGAAATAATTGATATGGAATTGCACCATTCCTTGTTATTGCCAGAATTAAATGGCAGTAAGAATTGCGAAAGCCAAGGGTTAAGGCTGTCAATTGTACTGATTAAAAGGGGGTTATCAGGATACTTTCTGCATAGTCATAAATGATCTCCTTTAATGTTTGAAAGGGGATAAATTGCCTTCCCCCTTCCCCCAGTAAGACATTAAAATATCCGTTTGGGTCTCAGTCTAATGGTATTTGATTTGTTGAAGTAGTGAAAGTTCTAGCCACATCATTGTGCTTCTCTCTCTCAGCTCTCTGTCTAATGGCTACACTGATCTGCACATTGTTGTCCTCAAAGTTGAAATGAAATCCAGACCACTGATATATAATGTATGTTTGGCGCTCAGTGAACTTCAAAGACTGAGTTTACTGTGGCATGCCAAAGGAAGGCTGTCCACCTCACGCAGGCTTTGAAACAGAGTGGTAGAATCTTCCCTCACTTCAATGAGAATTCCTTGTCAGAGCAGGAGCTCATTGGTAATCATAAGGTTTCGGGCCTTTGCCAGCTTGCAATTAACATGCATCGATGCACATATCATTTTTGGTGAACGTGCTTCACCCATAGCATACAATGCGAGCATCGTTCTGTCTCTGTCTCTTTTTGCACAGTTATGTGCGAGTTTTTGGCCCTGCCAAAGCTGCAGAATTCTGCCATCATTTACTTGGAAAGACGTGAATCCTACTGTCATTGTTCTGCTGATTTTCTGCTATGGTAATGTTAGGTTAGGGGAATGCGTCAGGTGCACCTAGAGCACATCTTTACCTGTAGCAATTTCAAGTGACATTGAAAGGCGCTCAGCATGTCATCCATCCCTCTGCGCTTCACAGTAGGTGTGGGCTCGCGCCTGATGTCTGTCGCCGTGGTGACGCACGCTTGGTCACAGTTGTCAGGGAGCCATGTGACATTCTTGATGGAGGGCAGGCTGGCAGCTGTTGTCGCCAGCGACGGCTCACTCTCGCACTGAATCAGCAGCTGGAGGGAGAGAGCGAGGGTAGCAAAAGAGAGAGAGAGAGGAGATCAAAGTTGGAAGTGGGAATAGGGATGAGTTCTAAGCCGTATGTGCCTCCTTTTTTCACCCATCCTCCATCTGTCTGATTAAGAATGGTAGAAGAAAAGTGACACACCTGGCCACTTTCAGGGAACAAAGGCAACCCGAGAACATTATTTGAGAATAACTTCACAGAATCATTTCTCCTCAGACAGTTTCTGGTTCGCTTCAGTATTTCTCTGTGTATCTGTGTTCACATTTGAGTCATGCTTGTTATACGTTAGTGGAATACGTTGGCAAAAAGATCCAATTTACACAATTTTCCCCTTTACCCTGAATGTTCTCGATCAGCCAAGATGGTTGGTGTCTAAACTTTGCAGTTCAGTTTCACACAGGAGCTACTTGGCCAACGTAACTAACAAGTAACAGAAGCTCATAGCTCCCTAATTAGCGCTGTGATTGTTGTTGAAATCTGGACTTATCTTTGCATTTGTTTTTTTTTTATTCAGGTATTCAAATAAGGCATCTGTTAGAATCTGTTAAAATAGGGAGTCTTTTAAGGTGGGGAGAGTAGAAACACTGTCATGTCTGTGTTTATTAGCCTCTACACCAGTGATACACCAGTGGATTTCTTTAAAGGGCCGTGTCATGAAATTTTCTCTCTTTTTTTTAGTAAAAGAGTTTGAAGTAAGTAAACATTGTTTCAAAACATATCACCACCCAGGCTATACAGTCCATATATGGGAACAATGCTGCACAACCAGCCAATATGGAACTCATTGTTTCTTTACAAACTTTCATCCAGCTATTTATCCCAGGTACTTTCCTCCATTTAGAGGAAAAGTTTGCAAAAGAAGCAAACTTTGTATACCAGGCATGTCTTATCTGATCAGTTATATTTGGGGTGAGCGGTAAATTGTGTAAATTAGGTTTTTTGCTAAACTGTTCCTTTAAATATGTAATACTTCTCGCTATTCAGTATCAGTGTTAAGGCACCAGCTGCTGTGATAAATACAAATATAGCATTTCTGTCCTATGGCTTTAGCTTCAATATCACAAGTGTCAAATAGAAATTACTGTTGGCCCTTGTTACGGCTGCCAGGGCTCATAGCCATCACTAAATGGCTCCCAGGGTCAGCCATGAACACACTTTAATTACACTGCTAAAGTAAACTGTGCTAGGCCATTGACAGTTTGCATACTGCCTTGTGTAGGCGTCAGATCACTGGCCCTTCATCACTGTCTGCCTACTGCTTAAATACTTCATATAAGCTTGCTCCTTGCCTATCATTAACGATTAGGGGAGTGTTATGCATGTAAACAGTATTGTCAGGTTTAATGTAGTGCAGCTACTGCTGGGTGTACGGGATGCACCCTGCTTTTGTCCAGGACCTGTGTCAGTACTTACACAATACTCGTGGCTCACAAAGCAGCCCTGAGGCAGTCACAGGGGAATGGAGGCCTATGACGTGCTTGTGTATTTATGAGTCCATTAAGCACAAGGACATGACAGCATTTTAATATTGCCATCCTTTTAGCGTTTCCATCCAGATTTATCACTCAAGCCCTGCAGTGATTCACTGTGCAAACGTGTAGCTGCGACAAAACCTTGTCGACAGATCAAGGCGAAGGGATGACAGCACCTGAGGCAGACACATAAAAAAGTACAGGTTTGCTGAGATGTTTTTTCATCATTCATCTGTTTCTAATCTAATGTCTGAAAATAGCAGTGATTATTCAAAATGCAATGTACAGCGATTGCTGAGTTTCTCCTTTTAACAACAGGCTTTGAAGTTACATAATTAGCTGCATCAGTACACATACAATTTTCAGCAGGAAAAACTGCATATCAGAAGTTTGACTTCAACTCTGCGTCCTTCTACATCACTCCACCTTCCAAATCAAGACGCTGTCACTGAGGGCATGATAAGCTACATCAAACAAACCATTGCTTCTTCCTTTTACGTCACAGTTAATGAGAGCTAAAACTAGGCAATGCAGTTCAAAGGCTTTTTTGGGCTACATTACCTTAATGTGCTAAGCTGAGATCAACAGCAACGATGTGGGCCGCAGCTTGTTATCTCAGGCGGGTAGAGATGGAGATGGGAACGCAAGCAGAGAGCAAACAGATTCATTCAAGAGATTCATCTTTCATGCGGCCCAGCAGGCCCCATCAGTCTGGCTCTGACGGCTGTAGCTGTCTAGCTAGCACTCTACAGTGTCTCATCAAAGGACGCTCAAACTGGAAGCACCTGCTTATGAGGGCCGTGAAACCCATCTGGTATTCCTCTCAGACATTATCTGAAGACCACCCACATCACAGAATTCAACAGCATCCCAACTATACAGAAATTAGAATACTTGGCAGAGATGCCCCATGAATTAAGTTGTTCCTTCCTGCCGTTTAATAGCGCCTGTCAGAAAGCCAGAGAGTGAACAGATTGTCTGAAAAGCACCAAACACAACAGGAGTGAGTTAAAGCTACTGTACTTTTGGATCTAATCACCTTAAATGAACCTGGACTCTCATTATCACTCTGTTGTGAAGGAGAGCAAGGCAGCTTGGTGCCAAATAAGGGGAGCCGATGACTGAGTTGTTTTTGCAGTGCTCCACGGTGCCTCTGGAGAACGGTGTACAGATTACGGGCAAATAAAGTCACCCTCCACAGAGCACAGGCCTGGCATCAGCAACGAGCAAGCCCTTCCGTCCCCCTGAGAATGCACTTGGCAGGTTCTGAAGATACCCAGTAATGGCAGCCACCATGGTGCCAACACAGGAACAGTGCCCACGGGACTCTTCAAGAGTTTTACTTCAGAGCTTGCCCAAATCAAGTGCTTTTCATTGCTCTAAAGAGGTGCACAGGCTAATCAAAAGTACCTTACTTGAATTCTAGATGGTCGGTTTCAATGGCAACCTCAGTGTGTAGTTTTAATAAAGAAAGTTTGTATTTCATTAAAGTAATAATGTACAGGGAAACTTTAGTTCCACCTCAAATGATGAAATAGTCATGCAAGAGTTGCCCAATCAGTGTGTTTACAAGAACATAATCATCTGATAACTGCAGAAAATCAGATTTTGTCAGTAATTCATTCAGTTAGTTTACATGCACTTGGTAATCAGATAATGAGAAAACTCTGGGTCTACATAAGTCAGGCAGTAATCAGAAATCTGCTTTGGAACCTGCCAACAAACTCACAAAATAAGATGTAGCATAAACGAAATGCAAAACTCGTACATCATGCTGCAGCTTATCTTTTTGAACATTGAGTCACTTCAGTGAAAAACATAAATTTACCATCGTCTGGAAGGTGTAGAGGCATGTAGTTGGTTTCAGCATCACTTCAGAAGTGTTCTGTTGCCATCTTGCAGGTGCTGTGTTAATGCTGCTTGCTGGTTCCAGGAAGGCACTCTGTTATTGCAATTACGCAGACTGAGAAAGACGAAAGAAATCAGAGTAAGGGTAAACATGCAATGAGAAAACCAGGTGTCAGGTGTCTGGCAGCAGGTCTGGGAAGAGAGCCCACTTTCATTTTCTGTTACAGCCTGACGCTAGACCGGGTTGTAACAAGGACAATGTGGTCACCAGTGTTGCATGACCAGTGTTATTTTGAGCCTGCAACTGCATTCAGACAGTAGAGCATAAACACAGGAATAACCAATCAAAAAAGAGGGCAAGTAAAACTAAACAGAGAACACACACGAGGCTGTACCGTATGTTTGCTCACTTTTGCATTTAGCTTGAAGATAGCAATTCACTGTACAATCTTCTACATTGCTATCACTAAGGTTCACTAATTTACCTTCAAAAATAGGCCACAAGTACCCTCACCATCGTAGCTTAGTGAGTAATCTGTTTTAGTGTTACTTTGCTCTGTAGTTGTGTTGTCCCAGGCACTTGCTAACATTGCTAACGTTCACATGAGCTGAGTTTGGAAATTATGAAGCCTGCTGGAATTTTTCTCCCCATCTTTCTCCATCAAAAACAAGTGCAGTAACTGTGGGTTTTCTTTGTCTATCTATTTAGTGTGATGTGTGATGTGGTGTCAAACGTCTCGTCCATAACCCATCCATCCATCCATCCATTTTCTAAGCCGATTCTCCGTCAGGGTCGCGGGGGGGTGCTGGAGCCTATCCCAGCAGTCTTCGGGCGGAAGGCAGGATATACCCTGGATGGGTCGCCAGTCCATCGCAGGGCAGACAGACAGACACAGACAGTCACTCACACACTCACACCTAGGGGCAATTTAGCACGTCCAATTGGCCTGACTGCATGTCTTTGGACTGTGGGAGGAAACCAGAGAACCCGGAGGAAACTCACGCAGACACGGGGAGAACATGCAAACTCCACACAGAGAGGACCCTGGTCGCCCGGCCAGGGAATCGAACACAGGCCCTCCTCGCTGTGAGGCGACAGCGCTACCCACCAAGCCACCGTGCCGCCCCTCGTCCATAACACCACCCATAAAGATCTGCTCCTGTTCTTTCCAAAACTAACAGGCAGGTTCCTCCCAGTTCAGATGCAGAATTTTGTGGAATATAGTCTACTGTTTGAATGCAGCCTAAAGCCAGAAACATACTTCACATAAGTATACAAACACTTTGAAGTATGCCAACATATTTATGTGTGTCATTGCATTCAACAACGTGTCACAATGCAATTTATAATGCCATGCAAGCGCAAGCTGCATTCTGATCGTTCTGTTAAAGACGAGCTAAAGCAACAGCCAAGTTGTTGTGTATCACCAACTTGCTTTCATGGAGTCAACTGTAATGGCAGACCAGCAGTTCAAAGAGTCTCTCAGAATTAATTCACTCTTATATACTCATATATGATACATTATTGCTGCATCATTGAAATAGAACAATTAAAACAACACTCTTCTACTTTTGGCATATTTAGTGGTGCTACCAATAAAAGTATGTCCTGTTTACAGATGCTGTAAGCTTGGCAAAAATCCATTCAATTTGTATTTAATTTTACATTATATTTATCTCTAATGTGTGTTATATCTAGGTGAAAGGCATCATTGTTTGGATACATTGGGTGTAGTTTTTTGTCATGCTGTTGCGTAGCAATTTGAACAGGATACTCAATGTTATGTAGCAACTATAACCAAATGTAGCAGTTGGATAAAATTATTTACGTATTTTGACAAAAAACTTGAGTGAGATTTTTTCCAACATTCTGTAAAGTGTATCCAACCTAATTCAATATTTGAATATTCATAATGCAGTAAAATGTGGGGAACCATAAAAAGGCTTTTCACCTGATATTAAAGTTGCACTTTATGAGTTTTGGGAATTGGTGACCTCTCTGATGGAAATGTGTAACTACATGAAACATGCAAAGGACATTTTATAATGCAGGATGTGCTGCAGTCCCCTGTTTACCTGTGTGCTTTACCACAGATAATCGATAGCTACCTATCATTCTTACAACAGCTGGGTAGCTCATGTGTCCATTAGTTATGTAAGCCTCTACTTAGCTGGATATCTGTTTAGGGAATTTTAGCCAAGTATATTTTATGAAAGGAGACAGAATGTAGCACTGGACATTATCTGATAATAATGATTAGCCTGGTTTATCAAACAATAGGTGATGAACTCTGAAGCAAAAAAGACCCTGTTAGAAAAGTAATCAACTTATATTAGCAAATTAGCCAGCTACAATTAGCTATACAGCTAAACAAAATCACAATTATAATGAGGCTGAAGGCTTTTTATTTGCCAGTATATTGTTCCAATTTTCCAGTTCAACCTAAAATGTTGTAGCAGTTACATTATGTTGTAATGTATGTTATAAACAAGAAGCTGACTTCCGCTTCATACAGTTACAAGGGTACATTGCATTATATTACAAGGGTTACATTGACTTCCACAACAGTAATAATCTAGCTGGCTATTTATGGTAGCTAGCTGGAAAACAGCTAACATAACATACACTTCCAGCCATGAAAAAGCCAATGTCCTAAGTCCCTTCAGGCCACAGAGCTGTTGCCAACTCTGAAAAGCTGAACCAATGTTGATTACGGTCTTAGCTTGAGCCCTGTCGCTCTCTCTTTTAGCTTGCTGGCTCTCGTCAGCTCTACATTTCTTTGCTTTGACAACAGATGAGACGACAGATCGACTAGCCATTCCAATGTCTCCATATTAAGTGATATTTCTCTTCTACCAACATTTTTCAGGTATCCAGCTTATATTGAGCCGGACCATCACTCTGAGTCTGTGCTTGTAATGTCAATATGTGAGGACATCTGACATAGTCTGAGAAACTTGTGCCAAATCCAAACCAACAGCTCTGACTTCTAAACTGGTTCTCAAGACAGAGAAATCAAAAGCACAAAACAATATTTGGCAGCTCAAAGAAGTATATGTTTGAAAAATAATGTTTTATTAGTAAAATTAGTCAAGAGAAATTTGATGACGGTGCTCGAGTAGTCCAGGTTGGCGTGAACAATCTAATAGCTAATGCTAAGACTAGAGCCAACCGATACAGTGGCAAGTAGCAACCACAAAATGGATGATGTGTCAGCAAGTTAGTCTGTCAAGGTAGCATTTGAAACATTTAAAAAAAAAAGTATCTTTTGATTGTTTTAGCTTAGCTTTAGCTAGCGCCAGCTAATATAGTTAGCTTAGTTACAGCTGCACAACCTTTTCTCTTGCTTAACAACACATTATTGGCAACATGCTCATGGTAAGGAATTTTCAGAGACATACAAAAATATACATATTTAATTAAAGCTGCTCTATAACATTTTTTTGCTAAAATTGAGAGGAGTAGCATAGTCAGGAGAGGAAATAATGTGTTGTGTGCACTGCTGTGAGTCTCCTGTAAAGCCTGAAATAACAGTTTAAAAGTCTAAGGCAGTGCTTCAGGTTGTGTGGGAATGTTTCAGACCACATGGCAACACTTCTTGCTTCATGCTCAACACTTGATTGACAACAGAACCGCCTGTTCAATTCTCAGATCGTGAAGAGAGATTTAAAACTCTGAAAGCATGCCAGCTCCTGATGTGGATATAGCTCTTGATATGCCGACAATACCAGATATTTCACATCCTCAGAAGACACATCCTTCACCATATTTTGATTATTCTTTGAATGCTCTTTCAGTGCCCTCACAATCATCAGATTCATCCACTTTTGAGGGGAGTGAAGCATAAGCAATACTACAAATTGTTCTTCTGCATGTTGCATGCAATTACACAGTTCTACCAGAGAGGCCTTCAAAACCCCCAAACTTACATAGTGTAGCTTTAAGTGCCAGATATCACCACCAATCAAACTTTACAGCCCTGTTAAAACCTAACAGTGCTTAAGTTAATTGCTGGTGTGTATGTTTTTTCCTGCCTTTCTGTGGTGCAATGCAATGAATACCCAAATAGTGATTTCACTACTTGAAAGCTGACAGCTAGAGTGGTTAGCTGAGTACACAAGTACATATGTACATCCCTATTAATCACTCCGGAGACTGAGAAAGAGCGTTAATACTTCACTAATGACTCTACTACATAGCAATGCCACATTACACCAGTGATGCCTTTTGAATTTCCACATCAAGAGCTGGCTCGCTTTCAGAGTCTTAAATCTCTTCACGATCTGAGAGTTGAACAGGCGGTTCCGTTGTCAGTCAAGTGTTGAGCAGGATGCAAGAAGTGTAGAAAGGAGTGGAAAAATAGTGTGTGAAGAGCCTTGAGTTAAGACAACTCAATAGTAATTACCCAAACTGAGACACTGGGAGAGACAAATGGTGGGAGAGCAGTGCAAAGGGATTGATTTTATGGTGGAGAGGGTGGAAGAGGCCTACTCATGGGACACCCTAACTCACAATCCCATCATCCTCTCTGCTGCTGTGGCAGGGAAGATTCCCTTCAATCAGTAAACACCTGGTGTTAAGACTCACAGCGTGAATAACAACACTTTGTTAAGGCTCCTATTTCTTACACAGCTAATTTATATTACTTTCCAGCCTTACCTTCACAGTTAGGGGGGAAAGGTTGATGTGTGCTCAGCAGAAAGCTTTTGCTGCTCATTGCTTCAGGCCATGGACACAGACACAAAGAGGGAAAGAAGGCTTTCTACTCTTTTTCTCATTTCACTCAACTACTCATGTATTGATTTCTGTGAGGGCTAAAGCTGTAATGGCCTTTTTATGTAAGACTATAGTGTTATATGTTATATGTTAAGAGAGACTGATGAGTGCAGATATTGACGCCTCTGTGGACAGCCCAGGCAACTATTTCTCATTCTCGTCTGTTCCTTCAAATCCCTCTAAAAATGGAAAATAATAACAGCTCATACATTGCAACCTTGATTTTCCGCACTAAATAAAAGTAATGCATTGAATGGACTTGCTTCAAATCTATGCTGCCTGACCACTACACTCTATCAGACATTCTTGACTTGATAATCTACATTGTAGATGTAACATCAGAAACAATAGCTCATCTGTTGCTGCACAGTTTGTGTTAGTCATTCTCTAGTCCTTCATCAGTGGTCACAGGATGCTGCCCATAGGATACTGTTGATTGGGTATTTTTGCTGGAGGAACTATTCTCAGTCCAGCAGTGACACTGAGATTAAAAACTCAGCGGCACTGCTGTGTCTGATCCACTCATACCAGCACACCACCACCACATTCGTGTCACTGCAGTGCCTTCAGCATGTCTTTGAGGTTTAGTCCTCCATCAAACCTCTGTGTCTGCTGCTGTTCTTAAAGAAGTGTCTCTTAATAATGTCTTTTGAGACACTAATAGAAACTTATATTTTGTATTAAAGGTCAGAGGAAAATTTCAGATCCGGGTAGCCTGGCAGGCTGAAGAATGCTGATTCCTATGCATTTCCAATGACAAAACAGAACTAAAACATATTTGGATTAATTTGTTTGGTGGACACAGTCAGTTGTTTCATTTGCTGGATAGTTGATTGATAGTTGACTGAATAATCTGTTTGTATGAAAATACTCCTGAAAAACGTCTGCCATAGATTTTGCAGCCCAGTGTAATTTTAGGTGATATGCTAGAAAAAGCCTTTGCTGAACCCACCAAATCATTGTTCACTTGAAGTGGTTAGTGATGTAATGTATTAATGGCTTTTAAAATGCTGGCTGTGCAGTTACTACGTTAAGTGCATGAAGTAAATTAGTTGATCAACATTAATAGTACAGCACCAGAGCTAATGGCATTTTTACATTGAGAGTGGTGTATTTTTTATTTATTTTTCACATCGTCTGTTTTGGAAATACTTCTCTGTTCTAGCATATCTTGTGGTAGCAGGCTTAACGTAGTTATCCTTCGAGTTTGTTGTGGTTGGTGGTTTGTTTATTACATTTTAATGGCTGGCTAGCTGCTATGAGAATCAAGATTAAGCAGAATTAGATTTATAGAATCAGAATTATACGTTGATCCTGTGAAAGTATCATCAGCAATACACAAATTAGCCAGTAATAAATATAAATGATTTAGACAGTTTGTGGTAGCCATTGTGATTGTTATTAGTTAGCCTTTAATGTCACAGTAAATCAGCTACACACACCAATTTACACAAAAGGCTTAGTGCATTAGACCCCATATGTCCAAGAGTTTGCAGACACCTGTTCATCCAGTGTTTCTTCTGCAATGAAGGGTACTGTTTATGAATTTGTCCTCACTGCTGCAGTGACAGCCTCTACTCTCCTCGGAAAGTTTTACAATAGATGTCAGATTTGATTGCATTCAGCTACAAGCGCATTTGTGAGGTCAGGTACTGTTGTTGAAGTTCTAGAGTTTTTTATGCAGCATATTTATGCACAAGGGCAATTCAAATTGATTTTCAAACAAAACTAAAAAAGTAAAAAGGAAATTAGGAACAAAGTACTGTCGTGGCCAAGAGCTGTGTCTTCTGCCCAGGGTCTACCCACATAAGAATATCTCTAATATGTTCCATAATATTGTCCTGATAAATAACTGCAGTCTAACTTCTTCAAAAAGAATGAAAAGAATAAAAGAATATCAACAAAAAGTAAAAAAGGCTAAAACGGAACCAAAAGGAATGAACAAGACTTCAGCCACTGAGTTCCTGTGAACTTATTGAGCTTTAAGTGGCAAGGTGGTTCCGGACCACCACAATGCATCAAGATCAAGATCATCATGAAGCATCCTTTTTATATCCTTTTTGGGGTAATGAAGTCATTGCCCAACCTTTTTACACAACTCTATATCATCTGAGTCCCCATTGTATCCAAGCCCTGCACCTTTTTTGGAAACCCTTAGAACCAAACACACATGAACAGACACACACACAAAAAAAACTGGTGGTACCAGTCTGTTTCATCCTCTCAAGGCCATCTTACACAGCTTCTTCACCCAAGTTCATGAGCTCTCTTCAGCTATAATTTGTACTTTCATCTAACAGAATTCCCCTTTAATTAGTTTTTACCTCGGCTATAGTTTATACTGTCATCCAACAATTCACCTCTTCAATCATTACGGTCATCCCCTTTAGAGGTGACATCCCAAATACATGCAGTCTATAGCCTATTTCCCAGTTAACTTTTGTAGAAGATCTCCAAATACTGAAGTTGGCTAATATTTTAGTTTATTGATTATTAATCAGGAGTGTATCATTGAATTTCTTTCTCAGTACTTAAGTGTTATACAAGTAAAATCAAAGCTTAATAAATTATAAGCACAAAATGAACAAACACGAGGCGAGTAAAAATAAATACAGATTGAAGGTGCAATACTACACATGAAGTACAGCATGAATACAGAGTAATTCCTAGAGCAGATTCTTAGACAGAGAAGAAGAGAAATATTTTAACTTGGATTTAAAAATCATCACATTTAGATCTGGGAGTTGGTTCCAGTCGTATGTAACATAAGAGCATAAGGTTTATATTCTATGTTTAGTGATTTATCATGATTGAATTAGCAGCACATTAATATCTATTTTATACAGTATTGTATGGTGTTCCATTACTTCAGAGAACACTCTACCGCTCCACCCCCCCCAGTGCTGGTGGGCTTCATACCCTTCTAGCTGATGCTTGGCTTTGGGCATAGTGGCCTTAGGCTGATATGCTGCTGCTCCAGAGTATCTCATTCTATTGACACTGCTTTTCTGTGGAGATTGCAAGCTGTGAGTGGGTAACTGAACCCCTGTGTAAGTAGTGGGTGCACTTCAAAGTAGCTGAATTCACTCAATAGAAGGGGTGTCTGGACACTTTAGGACATTCATGTGGAAATGAAGTGAATTCTGTACATTGCTTTTATTCAGTCTTGAGTGAAGGAACTCTGATGTGACAAAGATTAGTCATTTAGCTAAATGAGGCACATTTTAAATCAATATATAGTGATGTTGATTAGCGCATAGTGTTCCTTTTAAATAAACAATTTTGTAAAACCAAGCTGAATGTTCCAAGACTAACGGATGAATCTGTTTCCGTGCACTTTCAGATTAAATCAAGAAGCAAATTTTTGACAAGCAAACCAAACTGGAAGCAATGATCAACTTTAAAATACAGTCATCTGCCTGGTGACTGCTTGTGTTAATCATTGCTTGGCCTTGTCATCCATCATTTGGTTCCTGTCAGGATATAGGCCTCATCAATTTGTGTGTTATGACAGGGCTAGGTTAGCCTGGGCTCAGCTCAGTCCAGAGCCGATGCTGTGCAGGGAACGGAGCCAGGTCACCCAGCAAGCTTCCCTCTACTTAAAGACAAATTAAGCCATCGATTTCTCTCCTTGTACTTCAACTACTATTGATTTGGCTATGTCGTCTAAAATTACCCCCGGCTAACAATGTATCCATTACCCACACCCTGCACCCAACTTTGTGGAGAGAAGGAGGTCCTTTACACAGTGATGCTCAGAAGAACATATGATATCCATGAAACAAAGCCAAGAAACATGTTCAATATTACATCCAAAGCATAACAACACAAGAAACTATATTATATTTTGAGTTGCATATTTCATGTCTCTGTTGAGAGCATGTTACAGGGAGCTATGAAAGCTTGTGGGCTAGAAGCGATGCTGGGGAATGAGTGATGACAGAGCATCAATCATGCAATGGGAGCCACTTCTCACATCTGAGACGTGCACCAGCAGCCCGGCCACCGTGCAAGGGTATGAGAACATAAGAGCATATTTTATTACACCTCCTGTTTACCTTCAGGGTTGTAATATTCATTCTTCTATTTTCCATTTGTTTAAATACATTTGATTTAAATGTGTTTCTATTTGAATGAATGTATCCAAAACAAAACGTCAAACCCAGTTATCACAATTTTGTAACCTGTTTGGGTTGCACTGGAGTAGAATGGACTGATTAGTCGAAAGTAATATTCAAAGAATTCCTTATAAGGTAAAACTGAATCTATCTCCCTTTTTTTGCAGTAAGAGTTTGATGCAGGACATAAAGGTTCTTTCAAAATATTTTGTTCACTCCCCTGGTCATATTTGGAAACTAAGCTGTCCATTTTTAATTAATTGGTTTTGTGATGTCACAAACAACAAATGTATATCCACTTATTCCGCCCACAGCAGTTTAGCCACACCCTTTCAGGATGAGCTTATAAGGAGTGTTTTAGCCTGGACTGCCTTTTTAATCAAGGCGCAATGCAGCCAGTCAGAGCATAGATCATTTACCTATACCAGCCTTTAAGGCACAGTAACAAAAAACAAGCCGCTTAATTATAAGGGATAAACAAAGGTTAGGAAATAGTCATGTACAAATGAATTGTGACTATTTGTTGCACTTAAACCCACACCAACTTTATAAGTGGACCTCAGGGGGAAAAAATGTGTTACTCAGGCTTCCATGCTTGGTGATCATTTGGTGGCCATAGCATAAGGCCAAAGGGGATCAGATGAAAGTCCATAAACCCCAAAATATGTGTGGTTATCAAAAATGACCCAGAAAACATCAAGTATGCCATTGATATTGGATGAATAGGTGGCTCAGAAGCACATTTTATTAGTCTAATCTTTGAAAACCCAGTGCAATATCTCCCTTATCGTTTTCCAAAGTGATCTTCTTCAAAGAGAGAATTCATATGATTACCTGCATGCAATGTTCATTATAAACACTTAATTCTTCAATTCACAAATCACTGTGGAGAAACATACTGACTCTGATTATTTACTGTGGTGGTGATGAAAACCAGGGGTTTCAATTCCTACAATGCAAATATAGCCATTGTATATACTATCCAAAACAATCAGTGAAATTATTTATATCTTTTGAGATTTTTTGCAAAAACTATTTGTAAAATCATGTGAATTTAGTACATATGTTTTCTTTGGGGTCTGTTATACTTACATCAGGGATTGCATCTTATCCGCAAAAAGACGGGTGAGGCAAAAAGACATTCCAATATAGCAGGAGTACATATGAGTCGTGGAAGATGGAGACCAGCTGAAATAAGAAGCAGAATAAGGTGTTCTCTGGCATGCTTAGGATGAGATTGGACCCTTTTACCCTGCATCCCAGATAAGAAGCATACAGTATATCACTTCTCTGGCTTGATAAGGTTAACGTCTCACTGACTGTTTGCCACTGCTGGTCCAGGAAATACATTTGTTACCATTGTAATAACTTTATGTGAGGGAGCTTTTAGAGTAATTACACACTTCAGATGTCTGGTTCCTGTCACAACCACTATGAACATTTCTGACTTGGTATATTTCTCTAGATTGCAGCATTTCACATCAAATTGCTCTGAATGATTGTCTACATCTTAACAATGTGATCATGCAAAATGTAGTAAAATCTGTGGAATTCTCCTTTCAGCACAAAAGTAGCAAAGCACAGCATATACCATTAGATAAATACAGTAACTACAGTTATCAAAATCTGAATGTGGCACAATCAACAACCAGCTCACTTAAAAGCATAAATGCTAAAAATCACCTGCATACTATAGAAGCCATGTTAGTCTTTACTGCTCCTGTGTGTAGTATTTCTTATTGTGAGCTAACAAACTGGCTCCTACTGCCTACAGTGTTTTCCTACCAAAGTGTTTAAATTTTAGCAGTGTAATTATGTAAAAGAACGTTCTAGAGTGGCATCTTAGGTGGCAAAAGAGATTTCAAGGGTAGTGGGTGACATCCCTGTCACTCTGGCTCCACCCCCTCATGATCTTCACCACTTGTGTCTTGTTTGTTGTAATTAGCTTCAACTGTGTTTAGTAAGGTTGTTGTGTGTGTGTGTGTGTGTGTGTGTGTATAGCTCTTGAGTTTGTTAGCTGCTTTGTGAGGTTTTCGGTGTTTGTTCCTAACGCTAAGCTGCATTTCTTGTTTCCTTCTTAGTTTTCCTGTTTTGGTCTTGCTTTAACCTTGTCTGATTGTTTTGGGGATTTACTCTTAAGGATAAGTCTGTCTTTTGTCCTATTTGCTTCTGTGTTTCTTGACCCCTGCTGAAATTTTGCTCCCCTGTAAGCTAATGACCATGTGTTTTGGAAAAAGCCTGAAGTAAAATTGACTCAGTGCATACATTTGTCTGCCTCTCATTTATCACAGGTAGATAAGGTGAGTGGGTTTAAAGGGGTTAGGAAAATGCTAATACTGATGTTTTAGAGTTGCTGGAAAAAGTAAAGAAAGTTTGTTAAACCCTCTAGTTTGTTAAACCCTCTAGCTTTTCCTTTAAAGAATAAAAAAAGAAATATGAAGTAATGAAAACCTTAAAACTTTCTATGGCTTTATCTTTATAACCTTGTAAGTGTACAGTATGACTGAGCGTACCATAAATACATTTCATATATGGTTGTAGAGCTGACCTGCAGATAATATATGCACATGGTAGTGCTTTTAGAAATCTATGAGTGACTTACTGGCCTGAATGTAAAGTGTCAAGGAAGAAGGACTGGCGATTACTGAAAAATCATACTCTTAAAAATGAAGCTTGTTTAATAGTTTTTAGCTATTTTTCTAAATTTATTTAACTTTAAAATGGTTCTTCATGCTCACACAACTCATATACAGGAATAGTTCTTACTGCACCTGCACAGTAACTCATATACAGGAATAGATCATACTGCACCTGCACAGTAACTCATATACAGGAATAGTTCTTACTGCACCTGCACATGTGGTGACAGTGGATAACTTGCCAATCACAGCTGCAAAAGCATTTTTGCATCTGCCTTTTGTTTACCTTCTTGCTCCAGTCATGAATCATGAGAGCAGTTCAGACCAAATAATCATTGCAATTAAGACTTGTGTTGATTATTCATTCACGTTTTTTGTTGTTGTTCATGTTTTTCACTTCATATTCAGAAATGGTTTTTAAGACAATCATCCATTAGAGTTTTTTCCTATGGTATCGCTCCAAAGAACCTTTTTTTGGCATTTTTTGAGTACAAGCCTGCAGCCAAGAGTATGGCCTGAGGTACAGTATGTTCATCATCATAGGGAGAATCTGGAGTTCAGTGCACTAGAAGACCTCTAGCCCTCCTGAATCAGAGTTTAGGTCCTAATGATGCTGCAGTAACCAGTAGCTAGCAGTCCAAGAGGGCACAATTGGCTCTGCTCCCAGGGTGGGCAGGATGATTCAATTCCATGGTGTCCAGCTCCAGTCCTGGAGGGCCAGTGTCCAGGAATACTGGTTGATTTCCCAGGTCAAACACAGCTGATTCAACTCAGCAGGAAGTAAGCAGGTTAAGGAGGTGTATTTAAGCAGAGAGAGCAACAAACTGTGCTTGACTTTGGACCTTCAGGTGCAGAATTGGATTCTGGCTTTGTTGCTCTGTTTTTATGTCAGTGTATAGCAGTGCTGGCCAAACGTGAGCTCAGATTTTGGCCTGCATTGATCTCACTTTAGCTTTTTTCTCTTCTTTTTCTCATCATTCCTATTATTTGAAATAGGTTTTAATCTGTGTGTTCAGCAGTAAGAAGCAAGATAAATCTATCATTTGAAGTACCTTAACATTGTTGGTAGTGTAACTTAACAGGTGATATTTGGAATATGAAGTTTTATTGGTTCATGGTTGGTGAGGGTCAAGTGCTAGTTAGGTGTAGACAGACTTTTCTTGAGTTCAAGTTTTGGCTACAGTTTTTCCTGGGTTTCGCTGTTATCTGGTGCTGGGGATTGACTCAAGGTCCAGATAAAAATTTCAAGCCTGTTTAAAGCTCCATGCTCTAGTGTCTGTCGGCTCTCATATAGAGAGAATGGGTTTTCATCTTTAGCTGCCCTCTGGTATTGTATAAGCAGTAGCTCAAAATTCATTGTCTGACTTCATATCTCAGTGAAGGCACATGCTTTCCTTCACATTTCCACATTCACATAATATGACAGGGGAGACTCAGACAGTGGGTAGGAACTGGTGATGACCAACATTGACGAGCTTATTGGGTAAAAATCCCCTAAAAAGGAGCTGCTTCCAGCTGATATTTAAATGAAGCAGACTGGACTACTCCGTCATATCAGTGGGCCGGTGAGGCAAAGGGGCATGAAGTTCCCAAATTCCTGCAGTGCAGTGATTTTGCTGTGCTTTGGTAAAACAAGGGGAGCCAACACTGGCTGTGAGAATGGCCATGGTGAGGATGGCTGGGGCACAGGACTGTGTGGAAATAGATAACCGATTAGTGCTAATGAAATGAAGTAGGGGCTGGAGAGAGAGTGAGGGCATGAGATCCAGCTCATTGAGAGGTGCGGGCAAGAGGAAGAAAAGAGACACTGACAAAAGAATCAATGTAGCATATTAGTCCTAGAGCCCATATTAGCCTCAGCCTGCCAACTAGAGACGCTATCTCACACACACACACAAACACACAAACACACACACACACACACACACACAAATGTTAGACAATCCTACCATAGGATTAATTAGTTTACCTTCTTGCATATGAAAAATTGTAAAATGGAAGAGAGTGGGCAGGTGCTGAAAGTAGAGCTTTAATTGGGCCTGAAATTTTGGTCTGGACTCAAATTCAGCCTGAGAATTTAGTGTCCAAAACAGCCTGATACACAACAAAGCGCCCAAACTCAAGCTGAGCCTGACAAGACCCTACATGACCCCTCACTAGTAGTAGGAGAGGTGAGCTAGCAACTGGAAGGATGTGGGTTCAAGTCCCAGGACTGCTTCGGCGTTCCTTGTTGTGGCCTTGGGCATGGCTGGTGATGCTGTGCTGCTCCCAGACTAGGCAAAATTAGACACCAGAATGATTTATTTCTCTTCGTAAGATCAATAAAGATAACATCTTTCGGGCGGACGAGCAAGTTGTTTGGGGCAATCGTGGGCTGGAGGTTAGGAACCCAGCCTCGTGACCGGAAGGTCGCCGGTTCGATCCCCAGAGCCGACAGCACATGACTGAGGTGTCCTTGAGCAAGACGCCTAACCCCCAACTGTTCCCCAGGCACTGCGGATAGGGCTGCCCACTGCTCCGTGCAAGTGTGCTCACTGCCCCCTAGTGTGTGTGAGCTCACTAGTGTGTATGTGGTGTTTCACTTCACGGATGGGTTAAATGCAGAGTTGAAATTTCCCAATTGTGGGACTAATAAGGGTCTCTTAATCTTAAATCAAGGTTTCTATCTATATATCTAAAATTATATGACAAAATAATAATCAGCTGTCAAAAATTCGTTCAGTCATACAGCTCATTCTTTACACTGAACATGTGGTCCTTGGTTCTAAATTTTGTCAACAACACAAATTGACTCCAGCACGGCAAATAGAAAAGTTATGTATGATCACCAGTTTGAAATTTGAACCCAACCACAGCTCGACACATATTTGGGAAACTATGTCCCAACCTGATGCGAGCAGTTCTGTTGCGTCAGATTTGGTCAAATCTTTCAGGATCTACACTACGCCAAAGTTAGAGATTGGGCTGAAAAATGCTGGAGAACACCTTTAATCAGTCTATAATGTATAGCATCAGACAAAAACTGTCACTGTTAAGTCTCCCTCTTCTCTGCTCACCCTCGCAATGCCAATGCAAGCACTCCTCAGTCTATCAGAGTAAATGTAGTTTTTAAGTCCCGAAAAGGAGTCCCTCTTGTCTTTTATGCTGCAATTCATGACCAACTCTGCTCCATTCCCTCCGCTCGCAATTAGGAGCTAGTAAAACAAACCCCAACCATGGCAGACTGTATTACCGAAAGGTGCTTTGAGCTTTAGAGTTCTGCACTCCACATCACTCACTGATGCCATTCTGTCACCTCCATCTACAGAAACATCTAAAGGCTGCACCATGTCCCACTGGTCTGTCTCTCTAAGGAGCATGTTTCAGATGTGAAAGACACTTTTAACTTCACATTGCGCTGTACAGAGGGTGGCAGGAAAAACAGGAAATGTCAAAATCATCTTGTCAACGTCATGTATATAGACTTTGAATAGGTAAATAAATAAAAAGTGAATGAA
Organism: Pygocentrus nattereri; assembly: GCF_015220715.1. Lineage (NCBI taxonomy): Eukaryota > Metazoa > Chordata > Actinopteri > Characiformes > Serrasalmidae > Pygocentrus > Pygocentrus nattereri. Next base: position 9,810,470 of record NC_051224.1, read on the forward strand.
AAATCTGTCAAAAGTACTACTATATGGAACTTGAAGGAAATTGAACTAGAACAAATTCTACAACTTTGAGGCAGCATGTATTCACCAAGGCCATTTTTTTTTCTTAATTAATGTTCATCTTTTTTCAAAACTTTATTTTTTTAATTGAATTGTAGCTTCTTCCGTGCTGTAGAATTGTTATCTCCTTTCACAGTAGCCACAAAATGCATTTCCCACTTACAAAAGATGGAAGCAAACTTTCACTTTTGTAAATGAGCGAGCAGTTTATGAAAGTGTTTCTGTCGTTGTTTGCTGTCTCTTATTGTGGTATTTTTTTATTGTGGCCATTATACAGATTTTTTTAATATGAAGAAGGCTACAGCTATGCTGTGTATTTCACCTCAGCCCTACCATCTTGTGGAGAAGTGGGAATTGTTTGCACAGCAGGAGGTTCTCACCCCTCTCCTTTAACCCTTCTTTGCTAGATAGCAGCTCAACATAGAGAGCTGGGAAATCTGATATCAGAGAGAAACTATTTTAGTTGCTGATATTATTTTAAAAAGCCACTGGCAGGATGGCCACTATGCGGCCCACTTCACTTTAAAATCAAATTGCACCTTGTAAACATTAGGCTTTTTTGTCTTAACACAGTACTGCTCAGATTGATGACTTCCTGGCTTGTTACAATGCATGCAGCACAATGACATGAGGCTTGATTACAAAAGCATAGTCCTTATTGGCTAGAGATTCCATTGACAACTGTGTAAACTGCAGCCAATTAAAATATGTTTTGTTTGTGGCTATTTAAATGTGTGAAATTCTCATTTATATTCCACCAGTGGGCCCAAAGTTTTATTGCTCATTTATATAACCTCAGAATACCTCAACCAGTTTGCACTGAAGTCGCTGTAGTTACTGATGAAATATTATATCTGGTATGTGAATTCCACAAGAACTGCCAGCTCAGGTAGGGTCCCACCATTATAACTAAGCAGCTTGACGGCCATCTTCTTTTTGGGGTCACGTAAACCGACTTATTTTCATATATCCTCCTATCCAATTTACAGCAGTGTAGCCTGCCAAGTCATTTGGGCACACTGTCAGAAAAAAAGGAACACCCAAGATACAAACAATGGAAATGTGCCCTCAAAGAGTTTTACAGGCATATTACATTCACTTTCCTATGTGAAAGGTGCATATTTGTCATTTTTGTAAAGTTGTTTTGTTTTGTTTTGTTTTTTTAAATAAAAAGCCTGGAATGAAGACAGGATGTATAGAGTCGATGCAACTTACAAAATGCAATCTCAACGGAATAGGAAACAATTGTGTTCCCTTACTAAAGGTACTGAAATCGCACCCTTGCAGGGTGTGACAGTGTTTGTACCCTGAAAAGTACAGGGTGGCCAAACAGATACATACATACAGTACATATAAAATGCATTTCGTTATCCAGTTTTAAAGGCACAGGAACAAAATAGCATACACAAATATTGGAAAATGGTCATTTAAAAAGGAACTGGTATATAAACTACATGAATGTCCCAATGGATATAATTAAACAACAAAATACACAGAAAATGTAGGAACTGGACTCTTTAAATCTTCAACTAGGAGAGAAAAAGTCATGAACAGTTCAGGAAGCAGGCTGAATGAAAAAAACAGGCCTCTATAGCAAATAGGGGCTTCTCTCAAAAGGTCTCTACCTCTCTTTCTCTCTCTGTTCATCTGTGTCTGTCTGTCTCTCTCTGCACGTGTCCCCTCATTATCCATTTCATCCAGTCCAGTGTGCATCAGACCTGAGCTCCAACATTGCCTTCACAAAAGCTCCACTTGTTGTGTTCCCTGCACCTGTGGACGGCCAGCACAAAACACAAACCACTGGATACTACAAGAGGAGAGCGACAAACAAGCAAACAAATGCTGCTAATTACCATGTGCTTTCTAAAAAAACCCCATGATCAGTACATGCTGTCATAAACAACACCACACGAGCACAGCGGATCCAGACCCTCATCGTGTTGTGGCAATTGCACCATACATCAATGACTGTTACTGTTGATTTTATTAGCAAGCAAGTAGTCTGGCAATTGTTTTGATAAGCAATCTGAGTTTTTTAAAAAAGGCCAAACAATAAAAATGAACTTATCTGGCAGTGGCACCCCAGAAATGTTTCATAGAGATGGTCAGATGGGGCTACTAAAAACCTTGAGGTGGTATACCAAAAAAAAAAGAAGAAAAGAAAAGCCATTACTGAATTTCAGGAATTCCATGATGCCATTGTGGCACATAAACTAGTTGAAAGCTATATCTATGTGAAAATTAAAGAATTGCACACTAATATACTTTGGTTTAATATTTTACAGTTGCCAATTATCTGATGTGCATTAGGGCTCTCAAAATTGGTCAGATTACACCTAATTACATCTGATTATTCCTTCTAAAAACACATAAATGTCTATTTGATGCCCATAAGAGACCAAACTAATACAACAAATGTGTTGCATCAGATTCAGTTCCCCCTCAAATCCATGCTCCCCTTCAAGAATCAAGTCCCCAGGAGTGAACAGTCACTGAGCAGAAATCAGCACCAAACAACAATGCAACTACAAAAAATAAAAGCAGTACATTTTTGCTTTGCCTCTAATTGAGGCAAAAGACTTTAGATTGCTCAGAGTAAAAATCACTCTTTCTGCAGAGTTTTATTGTGAACTCTCTGCCATCATTATGCCATCATTGTTGTTGAATCATTCACCCTGCAAGTAATTTTCAGTCTTGAATGTAATGTTGTGTGACTCCTGTTCATCATGCAATGCGTTGAGTTTGGGAGATGTGAGAACACACGAGGCAGACGATTGTGGTAATGCTGCATTTTTTTAAATATATCGAACATTCATTTTCACAATCTGTTTTATTTTTACAAATTGATGATACCACTGAATTTAGAATACTCATTGACAGCCCTAATACATAATGTAATATATCAAATATAAACACATTATGCAACATGTTATGCATAAGCAACTTGCTGGGTGGGCCACTTGTGGGGACAGAGATCGTATCAGGGTCGCCGTTGTCCCCCTTGCCCCCTCTTTGATTATGCCAGTGTTAAACTGAACAACAGCAACCTACGTTCATGTACAAAATTTTGGCTGCCTTTGCCAAATGACATGTTTTATTGATTTTCAGAGTAAAAACCCTCTGGAAGCAACACTCTTCTGCACATTTTAATGCACCATTGTGAATTTATCTTTTTAAAAAAAACATAATAAAATGGCCTGCACAAGGGTTATGGCACATTTTACAACATGTAAAAGTCAGAAAACAGAAACTGTGCACTATAATGTGTAGAACTGTCTTTGCTGTAGCATTAATATTACCCTTCACTGGCTGAGCCCAAATCCTAAACAACCCCTAATCATTATCCCTCCTCCACCAAACTTTACTGTTGGTACTAAGCATTCTGGTAGGCAGTGTTTATCTGGCGTCTGCCAAACCCAAATTCGTCAGATAGTGAAGTATGATTCATCACTCCAGAGAACACGTTTCCACTGCTCCAGAGTCCAGTGGTGGTATGCTTTACACCACTCCAGACAATGCTTGGCCTTGTGCATAGTGATCTTAGGCTTCTGTGCAGCTGTTTGGCCATTTCATGAATCTCCTGACACACAGTTCCTTTGTTGATGTTTCTTCCAGAGGCAGTTTGGATCTCTTTAGTGAGTGATTCAACAGAGGACAGGTACTACATGCTTCAGCATTCATCAGCCCCGCTCTGTGAGTTTGCATGTTGCTTCATGGTTGGCTCTTGCTGCCCCTAGACACTTCCTTTTTCACAATAATAATACTTACAGTTGACTGGGGCAGATCTATCCAGACAGAATTTTCACAAACCCATTTGTGGCAACGGTGGGATATTACAGCACCACCTTTAAAGTTACTGAGCTCTTCAGTACCACCCATTTCTATTTCAGTGTTTGTCTAAATGCATTGCATAACTATGTGCTTGATTTAATCAACCTGTTAGCAATGGGTGTGGCTGAAACATCTGATCTGAATTATTACTAAGGGTGTCCACATATGGTCGGCAATACAGTGTAATTTGACAGGGGGTGATCAAACTTTTGCACACAACTGCATGCATAGCTATTCAGATATTGCAAATTACTTTGTTAAAAATAGATAGAATTGAAAGCCTGTGGAGAAAAAAGACAAAAAAATAAAATGGCACAAAATACATGTAAAGGGGCCACCAGGCTCTTTTGTACTGTAAGAGAGACCAGTAGGTGAATGAATTCTCATTGAGTAATTATTTTAAATCAAGTTTAATCAAATAAACAGCAGTAACTCATTCAGCAGGGTAGTGGTTTCACGAGGGTGAGCACGTCAGGTGGCGGAAATGACAGAAATATTGAGGGGATGGTGAGGGCGAAGATGAAGGGGGTGGAAAATAATTTTGTTCAACTTGTCCAAGCACCCTGAGACACACTCCTGATGGAACATGGCATTTGCAAGTAGCCGCACACGTCAGTTAGTCAAATGTCAGCAGGAGGGAATGCACAAAGTGAGCGCTTTGCTCCGTGGTAATGGGAGAGGACCGGGGACAGGAAATTAATGATTCTCCTGTTAGAGTGCAGCGAAATGGAGCGGTCATGGCACGCATTAAAGTTTAGCTTGATGTCAGATTGTGATTCATACACCAAAAGAACTTTTTGACTTTTATGAGGCGCGTTTTTACATTTCAAGGCCTCATCGCACCGCCACCTTCTCTTTGGTCTGGATAGGCGTGAAAAAGCTCAAAAAATTCCCAAAATTGCAAATGATGAGGAGCATTTATTGGTAGACTCAAACAGAAGCTCATCCTTGTGCACTGCTCTGTGCTCAAACTGTGGGTTGTTGCCAAAAAAATCACATATTGGCCAGCAAAAGCATCTTATATGTAGCCAGTGCAGGTGATATTTCTCAGTATGGGTTTTGTAGAATTTCAAAAGATTATTCAAATTATTACTAGACATTTTCACTTCCGTAAAATGACCAACATTTTTTGCTTGTGCAGTTATTCCTTTCAATGCACTGCAAAAAAGAATACAGTGGCAAGCGAATCCAACTTAAATTTAGTCAATATATTTAGTATTTCTCATTATAAGATTAAACTATTTTTAGGTTTTTAATTGTTTTTTAATGATTTACATTTTTTTTCTTCTTCAAAGATATGTTATCGGAAAAAATATTGTGTTTAAAACATTCAGTACAGTCTTGTATTCTAGACATTTTTAAACTTGTTTTAAGTAGTTATATCTAGTGAAATTCTCTGATTACTGTGGTGGATAATTTAGCTTGTTTTAAAGGGCCCATATCCTATATTTGCGGAATTGTTCTCCCTTGAGGTCAAATTATATATATATATATATATATATATATATATATACACACACGGCGACCTGTCCAGGGTGTATCCTGCCTTCCCCCGAAGACTGCTGGGATAGGCTCCAGCACCCCCCCGCAACCCTGACGGAGAAGCGGCTTAGAAAATGGATGGATGGATGGGTATATATATATATATATATATATATATATATATATATATATATATATATATAATGTGTGTGTGTGTGTGTGTGTGTGTGGTTAGTCATTAATTCATTTTTACATCATCACTTTCCAACCTCTCTTTATCCCTTAGAATTAAACAGGCTGCTCTAGTTACTGTGCCTTTAAGACTGATATAAGATAAATGAGCTCTGTTCTGGTTGGCTGTCCTGTGCTGTACTCATTGTGGCAGACAATGCCAAGCTGAACAACTGCCCATCACATGCAGTCTGATGCTGTTGCTTTATCTGCCCCTGCTCACTTGCCTTCTGGACCCGTTTGACGACCATGGAGCTTCCTGCTGTCCAGTGCTGTGCAAAAAGTACAGAATCAAACTATTGTACCTGCCTCACAACACATCATCATGATAGGCTTATAACAGCAGGCATTAATGTGTATGGATTTCACTCTCATTTTCACTGTGATAAGCTCCAAATAGTGGTCCCTGGTTTTCATTCGTGACAGTCACTGATTTGCATTGATCTGTTTCTCCTTATTTCTCTGAAGGCTTCTAACAGTAGACATTGGTTTTCTTTGGCTAGTCTGTCCAATGACATGTAGGTTTCTTTTCTTTTTCTCTGTATTCAGTATTGTACATTAATTGTAAAATCCTTATCTCTATTCATCTCGCTCTTGTTTTGTTATTGGATGGGTTCCCGTTGGTTCCTCTCAAGGTTCTTCCTCTTGCTCTTAGGGAGTTTTTCCTTGCCACTGTCATTCTTGGCTTGCTCACTTTGGCTTGTACCTAGATTTTTGGCAAAGCTGCTTTGCGGAAATGTCTTTATAAGAATGACATAAATAAACTTGGTTACTATGACAACACAAAAAGCTGTGAATTCCAAACAGGCTGTTTTTGCAGCTTCGATTCCATGTATGGACTATATGCACAGGACAATAAATTATACATTTTAAAACTTTATCATTCACATTCACATATTAGTTCAAACTTCTTGATTTGAAAAAGTGGGTTTTTCATGATGTGGAGCCTTTAAAAAATAATGCATGAATCATATAAAACATATGCCAGAGGAATAGGATAATTTCACTCCGTAATTATATAAAACATACATTTATTTTCTTAGAAATAAATCATCAATCTCATAAAGAGCCATCACTTCTGTTGGGTTGAAAAAATTACTTGTAATAAATAAAAAAAGTCTATACTCATAAAAAGGTTCCCTGGAGTGATGCTACAGGGAAAAAAACATTTATGGTTCTTTAAAAAATAATTTTTTTTAAATACATGCACCAATTCATATTTTTTCCTAAACTCCAAGCCAGGAACCATTTAGGCATGCATTCTGCTAATACGTAATTCTACTGACTGACATTCTGTTGTCAGCACTCAAAAAATGGTTAGTTGACCTTTTGTATATCACTAAAAAGGGTTCTTCTATTGTTATGATGTCAAGGTTGTTACAATAGACAAACCCTTTTTGGTACTGCATCGTACCACCCACAGCACATTCTCCAATCTGAACAACACTTTTGCAATGCAGTGAACACTCTAATCATGCAAAAGGGTTCTTTTAGTGTTCATGGTTCCATATAGAACCATTTTCTTTACTAAAGAACCCTTACAGAACCATCTTTTGTAGGAATGTAGTTGTCCTTTTTAGGACAACAAACATTCTTATGTTAGAAATATTCCAATCGACTAAGCATTTCTTTTATTACTGTCAACAGAATGTCAGTCAGCGTAAATCATTGTTTATAGAAGTTGAGAAAACGAGAAAAAGCTAGAAATTGTCACTAAGATATTTTGTTTTACAAACTCTATGTTTTGAAGTGCTCCTTTAGCAGAGAAACAGGCTGAATAATATAAGAATAATATAAGAATATTATATTATTCTAATACCATTCTCAAAATTACAAATATCAGATACAGTGCCTCTATTTAGGGTGCTTTGGCTTGCCAAGGTGAAGTGTTTTGAAGTGAGTGCAGTTGGCTGTAGCAGACCCCTCTGTACCTCACCATAGCTGCTGATGAATATGTATATGTGCTGTGTGGAGTGAGGTGCTCATGTGGTGGGCCTTTGCTGCTCACACTGGAACGGGCTGCCCATCCATATTCAGCGAGCCATCAGGAGGGTCCAGAGCACTCTCCATATTCACACCACACATCTTCCTCTGCCTGTGTAACACACTGGTCAGGCCATAGCACAAGCGGTTGTTGCCAGAAACGCCTCGACTGACGATTTAAAGAGAACAGCTAGCGAGATTTAGCTCATTTTATGCATATCAGTCAAAGATAACGAGGTTTAGCTCTTGTTTAGCACAACCAAAAACAGCAGACCGACATGGCCACTGCAACAAAGCCCAATAAATTGCAAACAAACGCACACTTGAATGGTCTCTGTAGCATTATACGGTACAGAGCTTAAAAAGTCATTGTGAAGTGAAGGGCAATTAGGTTGCCTCCGGTGTGAAAGCTTGTCTCTTACTGTAACAGAGGCTGAGCCAGAGTAACCAGTGTAGAGAGAGCGCCCTCTAGTGGCCCCCACCATGCAGACTCTCAGAGAGATAAGGGCTTATACAGTATTGTATGAATGAATAGCCTTTTGCCTAAAAATTTACAATTCAATTACCATATTTTCAGACTGAACACATAACCTTTTCAGTGTTTATTTCTCTCCTACAATGTTTCACTAAAGACTAAAGTGGAGTACAGTAGAATAAAAAGATGATTCTTCCAGGGTTCTTCAGTAAAGACAGTGGTTTTATATAAAACCGTGAACACTCAGAACCATTTGCATGCTTAAAGGGTTCTTTGCACAGTAAAATGGTTCTTCAGACTGATGGAGAATGTGTTGTACATGGTTCTGTATAGCACCAAAAAGGGCTGTGCTACTGTTACAAAGTCATGCTTTTTTGATGCTATATATAGAACCCTTTTCAGAAAGGTTCTATATAGAAACATACACAACACATTCTCCATCAACCTGAAAAAACATTTTCACCAGCATGCAAATGGTTATTTGAGTGTTTATGGTTCTATATAGAACCATCATCTTTACTACTGAACCACTGCAGAGTCATTTTTTAAGAACCTAGATGGAAATAGAATAGAATAGAATAGAGTTAATGTCACAGTTATAAATACATTGAGATTCAATTTGTGATTCTCTAGGTTTGATAATAAAAAATAAAATAAAATAAAAATAAAATAAGTTAAAAAAAAGTAAAAGAAGTGAAAAACGTCTTAAAATCTTCATCTTTAATGTTTGTTAATATAAAATGTTTTTATTCCAAATCGTTTCAGACCCTTTCTATTGTTGCATTCATCACAATAATAAAAATAAAAAGAGGTTCTGATGTGACTGCAAGGCCAAAAAATTCTTATCTATATATACATGCAATGTACCTGAAACTGAGTGTGCTAAGATGCCATAATCAAGTGGTAAATCCATTACTGAGCCTGCAGAATAGAGGAGAGCAGGGCACCAGCCCTTTTTTTTTTTTTCTTATAATTTTCATACAATTGAAGCAAGATGTATCACATTTTCACCCAAGCAACGTATACATTACTGCTGCAAATGACATGTAAAAATTCTTTCCAGCTCCAACCTTTACAGAACATTTCCGCTGGAAGTGGCACAAGTGCAAATGACACAATTAACCCCATGGTTAATGGTTCACAAAGTAGAACAGCATGCATCAGCATGAGAGAATTAAAATAAATGTAATATCTAAGACATCTATAGCATGTTTCTGATTAATCTGTAAAAATAAACAAAATAAATAAAAGGTCTTTGTATTGGGAGACCACAGACTTTCCTCACTGCTTACTTTTGGGGATTTCAGGGACTACTATGTGGAGGCTGTGCTTTCTCCTTTTGGTTGGATGTGTTTCAGAATGGCACTAAATTACGTCCATCAAGAAGGTGAATAAAACAGTTGTGTATTCTGTGATTTCTACAGTTTCACAGTAAAAAAAATGGTCTAAATGCCAAATGTTTGGAAATATCTGTTCAGTTGCTGTGAAATTCACAGATGATGTTGCTATGGAAATACAGAACTGTGAAAAAGCTGAGACCACCCTTCATTTATTAATTTCCGGTTACGACAGCCATTAAGTATAACTTATTCATCTTTTCAGTGAAAGGCAATAAGCTTTACACAGGAAAGGAATGAATACACAGAAGCCTCTGCAACTAAATATTCTAGCATATTTTTAGTATTTAGTATGTCCTTGAAAACACATCAAGAACACCAGCAACTGCTTTGCCTAACTCCAGTTTTTTCTTTGACTTTACTCTTCTTTATGCAGGTGGATTATCCTATATATAATCTCCTTAAAGCGACTTTAAACAGCTTCCAAAAGCACACTCTGGTTGAACCTGTGTTATAAGTGTTATATTTCATCCTGCATTAGGTTGTACCCCACTCTATCCTACCTGGCACAAAATGTTCATCAGTACTCAGTACAGCAGCATGCCTTAATGATTCATAGTATTCTTGGCCAGTACAATATGGTGATTTGTCCTCATTCAGCCTTTGACCTGATTCAAAAACTGAAGTGCTTGCACCAGCAACTACTTTGTCAAACTCCAGTAATAACTGAAGTTAGACAAATCAGTTGCTGGTGTTCTGGGATTAGGGGATAGAGAAGTCATGATGATGAGGCTGAGGAGTGAAGGACAGTAATTGTCACTGCTTTACTTCTATTATGCTGAAATGGGCCATTTTCTCAGTGGTTGGTGGCTGAAATGCGTGCACTCTAAAGGGCTCTAATTGAGTTCCACCTGTGGCGCTGGAACCATGCGAGTGTGGCCATATGCAGAGCGCCCACACACACAGGCACAAACATACACTGCTGCTGGACATGTGTAGCTGAGAGTGGGTGTTCCAGCACTGTCCTCCTCCTAAGCACTTAGCACCCAAGTTATGAGTCATTGGGTTACAAGCTCGAGCATAATGACAGTAACAGAGCATTGTCTTTCTCAGATTTTTGTTGACTATATGTAGTGCTAGGCAAAAATATAATACTACAGTTTTCTGAGACATTTTTCACAATTCACAATATAAGATTTTGTTTTTTTCTGTAAGTTACAGACACAAGTAACTTGCACACATTTAAAGAATATTATCAAAAAAATCATGTACAATATCTTTGTTTATTCCATATTTCACAATGCAATTACAATTGGAAGCTAGAAAACCTGTCTGATCTGTGTAGGTCCTTCAACCACATAGTGATTGTCAAAAGCATAGCCAAGGCAGTAAGCAACCACACATCCTGTAAGCACATCATGTAAACACTATTGGCATTTATTAAAGTACAGCATTTGGCTATCATAGATTATCAGTCTTTGAAGCTACAAATCATTTAGTTGAAAAAGGTGCCTTATTGTGTGTGTGTGTGTGCTTACATTCGGTGTAAGAAATGTGTGCATCTTGGCTGCTGGCGTATGTCGGGCTTTGTTTGGGGTAAATTTGTGATTATTTTGGCCAAGAGCAGTGTCTTTCTGGGGGGCTTTGCACCATGGTAATGAATTTGACTGAGCTGCTGGCTAAGAAACTTGCACTGTGGTGGAGCAGTTTGACTAGGCTGCTGGTTGATTTTATATCATAACCAAAGAGTTTGATTGGGTCAATGGCCAACATACTTTGCCCCATAGCAGAGAAGTTCGACTGGGCCGCTGACCAACACACTTTACACTGCAGCAGAAGTGCTTCACTGGGCCAATGGCCAGCACAATTTACACCACAGCAGAAGACTTTGACGGGGCCGCTGGCCAAGACATTTTACATCATGACAGAGAACTCTGACTGGGTCGCTGGCCGAGGTACTTTACACTGTGGCAGAGGAGTTTGGCTAGACTTTGGGCTGAAAGACTTCTGAAAGAGCCTTTCAAAGCCTATTTGGCAGTCAGTATAGGACTCTATAGCTAAAGCCCAGTTGAGGAAGAACATTGACAGCTCTTTAACTACTGATGATACCCACTCAGAAAATTTGTAGTTTACCATGGCAATGTTATCTTATTGTTAAATTCCCACCCTTAGTCAGATAACTGAGATGTGCAGTAGGCAGCAGTAAGAGCTACTGAAGATCAAGCAGATGAATGGATTGTGTATGGGTCTAAAATGAAGCAATAGAGAGGCAATCACTAAGCTGTTTGGCTGTCTGCTGGTCTGTTTTAAAACTGAGCTCTTGCTGCAGAAGTACTGAACACCAACCCCCTTTTCCTCAACTAGGCTTGTTATGAGCAGGCCCTCTGTGTCTCCTCATTACAGACAGAACAGCATTTCAAAGTGCTGGCTGCTTCAGTCAGAGTGCCTCTGTGGCCCTGGAGCACAGTGGACCCCTGCAGAGCTGCAGCAACCCTCTGGCCTCACCATGACCTGTTAAAGTCTGACGGAAGTGAGACTGTCACACAATCACCCATGTATACAAAGTTCTACTTGCAAGCAAGAATAGCAAAGGAAGTGGTGATTTGTATGAGTACCAGGTGCAAAGGCTACACTGATGATCCTGTAAAATACTGTGCAAAAGTCAGAGACCACCCTTCATTTGTTCATTTCAAGTCAAAACTGCCAAGCTGAAAACATAATTAAAACCTATAGAGTAAATGTGACTCCTGACAACCATGCAAGGTCTGGTAGACCACCAAACTGTCACCATCTGATAAACAGTACTTACAGCTTTTTTCTTTGAGAGATAGTAGATAATGAAGCACCACTTTTTGTTTCATCCATCCATCCATCCATTTTCTAAGCCGCTTCTCCGTCAGGGTCGCGGGGGGGTGCTGGAGCCTATCCCAGCAGTCTTCGGGCGGAAGGCAACTCTTTGTTTCAGATCTGAAAAAAAAAATCCATAGGTGTTTCTGACCATCTTTCCACTTTGAGAAGACACTCAACGCTATGAGTCCGAAAGGCTGTCATACAGCTGTTACAGAGAAAAGAAAATAGGCAATAAAAGAAAAAATCAAACAAAGAAGCTGCTCGTGTTCACAGAACAATGGAATAACCAAAAAGAGGTTTCTTATTGTTACAATCTCAAGCTTGTAACAATAGCAGAACCCTTTTTGGTGCTATATAGACCTATTTTCAAACATAGAACTATATGTAACATATTCTTAATCAGTCAGAAGGACCATTTCACCATGCAAATGGCTCTGTGTGTGTTCTTGGTTCTACATAGACCACTGTCTTTACTAAAGAAATCTTGAAGAACCACCTTTTTAAGAGAATGCTTAAAATAGACTTAAACAACTATGTGGTTTGACAACTATGTGCTTGAATATAAGTGCCACATTTAGAATTCCTTAGTGTGTGTGTGTGTGTGTGTGTGTGTGTGTGTGTGTGTGTGTGTGTGTGTGTGTGTGTGTGTGTGAATTTTTGTGCCGCTGATGTAATTGTAAATTTCAGTTTGACCACAAATGTAGCACCGTATCAAAGGTGAGAACTAAAAACCACACCTTCATACTTCAAACTGTGGACCTGAGTGAGTGTATGCATGTTGACAGGTCCTTTTTCCAAATTATAGATGAGAAAAAAAACTGCAAACTTCACTTATTATGTGGAAAATGTAATTCACCACAGCCCAGCTTAGTTTTTTATCCTACCAGGTAATGATGATACATTACTGTGATATGAACTACAAAACCAGCTATGCTGCACTGCTCTCTGACTGATATTGATTTTTCCTTTCTTTGACCTGCTGAGAGAGGGAGTGTGTAACGGAGAGAGAGAGAGAGAGAGAGAGAGAGACGCTCTCAGTGGAGTTGAGTTCACCTGGACACACATTCACTCTGAGGCCAGGGACACAAAAAATAAACCATCCTTTAATGTCCATTCAAAATCAAATCACATTCCTGATATGAACATAATAAAACCTTGATCAGCAGCAAAGGCACACACCTAATGGAATTATGAACACGAGAGAGAGAGAGAGAGAGAGAGAGAGAGGGGGAGAGAGAGAGATGATCCACAGGGAACAAAACACTAACATCTTAACATGATTTTCCCATTACAAAAACGTGTATTCAACATATTCAGCGCTATTATTTTGGCTTAACAATCAGCACGGCAGGAGCCTTCAACCACGCACAGCATGAACCTAAAAGCACCATAAAATTTGAAACATCTGTAGGCGTTTCACACAAAATATTTGAAAGAGTAAAAAAACTGTGTGGCTTCATGCCAGAAGCCAGGTGTGACATCTGTCATTCTCTTGACTGAACGTCAGACAGACAGCAGGGCTGTAGGGAACAGAACAGCCACCAAAAAAGTCAATGGGCTTCCAGCATAGAAGAATCAGTGAAATACTTCTCAGTCCATGTAGCAGCCCAAATCTCTGATTAAACTATTTTATCTGAGCTATCTGAGCACTCAGGACAGCAGGGATGTAGGAGATTCAAATTCCATGGTTATATATTCTCAAATTGACCCTTGTGCTGTGTTCTTATGGAGCACTTGTTGCTAGGTTGGACGCGCTGTCAAAAATCTATTTAATCTAATGATAACAGTTGCTACAAAAGCATGCATTAGGGGGAGAAGCATGGAGGGTACATTTGACCTGAGTGACAGGTCAAAAAGAGGCTGTAGTGCATCTGTGACAAAATCACTTAATCAGAATTACATTCAGAATCACTTTATTCTGTCAAGTATGTTACACATACAATGAATTAGTCCTTGTGAGTGCACACATATACATTTTAAAAAATGGTTCTTTAAGGGTCCTTTAGTGAAGAAAGTGGTTCTATATATAACCATATGTGAACGCTCAAAGAACCCTTTTCATGTTTAAAGAGCTCTTTGCATCGTTAAAGGGTTCTTCAGATTGATGAAGACTGATAAGCTGCTGATGTTCTTAACATCACTAAATGTGATTGAGAATATTTGGATCACACAAAACAGAAAATGCAACCAACCTCTAAGACTGGATTTTAAAAACTATCACTGCAGATTTCTTTAAAGAACTGAAAAAAAGACTTTAGTTGTTGGGGCTTCTGTGTAATTTTCTATTAAATATATATTGTGGCAAAAACATGTATCTCTATTTTGGACATGTATCACCATCATTTGAACTCTGCAGCTGAACCTTATATTATGGATTCTATTTTATTTTCATGGATTATATTATACTTTTATAACACATGGACCAATAGAAGTTCTCCAAAATCACTTGAAATGAAACCTCTTTACATTACCTTGCATTAAAACTTAAGAATGTTTTTGCCTTCTCCTGTAAAGTTTACTAATTTGGACTTGGACAGTGATGACATGTTTTCTGCTTTTTTCAGATGCTGAGAAATTAATAACTTGTGCCTAATGGCTATTTTGACTGGAAATTTAACAAATGAAGGGTGGTCCCTGTTTTTTTCACAGTACTGAATTGTGGAAAAACTGTTTTATTATCTAGCTGATTGATGTTAGCTACACAAGATTTTTATCTTAAAATGACAAGTTAATTATCTTGAGATCATAAGATAATTATCTCATTATAACTCATTATCTCAAGATAACTTTGATCATGACATAACTTGTTAGCTCAAGAGAACAACTTTTGTTACCTTGAGATAACAAGTTAACTAACTTGTTATTTAAAACAACAAACTTGTTATCTTGAGATATTAAGATAATTATTTTGTCACCTCAAGATAACAATCCAAAAAACAAATATGACTACTTTGTGGCCTCTCTGGACTTCCATAGATTGTGGTGTGCCAGTATGAACGAAAGTCCAGAGCTAGTTTTTGATCCTAGTCCATCCCTATGCCTACATGATTCATATTACACTCAAATGAAATATGCTGGGATGGTCTCATGGCTAATAATTGTGAAGAATCTAGTTATCTACTGATTTCTATTGGGGTGTTTTCAGAAGGATTTCAGATGGAAGGAAGAGGAACACTAGGTGATGAAATAGATTCAGGTTAACATACCAGTCAGGAATAGCATTAGCTGCACCAAAATGACCCAGGACTACCTGTGAGTTCAGTAAAGGATAGCATGGCAGAAGTATCTATTGTAATCCTCACTGGGTGCACTGCTATTATGTGAAAGCATAAACACTGTTATTGCACCACTGAAATATTAAAAACTGGCTTAGCAGTTGCTGTATTTTATGAAAGGGCTTTAAATAACTAGGAATTGATGTTCAGGGTCATTTCCACTGTCTGGACCATATGAGGAGTGTTTGCGATGCAAAGATAATGGCTGTTGAGGACCACATAGATATAAATTTCCTTCCTCCTCTCTTTCTCTCTTTCTCTCTCTCTGCCACACACTCACTTTATTACAAAAATCACACGTCCACTCTCTACAGTGCACCACCCTTATCCACTCCAGCCCTCAGAGAAGAATTCATTTAGGAGAGCATGAAATAAGAAATTTCATCGCTTGACTGGCCAGCAGGCACAGCCCAATCACACCCCATATTAACATTAATATGAAATTATGCAGATGGGACAACCTTTTGCAGTGACCCTCTTGCCCGGTGCAGAGCCCCTTTGCTTCAGGGCTTGAACAGAAAAGCCATTTTCAAGCAAATAAATAAATGCACTGATACATATTTGGGGTTTGGAGAGCAGTAGAGTGGCTCTTTCTGCTCTGGCAACTTCAAAACTCTATAACATTGTTAACACTATGTGAGCTTTTTGAAAGCGAAGCATGTGAATAAGGGCTGTCAGTCAGCTCCACACAGTATTTTTGAAGCCATACTCTAATTTTTGTCAGACAAATAAGAGCTGACGCCAAGGAAGGTGACACTACTGAAGAGTGCTTTTCCCTCACAGTGCTGTTCTGAGTCACCGTGAAAGGGTTTGCGGAGTTTAGACGGTGTTATCATACCTCCCAGCTCTTTTGTTAAAGCACCTTCTCTCCTGAAAGCACATCACTGAGACTGGTATTAACATTGTCATAGCATCAGGAAATGGAAGCTGTTTGTAGTCAAGAGATTTAAGCACTACAGTAGGATTCGGCGGTCTGAAATTTGAGGGGATTGGACATTACCTTTGAAAGAAATATGCATCAAAGAATACTTTTCAAAAGTGTATTTAATATGAAAAGAACATTGTTTTAATGTTTACACTTTAAACTTACTTTACTAAAAACTTTTGTAGTGCATTTTAATTGTAAATAAGATATGATTAAATATATTGAGTGCTTTTTTTTCCAAACTGCATAACTTGCACTTAAGTAGATTTCATTATGTAATTGTAGACATAACTGGCATTACACGTGCAGTATATTGTAAATGTCTTACTTGGGGTACTGATACACTTCAGTGCTACTTATTGAGTTCTAAAGCATTGTAAAATGTATTTTTTTATTAGGAAATATACTTAAGTACTTTTAACAAATAAAAGATGTATTTTACTTTTATAAAATACAATGAAATATACACTTAAATATATTATTGAAGCATTAATTAGCAAGCACATCCTATATTTACTTAATAACATTTAAGTAATGTTTAAATATGTCTTTTATGCCTATAAGTGCTTTCTTGTTCTAAAGTGCAAATAAAATATACTAAAGCATACTTAAAAGCTATTTCCTATACTTCTAAAAATGCTCTTGAGTTGATGACTTAAGTGAAATATAAGTTAGGTTAAAATACTTGGTATGCTATATTATGTGAGGAAATACATCAACATTTTTCCTTAAAATCTTGCTAAACTATAAGGCAAAATGTGTTACTTTAAAAGTAGAGAAAAATTATATTTTAGGTGTATTCACAAAAAATACATGTGATAAAAAATATTTTTAGTATTCTCTACATACTTTAGGCTTTGTTAGATAACGTTCTTCAGATTTCAGATAAAAGCAATGACATAACTGAGAAATCAGATGATTAACAGATAGGGCTGTAGTCAAGATCACCTTTGTTGAGTGCAAGACAAGTGCAAGAGATTAGGCCAAGACTAATTCCAAATGAGAGCAAGATCAAGCCCAATGAGAACGAGACTGAGTCAAGAACAGGTCCAAATAAGAGCGTGACCAACTCAAAGTAAGAGTGAGAATAACTCCAATTAAAAGCAAGACTGTGACAAGTCCATGTCCAAATGAAAGCAGGACCTAGTCCCAGTAAGTGCGAGCCTGAGTCAAGACCAAGCCCAAGTTAGAGCCTCAGGCATGCCAACAATATTTAGATCCACAAACTTGGCTAGATATATCAGTAACAGAATGTTTTATAATTACTTAAATAATAACATATATAAACGATATGATAAAAGTAGAGGTATAACCATCCATCCATCCATCCATTTTCTAAGCCGCTTCTCCGTCAGGGTCGGGGGAGGTATAACCAAATTTAAATAAATCAATAACTGAGAGGAACCCTTAAGTATTTCCATAGTCATTAAAATCAGCAGAGCGATATGAGGAAGACTCTGGTCAATCTGGCCCAGTTTTACCCCTGACCTGCTTGAGTGCAAGTTAATGTGTGTTGGTGACAGCTAAAAAGAAATAAAATACTTTTTTATACATTAGCTGGAAATGAATGAGACCCATGTTGAGACCAATGGCCAACACCAAAACAAGCCAAAGCACAAATACCTCCAAGTCCAAGACAAATCCAAGATGATAAATAAAATGTCCCAAGTCCTTCAGAGGAGAGATATTTTAATATGTGAAAAGCAGCTGTAATGGAAGGTTTGGAAAAGATGAAAAAAGAAAGAATAAAGAAAACAATGTGGATGAGTGCCACTCTCTCTCACTATCACCTTACAGAACGGTGCTTTGCAAAAGTCTGCATTGAACACGTTTGAAGAGCACCTCTCAATCTTAGAAAACTTGCTGAATGTAAGGAACCCACTTTGGGACCCCTTCAAGTAAAAGAAGATGCAGTGCTCACCCTTTCAACACTGTCCATCTTCTGACATCATCTCCACTGCAAGTAAGATCAGGGACAGTCTTTGTGTCCTGGAGGTAGAACTACTAGACCTACACAATGACCAACAACAACATGAGGTCTCTCAGGAGCCAGCTCAGGCAGATCAAAACCCAGCTGAAGTTGTCAATATCTGAAGGTAGAACCTGCCTGCTCAGAGAAGCCCTAACCTCTAGATCCTTAGAATCTCATAGCCAGTTCCTCACTGCCCACCAGTACCCAGGCCTTGTAAGTCACTGAGCAAGGCTGTCCTGGACTGCCCACTGAAACAGCTGCACCTAACTCCAAAAAAGATGAAGAAGCACTAAGAAAATTCTTACAGGTCACACAAATTCCAGCATAGAGTCAAACAAGCTTACATTTTTCTTTGTTGAGTGAAAATATGAGCATAAACACTCACTCTTTGGAGGCTAGCATAAATCCTAACAATGTTAACATTTCCTAAATAGAATGTCCTCTTAGCAAATTCTTTATATTGCAGTGCATGTATTGGCCATGTAATAGTGCTTGGTGGCTTTATCTTCACCTGGAGTACAGAAATACATAAACTGCCATTTGCTTCTGTAAGAGGAGAATGCACTCAAGTACTATTTAGTTATGTTGGTGTTATGAGGTCAAAAACCTTAAAACTGGTATCATTGGTACCTGACCGATGGCCAGTGACTGAAGTGTGGCCAGTGAGTGATTGATGGATTGATTCTGTGTTTAGGCTACTCCACACACCTCCGTTCTGATTAGTGTAACTTGTTTGGAGATCCTGCTTTATTGATACAGCAAATAAGGCTACATTAGTGAACTTCTGCAGTAATGCACCTTGAACTGGACTGAATGAACTGATATATGTGTCTCTGTCTCTCTGCCAACCTGCCTGCCAGCACATCAACACATTCTGACCGCCGTTACACACATCATTAAACCCCCTCAACCTTGAGCCAAACTGCTCAGCTATTCACAAAGAATAATGAAGATGCAGTCTTCCAGTTCCAACACATGTTTTAATTTAGAGTGGCCTTGACTCTCTGTCTGTGTCTGTCTGCATTCATATATTATATATATATATATATATATATATATATATATATATATATATATATATATATATATAGAAACATCAGCAGAAGATGAAAAAAACAGCAGCCACACTTCTGCCACAACACAGTGGCAGAAAGGGACACATACAGGACACCAAGATTAAGGGGGGAGGTCACCATTAGCCACACATTTCACCCTAATGGTGCCCCCCTCAAACCCACACAACCCAACATATTAATCTTTTTGTTGGGGAGACCTATACAAAATCTTCATATCCCTCTGAAATAGTCACTTTTACAGTCTCCCTTATTTAGTACTTCTTAGAGGCACCATTTGCTTTAATTACTTCCATCAGTCTATTTTTATATGTCCCTACCAGCTTTGCATACCTAGATTTGCCCATTCACCTTGCAAAATTGTTCAGTCATGTTTTGTGATGATGCTTTGTTCTCTTCAAGTCCATGCACAACTTTTCTGTTGGATTTAGGTCAGAGATCTGACTTAGCCACTGAAGGACATTCACCTTTCTATTCTTAAGCCACTGCTTTGTTTTTTGGTGGTGTGTTTAGGGTCATTGTCATGCTGGAAGATTAACCTCCTTCCCATCTTGAGCTGTCTAGCAGAGGACTGCATGTTTTCCTCACAAATGTGGATGTACTTGGCAGCATTAATTTTCCCCCCCTTCTCTTCGTGTTGAAGAGAAACACTCCCATAGCATAATGCTGCCCCCACCATCCTTCACAGTAGGTATGGTGTAGTTTTTGGTGATGTGCTGTGTTTGGTTTTCAATAGATATACTGCTTGGAGTTTAGTCAGAAAAATTCACATCTGGTCTTACCTGAACATAAAACCTTTGGCAGCATGGCATCAAAATCTTTCAAATGTTTTTAGGAAAAGTGCAAACGAGACTCAGCATGGAACTTTTTCAGGAGCGGCTTCTTTCTTGCCACCCTGCCATACAAGCCAGTTTTGTGAAATTGTTGTCACAAGCACAGCCTGAGCAGTCTCAGCCAAGGAGCATTTTTAAAGCACCTTTCCAACCATGGTGAATTTTTGTGCCTCTCTCCCTCTTGTTTGCTATAATCTATCCCTTTTTTGCTCTGTCTGTCTCTCTATATATTTTCTCATCCTCTCCCTATCTCCTTCTCTCTTTGTCATCTAGTTCTCTCATTCTCTCTTGCACCTTATTTGTACTGAATTTCTCTCATAATCTCTCTCTTGGTGTATTTTTCTCTCATATTCTCTTGTTCTGTCTCTTTCTGTCTCTCTATCTCTTTCTTTCTATCTCCCACATTATCTCTCTGTTTTTCTGTCCCTGTCCTTATCTCTTTCTGTACCTGTGGAGGTATGGAGATCTTTAGGAGAGAAGGCAGTGGACTTTTTAACCAGGTTGTTTAACAAAATCCTGGAGAGTGAGAGGATGCCTGATGAGTGGAGAAGCAGTGTACTGGTCCCCATTTTTCAGAACAAGGGTGATGTGTAGAGCTGCAGTAACTACAGAGGTATAAAGTTGATGAGCCACACCATGGAGGTATGGGAAAGAGTTGTTGAAGCAAGGCTAAGGCCAGAGAAAGAGTACCGCAGATGCAATTTTTGCGGTCAGAAGGAGCTGCATTGTGTCTTTGTGGATCTAGAGAAGGCATATGATAGGGTGCCAAGAGAGGAACTGTGGTACTGTATGAGGAAGTCAGGTGTAGCTGAAAAGTATGTTAGGGTGGTGCAGGACATGTATGAGGATAGTGAGACAGTGGTGAGGTGTGCAGTTGGAGTGACAAATGGTTTCAAGGTGACGGTGGGGTTACATCAGGGATCAGCTTTGAGCCCCTTCTTGTTTGCAATGGAGATGGAAAGGTTGACAGATGAGGTCAGGCAGGAGGCTCCATGGACCATGATGTTTGCAGATGACATTGTTATCTGTGGTGAGAGTAGAGAGCAGGTGGAAGAGAATCTGGAGACGTGGAGGTTTGCACTGGAGAGGAGTGGAATGAAGGTCAGTAGAGACAAGACGGAATACATGTGTGTGAATGAGAGGGAGGCAGGTGGAAAGGTGAAGATGCAAGGAGTAGAGGTCGTAAAGGTGGATGACTTCAAATATCTTGGGTCAACCATCCAGAGCAATGGACAGTGTAGAAAAGAGGTGAAGATTTTCGTCGGGAGTGACAAGGCTGGACAAGATTAGAAATGAGCAGATCAGAGGGACAGTGAAGGTAGAGCAGTTTAGAGATAAAGGCAGAGAGGCCAGGTTGAGATGGTTTGGACATGTGTTGAGGAGGAATAGTGAATATATTGGTCAAAGAATGTTGGAGATGGAGCTGCCAGGTAGAAGAAGAAGAGGTAGATCTCAGAGAAGGTTTATGGATGTAGTGAAGGTGGACATGGAGATGGTTGGTGTAAAAGTAGAGGAGGAAGTAGATAGGGCAAGATGGAGGCAGATGATCCGCTGTGGCGACCTCTAAAGGGAGCAGCTGAAAGAAGAAGAAGTCCTTATCTCTTTCTCTCTCTCTTTCTTTTTTGTCTCTCTCTTGCTCGCTCTCTCTCTCTTTTAGAAATAGGGCCCAGAGTGGTTCCTTTAGTCCAAAAGCCTAGATGTATAATATTTAAATGAACAGTAGCAGGCTGCAGGGATGTTGACCTGGCCGGCCTCTCTGAAGCCGAGGCTTGTGGAGTGCCCACAGCACTCTGTGTAGAAACTGCATCCATATGCAAGCATCAGATTTACACAAACTTCACTCAGAGTGGGAGGAAGAACAGCACAAAATGCAGCTGAAGATTTAATAAGCCCTTTGTCATGTTGCTATATGAAACCTGAGGGGAGATATAATAACTCATTATGATGAAGAGAATGTGGTGAAGTGATGGCTCCCCAGAGGGCTGTTTTGACGAACATTGTCAAAGTCATGCGTGTGTATTAGATTCAGGGAGATAAACCTACCATTCTAAAATCAATGAATCTGCCAGTGTTTGTCTAGCTGCCGACCTATGTGTCATGTGCACGGCATATACTATCTCATACACACACCCACAAACACACACACACACACACAATTTTGTATTGCTATCTCTGTTGTGAGTATCTGTACTACTGTACTCAAAAAACAAACACACAATGTTATCTAGAATCCTTTTATTGTTCAAGGAGTTATCAGCTGTATTGCACCACACTGGAACTACTGAGAGCTGTAATCTCAGCAACAAAAAGCAACAAATCTTTTTTTAGGTGAGATCTAAAAGAAAAAAGCGTCACGATTTCTGTGCTTTCCCATCACTGTGGGGACCTTTGGTGCTCACAAAGAGAGTAAAGCAGTGTGCACACACATACATACATACACACACACACACACATACACACATCAATGGAACTAGGCCAATAAATGGGCCATAAATGTCAAAAGTCCATTAGAAAATGAGGGAAAAACCCAACTCTACAATAATACTAACTTCTGCTAAAATCTCTAGGGCAGTTAACAGTGATAAATATGAACATTTGTTTGGCTGTTCTAGATTAAGCATAACTTCTAAAAGACATTTCCGAAGACCTACGGTGAGGTTTCATCTCACAATATCAGAGCCACCTAATAGAAATCACAACATGATTGGTTCCTAATTATGCTGATAGTTAACATAATGCATTGGGCCTTCTCTTGAAGTCATAACCAATAGGAAATAAGAAATCTTCTGTTGCTGTATCATGTCGAGATTTCATGGATAAAAGCAATTCCTGCCTGGCCAATGTTCCACTAGATGTTTCAAGAACTGAACCCATTTATTTCCATTCAAAACCTCAAATAAAATGAGAGTAGTGCTGTAATACTTGCAGAGTTAAACACAAGCATGACTTAATTAAAAATTAAGGAGAAAGTACACAAATGACGACTTAATTAGGCCTAAACGGACTTGAGAGTTCCTCATTGATGCACAGACACATGGGTGCTGTCATGATTGGCCCCTCCCAGTCCTGTCCATGTGTTCGTGTTTTGGTTTAGTCCATGTGCATTTGTTTTGGTTTAGCCCCTCATTTCATGACTCCGCCCCTGACTGTCTCCACCTGTTTTCCACCTGTCCCTCGTTTTCCCTGTGTATTTAAGCCCTGTGTTGGCCCCTTGTGTTTGCTGGTCTTTGTTGGTTGTGCTGTTATTTGCTGTGTTGTTTGTACTCGTCTATGTACTGTTGCTTGTTCTGTTGGATTCTGGTGTCTGTCATGTCTGTCCCCTGATCACTCCGTGTTGGCTCTATGACCCTGGACTGTTTAGACCAAATCTCACTTATCTCCACATATGCGCCCACCTCCTCACTCCCCGTTACAGGTGCAACTGTATTACTGTGTAAAATGTATATATTTTCTGATTTATAAAGTGAAAGCTGCAGAATATTAAAAAAGCTTTCTTCTTTTCCTTCCTTAAATACTTTTTAACAGCATATGTTAGCACTGATCATGGGGATCAGACAGATGTCCACACCTCAAAACACACTGTTTTTATGCTTTGTCAGATCATTGGGTAATATGTTTAATATGTATTATATCACTGCTGTCAGATAAAAAACTCATATTTTTGTCGTTTTTCAGTTTTTGACATATTTTGAAAATACCTGTTGCTCTTTACATTATATGTGAATGTCATGATAAATAGACCAAAAGAAATGACCCAAAAATGACTTGGAAAAATGTCTGGTTCCAATGACTTACATTATAACTAAAACAGGTTTTTTTCTTCTTCTCCTGTAAACTTACCATTTCGGAGATACGAGATTTTGTTCCGACAACAGTAGTATGTTAAAACGGAACTTATGGTTGTAGTTCATTTTTAGTCTATTTAGGAGACTCACACTGCGCTCACATACTCAAACAAATGTCTTACCATTACACACGATCATGTAGAATCAAACAAAACTTACTAATATACTTAGATGTGTACTTATATGTATATGTTCTTTCTTAACTATGACAGTACGTGTAATAAGGATTTTATATATGTTTTGTAAATAGCAGTTTACAAAGTGAGGGCCATTATACAAGTCATGAGATCATAGACGTTTGGCCTGAAAATGTATGAAAACACACACACACACACACACACACACACACACACACTCATACACTCATACACTCATACACTCACACAAACACGCACACAATGCCCCATTCACTGCAACAGACCCTGACAGGCTCTCTGTCAGTCATGGTAATGGGAAGCGATTAGGCATAGGATGATCTCATTACAGAGTGAGGGAGACAGAAATGGAGGAAGAGATGGAAGAAGAGAAGAGTTCTTACCTGGGAATAAAACCTCACCTCTGCCTCTCCCTCTCTCTCTCTCTCTCGCATTTTCTCTCTGCTGTCAAAACAATGAAAAGAGTTCCAAGTCCCTCTAGTGGCAGTCTCCAGTCTTTTTCACTAATTTTTGTCACCAAATAAGATGCCACACATCAACATGAGGACCGTCAGGAACAGATTGATTTGATTCCTGACGTATGGAATGAAATAAACTTAAATATGAAATTTAAAGCTTAGTGCACAATTTATTTTATTTGCAGAGTTTAACAAAATTGAAAAAAATAAAACAAAATGCAGTTTTAGACATTATAAACATGTACAGTGCATGCTTTAAGTTTTATTCCTTCTTTATGTTACATTCAGTAAATTCACAGTGTGTTAAAACATGCATGCTCTCTGTAGAGAAGAAAAAAAAAAAAAAAACATACTGTGACCAGAGCATCCAGTCTTACCACTGTGTTTTATTCATGTTAAATTCCATGAAATCATTGCTTTTTTCAGTGCAGGGGCTTCTGCCAAGAGCTTCTGTATTGCATCAGTATCAATATGTGAACGTTAAATTAAATCCTTTTAAATGAAGGCAGATGGTGTTAATACAAGAATGACGTCTCTGGTGCAAGAAATGTGATTGTATCAGATCCAAGAACTGAATAATATTAAAACATTCTGACAAATCATAAGTGAAATGGGAAAAAATAATGACAAATTAATTAGAACAGCTGCTCCAATCATTTACATGAATATTTTTTCTTTTAAAGTTTCTCCATTAGTGTTCAGATAGATAGATAGATAGATAGATAGATAGATAGATAGATAGATAGATAGATAGATAGATAGATAGATAGATACTTTATTGATCCCGAAGGAAATTTAGCAAGAATGATGCATGCCGTAATCTATAACAAGCTGGTGAGGTTCAATACTCACCTACTGTTAGAGTGCTGTTAGTGTTCATTTGTGGTGAGGTTTGGATTTGCTGTTGTGTTTTGGGTGTTGAGGTTTTGACTTACTGTTGTGTTGTGAGTGTTGTGGTTTTGACTTACTGTTGTGTTGTGGGTGTTGTGGTTTTGGATTTGCTGTTGTGTTTTGGGTGTTGAGGTTTGGATTTGCTGTTGTGTTTTGGGTGTTGAGGTTTTGATTTGCTGTTGTGTTTTGGGTGTTGAGGTTGTGGATTTGCTGTTGTGTTTTGGGTGTTGAGGTTTTGATTTACTGTTGTGTTTTGGGTGTTGAGGTTGTGGATTTGCTGTTGTGTTTTGGGTGTTGAGGTTTTGATTTACTGTTGTTGTTACGTTCCCACAAATAGCTACGGTCCAGGGGAGGGTGTGGGGCCGGTAACATGTGCGGTGTGAGTAGGTGGAGATGGCCAACCAGTGAGGTAACCAGAGTATAGAGAAGAACAGATTTATTTCAAGGAGACCCACAGTATACTACAGAAGCAAATGTTCACAAAACATCAAGACAACAAGCCAGGACGTAGAGGAACTGGACCAGCCTGGGGGAGAACACAGACGGCACCAAAGAAAAGAAAATAACAATAGAACTACACTAGCTGGTATTTGTGTCTTGTTTACCTAACAAAACAAAATAGCTGACTGCTACACTACTCTAAACTAGACCAAAAGTACAGGGGGTGGTGCCTGCCTCTAAACTAGTGTGTCTAGACACTTGGACTACCTGCGTGTGGCAGTGTAAGTGTGCGCATGGTCTAAACTGCTCTTCCTCCCAGCAGGAAACCAGCTCAAACACAGCTCAAACGTTGATTCTGGTTGTACATCCGGGATAGAAATACCAGAGGGTTATGATCAGTGTATACAGTCACTGGTAGTGGACAAGAACCTATGTAGACCTCAAAATGTTGTAAAGACAACAATAAGGCCAAAGTCTCCTTCTCAATTGTGGAGTAATTCAGTTGATGTTTATTGAATTTACGAGAGAAGTAGCACACAGAAGCATCCTCCTGAAGTAAAACAGCGCCAGCACCCACAGCACTTGCGTCTACCTCCAATTTGAAGGGTTTGGAGAAATTAGGAGCTGCTAAAACAGGAGTACTATACAGAAGAGCCTTAACATTGCCAAAGGCATGCTGACAGTCTGAACTCCAATCAAATGATTTTGATGGACTAAGCAAAGAAGTGAGTGGTGTAACCATAGTGGAGAAGTTTTTACAGAAGCACCTGTAATAGCCAGCCATGCCTAAAAATCGGCACAACTCACGTCGGGTAGAAGGCACAGGAAAATGTAGTATGGCTGAGATTTGGGCATCAACAGGACGTACCTGTCCTTGACCAACTCTCTTCCCAAGGTAGGTTACAGTAGCTTGAGCAAACTTACACTTTGCTAAGTTAAGAGTCAGCGAAGCTTTTTCCAACCGTTCGAAAACAGTGCTCAGGATCTTCACATGAGTGGGCCAGTCTGATGTGTAAACCACAAGATCCTCTAGGTAAGCAGAACAATTCGGTACACCTGACAATACGATATTAACTAGTCTCTGGAAGGTAGCTGGGGCATTCTTAAGGCCAAATGGCATAACTGTGTACTGCACAAAAGCATCCGGAGTCACAAAAGCGGAAATGTCTGATGCACAAGACGTCAAAGGAACTTGCCAGTCCCCCTTCAAAAAATCTAATTTACTAACAAATTGCGCTGATCCCACATTATCAATACAGTCATCAATCCTAGGCAAAGGATAAGAGTCAGAGACTGTGACGGAATTTACCCGTCTGTAATCAGTGCAAAGGCGAACTGAACCATCGGGTTTGGGAACAAGCAGGCAGGGCGAACTCCAAGGGCTACAACTAGGCATTGCTAAACCATGTTCAACAAGTAGTTTACTTCTTTTTTCATGGCTGCTCTTTTAGTGGAGTTAAGGCGATAGGCATGTTGCTTAAGTGGTTTTGCTGTAGTTACCTGCATATCATGCCTCAAAATGTTTGTCTGAGAAGGTACATCTTTGAAAATAGAGGAAAACTTTGTATTAGGCTTTCAAGATCTGTTTTCTTTTTTTTCTGGCAAGTGACTCAAAAGACTAGACAGATCCTGTAACATCTCTGAATTCAGAAGTCTACAAGAAGCGTGTGGAAATGATCATAAGTCTAATCCATCCTCATCTACATTGTTTGGACCAGTAGTCACCATGCCAATTGAGGACAAAACTTTACCTTTGGATTCTTCATGTTCATCTAATAATGCACTTTGTACTGTATGAGTATGGTAAGTCTTCAGCATGTTGATATGACAAACACGTTTCTTACGTTTACGATCAGGAGTGCGGATGATGTAATCTGTGTCACTGAGCTTTTCTTCAACAGTATATGGACAAGCAAACAGCTGAAAGTGATGGACCAGGAAATGGGAGTAGAACCATTACTGTCACCTGGCTGAAACTGTCTGGCAACTGCACACTTGTCAAAAGACCGTTTCATATGTTCTTAAGAGACTTTCAAAGTCTCACGAGCTAAAGAACAAGCATTATGCAAACGCTCGCGAAAAGTACAAACATAATCCAGAATGTTCTGCGGTTTACATTTGTTACTTAAGAACGTCTCTTTAAGGACTTTTAAAGGGCCACGCACTGAATGTGCAAAAACTAACTGAGCTGGGCTGAATCCTACGGATTCTTGAACAGCGTCACGCACAGCAAAGAGCACAAAGGGCACACCTTCATCCCAGTCTTTCCCAGTATGTAAGCAATATTTGCGAAGCATAGATTTTAAAGACTGGTGAAATCGTTCTAATGCGCCCTGTGATTCAGGATGATATGGACTTGAGACTCGATGACTGATGTTGAGAGTGACCATAACCTGCGAGAAGAGTTTGGACATAAAATTTGTACCCTGATCAGTCTGTACAATTTTTGGCAGGCCAAAAGTGGTAAAGAATTTGAGCAGAGCTTTGATCACAACTGGGGTTGTAATCCTTCGCAAAGGGATAGCTTCAGGGAAACGAGTTGCAGCACACATAACTGTTAACAAGTATTGATTTCCAGATCTGGATTTAGGTAAAGGACCCACACAGTCAATCAGCACCCTTTCAAAAGGTTCACCGATGACAGGAATTGGATAAAGCGGAGCAGGAGGAATAACCTGATTGGGCTTTCCTGTACACTGACAAACGTGACAAGAATGACAAAACTCAACTACATCCTTTCTAAGGCCAGGCCAGAAGAAATGTTTAAGAACACGAGAATATGTCTTGGCAATACCCAAATGACCTGACCAAGGATGGTCATGTGCTCCGTCTGAACGGAGTAGGTATCACAACCTGATAAACACTTTCTGCCTCTGCATTAACATGAGGAGACCATTTTCGCATCATCACACCCTGATCAAGGAAGAATGCAACTTGTTTATCGCTGAGACTGTCTTTACTGCTTAGCCCAGAGAAACATTTACATAGATCAGAGTCTGCCTTCTGAGACTCTATAAGTTGATCTCGGCTGATGACTAATTTATCAGCTTCCATTTCTCCAATATATCTGTTTTGTCTACAGTCTTTTGATGAAGCAAATGGTGGTGTTGACAGAGCAGGGTGTGGAAAACTGTCCTTAGCCAAGAATGAATCAGATAAATCAACTACATCTTCTAGAAGTCGAGCTCTAGCACGAGTGACAACACATGCTGGAAACACAGTAGGATGATCTGAGGATTCATCAGGCAAACAAGTCTTAGGACTATCCAAAAGACTATCCGAGCAACAAGAGAGACCAAACCTCCCTAGGCCAGTTTAGAGAGGTAGCAATACGCTCAAACACACCAAAGTATGTATTTACCTCAGCCTCTTTGAATGGTGGTACGAGTGCAATATGTTTACTCACATCAAACACAGGTGGACTAAAAGCTGAAGGAGCAGGAGCAGATGCCATCAGAGTAGCTGCTGGAGAAGACCGTGGGGAAGGAGAAGGCGGTGCAATGTCCGGCTGGAGGAGGAGCAATCTTCATCGCTCGCATCTCCAATTCCCGTAGTCGGACCTCCTGATCAACATCAAGCTCCATCTTCCGAATGGCCAGCCTTAAGTCCAGCTCTGCCTGTCATGCATGTGCTTTTTCCTGAGCCTCCAATTGGAGACGTGTGATACACACCTTAGCACGAGCTTCATGAAGTGATCCTATAGACCCAGGAGAAAAAGGGTCGAAACGAGGCAATGTTGCCCTGAGATCAACCTCAGGCTTAGCTTGCTCCGTAGCTATTTCAACAGGAGTCACCACCTTTTCAACACCACTCTCCACCACAGAAGTAGTAACAGGCTGGGGAAACACTAAAACACCCAATTCCCTCAACTTGTTAATGATCTTAATTCTGACATCTTTCTTAACAGACTGTCTAGCTACTTGAACGCCACAGTGTGCTGCTATCTGCAATAAGTCGTCCTTTCAACACTTCTCAATCACCTCCAGGCTAGATGAGGCAACGAAGAACTGCAAGTCAAAGGTTGCCATACTGTATGCATACAAGTACAAGTTAGAACACCTGTGCTAAGCCACCCACACACACCATGGGACAGTTCAGTGATCTGGTGTTGTACGAGTAATTTATCAATGATCTATCCCGGATGAGCCCCCAAATGTTACATTCCCACAAATAGCTACGGTCCAGGGGAGGGTGTGGGGACAGTAACATGTGCGGTGTGAGTAGGTGGAGATGGCCAACCAGTGAGGTAACCAAAGTATAGAGAAGAACAAATTTATTTCAAGGAGACCCACAGTATACTACAGAAGCAAATGTTCACAAAACATCAAGACAACAAGCCGGGACGTAGAGGAACTGGACCAGCCTGGGGGAGAACACAGATGGCACCAAAGAAAAGAAAATAACAAAAGAACTACACTAGCTGGTATTTGTGTCTTGTTTACCTAACAAAACAAAATAGCTGACTGCTACACTACTCTAAACTAGACCAAAAATACAGGGGGTGGTGCCTGCCTCTAAACTAGTGTGCCTAGACACTTCGAGTGTGGCAGTGTAAGTGCGCACGGTCTAAACTGCTCTTCCTCCCAGCAAGAAACCAGCTCAAACACAGTAGGAAGAAAAGGGAGACAGTAACAACAACCAATACCAAACGATTAACAATGACAACAGCACTACACATAACAGCGCAACTAAACTGAGGAACAAAACTTCACAACACAGCGTTAACAAATTGAGCAGCACAGCGTAAACACAGCAAGCGAGCCGAACAAGTGCCGCCGCGCAGCTTTTGAGCACGAAGTCCCGCCCTCTCCTGGTCCGGACGCGCCCTCTGATTGGCCAGGAGGCGACGAGCGCGACGAGGATGACGAATGACACCCCGATCCACCTGTAAGGTGAAAGACAGATCGATAGGTGCAGAAAAGAGGAGAGAAAAGAGCTAACGAGGGAGCACGATATAGAGAGAGAGGGAAAGAGAGCACGCACAAGGCGCCCACACGTAACAGTTGTGTTGTGGGTGTTGAGGTTTTGATTTGCTGTTGTGTTTTGGGTGTTGAGGTTTTGATATATTGTTGTGTTTTGGGTGTTGAGGTTTTGATTCACTGTTGTGTTTTGGGTGTTGAGGTTTTGATTTGCTGTTGTGTTTTGGGTGTTGAGGTTTTGATTTACTGTTGTGTTTTGGGTGTTGAGGTTTTGATTTACTGTTGTGTTTTGGGTGTTGAGGTTTTGATTCGCTGTTGTGTTTTGGGTGTTGAGGTTTTGATATATTGTTGTGTTTTGGGTGTTGAGGTTTTGGATTTACTGTTGTGTTTTGGGTGTTGAGGTTTTGATATATTGTTGTGTTTTGGGTGTTGAATTTTTGGATTTACTGTTGTGTTGTGGGTGAAAGGTGAAAGGTGAAAGACAGACCGATAGGTGCAGAAAAGAGGAGAGAAAAGAGCTAACGAGGGAGCACGATATAGAGAGAGAGGGAGAGAGAGCACGCACAAGGCGCCCACACGTAACAGTTGTGTTGTGGGTGTTGAGGTTTTGATTTGCTGTTGTGTTTTGGGTGTTGAGGTTTTGATATATTGTTGTGTTTTGGGTGTTGAGGTTTTGATTCACTGTTGTGTTTTGGGTGTTGAGGTTTTGATTTGCTGTTGTGTTTTGGGTGTTGAGGTTTTGATTTACTGTTGTGTTTTGGGTGTTGAGGTTTTGATTCGCTGTTGTGTTTTGGGTGTTGAGGTTTTGATATATTGTTGTGTTTTGGGTGTTGAGGTTTTGATTCACTGTTGTGTTTTGGGTGTTGAGGTTTTGATTTGCTGTTGTGTTTTGGGTGTTGAGGTTTTGATTTACTGTTGTGTTTTGGGTGTTGAGGTTTTGATTCGCTGTTGTGTTTTGGGTGTTGAGGTTTTGATATATTGTTGTGTTTTGGGTGTTGAGGTTTTGGATTTACTGTTGTGTTTTGGGTGTTGAGGTTTTGATATATTGTTGTGTTTTGGGTGTTGAATTTTTGGATTTACTGTTGTGTTGCGGGTGTTGAGGTTTTGATTTACTGTTGTGTTTTGGGTGTTGAGGTTGTGGATTTGCTGTTGTGTTTTGGGTGTTGAGGTTTTGATTTACTGTTGTGTTGTGGGTGTTGAGGTTTTGATTTACTGTTGTGTTTTGGGTGTTGAGGTTTTGATTTGCTGTTGTGTTTTGGGTGTTGAGGTTTTGATTTACTGTTGTGTTTTGGGTGTTGAGGTTTTGATTTACTGTTGTGTTTTGGGTGTTGAGGTTTTGATTCGCTGTTGTGTTTTGGGTGTTGAGGTTTTGATATATTGTTGTGTTTTGGGTGTTGAGGTTTTGGATTTACTGTTGTGTTTTGGGTGTTGAGGTTTTGATATATTGTTGTGTTTTGGGTGTTGAATTTTTGGATTTACTGTTGTGTTGTGGGTGAAAGGTGAAAGGTGAAAGACAGACCGATAGGTGCAGAAAAGAGGAGAGAAAAGAGCTAACGAGGGAGCACGATATAGAGAGAGAGGGAGAGAGAGCACACACAAGGCGCCCACACGTAACAGTTGTGTTGTGGGTGTTGAGGTTTTGATTTGCTGTTGTGTTTTGGGTGTTGAGGTTTTGATATATTGTTGTGTTTTGGGTGTTGAGGTTTTGATTCACTGTTGTGTTTTGGGTGTTGAGGTTTTGATTTGCTGTTGTGTTTTGGGTGTTGAGGTTTTGATTTACTGTTGTGTTTTGGGTGTTGAGGTTTTGATTCGCTGTTGTGTTTTGGGTGTTGAGGTTTTGATATATTGTTGTGTTTTGGGTGTTGAGGTTTTGGATTTACTGTTGTGTTTTGGGTGTTGAGGTTTTGATATATTGTTGTGTTTTGGGTGTTGAATTTTTGGATTTACTGTTGTGTTGTGGGTGTTGAGGTTTTGATTTACTGTTGTGTTTTGGGTGTTGAGGTTGTGGATTTGCTGTTGTGTTTTGGGTGTTGAGGTTTTGATATATTGTTGTGTTTTGGGTGTTGAGGTTTTGATATATTGTTGTGTTTTGGGTGTTGAGGTTTTGGATTTGCTGTTGTGTTTTGGGTGTTGAGGTTTTGATATATTGTTGTGTTTTGGGTCTTGAGGTTTTGATTTGCTGCTGTGTTTTGGATTTAAAGTGGTTTTGAAAGACCTGTTGTGGTTTTGGATTTCCTGTAGCATTTTCAGATTTCCTGTGTTTGCTTGAGTGTGCCATTGTACTTTTGGATTTGCTGTTATGTTTTCAAGTTTGTTGTTTTTGCATTTTCAGATTTTGTATTTTTTTTGTTTTGTTTTTTTATTCCTTTTGTGTGTGTTTTAGATTTGATGTTGTGTTTTCAGATTGTCTTTTGCCACGTTTATCATTTTTCCAGTATCATGTTAACGACATTCTTAAAGCTTCACACAGCTTGATTTATGATCAGTTAGATTACATTGTGGACTAAAGGCAGCGTGCACCCCCTGACTTGCCCAGTCTTTGCAGGTACAGGAGTGCTTGCCCTGCTCTCTGTCGGGTCCTCTTCCCCTCACAGCCCTCAGGTCTATTAGCATGGAGTCATCAGACAGGCTAGCCATGCATGGAATGAGTTCTGTAATACAAATTGTCACTGTTACTTACAGCATAGTCCACACAGAAGCAAACATGACAGCCATTAATTGCAAGGCCTCTAAGAGGCACGTACTTGCAAAAAGACAGCGCACCTTGAACCTCGCTGAGCAAGAGAAAGAGAGAGAGAAGAGGGGGAGGAGAAAGAAGAGAGGAACTGGGCACTCAGCATGTTATAGTTAAGAGCCCATTTCCCTGAGTGATTCCATTAAAATTCTCCACAGGGCCAATTACAGCGTGAAGTGAAAAACGTCCTCCCTCATTAGGCGCTGATGAGAAGGGGATGCTGCTGGTCAGCTGCAGGGGGAGGAGGAGAGAGAGAATGTGTGTGTGCATATTAGTGCGCATGCATGTGGGTGTTATTATACATGTTTTGAATAGGAAATCCTACTTTTGTAGTAAAAACAAGAAAAATTAAGTTAACCTGAAGTTAAGTGTTTTTGGTAATGCATGTATTTTAAGGCTACCTACATAGGGACTTTGTGACAGATGCATAAGCAAAAAATTCCTCATTTAAAAAGCCATACCTCACTAATATTCGCAAGAGCACATCAGATATTTTTGAAGTAAATGACATTGCATTGATACATAAGCCCTTAACCATGGACATTTGTTGCATTTATAAGCCTGTCGTGAAGATCTTATATGGCAAAGTACCAGTTAAGATTGCTATATTTTGTAAAAGGTCTTTGGATGATGTCCTTAAGCCAAGGATGGAGTGGCTAATCAGGAGAATCGGGAAAATTCTTAGTGGGCCAATAGCATTTTGGGTCCATCATTGTGAGCTGAGAACACTCAGACAACCTTTGAATGTTATAGCTAGATTCAGCAGTGTGTTTCTGTAGCTAGCTTCATAGAACTCATAGTAGGAGTAGCCGTGAGCTAGCCTGAGACAGAGCACCATTTTTCCCCTCTGTATTCTGTTTGTCATACTGAGTTCTAAGGAAAACCGAGTTATGGACCAGAACCTTGATTCTCCAGAGTTTCTTCTGAGAACCCCTTATGCTACAATGGTGTCAGAACTGACAATGTCGGTCCCAGCTGGAGTCAGGTCACGGAGTCACTTCCTTTGCTGCAATGGAGCCCCCGAAAGGCTTTACACGAAATGTTGTAACATTGCTTTGAGAATTTGATTGCATTCACGCACAAGAGCATTAGTAAGGTGAGATACTGATGTTGAATAATTAGTTTACATAGTTTAGATTACAAACACCACTCCAACTCAACCCAACAGCATTTGATGGTGCTCCATCACTCTAGGGAAGAAAGTTCCACTGCTATACAGCCTGATGCTGGGGGGCTTTATACACCTCCAGTCAATGCTTTGCATTGGTCAATACCATAGGCTCATGTATGGCTGCTCCAGAGCACCCCATTTTATTGGCAGTGCTTTTCTGTGGGGCTGAATTCAAAGTAGTATCTGAATACTTGTGGACATATAGTGCTTATATGATCACGTGTCCTGACACAGATGAGTGCTATAGGAAGAAAAACAGTCACAAGGTGTGTGTATGGTGTTGAATTGGTGTGACTGAGACAGAAGGACAAAGCAACAGACATGTGCATCTGACTAGCATTCACAGTCACTGACAAAAGCACTCTACATCTTTATAGTCATCAGCATCTCTACTCAGTAATTATCATCAGACGATTAAAGCCAAGGTCACTGCAATGAGGGTGAAATCTTTTTGTTTTGATTACGTAATACTCCAGGGTTTGCTGTGTTGTGTCTGTGGGTTTTCTTTTTAATTTAGTGTGTCATAAAGGATGCTCCCAAATGGCCTGTGTTCTTCTATGAGGGATGTGCTGTATTGGAGCAGTTTATCATTGATAGATTAGATTAGAATAGATTAGATCTCTGTAGAAACGGGGACATTTTTTTTCCAAACACTGTGAACTGAACACTTGTTCTGCAGCTGAGAATATGCATAAAATGCTGCAGGACACATACTACCTCTGCATGTAATTTGAGAAATTATAGAACAGTTTAGAAGTGTTTTATTGTTGTACTATGTATTATGGTTAATTAATGATGGTACATTGCATAGCATCACTATGTTTTCCCATGTATATTATTCTTCTTTGTCTTCTTCTTCTGATTCTTCTTCTTCTTCTTCTTCTTCTTCTTATCATGCCAGATTTTTCTCTGCTAACTTGTCCCAGTTTTTACCTTTCGTGCAGTGAGGAAAGAGATCTACACCGTTAAAAAAGATGGCTCTTCCAGGGTTCTTCAGTGAAGACAATGGTTCTGTATAGAACTCTGAACACACAAAGTGACGTAATAAAGCTTAATTGGTTCATTGCATGGTGAAATGGTTCTTCAGATTGATGGACAACGTATCGTGTATGACTTTTTGAAAAGGATTCCTCTGTTTTTACAAGCTTGCAACAGTAGCAGAAACCTTTTGGTGCTATATAGAACCATTTTCAAAAAAAAGATTTACAACACATTCTCCATCAATCTGAAGAACCATTTCACCATGCAAATGGTTTCTTTGAGTGTTCATGGTTCTGTATTAAACCATTGCCTTTACTAAAAAAAATGCTTGGAGAACCATTTTTTACAAGTGTAGAACATCATTGGGTTACCACTACCCAACATTTTTCAGAAACACTGTGAGAGGAACATGCACAGCATCACCAGGAATGTCATATCCTCCAGCTACGACCCCTTTGCATTGTTCTCAAGGATTGTTTATACCTCCAAGCCATCAGGCTTCTCAATTTGTCTCAAATTTCTGCTCATAATTAATACTTTATGTTCCTACTCTGGCATCTTTAAGATGTTCTGAGCTGTCTTCATTTATTTAGTGGCCCTTATCATGCTATTTGCACTGTCTGTTGCATTTAAATGTTTTATATCTGTTTGCACTGTTTAATGTTTCATGTCCCCTCAGTATTACTCCCAGTATGTGCACAGTCTAATGTTTTTCTTAGTATGAAGTATCCATTATCATTATTGTTATCTGTATATCTATTGCTTGTTGTGTCACTAATGTTTTACTGGTTACTTGTTCTCTACAGTAAGCAAGTAATATGTCACTTTTGTAATATCTCATTCCTGTTACTTTTAAATAGAGAAAGAAAAAGAGAAAGAAGTTTTTTTCTTAACTTTGTTTTTGAGAAGTGTCCTAAGAAAAAGTCTGTCAGATTCATGACATGTTCTTAAACTTCGGAATTGTTGACACCTTTGTGCTCTTGAGTGATATAGATTCTGTTTGATCTAAGAAAACACTGGTAAATGTCAGAATCATCATATAAACTGCTTGAGTGGGTTTTCAGTAGCAATTTCTTCTTAAGAACGGTTGGAGAATGAGGCCCAATGTTTCTGAGATTGTACATCTAGCAATTAATGCAAACATTAGAAATGTCTTTCTACACCCTTTAAATAGTCTTAAATAATTCTTGGCTTGAATTCATACTTTATGTAGGGTAGTATGTGAGGATTTGGAGACCTCTCTGGCAGAACTGTGTAATTGCATGCAACGACAGAAGAACAATAGAAAAAAGAAAAAGCTGGTTGTGCTTCACACTACTTCCCCCAGCAGGTGAATCTGACTCATTCAAAGAGTGCACAGCCCTGCTGGTGACTTCCTGTATAAATAAAAAACAATGCGTGGCCACGACTTATTAAGGCATGGGAACAAGGTAATTAAGCTGAGGCCACAGCCTTGTAAGGAGTGGGAACAAGATCCTAAGGCAAGGCTGCAACTTAGTAAGGCACGGAAACGAGATCCTAATGCATGGCCATAACTTAGTAAGGTGAGGGATCCTAATGCGTGGTCATGACTTGGTAAGACATGATCTTATTCCCACACCTTACTAAGTCATGGCCACAACTTATTTATCTCGTTCCCATGCCTTACTGAGTTGGGTCCATGCATTAGGGTCTCATTCCCACGCTATACTAAGTCGTGGCCATGCATTAAGGTCTCATTCCCATGCCTTATTAAGTTGTGGCCATGCATTAGGGTCTCGTTCCCATGCCTTACCAAGTTGTGGCCATGCATTAGGGTCTCGTTCCCATGCCTTACTAAGTTGTGACCATGCATTAGGGTCTCGTTCCCATGCCTTACTAAGTTGTAGCCACACATTATGTTTATTGATATGGCAGGCCACCACCAGGGATCTGCAAAAGAGTATTCAAAGAGAACATGTGAGTGATTTATTTATTATTGTCGTCATATCTTCATCGGTATAATGTTGATTTGCATTTGAGACCTAAACAGCTGGGCCTTCTTCCTTTTCCTTTCCCTCTTCTTTTTTTTCCTGCTGACTCAGTGATGCTACTTCATTCAATTGTAATAAAAATAAATCTTAAAGCTTTGAAGTGCCATTCATTAAAAAGTTGTTCAGTTAACCAAATATGTCTTTTCTATGGCATCGTTCCAAAGGACTCTCTTTGGTTATTTCTTTTTTAAGAGTGTAGAACTGTTTTAGACCTAGAGTCCTTACAGCAATATTTCTTTGCATTTCTTCCAGTATTGTTTGCCTTAAAGCAGGGATATCAAACTAGGATCCTTCGGCTTTCATCCTTTAGAGATTAGCATTTTCCACTTGAATTCAGCTCACAGGCCTTACTGATTAGCTCCTGAATTGAACCAGTTCAATTCAACCAGTGCCGATTCCACCCATTTGAGCTGTTTTACAAACTCTATCCACTAGGGGTCAAGCTAACTCTACATTCTCCGTGCTGAAGCCTCCTGAATCCCAGTCTCCAAGCAGCCTATTAATCAAGTCCTGTGTGTTTATTTATTTTAATGGCGACTATGAAGATTCACACTGAATTGCAACTGCAATCCTCAGCTCAGCAACTTGGTCATTTTTCATTCCTTCTTTTACTGTGGAGCGCTGTTTATTCACAGACAGGCCTAATCCATGCACAAAAATTGGTGCAGACCGGCAGAGAAGACTCCTTAACCAAATCATAAACTTTCAAGATTTGAGCACTTGACAGCAGACTGGCGAAATCCATTACATTTCCCTGTTGACCACCCATCCCACTGACAGTCTATCTGAAACAATACTTTGCCTCTGGCTTGAATAAGCTTGGTTATATTCTGATGAATATTCTTTTGGCTAATGCTATTTTTCCCTACTTCCTTCCTTCTGGAGTGGCACAGTTTTAACATTTGCCTTGTATACCACAGTATAAGTACTAAATACTTAACTTTATGTACAAAATGTATTAAATACTTAATCAATTCTGACAACCAAGCCAGTCAAACTCAACTATTCCTCTGTTATCATTTTAATGACCAATTCTTTAGAAATGCAGTCGATTTACAACTATTTAACATCTATCTCTAAAAATACTGTTTTTTTAACCATAATAAGATGGAATAAACATGTGTTATTGTTATTAACTGTACATTTGCAATAACCAAACTATTTTTTTAAATGTGACATGCATGTCGACCTGTGCTAAGCTTTAGGGTTTATTACATATAAACATGCCCTGCTTGTTTTACAGTGTACAGTCATATGCAGAAGTTTTGGTACCCCTGGTCAAATGACATGCTTTGCTATAATTATAATTATTATTTATTTAACAGAAAATGCCACATTTAAGTGTGTTCTCTGTAGCAGATGTGCTACTTTATTTTCATTGGAAAATCAACAATACATACCAGGGGCACCAAAGCCTTTGCATATGACTATACCTCTAACTTGCATATGCCGATTTAGGCTTGTAGCCTGTTGTACACTCTTTAAAATAAGGGTTTCCATTGCGTCTTGACTTGAATGTACAGTTCTAGAAAAAAATTGGAATTAGTACGGACTGTTAAGATCTGAAAAGTTCTTCTCCTTAACAAAAAAATGGTTCTGGACTAAATGGTTCTTTATGGAACCAAAAGTGCATCCCCCCCTAAAAGAACGCTTTATGGCACATTTATTTTTAAGAACGTAGTAGAAAGCAGATGACCAAGCTTCAGTTGATACGCAGCTGTGGTCACATCACAGCAGTGTGGTCACCTGACTGCTTATGTCACAAAGCACCCACCCCACCCTTTTCCATAATCCCTTAATCCTGCCGCCACTAGTTCAGAGAAAGAGAGAGAGACAGAGAGAGAGAGAGAGAGAGAGAGAGAGAGAGAGACAGTGGGAGGGAAGTTCACAGGTGCAAAACACTGAAGAGAGGGCAAGAGGTAAAGCGGGACAAGGGAAAAGGTTAAAGGCAGCTAATGTTTATAGATATGTTTACGGAGTGCAGGAAGGTTGTTACAAAGTCGAGGGGAAAATTCAGATCTACTCTTCTCTCCTGCCTCAGGCTCTGTCTGTTGGTGGCTTAAGGGGATTAGATTAGATTCTTGAATCTGATTCAAAACAAACACACAAATGTGCTGTATTTGTGCATGTTATACGTATGCAGTTCAGGATGCAGCAATGAAACAGCAATGCAGAAATGAGATGTCACATGCAGTTAAAAAATGTGTTTTATCTCTGTGCTATTCGCCTGAATTTGAAGCAAATGGGTGCTGATACAGGCTAGTGCACGTAACTGATCTGTGCCTGTTTTTTTCTTCAAGATGTAGACATACGGCAACCAAACATTGGTGCAAAAACAGCATCAAGTATGTATGTAGAGAGACAGCGAGTGAGAGAGAGAGAGAGAGAGAGAGAGATCAAAGTGTATGAGAGCTAGTCTACCAAGGCATTACGGCCTTCATTCTCTGCTTGAAAATGTTGGGTTGCCATAGAAACGCCTGTTGAACGAGGGTACGATGAATTTTTCAGTAACTCCTCTCCTCAGTCTATGGGAAAAAAAAAAATTCCATTATTCACTGGGAGAGGACCCCAAGCTTAGACCCACATAAGGCCAGAGCTCCATCACAGCTGCCCCCTCAGCTCCCATAGGGCCACGACTCAGGTGACCTAGCATAGCATTAGCGCCACATTGACAAGGTCACTAGATTGCTTCCTATCAGTCCGGCTGCCATGACTTGCAAGCAGTGTGACCACAAAGTAGCAGATCAGATATTTCAAGTTGCCACTATGTGCAGATATGGATCCACACTCTTTGTAAAGAGTTGAATGGTAGGGTTGGAAAGAGAACTGAGAAATGATGCTCATGTAGATGTTGCTCATTCTTTCAGAGGCATAAACATGTAAGAAAGATTGGGAGAAAGACACTGTAGGGAAATATAAAGCTCACTGCAACATTGCTTATAACATTGATCACCTCCCATACTATCCCTGAAATGAAGTCTTAGTCATTACCAGCAATAACAAAAGCATAGTTTAATTCGATATTAATTATTTCTCACACTTAGCTTAATGAAGCAAGTGGAGAAATTCTGACCACATTGCAACTTTTAGTCAATGCCACATTATTATATATTATAATTATTGCCGTGTGTGCTTGTTTTTCAGTAACAACGTAACATCACGCTGAAAAAAGCCACATATTCTTAAAAGTGAGGGCTTCAAAAAAGGGTACTTTGGTTTCTTAAATAACCCTTCAATGGACAGTTCTTGAGAGCACCATATTTATAAATGAGGTGTTTAAATATGAAGACGTTTGAACCTCTACATAATGTAAGAGCAGGCATTGGAAAATAGGTAGTTATTATAGTGTAAGTGCAGACTTATATTATAATGGAAATATTAGTGTTTACTAGTGCAAATACAGAATCAAACCTGCTGATATAGGTTGTACATCAAATGCAAATTCACATTCACTGTGTTATATAATAATATAATGACATAATTCTATCTGAATAGTAAAGCAAAACTGTAGCATTAACTGTACATGTTTGACACTGTAGACTGGGGTTCAATCCCCCATCAGGGCAAGCACCCTACACTATACCAATAAGAGTCCTTGGGCAAGACACCTAACACCACCTTGGCCTACCTGTGTAAAATGATCAAATTGTAAGTCACTCTGGATAAGAGCGTCTGCCAAATGGTGTACATATCAAATAAATATGAATAAATATCCTTTAATTACCTATGTTA
The DNA here is from genome assembly GCF_015220715.1 of Pygocentrus nattereri. Taxonomy (NCBI): domain Eukaryota; kingdom Metazoa; phylum Chordata; class Actinopteri; order Characiformes; family Serrasalmidae; genus Pygocentrus; species Pygocentrus nattereri. The sequence goes on from NC_051224.1 coordinate 9,852,133, forward strand.
TTACATTAAAAATACAGTAAAACCACAATAATAACTGTATACGTCTAAGGATTAACCCCTTACATGGCCAGTGTCCAACGGTTGACCCACAGTTTTATTATATACTTGTAAAACTAAGAATAGCTCAACCAGTTTGCATCAAAGTCCCTGTATTTACCAAATTTATAAGCCTTAGTATGTATTACGTCTTGGAATTTAAAGGGTTAAACATCATAACACAAGCCCACATTATAATAAATGTTGTTACTGGTTACCCAACCTCAACTACCTCTCTTGGGTAGAAGGCAGAGGAGCATTCATTATCGAACTGTTTTCCCCTTAAGCGCTACTCATTATTAACAAGCTAAACTCCTGATACTAAAAAAAGCTGGCTGTCACACTCACTGACTCACTGGCACTCACCTAACTCTCATGAATATCTCACCACCTTCTGCTACACTGTTTTGTTTACATGGATTGTATTTACCACAACAAAATGGCTCTCAAACACATTTGGATGGCTGTTGTAGATGCATATTACATCACATAATAACAGAGAAGAGGAGGTCAGCCTTTAGCTGGTAAGTGACATAAGGCCAAGTTCTCTAGTAAACTCTGGTTCACTTGCATGTTTTTCTGTTCTAACACTTGCGATTGATCTCAGAAAAGACTTCTTCCTTTGTTAATGATGCCACTGAGGTACAGGGAAAACAAATGGTCAGTGCCCCTAGAGTCACAAGTTACAACCCAAGTTACAAGATAATTTTAGTTTAGTGCTAACATGCTACTAGAATCTCATAAGGGCGCTTGCAGAAAGTCGCATTATTGCAGAGTTTTTTTACATTTTGTTTTTAAGGAAGTATCAAGATTTATAGCCTGAACAGGTTTTGGTGGAGTGTTTCACAAGAAATGTGACGATCATTGCTGTAGAGTTTTTCAGGATAAATATGGAGAAGGTGGCAGGAGCGTAAGGGATGTGGGTTCATTACAAGCCCAAACCAGGCAACAGGAAAGGACTTGCCCCAGGTGAAGGGGCTTAAGTGTCCTGGGGTCTTTTTCATGAGTGATGGGAAGAGGGATTGTGGAATCGGCCGCAGTCTGGTGCAGACGGCAGTAGTAATGCAGACTGTAGTGGTGAAGAGGGAGCTGAGCCATAAGACAAAGCTCTCTGTTTACCAGTCAGTCTACATTCCGACCCTCACCTATGGTCATGAGCTGTGGGTAATGACTGAAAGAATGAGATCATGAATACAAGTGGTGGAAATTAACTTTCTTTGTAGGCTGGCAGGCTGCACTCCCAGTCATACAGGAGGAGCTCTGAGTAGAGCAGCTACTCCTTCACATTGAGAGGAGCCAGTTGAGGTGGTATGGGCAGCGTTTGAGAAGACATTTGTAAAAGGTTTTAGAAAAGTGTTTCAGAAAGTTTCAGTGAAGTATTTCAGGAGAAATGTGTAGTGTTTGAGGATAAATGTGGAGATGTTTTAGTGCATTGTTTCAGGAGACATGTAGATAAGGTTTGACTAGAGTATTTTTAAGGAGAAACTTGGAGAAGCCAGCTGTAGAATGTGTTAGGGGAAATGTAAAGAAAGTTTCTTTAGAGTTTCAGGAGAAATTTGAAGAAGGTATATGAATTCCAGACTTGTACCCCTGAACTTGTACTTGAAGTGCATTTTTGTGCTTAAAAAGGTTAAGAACCACTGCTAAGGAAATAAGTTAATAGAGACTAGAATCATCTTAGCTGTCAGAAAGAATTCAAATCATACTCTCTCCACCATCAGCACAGAATTTAATTTGCTGAATTCCGAGCTGAACATGCACACACCACCATGCATATTGCATGTATAGCCACATCAGATTTTGGTCTTGGTATGCATGACATCCCTCCGATTTTCTTTCAGTGCTGAATATCATCATTTAAGCAGTCCACTGAATTTTAATATACACAATATCAGTAGCTACATGCTAATGAAATTTTAAACTGCAGAGTGTCTGGGTTGGCCTGGTAGAGAGCTTCGAGAATGAGAGAGAGAGAAAGAGAGCTTTTTCTCTATGTGTTACCATGCAATACGCCTCTCCAGACTCACTTATACTTCGCTTGGGTCGCCTCAGTCTCCTCTATGGCACAGACCCATCTCTCTACCCAAGCAGAGAATAGAACATTTTGATTTATCAACTTCCCTGGAAGGAGCTTCTCAGTGCTGACTGCTCTGGGTGAGGGGTGGGAGATAGAGGGGGAACGATCAATATTTCAGTGCAGAGTGGGGCGTGGCAGGGCCCCATCCTGGCCGGCTAAACAAACAGAACAGGGGCTGGCTCATTAAAACACATTGTACTGGCACCATCGGTTTCCACGGCACCTTTAGCATGAATGATTAATCCACGTTGACTTTTATGTGTCCCCATGGAGCGCCTCCTCGTAAGCTCATCAGTCCTGCCCAACCTGCTTTAATGATGCAGGAGCTGCCAGATGAAACGGGTTGTGCTTGCTGTGTGACCCAGCCGAGAGGCTACCCGCATCCTCAACTTAAAGAGCCATTCTAATCCAGAGAGTGACTCCGAATTAGAATAACACTGAAATGAGATACTGTTTCTCAGAAGTGATGTGTCATCCCTGGGATGTTGTAATGAACCCACATGCCCTATAGCCATTGTAGTATTTCTTAAAACCACTGATGTGGTATGGTATGACATGTAATTTTTGTTCTTTGAGCCTACTTTGGCTCCTATTGTGTAGTTCTTGTGTAGCTTGTTGCTTGCACTAAATGAGTATATAAGATTGTAATTGTACCGTGTTCCTATGCAGCCCCCCTCCACTCCATCTGCTAATGGAAAGAGACCCCCACTGATAGCGGACCATTCTCATCAAAGTGATGGTTATACAGTCATATGCAAAAGTTTGGTTCCACCAGCAGATCCATGGCTTGTCCACACATCGGATTGAAACGCATCCTCTACAGAGAACATCCAATTACTGTTTATTTGCTGAACCTAACATATGGGAAAACATAATGAAACATGAAGAAAGAAAGATAGATAGATTTTATGTTTTACATTTTGACAGAAAGAGAATTTGTACACTAAATATTGCAAAAAAAACATCATATTTAAGTTTATTATCTGTAAAGGATGTGTTATTTCCAATGAGCAAATCAACAAAATATGCAATTTGCTGGAAAATATTCAAATGTTTGCACAAGATTGTAAAGCAGTGTTTCTGGTGGGTTTACACAATGTGTACTATATAGTTTGTCCCGGTCACTTGTGTTGTGGTCCTACAAACAGTCGTCCTGTCTTGTTGTTTTATTCCACTCTATACTTTCTTGACATAAAAAAAACAAGTTCTTCTTCATCTTTGTTTATACAGTATGACACACCTTTATGCGACAATGTGCAAAAGCCATGATTTGCCTGATACTTTAAATGTATCAATTGAAAAGCCCTTAGCAGTTGTTTCTCATTCACAGGGTCAGACTTCTGGGTGGCATTGCTGTCTAAGCACTATCTAAGTATAAGCCCTATTGTGTGATTATGAATTCAATCACTAGGAAGCCACAACCACCCATGGCCAGAAGACCAAGACATCACAATGGACCTTGCTCTCTTTGGATGGGTAGAACAGCCCTCACTATCCCCCATAACTTTTAACCCACTCAGGTCGACGATGTCATATACAACATTTTTTCATCTTTTCAACATGGAGAAATGGCTAAATAATCAAAGACATTCCGTGTTGGATTTGTCATTATGGCTTTATTTTACAAAGTCTCCAAAAAGACAAAAAGTGCATTTTAAGGGTGCATTACAAAGCTTCTGAAAGGGATACAATCACATTGGAGCCCTCATTGAAACCACATAAAGCTAGTCTTTCAAGAAAAAAAAAAAAGAATGTCTGTAGTATGCAGCATTTACTAGCTGTTTATTATTTCATGTACAATGTCCTTTAATGTCACATATAACATTGTCGCCCTGACAGGATTAACTGGCCTGACAAAATCGGCAGTGAGTGTTCTCCTCCAAGCATGTTGAGCCATCTAATGATATTGCATTTGTGACATTTATAAAAAAAATACAGTTGCGCTTCATGCGTCTCTGAGAGAGGAAGCACATGCTGGCCTTCATCACTTTTTCACTTTTTTTTGTTTTGTTTTGTTAATAGAAGAGAATTTTACTGAAATTTTACTCCATCCATCCATCCATCCATCCATCCATCCATCCATTTTCCAAGCCGCTTCTCTGTCAGGGTCGCGGGGGGGTGCTGGAGCCTATCCCAGCAGTCATCGGGCAGAAGGCAGGATACACCCTGGACAGGTCACCAGTTGTTGTTATACACATAGTCTATTTTATAAAGAAAAAATATCGTTTTTGCCATGTTTTTCATCTCTTAGCTTTAAAACTAATGGAAAATTGGAAATCACAGATTTAAATATGTTAATGCAGACTGCAAATTAAATGTAAATACAATTTACAGAATAACTTACTATCTAATTAAGTATGTGATTATGTTTGAATAGCATGGCAAACAAAAGTAATAACCTTGCAGTATCTAAGGGTTAAAAACTGGCACTCATCTATGAATTCCTGGCTTTATAATCATTGATGTATTATTGAACTTATATGTTGAACACCAAATATTTCCACCAAATATCTTCAATATCCTGGAGAGAGTGTCCGGACTGCCATTCAGCAAATACAGCACAGTGTCTGGTTGGATATATAACTATATAACTGCAGTATTACCTCCATCTCACAGCTATGTTACCAGTTACACCAAGGCCAACAGTAAAGGTGATTACAAGCACCACCTGATGACATTCACGAAGGAACATGGTATTCAGTGTGGATAATTGGAATGTACAAGACTGTAGAGTTCACCTGATGGCAAGTCTGCCAAGAAGTAGCACTGAGGTCTGAAGAGCTAAATGGCAAGTGTGTAGCTGACTACACTGCAAAAGAAGACGAATAAATTTGCAAGCAAATTATGAAAATTATTTATGCCACTCCAGTTTGTCAATGTGGTTCACATCCTCTTAAACGACTGCCATATGTCAATTATGTTATATCCAAAAGTCAGTGATGTTTATACAAGAAGAATACTAATACATATATAGTATCTGTTAAATCATCTGAGTTTTTAGTGTCCTCGAGAAGCAACATTTACTGGAAGAGTAGATTAGATAGATTGAAAAAGTGACAGCATTTACTGGAAGACTATCCATTAGTGATTAAGGCACTCGGAAAGATTTTGCCTCAAATTACATTGTTACATTGAAAATGAGCCAATTGTGTATGAAAAAGTTCAGTAAGATCTGATGATTCTCGATATGAATTATATCACTTACAGTCATAAAATGATTTAAATCTGTACTGCATGGTTTGTCAGGTTCATAATCTCCAACATCATGCCACACTTAGCAATTTAACTGTGTTTCACAAGAGAAAAAGGTTCGAGAATCATCTAAGGGTTATGTTTGGGACTGCCCTGCTGTTTCTAAGCTCTAGAGGAGTGTGCATTTTTTATTTGCTTATTTTTTCCCCCCTTTATTTTATTGTTTACCTGTAGTGCTGTATATTCTTTATTCTTTCTGTCCCAGCTATAGTATGAATGTTGCCATATCTGTACATTTCAAGCTTACAGCCCCCTGACATCTTCATGTGGTGCATTCTTTAAGCCCAGAATAGTCTACTACTTTTTTGGCATTTTTTGATGTAGCCTGTGTTATTCCCAGCTCCCATGTCACCAAAGGTTGAGGATACAGGTGTGCCAGCTAACATATATAACAAGATACTCTGAAAATTCCTTCAGACTGGTCTGCATGCGGGGGGTGGCATGACCACTGAGGAAGAACTCCACAGACAAGAGCACAATGGAGCACTGGTCAAACACAGACTGGACCTTGACCAGGGCTGAAGTGAGACTTATATGATGACCAGGAGTTATATAGTGCAAACCAGCCCACCTTAAACTCTAACCGTATTTCTCCTGCTATACATGCACAGCATTGCTTCTGTGTAACATCATTTTTCCTACAATCTCTACATTTTCATCTGTTTTTCTCACTGTCTATTTATTTGCTTTACTGAGATATACAAGGTGGTTAGATAGTGATAAATTGAAAACGTTATCTAGTAACTTCAACTAAAATACTGTTAACGTTTCTCACTGCCCGCCTGCTCGTCCTCATCCTCCATAACTAGCTTTTTCATACTTGGGGTCTCTGCAGGTCCTGCCACTGTTGTCCGTCTTCATATAATTCACTAAAACTGTGAAAACAGTAATAAACTCTGCCGAGCACTGACTGTTGTGTTAGCCAGCACACATTAAGCTTAATTTGAAAATCTCTCAAGGCTGATATTAGCTTCCTACTGGACTTTCCATTCTACCTTAATCCCTTAAAATCTCAGGCTTATTACATACTATGGCTTATTATTCAGTAACTACAGGGACTTCAGTGCGAACTGGTTGAGCTATTCTTAGGTTATAGAAGTGTGTAATAAAACATTGGGCCCATCTGTGAGCCCTGGCCATGTAAGAGTTAAATATTACAGCAGTTACATGTTAGTGCACGAACAGGTGACTGTAAGTGCTACATCATTTAAGGTGGAACGGGAAATAAGAATAAGAAGCAAACTTTAGCTTTGTCTCTCCACTGTATGAGTTACATTTAAGCCAGTCAAGGCTGTCCCACTTGAAATGGGGGCCACCCGTTTATCCTCAGATTACTGGAGATGTACACTTGGATGTATAGTTAGTCTGAGTGTTCTCATGCTTTTGTGTCTGAGTTTATTCATTAGCTCACATTAAGCGGCCCAAAATGCTACTCAGAATTCTTCTGACTCTCTTGTTTACCCACTCCAGCATCAGCTGTAGCAGACATTACAACGTGCTGTTGAATAAAGTACTACATCACTGCACACAGTCTCCTGACTCATTGGCTAATCAGTAGACTTGGTTTTGTCCTGAAGCACTGGATCTCAATATCAGGCCAGCACCCTACTTCTCTTAAATGATGACTCTTTATTGCAGATCTCCCTTCGATAGCAGAGTTTTCCTTGCCACGCTTACAGCTGTGATCACAATTCTACAAGTGTAGTTTAATCCTACTCTATTCATCACTTGAATATCTCATGTTTTGTATATTGCAATACACTAGAAATCATGCACCAAGCTAAGGGAACTACAGGTCAATCTACTGATGTATGGTCTTTACAGCTCTGTTATTGACTTTCTCAGGCAACTTATATATGTTTCTTTTTAACAAATTAATATTACATTATTACTATGATGACATTTAGTGTAATAGCTATTGTTCTTATTAAAATTATGATTATGTTCATTATATCTTTTCTCTTGCATGGTACTTTTATGTGTACTGTTTTATCGCTATCGTCTACTGTCTGTGTTTGTCTCAGAGTCTCAGTTTCATCCTTATAAACAAAAAAAAATCTCACATGTATTCCATTTAATATTATAAACCACAGTTTTTAGTTTTCTAGCTTTTCTCAATATGTTTAACCTCAGTGTTTTTTTTTGTTTGTTTTTTTAAGTTTAGTTCAACCAAGATCTAGAATTGAATTCCAGAGGGGTGGAAAATATCCCTACAGATTTCTTTAAAAACTGGAAGCAAGTGTCCTGAAAAGAAAGAAAGGCAAAAATTTTGTGGTTAATACTTCCATAATGTTTTCTGTGAAATATGTATGTTCTGCTTTCTTCCTGATCTTGAATAGCTTATATTTAACCTCTTGGGGCAGTCATGGGCTGGAGGTTAGGGATCTGGCCCTGTGACAGGAAGGTTGCCGGTTCGATCCCCAGGGCTGACAGTCCATGACTGAGGTGTCCTTGAGCAAGACACCTAACCCCCAACTGCTCCCTGGGCGCCGTGGATAGGGCTGCCCACCGCTCCGGGCAACTGCCCCCTAGTGTGTGTGTTCACTAGTGTGTATGTGGTGTTTCACTTCACGGATGGGTTAAATGCAGAGGTGGAATTTCCCCGGTTGTAGGATCAAAAAAGTATCACTTAATCACTTAAATGGCCAGGAAACACCAGCAGTGCCACAGTTTTACTGTACACCTCTAAATTCTAAAATATAAGAAAAAATCCGCCAGTTTGCATTATAGACCTTGTAGTTACTGAATAAATGGCCTTAATTTTAACCCATTTTAATGGGTTAAGGAGACAAAGATTTGCACATTGCTACAGTTTTTTTTATATGCCCAAACAAACGGGTTACAGCAACAACAAGGCCTCAGCGTGTGTATCTACTTCAGTCCTGTTGGAAAATCCTCTCAGGTGGCAACTCATGAAGCTGTTTATTAGAAAGAGTGTTTAAAACTGCATCAAAGCAGAGGGGGAAAAGAATCTAAAATAGAAAATTTAGAAAGCTTTTTTTTTATCTCTGCATAATGCAATATGTATTATATCATAGCTATGATGTCTTCCCTATGGAGAGTAAGAAACTTTTGACTGGTACTGTAAGCTAAGGAACCTTTATTATGAGTGCTAGTCTGGACAACTGAACATTTCCTGGAATAAGTGTGGAAAGTGAAGCCTATAAGATAGAGGAAGGGGTTAGCTACAACTACAGTGTTCCACAGTCCAATATTTGTCTTCTTTTTCCTCCAGAAAGTAACTTTCATAATATACTCTGGCTTAAAAATGAACCCTCCATTACTTGGGTGAAATATTGAGCTTCAATATCTTTCAGTTTCAATAACACATGATGAGAGTGAGAAGAGCTGTTCCCGATGAAGACGAGTAGGCGTGTCCCTGGGGAATGCACCAGATATCAGAAGAACATTCTGGAAGCTCAGTACATTTCCTCAGTTAATGAGAAACGAGAGAATCGTTATCTGGCCGATTATGTAGCATACAATGAGCAATTATGAGCATGTCCCTAAACTAAAAAGAGACTGCACCCTGGAGATGTGTTTTTTATTATCTGAATCAACCCCTGTGTGCTAAACATCAATGTCAATCTGGAGAAATATGATAGACACAGGCTTAACAAGAAAAAAAAACACTTTGTACTGGCATTAAACTCAACTCACCACATCAATGTCGTCATTAGGAACATATATATATAAATATATACATACATATATATATAAAAGAACCCTGTACACACATACATTATCCATTTATACATAAGCCATTTGTCCTTCTGGGTTCACGGATGATGCCTGGAGCCTATCCCTGCAGTCATCAAGCAGAAGGCAAGAAACACCCTGGACAGGTCATCCATATGTAATGTTCAAAAACCACTGGGGAACCCTCAGAATAAAAGAATGTATAGAAAATGTGTTGATTTTTTGTTGATGTTTATTTAATAAATGTTTGTCATGTTTAAACTCTGCTATTGTAGAACTACTCTGTTAAGTTTTGGTTGGAAATAAAACAGTTAAAATCCTTAATTGTCCAATTTCTTTTCTCTCTGGTATCTAGGCAGACACAGCCAAGCAAGCTCTCAAGCTCTCCCATTGGTTAGGACATCAGGAGCTGTACTGAAGGCCTTATATGTTAGATTATCTATCAACAGTGGCAGTGGAATCAACCAATCATGGTTTTATTTGTGATAAGAGGAATCAATGTTGTGCCTTTTTGGAAGTTATGGATAAGCACTGGCAGTGTATATGAGCCATATAGTCTAACCAGCGTTCAGTTACAAGATCATATGTTAATTGTTAATGTTTGTTACAAGCTTCAATTATAACACATGGAATGTGGTTTACAACAGCCAAAAAATCTTCATGTGCATAAGAGTTAGTACTAACATATTATTAGAAACACCCTAGGAAGCTAACATAAAACAGTTTTATTGTAGTGTTTCTTCTTTTTTGACAGTGTTTTGACTTTTATGGCCCAAATAGTAGGCCTAGCTATAGTCCCAGTTCGCCACTGAGAAAAACAGAAGCATTCCTTAGTGAAAACTGTAGTACCTGACATTCTGTGTATTCTTTGGGGCTCTATGAACTCCAATGTTGAATGAACACCAACAAATGTTTACTTAAGTACATCTGGACTCAGACGCGGTAAATTGTAACATAATACTCAGGATTTTACCTTTAATGTACAGAAACAATGCAATAAAAGAAAACAAGAATCATCTGGTTTTTATCTAGCACAACATCTTTTTTGTGGTTTGCATTAGCTTGTCTTTTCCTCTTGACTATATTGATGCTCTTTGTTCTACAAAGAGGAAGCTGTTTTGCTGCCTCCAGAAGCGCTTTGATAGCTGTGCCTCAGAGCCTGACTCAAGAGAGCTCATCCATTTTTGATTGTGCAGTTCCCCTTATCTCGGAGTGTGTAGACCTCTGGAGCAGGTAGCTGAAGAAGCTGACAGTGAGGAACTGGAGCTTTGGAGCTGGAGTTCAGTTCTGCCACCTCAGGACTTCAACCACCGAATGTCTGATGGGAATCATGCCTGGAATGCTAAAATGATTAGAAGTATGTATAAGGTTTGACTGTCTGTTCCCTATATGACTGTTTTTGGGGTAGCCCAGGTTATTCAGCCTTACCTTATTCCTGACTTAAATTCCGGAGGAACTGAGAGAATTAACAATGTGAGAATGTCTGGCCTCTTTCAAATAATTTTGGAAGAGACCAGCATGCATGCTTCTTTTCTCCTGAGGTAAAACTGATGCAAGCAGTTTTTAAAGATTTTTTTTTTTTAAGTGTAGGCATTTTCTGTGCCAAGAGTTCCCCCTCAAACTCAGCACTGCCGGTCACATTGAGGTTTTACCCTGGGGAAATGGGGCAAACTAAATCAGTTAATGAAACACGTATACACAGTGTGAGAAAGAAACTTTAATTCTGTTTTTTAAAGAGGAATACCATTTCACAGGCTAAATCACCAGTCAAAAGTTTGAGCACACCTAATTGAATATGTATTTTATAGGCGTAATGCAGTTTTGAGGCCCATTTTTAAATGATTTTCTCAAAAATCTGCTTTTTTTTAATCCACATCCAGAACAAAATGTCATCTTCTAGAATAGCGGTTTTCATGAAACCTTACATGTTCATTGCTAACCATAGTCTAAAGTATAGAATTTACTAATATATTCCTCATAGCTGGATTTATGCGACATATTTTACTTCAGAGTGACCTGAAAAAAACTGGGGTTTTTCTGATTAACCCTCTGGGGTCCACAAACTCACCCACCCATCAAATTCAATGTTTCTGTATATGTGTGTCTATCTTTGCAATCATACAGCATAGAAATATATTTCAAACAGTTCCTGAATCTCTAGAGTCACCCTTTCAGATTGAGTCGCATGTCATCTGCCTGTCACCCTGTGTAATTGATGGGTTCATGTGTCCGTCTACTTTTCTTGTGGAACTTACTATTGGACCCTTAGGAAATCACTAAGGACTGACCCAGCACATCGGAAACTCTTCATTCTTTATTCAGTCTACGTCGGAGACACATGTGAAATGGTGTGCAAAGAGTTTACAGCTGCTGAAGTTGCTGCGACGATTTTGGAAAGCAACAAAGATAACGGAGGATTTTAATATGAAAAAATATGTGTGTCATATTAAGTGCAAGTGCATTTAAAGGCCAGTTTAAGAAGATATGCAAAAACCGAGAAAACATCTTCAGACCCCTGAGGGTTAAACAATAAAACAATGATAATCTGCTCTGTGACCTTTCTCTTGAGTGTGTCTTCAGAGTGAAATAAACGCTTTCATTTTAAACGTTCAAAGGGTAGATATTAGTTTTTGTTTTTTTAGTATGCAAATTTAAAATATGGCGCAGTGGCAGCATTGTGCTTAGAGCTCTGGTGAAAGGATTGTGCACTCAGTAGCTAGGTTCAATAAAATATCACTGTTGGGCCCTTCAGCAAGGCACTTAACCCTTTCTGCTCCAGAGGTGCCATACCATAACTGGCAGTGCACTCTGACCCCAGCTTTCTAAGCTGGGACATGTAAAGAAACATTTTGTTGTACTGTACAAGTGTATAAGTGCAATGGTAATTAACTTAATTATCTTAATTATGCATATTCAAGACAACATCTTATTTGTATGTCTAAATGTTTTGTTGCTTTTTGTGTAAAAACAAACAAAAAAATGGTAAGAATATGAGTAATCAACTGGTAAGATTTATTTTAATATCTACTACTAGATAAAAATGATCCTTTTCACCCACAGTATCTCACTTTCACTTCAAAACATGAACCACAGCAAAGATCAAAGGTTGTTTGGACTTGTTTGCACCTTTTGTGGTCTCTGCACACTTTCATGTGTGTTATTTCATGGCTTATTAGGCTATTTCATTTTATTCCAGAACAAAGAGGGTAGTGAAAGTGAAGAAAATCCTGTGAGTAGGTGACTGGTACTGCACATTAAACCCTAATTGTGTGACTTCTTTTGCCTCTGAGCCAGGCATAGAATCTAGCGGTTAGAGCTACATAATACACTATTCCTTATCTGTCACAGATGGTTTTTGGGGTATTTATGTGATCCGACAACCATAACTAATACAGACTGGCAGGAAATGAACATCATTCTACTTAATCTGGTCAATCTGCTGAGCTGAACCTGATATTTTGTCAGTTTTGTGGCTCTGTCTGTAACTCTAAAGGTGAGCCTTACAGCATCAGTGGTTGTCTTGGACAGTGTGCAGGACTCAACAGGTATCCTAAGCTTTTTTCCATAAAAGCCTTTTTGACCCTAAAATGTAATAACTATAACTTAATTTCCTTCTAATTATACATTGCATTATGTATTGATTTATTTATTAATGTGTTTATTTAACAGGGATAATGCAGAGAAACATTGTTACATAAAATGCAGCACATGAATATAGGGCTAGTTGAAGTTAGTTTTTTCTCCAGGATAATGCATTTGACGATTTATAAATGTTGTTCTTGCTTTTCAATTGCAAACCTAAAATATCACTATATCAATATGAGGTGATTTTTCTCCCCAACATCATTCAGACCTGGCAAATATGGAAAACATTTTCTGCCAATGAAAAAGTATAGCCATTTAATTAGAAAATTTCCCATAATTATGACTAAGTATCTCATAATGACTTGCTTCCTCATAATTAAGACTTGCCATTTAATAATTGACATATGATCACATCATTTTAACACAGCAGCACATAATTACTACTTGTTATTTTAGAATTACTACTTAGTGTCTTAGACATCCAATCTCATTATAATGAGATACTTTGGCATAATTATGACTTATAATATCACAATTATTATGTGCTATCTAATATTTATTATGATTTTCTCATTAGTCTCATAGAGATACCCAAAATACTATATCATGATTATGACTTAGTATCTCTTAATAACAAATTGATATTAACTCATAATTTTGAGAAACGTTCTCATTATTATGAAATACTATATAGTCTCTTTTTTCAAAGTGCTGAAATGAGCTTCCACAGGTAACAGCTGTGATCTTTACACAAGATGGTTTCATATGGACAGCATATCCTTTTGCTAATGTAGTTGTTCTTTGACAACTCACTTTCATCCCCATCTTAATTGAATGCTCATTCAGTGTTCAAGTGCCAAAATAAATGCACAGAACACACTCTGTCCTTTTAAACTTCAATAGGACGGCGAATCGGATTTTCATTCATTTATTTAGTGCGTGTCCTGCACAGCCCATTAGGAGCCAAAGAAAAAGAACAAATGTTTTATGGTCATCATACCTCATTAACTCGTAAGTTCATTAATGCATGAGCTGAGGGAGCTGTAGACCAAGGACTAGATGGCCATCACACTTAAAACTAGCAGAGCTGAATAAAACACTGCAGTCGCTGCCATTAAGCCACTATAAAAGAGATCCCACTTTGTCTTCTGTACATTATTCATCACATAGCACACCGTAAGAGCTGCAGGTAGGGTCATGTGTGTCTATGGGAAAGCGAGAAGGCCCTGAAGAGAGGGAGAGGGAGAGAGTGAGAGACAGAGGAAACATCTTAAAGAAATTTTCACAGCTAAATTGCTAGAATGAGCACAACTGGAGATGTAGAAACTTTCAGCTCTCTGAGTCTCCATGGAGATTAATAATGCAACAAAGCGGCAAGTGAGCACGAGTGAGGCAGGGCAGGCAGCCTGCATGCTGCCTCTCAAATGTTTGTTTTAATGGGCTTTACCCTACGTCCGGGCTGCCCTAAATGATGTGGAACACACCTCCCCAACAAGAGGTTCTTGGACCGTCCATATGCGCAGACGAGCGCGTCCCCCGGAGGAAAGTACAACAACCTTTCTTAGAATGTACAAAGTGGTACAGGTGCACCGAGGAGCAAAAGCTGCACGAGGCTTGGGTCATGCCGTGAACTTTTTGAGGCCCTGTACTAGCCAGTGCACATAGGCTGGTTCGACAACACTGCCTGTTGAATCGAGTCTGCAACCTCAAAGAGATATTTCACAAAGCAGAATATCTCAGTATGCTGGATCATACAAAGCAAAAGTGAAGACTTCTCTACCTCTTCTCTTTCACTTTGACTTAAAAGGCCCATATCCTACATCATCTGGATTTTTTTTCTTTCCCTGATGTGAAAATATGATGTTTTTGTGGTTTTATGTACCAAAAACAGTCGTAATCAGGCCGTTTTAGATACTACGCATTTAAGACTGATATGTATACATGACCCCCATCCTAACCTAGATTTTGCTTTAATTTGGCAGCAGTCCCAGTCATAGTAATTTTAGCATGAAGGGGTGGGGCTGAACTGCTGTAAATTTAATAAGCATGCAGTACTGTATGAAAGCCCATCCAACTTTCATTAAAACAAAAGAAAATCAGATGACAACTTTATTTTGAGTGTCCCTTTTCAGATGAAACAAACCCTCAACAGACTCTCAGTTACATGTCAAAAACATATGTGGGTTAGGATTAGGTTTGGGCTTGTTGTTAGGGTTAGGGTTAGGATTAGGGCCAAGGTTAGGTTTTGGGTAAGATTAGGTTTCGTGTAATGGAAGTAACATGTTACCAATACATCTACCTAATGTAATTAATGTATCAGCAGAACATCTACAAGATATTTACTTCAATATATGCAGATGCTGCAACTGCTGCTATGTCACTGATATGTTGTTGTTTTGTTTCTGATAATGTGTTAAGAGTTTATTAATCATGTACAAAGGACAACTCCAAATAAAGTGGTACGGAAAATCATTGTTCAGGAGATATTTCTGAGGAGATTAGATATCAAATTAAATAAAAAAGGGGAAAGTCACAGTAAGATTAATTAAAAACTGGGGATTCCGAAACTAGAGTTCAAAAACTTGATTATATGAAGAAAATTGGATTCCTCGCAACATATCTGCAAATAGCTATGAGAACACAGAGGCCTTGACCTCAGTAGTTTAAAGAGCTTTTTTCACACTGCATTGACGAGATTTCATGTGGAAACTGCACCGATCTGTGCATGCAGCGGTGGCTGAGCTGACCAGTACCCTCCCTGAAATCTGACTGGCCTCCCCAGATTGCTGCCACATTGTTGGCTTCCACCTCCCTGTGATCAACAGAAAAACCATCCAATCTCTCTCCAACCCACCATCTCTCCCCACCCTTGTTGCACATTCACATTCTATGTTTTGCTTGTCCTGCTTTGCCTTTGAGGGGAGAATAATATCGCTGTCAACAACCTGCAGAAGAACTGTCCAACATTCCAGAATCTCTCTGACCACCCGTGACCAGTTCTAAGCTGTGGTTTGGCCATAGACTTAACCCACTATGTGTATGAGGCGCTATGCTAACATTACCCAGAGTGACTTTGACTTCTTAAGCTGTTAATGTTAGCAGCACACATACTATAGGCTTATAAATGGCAGTTGCAAAATTTTATGAGGGCAATTAACAAATTATGTTTGTAAAATGCAAACCATAAATGTAACCAAAGATTTATTACACATATAACCTAAGAAAAGCTCAGCCAGTTTGCATTGAAGTCACTGTAGTTACAGAGTAATAAGTCAGTAAGCCTGAGATTTCAAGGGGTTGAAGTTGTATTGTGTTACTACTAACAAACTACAACAAGCATGTTAACTAGTATATTGATGACGTAGTATCATGTAATATAATTAATAAATCAACAGGTAGATTATGCTGTATAATGTCTGGCTAGCTGTAGCCTACCTTCCTGTAAGCTGGGGTTTGGTAGAGATAATGTTTTATAATGTATTTTTAATGTATGCTTTTTCGGTAATCGATGAGGATTGAGAAGCAAAGACAGAAACAGAGACAAGTGGGAGGGGGAGATAAATAAAAAATTAAGATGAAATAAATGTGAAACCACCACATTTATATAGGTTTCAACATGTATGTTCCAAAAAATAAGCATCTGAATAAATACATTGAATTTAAAGTAATCAAATTAAACAGGGCAACTGGAGCCATTTCAAGAAAACATGGAGGGACAATTAAAAGAAAAGGTACACAACAATCATGGTGAAAAGAAGCAATAATTTAGAAAACTAAAAGTTTATCCACTATGTGACATACATCACTTTTCTGTAAAATGGACCTGATTCAGATCTAAAAAAATATCCATTTTGTTGATCCTTATGTCCGAAAGGATGTGTAGCTGTCAAGAAGCCCCGACTGAGAAACGAAAATAGACGGAAAAAAAAATTGAAAATAAAACAAAGTAGCTGCTGGTGTGGGAACACTGACCACCCCAGAGTCCAGACCTCAACATGCTTAAATGTGTTTGAGAAGCAGAGAATGCAACAAAATTCTAAGACTTAATTTTGGAGATGTGGAAAAATATTCCTGCAGATTCCTTTGAAAAACCGAAAGCAAGTCTCCAGAAACGAATGGAAACTGTAGTAAAGGTAAAGAGTGGACACAATAAATACTGAAAAAGACATATTTAGCTGTAGAGGCTTCAGTGTTATTTTCTGTTAAATATATTTTCAGCTTTTTGCCTTGAGGGTTAATTTAGAAATGGAAGAAATAAAAAAAAAAAACTTAGCTTTGACAATATTCAGATATTAGAGTTCTTGCTTTTTGGAATTGCTTTACTCCTATGTAGACACATTACTTTTAAGGGCTTATATCTAATTTAGAAATGAGACTGAGGTAGTATGAAAACATTGGTAACCCCTTAAATGCCAGGGCCTGAAGGCAGGCCCAAAGTTTAATTACACACATTTATAGCTTAAGAATGTCTCATGTCGTTTGCACTTAAGTCCCTGTAATTACTGAATAATAAGTCTTAATATGTAATAAGCCAGAGATTTTATAGGGGATAATGGTTCAAAATTTGTTTTTTAGTCAATTAAGCTGCAAAACAACCATTCGGTCACGAAAACCTTCATATTTTACAATCCTATTCATGCTGAAGTTATAAGGAGTGTTTCAGTGTGGACTGCTCTTTGAATAATGGCATGGTATACAGTAGCCATTCACAAGAGAGCACGTTTACATAAACACTATATTGCCAAAAGTATTCAAACACCCATCCACATAATCGAATTCAGGTGTTCCAATCACTTCCACGTCCACAGGTGTATAAAACCAAGCAACCTAGGCCTACAGACTGCTTCTACAAACATTTGTGAAAGAATGGGTCGTAAAAGTAAAAGTAAAATGACAGAGCAGGGTCAGTGCATGCTGAGGCATATAGTGAGCAGAGGTAAACAACTTTCTGCAAAGTCAATCGCTACAGACCTCCAAACTTGATGTGGCCTTCAGATTAGCTCAAGAACAGTGTGTAGAGAGCTTCATGGAATGGTTTCCATGGCCGAGCAGCTGCATGCAAGCCTTACATCACCAAGCGCAATGCAAAGCGTCGACTGCAGTGGTGAAAAGCGCCGTCACTGGACTCTAGAGCAGTTGAGACGTGTTCTCTGAAGTGATAAATCCTGCTTCTCCGTCTGGTAATCTGAAGATGAGTCTGGGTTTTGGCTGTTGAAAGGAGAACGGTACTTGTCTGACTGCATTGTTCCAAGAGTAAAGTTTGGTGGAGGGGGGATTATGGTGTGGGTTTTTTAAGGAATTGGGCTCGGCCCCTTAGTTCCAGTGAAAAGAACTCTTAATGCTTCAGCAGACCAAGAGATTTTGGACAATTTCATGTTCCCAACTTTGTGGGAACAGTTTGAGGATGGCCCCTTTCTTTTCCATCATGACTGCGTGCCAGTGCACAATGCAAGGGCGCTAAGGACATGGATGAGTGAGTTTGGTGTGGAAGAACTTGAGTCCTGACCTTAACGCGATAGAACACCTTTGGGATGAATTAGACTGGAGACTGCATGCCAGGCCTTCTCGTCCAACATCAGCGTCTGACCTCACAAATGCGCTTCTGGAAGAATGGTCAAAAATTCCCATAAACACACTCCTAAACCTTGTGGAAAGCCTTTGCAGAAGAGTTGAAGCTGTTATAGCTGCAAAGGGTGGGCCGTCATCATATTAAACCCTATGGATTAAGAATGGGATGTCACTCAATTTCATATATATGTGAAGGCACATGACCGAATACTTTTGGCTATATAATGTATCAGTCTTGATGACAGAGAGGCTGGAAAAAATATATTCTGATTATGTTCTTGGTTGACAACGCAACATGAATGTTATAAATGGACCTCAAAAGGGAAAAATAAAAATAAAAAAAAAACAAAAATGGAGGATTTATGCCCTATAAACTTAACACACAAGGTCTTCTTGTATTTTCCTGAACGCTCTTCCTATGTTAGCATAAGCCAGACAGGCCGCTAATTATCTGAGCCACAAAAAGTTAGCTAATTAGCTAGCCGACTTGTAAATTTGCTTTGTTTGTGCACTCAAAAGAAGCTTGTTGTGTATTAGTGCATGCATAAAAACTGAAGCGCTGCAGCGCTATTTAATTTTTTGCTCTTCTACCCACCAGGGAGAGCTTGAGCTAATCAAACAGAGATGTCTGCAGTGATGAGAGGCGTACTTTCAAATGCTAGCGCTCTCTTAGGAAGTCTCGGGAACAAACGGGGAGGTAATGCATAATGAAGGGAGCGTTTGATGATGGGGCACTGGAGTGACGGAGGGACTTGTACGCGTTTTCATATCACAGGTCAGACTCGCAGCAGGAAGCCTCAGAACCCCCCCCTCCCCCACCCCCCCTCCCCCATCATGAGCTCAGAGAGAGAAAAGCTGCGGATGCTCATCATGTCACTCTGCGTGTCACTCAGCTGCTCCAACAGCTGTCAGACAACAGCTCTTTGTTCCTCTCCTAACAAGCAGCGGCGGCACACTCGTTCTCTTCATACTGAGCAAAAGGGAACGAGTGTGAGGCGGCCTATTTAAAGCAGCCCGCTCTCTTTTATTTGGAGTGAAAGTGATCTCAAAGGGGCCATGATGTACAGAGCCATTCTGGTGTGTCGGGTCCTAATACTGCGCTGAAGCACATCAAGAATGGCAAAATGTACAGTAAATTGAAGTAATGCACGAGGCTTAGCATTTGACAGGAAGGCACTTTAGCCAAATTTACTTGCTGGTGTTCTTCCATCAAAATGGGCCAGATACAGTCGGCGGAATAATAGTGGCGAGATGCGCTTGCGTCATTGCTCTTTCACTATGGACAAAGACGTCACCCATTCTTCTCATCAAAACAGACAGACCGTCATTTTTGCAGCGCTCTGAGGTGAGGCGAAAATAGACATGAAAAGGCTGAGTGGAAAAACAGAGAGCCCGAGGTACCACTGCAGCGTCGGAAAGAGAAAAGAGGGGCGTGTGTGCACGTGCGTATGTGTGAGGCAGAGATAGAGAGCATGTAATGCAGGGGGTAGAGAGTGGAGCTTGGACCTTGTGATGTGGTCTTTTGTTGTCTGCCTTTGAGAGTGATCGGAAAGAGCATCCGTGGTGGCTGAGCGAGCGGGTGAGAGAAAGCACGAGGACAAAAGGAATGAGATATGACTGCAACTGGGCCTCTGGGTCTTTGAAGCCTTACTGCATCCACAGATCTGCCCCATCCGCACGCGCACACGTTCGCGCAGAGCCCGATGCTCCTCCACTACCTTCCCTCCATTGTCATGCATGGCGCGAAAGGGGACAGGCTCCAGAGAGGCTGGCACGCAGAAAAGGCCATCCCAAACTCCATGCATTATGAATCTCACCCCATTTCCAGGCTGAGACTCATCTGTGCTTTGAGAATTTTCCCTTCCCAAATCAAACCTGATTTCCATATGAATCTAATATGAAAGTGACCCAGAGGCCTCGGAGGAGTAGCCGGGGGAGGGAGGAGTCATGCAGATGACATCTGGCTTTAAAAAAAGGACTAGAAATCATTTCTGGACCTGTGCATGTAAAGTTTCCATCCACCAATAAGAAAGAGTCCGACATTTGTGTATACATTCTATAGTAGATTAAGCTTTGCCTCCATGGCCAGTTGCCAGCTTGAGGGTGGAGCTTCTCAGCATTTTTAGTGGTTTTGTTTTAGTTGGTTAGCTTTTCTTCTTCCTGTTTTTCATCAGTTATATACAAATAAAGTTTGACTTAGAACTTAGTGAAGGTTAGGTTTGGCTGGGTTCAAGTACATCACGTCAGAAAAAAAAGTACACAAAAGCAATGCTGTCTCTGAAATCTGAAATGGGTGATTCTGCTCATTTTGCATCCAATTGTCGAATACTTTTGGAGTGGTAAGTTAATTAGTATTCTTTGATGCCAGTGTCCATATATTGCTATCATCAGCCAAGTGTTTATAACCGAGCACAGAGGCAGTGTATCCTCTTTCTGCAGGACCCCTAGTGATCATTCCGCTGGCAGAATGGAAAACAACTCTGATATTTCTATTCATTGTAATAAAAGAATATATATTTCTTCCTGTAACTCTATTTCTAGAGTAACTGGAACCTTATTGGCTGTCTGTGTTGGGCTGCTAGTGAGCAATGAGAGGTGAAAAGAGGGAGTAAGAGGACCTTGCTGTGAAAGCCATTCACACCTCTCCATGAAGATGAGATAGAGACAAAACACATGCAGCTCTCAGTATTAAAATGTTGTGTACCACTGCCATAATAAAATCACCTTTTATGGAAAATAAAGATGTTCTAAAAAACAGCTTGCTTGTTTACCTAGCAAGGTGAAATAATTCTCATATCAATCCAATTATATTCCATCAATGTTATTGAACAGAAAAAAATGCATAGTGCAAAAACTGTTACCAACTGAATTCACGCAGGGCTACAAGATCAACTCAAAGCGGGCATGGTACATCCATGAGGAGAGTTCAGGAAGAGTGTCTAGAATTATTTCATTTATTTCATAGTGATTTTTCAAGTTGTCAGAATTATTTTCATTGAGACTTGGCTCATTTTACCAGATTCTGCTATCTTTTGGACTTTTTTTTGTTTTACCTGTAATAAGATGGGACAAAGCTCCATATTTAAAATTTAAGATTTATCTTCTTTAGTATAAGGTTTATCTCCCCCGGCAGTTAGCTGACTGACTAATTCTCTCAATAAATATGAATGATGGGTGCTCATACATTTAATGATTCCTTTGTTGTGTGAGATTGGTTAGCAAATCCATGAACTCAAAATGAATGTGTTGGAGCCATGAAGATTTTAATATCACCAACTCGGTGACTCAGACAGTGATGGTGTGAGGTTTCAGTAGCCCGGAGTCATAGCAGAAGCTGCGGTGCTCTCATTGGCCGCACTGCCAGATGCCCTGAGCGCTATAGACCCTTTGGAGCTGTGGCCTGGCTGGATGAGAAAGGCATATCCTGCTAGAATCCTGAGCCTGAGCCCAGTAAAGCAGTGTGCCGCAGGCATTGTGTGCCTATGGCCAGGCTGATGAAAGTCAAAAACAGTGGAGGAGGAGGTAACCGTATCTGGGAAAAAAAACAATACAGCTGTGCAAAACATTCTTGGAGAAAATATTGGAGAGTTGTTCTGACTATTAACCTCTAAGAAGTATTAACCTATGCTCTGCGTTGGTGGGATCTCATTTGGAAACCAGCTTTTTCTCCAACCATTAAACTCGTAAACAGAAAGTTCGGTATCACTGGTGCAAAGCTGACAGAGATGCCAGAGATGCAGTGAAGATTAGCAGCAAGCGAGTGAATGAACCCAACCCTACAGCATGGGATAAATCAGCAATAAGTGATGATCCTGCGCTGAACCCCTGGATTTGCCTGAGCCAGATGTTACAAGCTGCAGGTGCCCATGCCATGTGTGGCTGCATGATGAAGCAGGATTTATCTCGCTTTGGCCGTCATGATTATCGGCGTCAGGATATGTCCCATCCCTGCTGTTTTGGTCAAAGGCAAAAGGCTGGGTTGCATAAGAACTGCGCTCGCTTTTGCCTTCCCAGGTGCTGTTTGCATGTAGCTGTGAGTGCACCATGGCACACTGCAAACAAGAGAGCTTTACAGTCATCTTCTGCTGCAGCAACACTGGGGGCGGCCAATCTGTCACTTGCAATCTGCAGGGCCTAGCTAAACGGGACCAGAACGCCAAGTGCTCAGATGCAGCATTTTTCACCTTCCGTCCACTCCCTCCTCCCAGGTGGCTGAGAAGAGCTGGACCTCTATTGCCCCTTGTTAGAGTTCCGCAAACAGGATAGCAGCGACTGTCAAGACACCAAGGCCTGTACAGTATCTAATCTGGCCACCTGCTGAGGCGGAGATAACAAGGAGTTTTTCACCGCTCACTGTGCATGACTCAAACTGCTGAAGAAAGTGACTATGCTCCAAGCATATCATCAACTTCATATTGGACATCTGACACAGCATGTTTTTTTTTGGAGATTTGTGAGTCAAAGCTCTGCTTGGGTTTGCTATGTAACTCATTTATCCAACAGAGTTCTCTAAGTAATCATAGTTCTCTCCAAGTAATTTTTCAAGCAGATTATTTTCATGAACATTCAGTGCTTTCTACCAGATTCGGCAATATTTTGACATTTCTCTGTTTTACCTGTAGTGAGACAGGGGGACCAGAGAGCGCATTAATAATTGATCGCCTGCTGTCTCTCTTGATCTTGATCTTGCATCATCTGTCAACAAATCCAACATACAGTCACATCACCTGCTGTGCTTTTCAACATCCAAACAAGAGCCACTGTGTTTACAAAGTGAGTATTAGATAAACTACTCATGCTTAAAAATTAATTGTCGCTTTTAGAGACAATTAGTCTTGCATTGTCTAATAAAATTCCTTTTTTGAGAAGTTCAATAAAAAGGCTGGAGTGTGCAGAGGAAAACCAGGGACATGCTCCTATAAAGGCAATGGTTTGTGAATCTGTGGGGCTGTGCATATGTGAATGTGAACCTCATCTTAATCGAGAAGATCATTTAAAGGCCCTGAGGCAAAATAGAAGAATAAAGAGAAGCAAGCAATGCAGAAAAGCAAGTAAAGCTAAACAAAGCAACAATAATCCTCCACTTTAAACTGTCCTCAACAACAGAAAAAGGTGGCCATGAGGTTAAGGCAATGGGCTGCTAATCTATTGTGAGGGATTGAAAGCCTTGTAGAAACCATTTCTTGCCATGCACAGGCTCTTTAGTCCTATTTCCATGTATGGAAGTGTGTTTCTTCTAGAATTTTCATTCCAAAGCTTCGAAGATTGGGCTCAAAGCTAAAGAGAAATGGACTTAGATGGCTAAGAGGCTAATTCAGCTTTTCAACAACTACTTCCAGTCACTCAGCAGCAACTCAGCAACCTCCTTATGCTGTTTCAGTGCATAGACCTGCATTTTCCATTGAAATGACTCATGAATAAGAAAACTGGGTTAGGTTAGGATAATAATTTGGCTTACAGCTAAGAAGCTAACACATCAGCACTGTCACCATCAACACTATATCAGCATTAGTGCTTCCATTCACTTGCCATCAGCTCTTCAGCATCCTTATTCTTTGTTTCTAGAAGCTTCTCTTCTAAAGAGAAATAAACAAGATGTCAACTGAACCTTCATCATCAACATTAGCACTTCCATTCACTCAACAGCAGCCCTTTATGAATTTCATTTGTTTGCACTGTCCTGCCTTTGGAACTGACTGTCTGAAGAAATCCCCTCTCCTGCCCAAAGCCCCCTCTTGCTGGTGTTTGTCCCAGATCTTCCGCTATGCTACCCAGCAGCACTCAGGCCCAGTGACAGCTGTTTCTTTTGGCTTGGCTTTGTCAAAAGTCCCAGAGTTGGCGCTTTGAGAAACAAGAGCAGAGAGCCGCACCACATTTTGAATTTCCTTTGAACTATTCAGAGCTGACAGGATTTTATAGCAAATCTGTTCCTTTTGGTGATCTGATGGGCTATGAGGTGGATGGGCAAGTTTCAGAAGCATGTGCATGTACACCAGAGGGTCAGTCTGGTTCATCTGCAGGACATAATCTTATTCTTTCTGCGTCAGTGCCACTAATGACTCAGGTTCCCCCACTGCTCGGGAAAGATGAGGAGAGAGAAGCGGTCTTGTGTGAGTTCTGATCAATTGCATGGAGGAGACTCAGAGGTGATTTTCATCATCACAAAGGCTGTTTGCTATTCTCCCTCCTCAGACCTGAACTGCGCGGTGTGCTTCTCCACTCCGACTCTTTTTTGTTTCCCTTTTTCCCCCTTTCTTATGACAGAAATATCATTGTTTTTTCTACACTCTAATAAATAAGGTGTCTAAATGATTGGATTGTCCCTGTTCTAGGAAAAACCTTTAATTGGTATGGAACCTATGGAGCCCCTGAAGGAGCGTGATATATTTTTCTATGTAAAAGGGATGTGGTTTATGTTTTGGTTAGGTAAAAATCCTGACACTATCACGTGTGCACCTGATATTATGTAGTGAGCACCCAGTACTCTCAAGTAATCCTCCATCATTCCATCATGGAAGAAAATATTTATGACTTTTTAGAGTCACGTCAGGTGGCGCAAGAACTACTAAAGTGACTTTGTTCAGACAGGCATAAAAACTTTAATGATATACCAATTCGTCCCTTTCAAAGAGATAGAGCTAAATGTAGGCTCCCTTCGCTAGATACAGGTAGCTAGCTAACTTAGATAGCTATAAGCTATAAGTTGGCTATAATACATAATAGGCTTGGTGAAAGTAGCCTACATGTAGGTGCCCCAAAGTTTTTCGCTGGAAAAGGAAGCCTCCTGTTTTATACACTTCTTGTCATACTTCCATAATGCTAGCTAACATTAGCTCAGGGTAATTTATTAATTTACTCTTTGTTTACATTACAACACCAAGCAGCTACCTACCATTTTTATCTCAATTAGTATTGGATGCTCACAACATAGTATTAGATGCTCACCACATAGTAATGTGTGCTCATAGCACAGAATCTTTAGCGCACCAGATGTTTAAAACACACCACATCATTTTTAGCTGAAAAAATGAACCACATCAGGAGACGAACCTTTACATTAAGTGGAGCCTTCAAACTGTAGCAGTTATTTAACATGAATTAAATATTTTGCCTGTACCTCTGTTATCAGAGTGTTGGCCTGGGTGAAAGGTTAACACTTTGTTGAGCTGCTTGTGAGCAACAGGGGGTTAACACAGCAAGTCTGAGGACCTCTTCAAGTCTCTCTACACCTAGCGCCTTTGTGGGCCTTGAGCTCTAAATGAGCATTGACTGTGTAGCAAGGACCTTCCAGGTCACTGGTTGTCTTTTTCAGGTCTTTATTTCAGTGAAAATCAGTATTAAATAAAGACAAGAACTCAAATGTCAAACCAGGACTTTAAAAATAACAGGCAGATGTAACATGTCACCTCAGCTTACATCAAGAGCACTCACCATGTGTGCATGTTACATAATACACAGTCATCTATTGTCTACATTTTCTGCATGTACTTCCATTTCTGTAATGCAAGTATTTCTTCATACATTTCTTACATGCTGCTTTTTAATAAAACATTATTCCGGATAGTGTGGGCATGTGTCTTCATTGAAAATTAATTGAAAAGATGTGGGCAGATGCTCCGTAACAGCGTGCTAAAAGCACTGCTTAGCAGTATATAGGCCCATTGTTGAAAATCATGTTGAATTCAGGTTATGAAATTAGCCAAACTGATATTGTTGTTGAATTAAGCTTTAGGGGACCCTTGCTCCCTGTCATGTTATACCAGTCAAGAGGGAATCTGAATCTCCTAGTGATTAATGTGGAACTCTGGCATGACCAGAAGTTTGAAAAGATACATTGGAGAACTTTATAAACATGGCAGGAGCTGTTTCCTTTCTAGACTGGCAACACTATTGTGAAATATGGAAGAAATGTCGTATACTGGGAAATAACGATGAAACTGGGAAAAAAATCAATGCAGTCAGTGTAGTGCATGTTGCTTGTTATTTTCTCATTATGGCAAGAAATCAGAACTGCTAGTTATGATACAGTGCCAGCTCAGACCAACCCTAAGATACGTCTGATCCCTAGGAGAGAAAGTTAAGCTTGATAATGACTCATCAGAACAGTGTGAAGCCCACTGCTTCTTTTTGGAGTCACCTCATTAAACCAAATGCACTATAGTCTTTCACTGACCAACAAATAACTCTAGGCAATGTGCTAACAAAGCAGCAAAGGAGCTTGGAAAATGTATTACAGGGTGTAAAGGCTAATATCTTCAGTACTCTAAAGCAGAGGTTTGCAACCTTTTCTAACTCACAGCCCACACAACTGACCACAGAAGCTTCCAAGGCCAAGAAAATTTAACAACCAGATCATTTAAAGTGCAACCAAATATAACACAATATTTGCTGTGGCCTGTCAATTTTGCTTGATTTTATAACATAACACAACACAGTAAACACTAAAAAATAGCCAAACATTTTCTAAATCACCTAATGAGCTGATATTATATAACTAAAGTTGCAAAAGGAGGTCTGGCTCACTTCGGTGGGTTTAGATGTATACTTCTTTAGCTTCCAATTGACAGTATAAATTGTTTGGTTTCAAAGCATCATTTAAAAACAACATTTGAGTGTTTAGCACAGAGTTACTCAATTCCTGTTCTTGTACACGTGAAGCCTAAAGGCCTTTACACCCTGAATGTGATTTCTTCATGTAGCATTTTCAGATGACACTTTATTAATTTGATCACTTGTATAACTGATAACATCTTATCCTACTTCAGGCAGTTGTGGGCTGGAGGTTAGTGAACTGGCCCTGTGACCGGAAGGTTGCTGGTTCGATCCCCAGTGCCAACAGTCCACGACTGAGGTGTCCTTGAGCAAGACACCTAACCCCCAATTGCTCCCAGCCATGGATAGGGCTGCCCCCCTACACCACAGTGTACTCACTGCCCCCTAGTGTGTGTGTGTGTATTCACTAGTGTGTATGTGGTGTTTCACTTCACGGATGGGTTAAATGCGGAGGTGGAATTTCCCCATTTGTGGGATTAAAAAAGTATCACTTAACTTACACACCACATGCAATTTTACAAATGGCAAAAGTGTGACATTATTATATTCACCCTCTGGCTGAAGTAACTTTTACTTCGTTTGTCCTCTGCTTTCTCACAAATGGTGTTAGCGTCTCCAAAAACAGCTCAAAAGGGGCTCAGTGATAAACATTCAAGCTGTACGTGAACGTTTGCAAAGCTCCGGAATGACCACAGTGAGAGGATGTGAAACTCTCCATGCTCCTTTTAGTTTTCTGGCATGGAAAGAAACCCACTCAGTGTCACTTTGCCTGTTTTGTGAGGAATAAAGGAGATGTTTATTACCTGAAGACTGTTCATTTGTTCATTTTTGTCATGGCACAATAAGCCTCAGCACTCACTGCTGTATTTTTCTATACTTCATGTTCTTGATTTTCTCATTGTGAGATATGGTGGCCGTTTACTTGTAGGCGGTCCAGACTCAGTATGTTTTTGAGACTTAATTTGTAATCACATATCCATAATTGAATGAATTCTATACAAATGAAAAGAATCATGCTTTACTATGACTAATAATGTAAACTTAGCTAAGACAAAACAAATAACATGTGGTTACACGTCTGCAAAGTCGACTGCGTCTCGCTAGCAGCACCACTGCTCTATAGAGAAGCATGAATTGGGCTTTTAACAGACAAACATGTATTCCACTGACTTACATTTTCCATATGTTTCTGGTTATTGTGAAGTCTCAATAGCAGTGGCTACCAAATGCATTTGCTTGGCCCATTAATGCCCATTAGCATGGCAGAATGCTAAGGGAATATTTGATTTTGCCAGTAGAAGATCTTAAAATGGTACATCTAAAAGAGGTTCCCATTCTCACAGTATTTTTGAGTTCACATTAAACCCCGTGCCTATAGTGTTTTTTCTCCATGGAGCAATAATGCACTGTGTGAGCTGCACGTGCAGAGGGCTCCATGAGGCGTTCGCAGGAAAACACAGGAACAAGAGCACAAGCTCAACAAATACCCAAGTAAGTGGGTCAACAGGAACACAGTACACCAAAATATCCCTTTAAAAGGAACAGGTGAGTGCAATATTCTTTTCATAATCTAGATTAGAAGTGATCATTACAAAGCACCTTTGGCTGATATTTCAGCATGTCCCAGTGAGTGTCAGACAGATTGCCCAACCAGACGTGAACGTCACATGGTATAGGTGGGAGTTAAACTGTAATTTCATCAAAATACTCAAACAGGACCACCACACAGGCTACTCATGGTGCCTATCATGTTTGCATTACCGTACATGGTGATGTGGTGCCCTAATTGTACACTAAACTCTTTTTAATACATTGTAGCAGCAAAAAATGGCTCTTCTACTGTCACAATGCCAAGCTTGTAACAACAGAAGAACCCTTTTTGGTGCTATATAGAACCATTTTCAAAAAGGTTCTTATATAGAACTATTAGCAGCACATTCTCCATCAACCTAAAGAACACTTTAATCATACAAAGGGTTCTTTGAGTGTTCATAGTTCTATATAGAACCATTTTCTTTACTAAAAACTCCATGAAGAACTCTTTTTTAATAGTGTTTGTGTTCGTGTATGCTGTGGGAAGCAAAAATATAGAAGCTACTCATAGCAGGAACATTTTGAAAGCACAGTGGACGCTGAGTGGAGTGCTGACTAGCTAACAAGATTAAGCTAAAACTTACATAACGTCAGTAAATAAAGCAGCCTTCTTTGAAATTATATAAGAATGAAAACAAAAATAAACTTAGTGTACAATAGATTTTGTAAGCAAAACATGAAAATGACTTTTGGTTATACATTTTAATGCTCAATTATTATTTATTTGCTGAATGTAACAATCTTGGGGAAGAAAACAACAAATGTAGCACATGCATAGATTTGTACACCCTTTCAGTTGCTACACTAGTGGGGTTTTTTGTAAGGTCTTTGACTCATTAGGCTTTAATCCAAGTATACCCTAGTCTTATTAGAATGGCAGAAATGTTACCCACTACACTATACCAACCACTATCTAAACCACTCTCTACACACTTTCTGCTTACTTTCCCACCATCTGAAATGCCATTAAGAAGAACCATTGAGGTCAACACAAGAAAAAATGCAGAAAAATTTGACAAAATAGGTCAGGTGTTTTGTCACATCGCAAATTTTAAGTCATTCCAGTGAATTATTTTAGTCAACATGCACATATCATTTTTCATAGATACTTTTCTACATAGTCAATTTCATCTATATTAAAGCCAAGTCAAGATATCCCATGGTAATAATTATGAGTATAAGTAAATATCCATCCATCCATCCATTTTCGAAGCTGCTTCTCCCTCAGGGTCGTGGGGTGCCGGAGCCTATCCCAGCGGTCATTGAGCAGAAGGCAGGATACACCCTGGACAGGTTGCCAGTCCATCGCAGGGCAGACAGACAGACACACACAGACAGTCACTCACACACTCACAGGGGCAATTTAGCATGTCCAATCGACCTGACTGCACGTCTTTGGACTGTGGGAGGAAACCGGAAAACCCGGAGGAAGCCCACGCAGACACAGGGAGAACATGCAAACTCCACACAGAGAGGACCCCGGTCACCCGGCCGGAGAAATCGAACCCAGGCCCCCCTTGCTGTGAGGCGACAGCGCTACCCACCGCGCCACCCGTATAAGTAAATATATAAAAGTAATTTCCTTCTAATACATTTTCCTTCTGATTTCAATAGGTACAAATTAGTTGAGCAAACCTATGGCTATTTGATCACACTGTGAAGATCAAAGATTTTTCTTCATAGTTTGAAGAAACTATCATACTATCCATCCACTTACATCAGGCACAAATCAAGCAAACTCACACAGCACTATGTCCTCTCTTAAAACAGCAGGTCCTAAACATGTTATTCAAACTGGCTATTGATTAGTACCTGGTCAGACCTGCTCTGTCACGTCAGCCTCCTTTAGCTTCTTTCTCTCCTTCTCCTTTCCTATTCAATATTGCATTCATTTTATTATTTTAACTGGAAAAATCTTCTCGCTTGACTGGCCATTAGCAGAACTGTCATCTCTCTTAAAAAATTCTGTATGTCCATCTGCAGGTTGAGGAACTGAGGCATATAAAACGGTGTTATGATTAATTTCACTGACATTATCTTACTGTAAACAACAGTCTGTGGCTACTACTGAGGTGATTGCTTCAAATACTGAAGAGAAATATGGAAACAAAGAATATAAAGAGCTGTCAGTGACGTTAATACTGTCCCTTATTTGTTCACAGTCTGTGAAGTTTTCACTATCTGTGAAGTTTCTTATATTTCACACTTACACAAAATAGTTGACTAAGGTAAATTTCATAATTTGTCATGAATCTTTAATGTAAGCATTTACATTATGTCACCACTTTCTGTTTCACTCTGCATATGTGTTTTGCCTAGTATTCATATCAGTAAGCTTTTAGCCAAAACCCTCTCACACCTTCAAAGAAATAACAACCAGAGCCCTCCCCAAGGACTGATATGATTGGCTTATAACTTACAATGTCTGATATGATTGGTCAAACCATTCCCCAAGGCTATACATCAGAGGACTGCTGTCTCTAAAACTCCCCCTCAAACTGGCCTAGCCCCTGTAGATAAGCCAAAGGCATTTTGAAATCAAGTGCTGTGGTCTGATGAAACAAAAAGCCCTTTGGCTACAATCACCAAAGGTATGTTTGGAAAAAAAAGGAGCAGCATTTGATGACAAGAACATCCTGCCAACTGTTAATCATAGTGGTGGATCTCTTATGCTTTGGGGCTATGTGGCAGCCAGTGGAGCAGGAAATGTTGTGGGGATGAAGGAAAGGATTCTGCTAAATATCAACAAATGCTGGAAGCTAATGTCCCACAGTCATTGAAAAAAAAAAAACGAAGAAGAGGTTGAATATTACAACAAGGCAATGATACAAGGCACACATCAAAATGAGTCTACTTCAAGAATCAAAAGGTTAAGGTTTAGAAAAGGCTTTCATCTTTGGCAGACTTGGAATATTAGTGAGAACCTGTGCTTGCATCTCAGACATGCCATGCATGCAAGAAAAATCAAGAACAGAATGACTGTTAGTTGGCTACAAATAACATTTGGAGGTTGTGAATTCAGATTGACTGAAATGGTGTCCAAACGTATGCAGGTGCTATAATGTATGCTTATTTTTTTTCCAATATGTGGAATAAATAATAATAAGCAAATAAAAATAAATTTAAAATAATTGTAGAGTGTGTTAAAGTCTTTGTTATTAGAAACTCAATGAAATGTGTAATTTGACTTTCACATACAGCTGTAAGTCTAAAGTAGAATAATTCTAAAGTAGAATAATTACATTTCCTGAAGAAAATGTAGAGTGATAGCGCAGCTTGCTGCTAGGCAGTTGCTAAGGTGTTTCTAGGCTGTTGCTATGGTATGAAGGGTGTGACCTGAATGGTTGTTGACAAATAGTTGCTAAGTGTTGTTTAAAATGAATGGTAGTCCATGGGAAGAACATGGGATGAAAAAACAACACATAGGGGAGTGTGGGTCGGTATGGTTGTGGATTAAAGCTTCGGGACCTGCCCTGAGTGAGTACATGCAGTTTGGTGACTGTCAGGCAATAAAATGTGTTTTTGTGTGGGCCAAAAATGAACGGGAATTTATGGGGGGGATAAGGGCTAAGAAAAAATGAACCTTGTGGAAGAGTATAAATTAGATAACAATATTGTTGCACATTGCCTTTAAATGCACTAATAAACTATATCTGTAGTACATAACACAACTAGAAATCATTCAGTAGTAATTCCAAAATACCCATCAAGGTCACAGCTTAATATTATGTTTGTTGACAGGGCAACAGCATCACTTTCATTAGTATTAAATTTTGCAGTGCATTAATATGAAACACATTAATCTGACACATTTTTACACTGTTAATAATACCTTACAGTGTTTGTGTCTAGTATTCAACTGAGACACAGTATGAGCCACTGAATAATGATATCACTGCACATAAACTGACTGCACAAATTTGATGACTTTCTACCGCCTCCGTTGCTCCTGACTGCACTGCAGCCAACACCTGATGGTTAGCCGTGTGTTGTGTGGGAAGCTAGTACTCATATTACTGAATAATAGCACTAACGTTGTAATGCTGTGCCATTACAGTGAGAGCTAGCCAGACACCCTGTTTCTCAGACCAGAAGCAAGGCGTATGACAAACCAGTCTAAATACTGTTCACAATCCCACAAAAGTTTATGTCATCATAAACTGCCTGTGTTGGCTATGAAGGTGTCAGTAAACAATGCACAATGAGCCCATGGACGAATGGAGGCGGACTGCAAATCTTTTCTTGGTGCTGATTACTTTGTCAAAACAATAAAATATGCATGAATATGTCATTAGAGAAAAGCAATGTAAGCAGATCTTCAAAATATGGACTCAAGAGGAATTGAATATTGAATACATTATGAAAGCAATAATATAATAGCGCATTCACTGCTGTCCATATCTGATTAGACAATTACGCAATACGTTTTTTGGCTCTGTAATTGGTAGTAGCCAACATTTTCTTTCTGTGCCGTGAAATATTTCTGAGTGTGTCAGGAGGGTCTCTGAGCTAGTGCTTTCTCTCTATGAGATGAGGGAGGAGAAATGTGAAATTTTTCCCACCCACAGTGAAATAACAAAAACTCATGGACCTTTTCGTGCATATTTGATCTGCCAAGTAGGGGGGGGCTAACATTGAGATAGCCTTCATACAATAGTAGCACCATGTAAATAGTGCAGATTTCATACATAAAGGCAAATAAAACTAGTGCTGTGTTATCATGATCACATGATCTAATGCTTTATATGCCAAAAACAAGCAATATTGTTAAAAATAATTGCATTTGAGGAAACTTTGTAATTAAGATATATAATAATTATGTAATATTGATTCGCATTAAAGCTAGTGAAGCTTTACTAAGTGCTGTTGCAGACTGACAGGCATCAAATTCGAAATGACTGAATATTTGCAAAAACAATAAGGTTTATCTGTTTAAACATTAAATATCTTGTCTTTATAGTGTATTCAATGAAATATAAGTTGAAAAGGATTTGCAAATCATCGTATTCTGTTTTTATTTATGTTTTATGCAACGTCCCAACTTCATTGGAATTGAGGTTGTACAAAGTGTTGTACTTTCATAATGTTGAATGCTCTAATAAACCAAAACAGGAAACACTAACATATTAACATAAGGCAGACTTTTAAGCATGCCTTATTTTTGCTATATTAAATGATATATCGAGACACTACACTATCATATTAAACCCAATTATGAATTTTGAGAATCATTATACCCTTAATGCCCATGCCACCAATTTAAGGTGATATCATCAGCTGAGGTAGTATGTATTTAATCTTGAGCAGCTGAACTCCTCAAAATCCCAGGCTTATAACATACTAAGCCTTTATATTCAGTAACAACAAGGACTTCAGTACAAACTGGCTGAGCTGTTTTTAGGTTATAGAAGTGTGTACAAATCTTTGGGTGTGACAAGGCTCTGGCCGTGTAGCTGAAAAGTATGTTAGGGTAGTGCAGGACATGTATGAGGATAGTGAGACAGTGGTGAGGTGTGCAGTTGGAGTGACAAGTGGTTTCAAGGTGAAGGTAGGGTTACATCAGGGATCAGCTTTGAGCCCCTTCTTGTTTGCAATGATGAAGGAAAGGTTGACAGATGAGGTCAGGCAGGAGGCTCCATGGACCATGATGTTTGCAGATGACATTGTAATTTGTGGTGAGAGTAGAGAGCAGGTGGAAGAGAATCTGGAGAGGTGGAGGTTTGCACTGGAGAGGAGTGGAATGAAGGTCAGTAGAGATAAGACGGAATACATGTGTGTGAATGAGAGGGAGGCAGGTGGAAAGGTGAAGATGCAAGGAGTAGAGGTCGTAAAGGTGGATGACTTCAAATATCTTGGGTCAACCATCCAGAGCAATGGACAGTGTAGAAAAGAGGTGAAGAAGAGGGTGCAGGCAGGATGGAGTGGTTGGAGACGGATGTCAGGGCTGATGTGTGACAGAAGGACAGCAGCAAGAGTGAAAGGGAAGGTTTACAAGACATCAGTGCGTCCTGCTATGATGTATGGTTTGAGGACTGTGGCTCTGTCTAAAAGACAGGAGGCTGAGCTGGAGGTGGCGAAGATGAAGATGCTGAGATTTTCGTTGGGAGTGACAAGGCTGGACAAGATTAGAAATGAGCAGATCAGAGGGACAGTGAAGGTGGAGCAGTTTGGAGATAAAGCCAGAGAGGCCAGGTTGAGATGGTTTGGACATGTGTTGAGGAGGAATAGTGGATATATTGGGCAAAGAATGTTGGAG
Source organism: Pygocentrus nattereri (assembly GCF_015220715.1). Taxonomy (NCBI): domain Eukaryota; kingdom Metazoa; phylum Chordata; class Actinopteri; order Characiformes; family Serrasalmidae; genus Pygocentrus; species Pygocentrus nattereri. The sequence goes on from NC_051224.1 coordinate 9,886,752, forward strand.
ATGGAGCTGCCAGGTAGAAGGAGAAGAGGTAGATCTCAGAGAAGGTTTATGGATGTAGTGAAGGTGGACATGGAGATGGTTGGTGTAAAAGTAGAGGAGGCAGTGGATAGGGCAAGATGGAGGCAGATGATCCGCTGTGGCGCCCCCTAAAGGGAGCAGCCGAAAGAAGAAGAAGAAGAAGATATACTTCATTGCATTACTCTGATACAGGTAAATCCTCGTCTCAAAATGAAGGTAGCACAGCCTCACAATCTGACTTTTTACACAGTAGGGCTACAGCTATGCTAAACATTTATACAAATTATGTAAATCACTTAATTCTTTCATTTTCTTAGTTTACTAAAAGCAATATTGGAATCAGCAATATAGACTTTTCCTTTCATTTGCTCCAGGTAAAAAAACTCCATCTATTGTAAAGATTCTGTACCAATTAAACGTTCAAGCAAAGAACCATTTAAGAACAATTATTTTTAACAGCATACTTTTTTTTTTTGGACTCAAAGGCATTCATTAAGGCAATGCAAGAAACTGTTTGCTTTATTTTCCAAATTGCATCAAAGCAATTTCAAAGCACACTCTTCCTTTCATTTGCTCCAGGTGAAGAACCTATGTTCTTTAACTTCACCCTCAGGCTCGAAAGCAATATGCAGAGTTTCAACCTACTTCTGTTACAGTAGCATGAAAGATTGTGAGTGTGTTTTTTATCCATTCGATCCTGAGACATAGAGATATTGGTGCTTCTTTTTCCTTTTTTTTTTTCGATGGGATCCTCCACATCAAAGCCCTCTGCATGCTTTTGAAACATCAGTTTGATTTCACACAAGTACACAGCCCCTCCCCTTCTCAATCCCCTTTTTTAAAAGTGGTGCAGTGGAAATGTGATGGCTCCACATGTGGAAAATGATGAAACACAGTAAGCAGGTGATGCATCCTGAAAATGTTTTTCATCTGTGCTGAGCACAGGAAATTGATGGTTGGGCGTTTTCGTTTTGCATAATACGCCAAAGTGACATGAAATACTTCCAAATAATTAGGAGAACGAGGCAAGCTGCGTGATGTTATAGCTCCCTGTGATTTAGTACCTCGTAGGTTCCTTTACTTCTGTTTTTTTACAGCACACACAATGATTTATCAGCCTCGAAAAGTGTCCAGGCCACTCTGTAAAAAGTTAGTGTGGAGAAGGCACAGAAGGATGAGAGCCATAGATACAGGCTAAGGCCAATATGTCCTTGGACACATACCAACAGCTGAGACGTTATGAACTCAACTCATACATTTTAACCACTTTAACTGACCTGCTACCGTATATCTGAAATCTATGCGGCCCTGTAATAATTCACACACGAGCTCACGCAAACCCACCCTTACAAAGAGCCTGCTGCTCTTTCACAAGTCTTACACACCAAGCCTAAAAGCATTGCATCATATCTTTGTTAAGCTCCATGGGTCTTTAATTCAAATCTCTCCAGAAATGAAGACGCCCATATAATAGCAACACAGACACCCCAAGGAGCTAAAAACACGAATATAAGCCATGGCAAAAACATACAATGAAAAAACAAGACAAACCGAATAGCCTTCATCCAAATATGCCTCTTCAGATGGAGTGTCTGCGAATGCAAATGAGATTAAACTTCATTTGTAAACCTTCCAAGTCACTGAGGATTAGCTAACACATTTGCATGGTTAACCAGCAAAGCTGTTTGCCAGAAAACGTCAGCAGAAATTTCCCAGGAGAGGATATGCATCCTATACTTATATCCTGTGTACTGTTACCTGTTTGAACAGAGCTCCATTTAACTGCTGGTATAAATAAATTAACTGCTGGTATATGAAGTGTGTGTGTCACTTGTGCTGTATGCCTGCGCCAAAGGAAAAAGCTTATGCACTCATGTGAGGTGGGTGGTTGGGTGGGTGTGTGTCAGAGCACTGACTCAGAGCACTGCTGTCAGTCATGAATGATGCTAACAGGTTGTGACGATACGCAAGTTTTCAAAATGCAGTGACTGGACTCCACTAGTGTCATTGCTGTTGATGGAATATAAAGACAACCTACGCTCAAAAAAGCGTTTTATGAATAGTTGGATGGCTTATTATGATGTTATAGACTGGTATCTCGGTTACTTGTGTTCTTACAGCACTAAGTTTACTTTTTTTCATGAAAACATTGACTTTCTTTGCACTTTCATATGAAAATGAGCAAAAAGATGCCAAGCATTGGCTCCTTTTTTGACATTACAAAATAAGCTTGATCCTATTATGCTATAAATATGTTTAATAAAGAACAAAGTTGTGGTAACCAGAAATGTTTAGCAACAGAACATGTGTGTGTGCTAACCAGAAATGCTAACATGCCAAGTCACAAGGCCGAGTCGAGTCTTGAGTCTTTAGTAAAGAATTTTAGCTTAGTCTGGTGATTAGCTGCAGACATACACAAAAGTAAAACCCTAATAAAAACCTGTCAGGTTCAGCAAAAGAAAAAACTTTACTAAAACTGATATTGCATATTGCTGTTGTCAGAAGAAAACCTCGTATCTCCATTTTTGACATTTTCTAGTTTTTGACATAATATGAAAGAATATATTGCCCTTTACACAATTTCATAATGAATGGACTAAAAGAAATGACCCAAAATGACTTGGAAAGAATTCTGGTTCCATTGACGTACATTGAAAGTAAAGTAGGTTGTAACCTTCTACTGTAAACTTACCATTTTGGAGATACGAGGTTCTCTTCAGACAACAGCTATATATAAGGCCAGAAACATAAGTTTTCATTCATTCATTTGGTCCTAGTCTAAGCTTAATTAGTGTTTTTTCTCCAGCTGACATTTTACAAGCCGTATGCCTTGAGTTTGAGTCGAGTCCTGAGTCATTTCAGGGTGAATTTGCCTCGAGTCGTGAGTATGTATACATGCATTTTGAGTCCCCATATTTGGAGCTAACCTAGGTAAAGTTTTGACATTTGGACACTGCAGTTAGCACTTTATAAGTGAGGTGAACATGGCATATTGTGCAATATTAAGACAATGCAAATCAAGACTCAAACACTGAAATCCAAGTGTCTACCTCTAGGATTTCAGGATGTAGTGTCTGCCTGACAAATTTTAAGTAATTAGCTAGCCAGCCATTTGCTGAAGCAATAGAAGAGTTGTACAGTAGTGACCAGCAGTAAACACATGCACGATAGCTGAACTTACTACTATAGTATATCAATAATTAGCTTCAGTCTAAGGTTAAACACACTTGTATCTCATCAATATTTGCCTTTGGCACTTTGCAATAGCATAGTATACCAAGGGTTGTAGCTTGAAGCATTCCCACAGATTTAAGACAGTTCACTCTTATAATATGGGATGTACCCCAAGACACTGAGCTCTTCTGAGAAACAAAAGTCACAAAAGTCACCACCAAAGCTTTGTTTTAATCATAGGCAGGTTTTTGGCAGCTGTTATGTTGCATCCATTTCATTTTTACTTTATTTATATGGATGCTGACAGACTTCAGATCAATTCTGCACTAAGGCATGGAACAAGACTTTTTTCAACACCAACATGTAAACATAGTAATCGCTGCTTGACTGTTTTTGGAGATTGCAGGAACTTAGCTGAGCTGTTCTCGTTCCTAGAATAAGTTATGGTGAAGCTATAGCAAACTAGCTGGGCAGTAAAGTTAGTAAATAGAATAAAGTTCAGTGATGGGGAAGAAAAGCAAGAAAATCACAGTGTTCAACCACTCATGCCAGACTCAGTGCTCTAGTCCTGTAAAACGTAGGCTTCTGGTTAATTAGTTGTTGGAGTATCTTGGCAGTGACAAAATCAGCTGTCAAGTGCGTGTGTTTTCTTTCTGGTTATGGTAGCTACAATGAAGTAGGCTGTTGATAAGCCAAATTGGTGGTTGTCAACCTCACTATAGTGATGTTTTGCCAGCACCCTGAACCTGTAAACAGACCCACCAAATATTTAATTCTACACCACTAGCCAAAGGTAACTGCATTGTGCACGTTGGGAAAGGGGTGCTGTTAGGAAGGCTAGAGGATATAAGAGCTCTTCTAATTTGCACATTCATGCATATTCATAACTTTTTGGAGTTTTTCAGAGAGTAAAGATGTAGTAATGTGCCTAGGCTGTGTAGTAGTTTTGTGAGTGTTGAAAAAAATTTACAAATAGTTAACAATTCAATGTCATTCAACATCAATTACTTTTAATGTTTTAAATGTTAGAAATTACACCTTTATGGGTACATTAAAGTTTCTCATAGTTTCTCATAATGGCCATCAAGAAGGCTTTAGTTCACTTTAATTTTAACTCTTTAAACTAATCTGATGGGCCTGAAATGTAATGGTGTGGGAAATGTTTAGGGCAAGCATTTGCTAAGGCTTCCACCAGGTCTTGCCACCACAATATTGTCTCTTAATGAAAGACAATTTTTTGTTAATGTAACAACTGTATGTATATTGTCCCACTCAATTGTCAGAACACTGAAAATAAACATGTATTTCGTAAACGTATATTTACAACCAACCAATTGCTTTCTAGGACAGATTTGCTGAAACGGACGTCATTTCTGCTGCTTCTGTGAATCTACTTTGGGAAATAAATTGCTTCTAGCACATCAAACTGACTGTAGGTGCCCTTCCTTGTCCTTTACCTCTGTGGACCTTTGGACTTCCGGGATGTACAGTGGCAGAGCCATCTGAGCCCTATTGTGTGTGTCAGCTTAACAGAGAAGCTGTCACCAAGCTGGTGACCTGAGGTGCCTGGTGCCAGGTCAAGCAACAAGAGACCAATAGCCTCTCACTCTAACCCTGGCATCCACAGTAAAGACATTATTTACACACAGGCCTTAATAGAGACACTTCATTTTAAAGGGCTACATCATGTACTTGTGTTTTATTATTTTCCCTGAAATGCACTTATGGTGTTTGTGTTGTGTTCATGCACCATAAACATTCATTATTCATTATTATATGTCCACTTCCAAACCTCTCTTTATCCCTTAGAATTAATTAGGCTGTTGTTATTGTGCCCTTAAGGCTGATATATGTAAATGATCTCTGTTCTGATTGGCTGCCCTGTATTGTGCCTCATTCAAAAAGTAGTCCAGGCTGAAATGCATCCTAAAGTTAACTTGAATGGGTGGAGCTGCTGTGCTGAAGCCTAAGGAGGGGGATGCGTGTAAATGTATTGTTTTCTGTGACATCACAAAAACGCACACACACACACACACACACACACACACACACACACACACACATTTTCTGAGCAGCTTCTCCCTCAGAGTCGCAGGGGGGTGCTGGAGCCTATCCCAGCAGTCATTGGGTGGAAGGCAGGATACACCCTGGACAGGTCGCCAGTCCATCACAGGGCAGATCACATCACAAAAACAATGAATTCAAAACAGGCTGTTTTTGCAGATTAGTTTCCTTATATTCCATATGGGAACAAAAAACATGTGCATGTGTTTCTTTAATGTGGATCACATTCCATTACATTTTATACGTGTCATTGCAAGACATTCTGAACACTAAAGTACATTTTTAAAAATCATATCATACGAAGATCATACAACTTTACACACCTTATCAAAAAGCTCTTTCCATGACATTGGGCCCTTTAATGTTTTTCACATGGGCCCTTTAGTAATTCCATATGTTGATATTCACCATCACAATGCCCAGCAGCTGCGATATATATATATATATATATATATATATATATATATATATATATATATATATATATATATACAAATGTATTATTACAGTCATTTACATATGTTCCACATTTTACATAACCAGAACTTTAAATAAATAAATAAAATAAAAAATAAAATACATTTTTTTAAATGCACATACATACACATACATGCATACAAACAAAAAATAAATAAATAAATAAATACATAAAAATAAACAAAAAAAAACAAGTACATATCTTCATGGTACTGAATGGGTCAGGAAAAGCTTGTACCTTTCTTCAAAATTTTACTAATGCTTAGAAAGAAAACGCATAATATGCCTTCAGGGTAGCAGCTGCAATATTAACACAAAAATCTTAGCCTAGTTCTAATTTTTTTTTTATCTGAATTAATGAGTTTATTTTCAAGAACAAACTAAGCATATGAAGACAGGCAGCCACTCCTACAATGAAGCAAAATGAATCTGTGGTACTTTTAGAGAACAATAATGTTTGTTAGGCTGTTACAAACTAGTTCAATAATTATTTGAATGGCGTCACGTTGAGACTGAAGTCTTGGACTCTGCTGTCGATTCATTTGACGTTCAGACCCCAACGCACCCCCCCTCTCCAAAAAAGCGTGTTTAAATTGTGACCTCATTCGAGTGTACATGGGGTAGAACGTGAAGGGGCTGTAGCGTGTCCAGCCCGGGGCCAAAACCAAGCATCCTGCTTTATGACTCGCTCCAGCTGGGAGTAAATGACGTAGCCAAACCTGAGTCAATCCGCGCGCAGCCTCCGTTAATCCGCTCAAACGGCGCGAGCTGCTGCTTCACCTCCACTGAGCGGGAAAAATCTCTGAGAGGAATTACAACATGGCGAGCTGAAGGACTTCACTTCGCTCTCAGTTGGTTAATTACCTCGGAAGTTGGGCCTGTCCTGCTAAGGGTGGTGAATGGTCAGTTGTAGTTTTGAAGAACGACGTTTACAAGCGACGCTTAATTCGGCTGTGAGCACTTAGGTTAGCACTTGCTGCGCGCTGTGCTGAAAGAAGCTTCTCCGACCGACGCTGCTTTTCCCCCTCTCTAATCAACTTCCTCACGCGGTTTTGTTCAGGAGAATGAGGTGGCTTTGTACTTTGTGTGAAGAAGCTGGAGCGAGAAACTGACACGGTTTGCTTTTTCCACTTTTTAAAGGGTTTTTTTAAGAGCAGCTCTGATAGACGAGTGATAAACGCGGCGGGTTTGAACTGAAGCGCTTCTGAGTTGTCGCTATGATCACTTTGGCTGTTGGACTCCTCTACGTTTACGCGCTGGGCAGCGGTAGGGTGGCGCGCGCCAGCGCTCAGGCGAAGGGCAGCCGATTCGTGTGCACGGCGGTGCCCCCGGGCGCGGACCTCAGCTGCCCGGTGGAGACCACGAACCGCGTGCAGAGCTCGAGCCCGCAGGAGGACGAGTTCAGGAGCACGATCATCCAGCTGCGCGAAACCGTCCTGCAGCAGAAGGAGACCATCGTGAGCCAGCAGGGCACCATCAAGGAGCTCAACGCCAAACTCTCCCGCTGCGAGGCCGCCGCTCAGGACGCGCGCGACAGCAAGGCGCGAGGAGGCGCGCGCCGGAAGGACTACGGGAAAAACACGATGGGGGACCTGCCGCGCGACCCCACTGAGACCATCGAGCAGCTGGGGAAGACCATGCAGAGTCTAAAGGACCGGCTGGAGAACTTGGAGGTGAGGATGTCTGCACTTGAACGTACTTGTTTGTTACGTTTTGATGAATGCATGTTGCGCCTGTGCAGCCCATATAAAGAAAGACTGATGAATACTCTTGGCTTTTATCAACATGTAAATTACTAAATATGCCCATTCTAGGTACCTCCACTTTATAGGGACACACTTACATTACTGTCTGTATAGCTATCTTTGTGGGGGTTTCCCATTGACCTATTAGTTTTCTGATTTACATTGCTTTTCCTGCACTGAAACCAAGACATACCAGAATAACAGTAAAACCTAAGCTCTTTTACTTTTAATGGGCTGAATTTGACCTCATGAGGACTAGCAGAATAAATCCCCACAGTGTAACTTTGTGTTAAGAGAACACCTGGTCCCCAGAAAGACAATAAAACAAACCACACATTCACACATACACAAGCTTAACCCTTCATACACACACACTCAGAATTTTATAGTATGTGACTCATCACTTCTGCGTCTGGCAGACGGAGAGAAAAGAGCATTGTGACACATTTTGATGGAGTGACTCAATCAATATTTATGTATACATGTATGTGCTACAGTCAGCAAAGCTACAAAAGCTGATTCAAGTTTTTCCTCCTGCAGCAGCAGCAGCTGCGTGCCAACGTGTCAGGTGCGGCTTTCCCCAATGAGTTGCGCGACCTGCTGAAGCGGCGGCTTGGTGACCTAGAGAGCCAGCTCCTGAGGAGAGTGGCTGAGCTGGAGGAGGAGAAGAGCCAGCTTTACAATGAGACGGCAGCCCACCGCCAGCGCACAGAGAACACCCTCAACTCGCTGCTGGAGAGGATCACTGAGCTGGAGCGAAGTATGCCATGCTGGGCTGTTAGCTCACATTCAGATCAGGGCTTTTTTCCTAAACTGAAGTGCAGTTGGAATTAAATTTCTCCATTGTCTGTGGCACTCTTGAATTATAGTGGGGTTATGGCCAGACCACACCAACCTAATAAACACCATGCCTGTGTGTGATTGTTGGAAAATCTAGAAGATTCTCTTCTCTTCACATTTGTTGAATTAGAACCTTTTCTAAATATTCTGAAACAACTGTTTATGTGCTAATATGATGTTTAATGGGCTGGTGTGCTCAAGCCTTTAGAAATTGGCTTTTGAGATATTGATTTTGGAGAAAAGACTTGTATCAAATTCCTACTACACTCATTTTCTTTCTGTTATCTCTGAAAGCTAAATGAAAGTGATTTTTAAAGGCAGGCACAAATCAAAGCTGGGGTTATAGTGGGTGTAAGCATTTTGGTTTTGTTTCTGGAGGTACTAGATGCATATAAAATAACTTATTTGCAGGCAGCTGTTTACCTTTCCCTGCTGCTTCAGCTGGAGAACACGTAGCCTCTGGCCTTGTTGAATGAAGACATTATCCGTGACCCATCTGGCATCACAAACCAGTCTCATTTCCATTTTCAGCATTGAGGACAGGGTCAATGGCACAAACAGGACCAATTTACTAATGACAAGTGATCAGATTTGACCCAGTAATATCTGCACTGCAGTTTACTGACAAGCCAGTGCTATTGTTTCCTCTAGATATTAGCCCAGGTCTGTTTGCTCTTTGAAACTAAGTTGTTATGAGCCATTATTGAATTTGTTCTACATGTTTCTCCTTTGTTCTCACAGGTAACAGTGCGTTTAAATCTCCAGAGGACTTCAAGATATCTCTGCCTCTGCGCACAAATTACCTGTACGGCCGCATCAAGAAGAGTCTACCAGAGATGTACGCCTTTACCGTGTGCATGTGGCTCAAGTCTAGCGCTAGTCCTGGCATTGGAACTCCTTTCTCCTATGGTGTCCCTGGACAGGCCAATGAGATTGTACTGATAGAATGGGGAAATAACCCCATCGAGCTACTTGTCAATGACAAGGTGAGTCATTAATTAAGGTCTGTATATAGAGCTATTTCACTTGGTTTTGCCCTGTTGTGATGTCCCTGTGGAGAAACAGAAGATGTGAGCATGATTGACATTCTATTGCAATTAGCTCTACCTGATGGGTTGTAACCCCAAGTTGCTGCAGGTATTGCTGTTCTTGCAGCTGCCTAATGAAAGTAGAGCTGTAACTAAAAGTTAGGTCTACAGTCGGTTATCTCCCACTTATTTTCTTTTATTAGTCGACTAACGATTTTCTTTCTGTTTCAGTGAGAAATGCAAAACTTCATAATTCTGAAAATATCCTAAAACAGATTTAGTATCAATCTGTGCACTAGTTTTATCTTCCCTGAGGAAAATATATCATCACTGACATCAGCCACTTATGCTATGTAGTTAACGCACACATTCACTCCCAGGAGAAGCAGAAAACATCTTGAAACTGTGACTTTCACAAGTCTTGCTTTCTTGGGTTTATCTCAGTTTGCCCTGCCATCCTTTCTTACAATGCAATGAAATAACAGAAACCACAATTAGGAGTTAACAAGCATATTAACATTATATGATATCTTTTTAAAGTAAATGACAAATCAGTAATTAAAATTCTACAATTTTTAGAATTCCTTTAGTTGACTTTTTCAGCTAATCATTTGAGCCTTAGCTGTAATGCTTTTTGGGCAAAATTGTGATCTAAATGTCTTTCCAGATGTCAATTAGGTCTCCTGCCATGTATTGCAATTGGGGTCTTCCACAGGCGCGTTGAGGCATCGTATCTGTTAAGCTGGCATGTCTGTTTGTGTTTTTGTGCAGTGCACCACAACCTTGAACTTTATTGCATCATAACCTCCATTAGCTGTGCTTAGCAATGACGTTAGCCTCATTAATTAGGAATTAAAGGGAAATCTATTAATGTGGTTTCAGTTTTAAATAGGTTTATAAGGAAATTATATGTATGTTTGCTATGGTTGAGGCCTTTCATCTACGATTGTTTTTCTTTCAATATATCCCACATTTAAAAAAAAACGTACAAAAGCGGTACCAAGGGCAGACGTTATGAGAAACTGTTTTAGAAACAATTATAGAAAAAATTACTTAGTAGCAATCAGTAACTTTAATTTTTTTGTGAGAAACTTAATTGTACAGTTGGTTTTCTAAAGCTCTTTTGCCACAGAGTGTGAAAATCATTAGATAAAGTGGGGCAAAAAAGTATTTAGTCAGCCATTGATTGTGCAAGTTCTCCTACTTAGAAAGATGAGAGAGGTCTGTAATTTTCATCATAGGTACACTTCAACTATGAGAGACAAAATGAGAAAAAAAATCCAGGAAATCACATTGTAGGATTTTAAAAATTATTTGTAAATTATGGTGGAAAATAATTATTTGGTCACCCACAAACAAGCAAGATTTCTGGCTCTCACAGACCTGTAACTTCTTCTTTAAGAAGCTCTTCTGTCCTCCACTTATTACCTGTATTAATGGCACCTGTTTGACCTCGTTATCTGTATAAAAGTCACCTGTCCACAGCCTCAAACAGTCAGACTCCAAACATAACCATGGCCTAGACCAAAGAGCTGTCGAGGGACACTAGGAAGAAAATTGTAGACCTGCATCAGGCTGGAAAGAGTGACTCTACAATAGGCAAGCAGGTTGGCGTGAACAAATCAACTGTGGGAGCAATTGTAAGAAAATGGAAGACATACAAGTCCATTGATAATCTCCCTCGATCTGGGGCCCCACGCAAGATCTCATCCCATGGTGTCAAAATGATCATGAGAACGGTGAACAAAAATCCCAGAACTACACAGAGGGACCTGATGAATGACCTGCAGAGAGCTGGGACCAAAGTAACAAAGGCTATCCTCAGTAACACACTACGCCGAGAGGGACTCAAATCCTGCAGTGCCAGGCGTGTCCCCCTGCTTAAGCCAGTACATGTCCAGGCCCATCTGAAGTTTGCCAGAGAGCATATGAATGATCCAGAAGAGGATTGGGAGAATATCATGTGGTCAGATGAAATCAATATAGAACTTTTTGGTGAAAACTCGTCGTGTTTGGAGGAAGAAGAATGCTGAGTTGCATCCATACCTACTGTGAAGAATGGGGTTGGAAACATCATGCTTTGGAGCTGTTTTTCTGCAAAGGGGACAGAATGACTGATCCGTGTTAAGGGAAGAATGAACGGGGCCATGTATCGTGAGATTTTAAGTGAGAGCATTGAAGATGGAACGTGGCTCCGTAACAAGCATTTCAAGGTCCTGGAGTGGCCTAGCCAGTCTCCAGAGCTCAACCCCATAGAAAATTTGTGGAGGGAGTTGAAAGTCCATGTTGCCCAGCGACAGCCCCAAAACATCACTGCTCTATAGGAGATCTGCAGGAGGAATGGGCCAAAATACGAGCTACAGTGTGTATACTTATTTTCCACCATAAATTAAAAATAATTTCTTTAAAAATCCTACAATGTGATTTCCTGGATTTTTTCCTGGATCCTAAATACTTTTTTGCCCCACTGTATCTGCATCTCTGGCTCCTGTTGAACATAACCTAAGGGTGTAGTGAGAGTCAGAGAGAGAACTAAAAAAGTGAGTTTGGCTGCCTGACTAATTCCCATGATACCTCTCCTGAGCTGTGTCAGATTGGCATCTGGCTTATTGGGAGAGGCAGCTTGCCCTACAGCTCCCTGCTACAGCATGCATTATACATGTGTGTGTGTGTGTGTGTGTGTCTCTATATATGTGTGGGTGTGTGAGTGTGTGTGTTTTGTAGGGTTAAATGAGAGGGAAAAAGAGAGAGAATGCTGCCATGCTGAATCTGATTACCTGTCAAGTGCATCTTCAGTGTTTTCCTTCCTCCATTGCATGCAGCAGTACCTCTGAACACACCATTCTGCCTCACCTCACTGTTTTTACATCACTGCATTGACTATATTGAGATGAAGTTTAATCACTTTTCTGTTTGTGTCCTTGTGGGGATTCAGAGTACAGAACAGCTCCCATATTGAAATATAGTATGATGGAAAGAATCAACAGAATGATGACAGTCATTGAAGTATGACCTCAATCATTCCTGCATATGAGTTTACTGTATAGTCAGCATCACTACCATTGATATGCTGGTCATAGATTGTGGATTGAGGTTCGTATTGTTGTCCTTGGGTGCTGCAGTCTTGCTCTGGCCATTTCTTTAAAAGTGATCTGAAAGCATATCAGGCAGGATATGGTTGTAGGGGGACAGTATAAAGGTTTGTATTTCATACCCTGCCTTTTTACATGACTGATATTGTTTTTTGTACACCAGAAGGATAAAAAATTGCTTTCAAGGGATTGCACCCATATGGTAATTGTGGTCCATTGTTGATATCCGATATTTCTCATGTACACACCTCCTAATGCCAATGTCATAAACATAAACTATATAATAAAAAATATAAAATGTTGAATTGGCAGTAGTTCCACCTGGATTAGTGTAATTGAGAAATACAGCATTTATTTACTTTAGGGTTATAACTGCAGTAAAATGAATAAAATGCAGTCATTTTAGTGTGGTTGCTCAGCATTGCCTAAATATTCTGGTCTTCCAGGAAACAATAAATACATCCCTATCAACATGCATCCCTGCTGCTTTTACTTTGCACAATGTAGTTGCAGATGCAGCAATGGCTGCTGTGTTTGATATGTGTAAAATATACATATCAAATTAACTCCTCTGGTAAACATAAAGTAACATCTTGCAACATGTGGGTTGATTTCTTATAGCATTGTAAGTTTGGTGGATCAATTTTTTTGGATCACAGTGTCAGCGATTTCCCAAAGTTACTCACTGTATATTGAAGACATAATGTAAGAAGCAACAATAAAGCATTGTTCCACGAAGTCATTCAGCGAATCACATACGTGGGATGGTAGGGCTTTGTTTAGTTGTCACCTAGATACAAACATTTCCTTGCATAAACCAAGGTCAGCAAGTAAACTGTCTTTTTCAAGTGATTTTATGTTTTTCTCCAGATACTCTACAGCACTGCACTGTTATACTTTACATGTGCATTGATCCTCAACTCTTTATGGTGTTCTGTGGTATATGTTCTAGATGCTAATTGCTACAGTATACTGCCATTTTTGTATTCACTGCTTTTACAGTTTTATACTACTTCTGCAATATTATAATGTAATGAATATTGTATAACTATATATAAAAATGATCTATAGTACAATGCTGTGTACAGTGTGTACTCAAAATGTAATCTCTACAGGTAGCTCAGCTACCTCTGTCTGTGAGCGATGGCCGGTGGCATCATATCTGCATCACCTGGACAACCAGAGATGGCTTCTGGGAGGCCTATCAGGATGGAGAGAGGTTAGGCACTGGGGAGAACCTGGCCCCGTGGCACCCAATTAAACCTGGAGGAGTGATCATTCTAGGTCAAGAACAGGTAAGAGTGAAAGAGAGACATAATACCTCCCTTAAGGAATTGACAGATAGAAAATAGAAAGTCTTCACACGCGATGAACAGAAGACGTCATCTTTATTTACAAAGCTGCTGCACTGTCTTTGTGCTGTTACATCACATTGAGTGAACAGGGAGTGAAATGCTACTCTTGAGGGATGTTAAATGAACTTTGAATTGATATCCAAGTGCTTTTTGAATTGTACTGCAGACATAAAGTTCGATACAGGGTTGCCATTTGAAAATGTATTTATTTTATGTATATAATAAAGATGCTACACACCTTTTTTTGTTAGTATTTTTCTTTCTCTTCATGCATAGTCATAATACAGACAGACAACATTAACATGAACTTGGTAACATTTTATTCAGCCTACAGTAGGAATTGCTAAAGTAGGAATTGCAAATTGGGATTTATTTGGTAGAATGGTGCATGGGGATCATTGTCTCTCACACATCTTTGGACTCCAGTTGTAGTTCAGTGGTAAAGTGTTCATATGTTCATATTCATGTTTGCAAAAATGAGGCATAGTTATAATATACTGCATGGACCCTGTGGATTACAGCTTGTGGTTATATTGTGTTGTATATCTAGCAATGCTAACATGCATTTGTGCTGTGGATAGTACAAAACCAGACACCAGCCTCAAATCTGAACACTTTCAGTGGCTGCAGATTCTTAGTGTTAATTGTATGTTTGGTGACCTATTTTCGTTGTTTCCCTTTTTATCAGGACATTGTTGGAGGGAGGTTTGATGCTACGCAAGCTTTTGTTGGAGAACTGAGCCACTTCAACATGTGGGATCGAGTTTTGCGACCGATAGACATCTCAGGCATGGCCAACTGCTCGGCCTACATGCCTGGCAATGTCGTGCCCTGGATAGATGGCAACGTAGAGGTGTTTGGAGGAGCCACAAAAGCAGCCCTGGAGATTTGTGAGGACCGACTCTTTGACTCGTAAGATCAAGTTTGCTCTTCTGGATATTTTTCTGAGGTAAAACACCTCATCATGCTGCTTCTGGACTGTCAAGGAGGGACACGATAATGTGATGAAACAGTATTCACTGTGCTTACAAGCATTTTCTCTGGCTGGTTTCTGCTTCTTTCAGCTGTTTCTGTTTTTGTTAAGGTTTTAATGTCAGCAAGGTCAATGATTGAAGTAATCGTGATATGTGATGTTTTAAAAAAAACTCAGCTTGCACATTCAAGGTTAAGAATACTTGAATACTCTAGCTTGTCCAAGCTTCGGTCTCTTGTTGATGTTAGGTATGCTTTTGTGTTGCACATGTCCTTCAGAATCCTGGGTTCATTCAAAAAACTTTAAGAACAGCGTGGACTGGATTGTGACGTCCCAACTGCATGAAGGGTTACTTAATTTAGTTTTGAGTCCAATATACACATTAAAAGAAACCTTTTAAAACACATTCATTAAACTGACTGAACCTAAAATAGGGCTTGAGCAGAAAGACTGAGCTGTCTATAACATGTGAATGAACAGGTCTATTCAAGCAGATGTCTGCTCACTCAAAGGTGACTATGTGCGCAAGTTTTGCGAGTGTGTGTGGGTGTGTGGGTGGGTGGGTTAGCTTGCATGTGGACGTTCAGGAGATTAGTAGAGGAGAACGTTCACATTCTTGCAAATCTACTCTAATGCTGCTCCCCTTGAGCAGCTGCCATCTCCAGCAGATTTGCCGCACAGCCGGGTGAGGTTAAAGGCAAAACAGCAAAGCTGCCAAGGACTGGCCTACAATTCACATTGGCCCATGTCAGCGGGAAGCAGCTGGGAGGAGGGAGGCCTTAAAGAGATCCAGCTCATTTGGCTTAATAGACCATTGAAAGAATGTTTAATCGTCATTTGTCTTGTAAAGTACTAGCTTTATCAATTACAGAAGTAGACAGGCACTGCTGAATTTTTGATACACTTTTGTAAATGCGTTTTGTCAAGGCCAGGGAGATGACCCTGACTTTAATTAGCTAAACTGTGTGTAGGATCATGAGGATTTTACATTTACAATACTTGTTTAATGATGCATGTACATAACAAGAGTTTCTATTTCAGAACACATTGAGACCCTAGCACAAAGCACTCAAAAACAAAACAAAATAAGCTTTTTCAATAAGGATGTGAAAGACATATTGATAGATACTGATGACGGCGCTGATCCTGCGTGTGTTCTCTACATGTTTGACGACAGCAAGGTTGAATGCATTATCCTCTTGCAGTCTGAGAGAGGAACTTGTGTTATTTTTGTACAGAACCCATTGGTACTTGGTTATTTTAGATTATTTATGGAAAGTGTCCAGTAATGTTTGAGTAAAGCAATGCAGTAGCTGCATTACGTGAGATTTTTATGTATACCAAGCTTTCAGTGCTGTTTTGTACGTTTTCATGCCCGAATACACCACTATGCCTGTGAGTCTTATTGTGTCTAACTGCGTTAAATATGTAGGATCCAGCCTGGTTTTGTTAGGCATTTCTAGACTCTAGAGTGGAAACGGTAAGATTGCAGTCTCACAGGTTTTCTGTAGTGCGCACTATTCTTAAACACACAGTACCCACTAATTAGGGAGTAAGTTGTTTCCCTTGTTGCCACTTACTGGTATGTGTCCTTTTAAGAATGAAATCATACCAGGATGAAGTTTACTTCTTGGCTTTAACCCTTAGAAGTCAAGTTGCTACAATTACATGTTAAAACATAATTATGTAATTGCATATTTCCCTGCATGGTATGTTTACATTCAGTGTACATTCTCTTTTAACAGGTTTGAGTCAAGTTCAAGTCATGATACATTATACAACGGTTAGTTTTCACTATAACTGTAGATTTTCCCTGAGTGTTACTTGCAAAGTAATGACTCAAGCTCAAACTAGGTTTTTATTTTAGCACATGGGGAAAAAAAAGAAAATTAATACATGAAATAACTTGAAAGATAATATTTAACCTGCAGCCCATTTGGTCAGATTGTGAAAAAGACTGGGGCAACAAATTCCGAACCTGTCATTGCCCCTTAGCTTTCGAGTTGGCAGCTATGATGGTGGAACAAGTAAACAAAACTGGTATACAATTTATCAAACAAGATGGGCTATGAAATGCCTTTCAGGCTGTTTGTAATATAGATATTTAGATTAATCTGGCAAATATTGGTAACCTGATTTGACCCTGATATTGCTGATACATGCCCCTACTGTTTGGTGAAAATTTTGGTGAAAACTGCCAAAATTTAAGCACATTTGATGCAATGTTTAGAGTTTCATTGTTTTACTTTTTGTTTAGCAGAGCTGTTGTAGAAAAAGTACTCAACTTTGTGTTTTATCATGAATATCACGGCTTTGGTGATCTACAGTTCTCACTGCATGCACAAAATTACAGCCATGATGTTATTTCTTCTATTACTTAAATGTATCCTCTTCTAAGTATGAACACAAATGTGGTATCAGTTGAACACTTCACACTTCCTGCTTGTTTCCTCAAGCTACAATGGAGAAATAACTTGTACTGAATTACACCATACTTTAGTTTTTGTCAGCTTTAACTGTGACTTCTGAGGGTTAAGAGTGAGAGTATACTGAGATGAAGCAGCAGCACTGGTATGTCCGGTATTTCTGATTGCTGAATGTGCATTCATTTTCATTTAACTGTGAATTCAAATTATTTACTGTCATTATCTGTGTACCTACAGGAAAACAATCTCTAATGTAATGCTTTGTGTATTTTTATCTGTTCTGACAAAAAAGCAACTAGTTTGAATTTTTTTGCTCAAAAAAAACTGAATGGCCTTTTCTGAGCACCAACTGTGCTTTCTTGGTTTGTTGAAGAGTCCATCTTTAAATACAACCAATTAATCTACTGAGGGTAGAGTGCGACATGGATGGATTGAGGAAAATGGATGAAATGAAAATGTTCTTGATTTGGAATCATTCTCTCTTTCCTCGTATGGATCACCATGCACAGCTCAATGTGGAGGTGTGGTTGAATATCTTTTTGCACCCAATAAATGATTCTGAAAAGAGTGAAAACATACTGCAGCGTTTTATCTGACATAATGTGTGAAAGTCTTTGTTGAACATATGGCTGTCCTCTCTTACAGCATTCTTTCTAAATCAGAGAAATCACCAGTAACGTGGTCTGCTTCCTGTCGGACACTTCCTGTCCTGTATATGAAGAGGATATTTGATCAGTTGTCAAGACTGCAGACATTATCAGACTGTTTTTATCTCCCTATGATGTCCAATAGATCTCTGCTCAGATTGCATAAGAGAGGATTGCAGGGTTTTTTTCCAAGAAAACTTTTTTTGGGTTGTTTATTTGTGCATTTTATAGCAAGACAAATCGCTTTTTGTTGATTGCACTATAGGAACCTTGACTGGACATAAATAGCGTTTTTTCCTTATCTCCTCTGTTGTGGATTAAAATGTTACCAACAGGGCAAAATCCTCTGTCTGGCAGGGCTCCATGTGGAAATGAAAAAAAAATCTGTGGATTATGAGCTGTTTAGTGCTTTTAAGTATGTGGTTTGTACTTTTCTGAAGCTTTCTCTTGTAATTTTCACCGTCATGCTCATCTCTATCATGGATTCCTAGCTTGCTTTCCCCTCCAGCGTCACATTAATTGCTTTGTCACCTGAGTCCCGCTTGTGTCAATTAGCAGACGACAATAAAAATGCTTTGACAAGCAATTATTCTGGATGTAGCAGAGACCCGGTGGGGTACAGACGGTCTAAATGAGAAATGATTTTTCCTGCAGTGGGGGGGTGCAACTCTAAAACTCTCAGATATGCTTCTTAACTACACTCAAATATCCAACAGTCACCAATTTGACTAAAGCTAGACTTTTAAAAATAGAAGTGTCAGAGAGGGTTCTTTGGAGCGATGCTGCAGAAGAACTGCTTTTGTTTCTTGAAGGGCCCACATCCTACATTTTCCCCCAAAATCCACTTAGAATTAGTGTGATTTTATGTGAAAACAGTGATAATACATTTTTACACTTTTTTTTCTTCAAGATTGTTATGTGAAAATGAGGCTGAGACACTTTAAAAACTTCAGCATTAATGGTAAACTCAAAGCTAAACTGCTGTAGGCTGAATAGGCAGGTATATGCAAATATGTGTTTTTTTGACAGCATCACAAAAACAATGAATTCAAATTGGGCTGCATAACAGATTAGTTTTCATATTTGCACTGGTACATTTTGAAAGTTTACATAATACATGAAACTTTTAATTCAACAAGGCAAAGACAATTCCATTTTTCCATGACATTGGCCCTTTTCGAGAGCAATGCTAAACTAATTGCTAAAATGGTCAGTTATTTAAAGATACAGTTGGAGCACCACACAAGATAAATCCATTAAAACCACATGTCCAAAACAAAAACCATTTAGAAACCTTTATTTGTAAGAGTGTAAACTGTAACCTCTTAAAAATGGGCTTCTGTAAAGATTCTTTAGTAAAGACATCGGTTATATAGAGAACTATGTTGGCTCAAAGAACCATTTGAATGCAGAAAGATTCTGTTCCAAGTTATTTGTTCTTTGACCTAAGAAAACGGTTTTATCTAGCACCAAAGAGGGTTCCACTATCTTTTCAAGTAATAGAACCTTCTATTTGTACTATATAGAACCTTGTTTGCTAAGCTGTGGTGCACTTGAATTACCCAGCACTTACTATATTAACCTCATATCCCCAAAGCTCAGTATGTAAATCCATCATGTAAAAGGATAGTTCTTTTAATTATGCTTCTTCAAATTAACTTTTTTAAGGTAATGGTTATTCTGCTTGAGTAGAGTTTTTATAGCCTTACAGTGCTGATTCAGTGGTACGATTCAACCCTGCAAGAGTCATGGCTTTGCATATAATTACCCTGAAATAAAAAGAAACATAAATATCACATTTTACTCCATTTGGATTCCCTCACTGGGACCTGAACTTGCAGGAAGAACATGATTTCTTACTGTTGCCTAGGGTTGCATTCAACTTTGAGAAGCGGAGCGTATCCGAGTATGAAGCAGTAATTAGAAGGCACCATTTCAGTATCTAGTCATTAGCGAGAGGCCATGCTACACTGTAAGGGGAGAATTTAAATGCCACTATTTTCAACATTGCCTTCAGACAGAAGGTTCTGGAAAGAGGCTTCGTGACTGAGAAGTCACCAAACTAGCGGCTGCTTCTTTATAATTACGTTTAGAGAAAGAAGCCTTGAATACAAGGATGTTCTCTTATAGGGTATGCTCACATGATCCTCTAGCTTTCTCTCAAATTCCATGAAGGATTGCTCAAACCCCCCTTTAGCCAAACTGTGTTCATTAAATTATGATAATAAAGAGTGCTGGAGCCTCCCAACCTCTCCCTACCATTTTTTTTCCCCTTACATACTAATCTCTCTTCATGCATCATCTTCTTTTATCTCCTCTAGTTACATCATTTACAGGTTTGATCTATGTAGTTCACCTTCTGTGCTCTCTATTGTCCGTGTGGTGCTTTCCTTCAGAAGACATAAGCACCCCGTACTGGGGCTTTGTTTGGCCCTTCTGCTAAAGCTATCCATTTTAAGGGGACAGAGGTATGACAAATAGCTGTGACTTTAAAGTTTAAAAGGAGTCTACAAAGTTAAAAAAAAAAGATCTTCTTGTGTCTGCAAGTATTTGAGATGAAAATGATAAGGTGTGAAGGTCGAGCATGCTAGGTGTGTTTATTAAGAAGTGGTGAGCTATGGTTGGCATAGCTTTGGCCTGGTGGTCTAACTAGGACCCTAGGACACCAGGGCAAATAAAATGAATGGGCTGGCATGCAAAAATATCTTAAATATTTAAGGAAAAAATAAATGCAATGCAAGTTGCTTACTTGCTGTTGCTACTCTCAATAAAGTTGGTGGACTAATCTATGCCTCCTAAAAAAATTGTCTTTAGAGCCGTTCCACTGAAGAACCACTTTTGGTTTCCTATACAAGCTTTCAATGATACATTTTCAAGAAGTGTTTTTTCATAAATGTGATGTGCATGTATAAAGAACCTTTTTAAAGTTTAAAGTGTGACAGCACAATGCAGTGGTTAAATGTGGTGGTGGTGGTGGTGTTAAACTATGTTTCCAGGCCAAAAACTGTTGAGGAATCTTCTATTTTGAAGAGTTTATCCATAGTCATGGGCAAAGGAGCTATTGTATATGGTGGAGACATGACCCTTACCACCTGCTACCACACACACGCCTTTAAAAAATGTACATATTGTTCCCCTAATTTGCATCACTTGCATTTATTTCTTGTTTACATACAAGTTTGAGTACAGTATCCATTTTTAATGAGTAAAAACCAAGGTCAGTGGGAGAATGCTCCACTGAGTTAATATCAAAACTAGCCATATTGCTTTTCCTTTGATCTGGTAAATGATAGTCTGTTGACTGCGCTTGCCTAATGAACTAGGTTAGCACCTAGGCTAGCATGAGTAAAACTTTCCTGGTGAAAAAGACAGTTTCCTTTAATGGGGAGTGAAAAATGTAGTTCGCTTCCAGTAGCAACTATTTCCATTGGGTTTACCTTGCTGAACTTCAAGCTTGAAAAGCGTGAATTAATAGAAAATTCAAAGGCCAGCTGTGGTATCTTCTTTCAGAAAAAGAAAACTAAATGGATGAACATGCTCTTCAGTCAACATCATATTGCTTGTTACTCACAAATATATTTAACAGCTAGTGTTAGCTGTTCATCAAACTATATGTTCTCTCCCAAACTGCATCATCTCCCAATCACCTGATTTTTGCTTATCACATGCACTGCAATGTCTGTAGGCTAACATATCTTTACTGTCCAGCAAAGGATTTGGTTTGCATGACTAAGGAACATCTGCTTTGACAAGAAGCGTTCATTTGGCCAACATGCAGACAAACCAAAACCAGTGTGTCTTGTGACATATTGAGCTGGTAATTCTTAAAATAAATAACCACGAGTATAGAAAGAAAGATAGAATAGCATAGACTAACAAATTTAAACATGTTTCTTTGCATTACTTAGCATGTAGGAGTGGCCATGGTCATGTCAAACACAAGTAAAATTTGCATGGCGAAAAAGCCAGTTCTCTTGAATAGGAAAAGGTGCAGGAATACATGAAAGCAAATCACTTTTCACTGACTTTATCTAGGTGAGCTTTAAAGCCTCAAATATGTAAATGTCAAAAGTGTTAGCCAATAGAAAATGAGAAGGTGGACTGTGGTATCTTCTTTCTGGAAAAAAAAAAAGGAGAACCTGCTCTTCAGTCAACACAATGTCACTTCTGACCAACGATTGCAAAAAACGAAATCGTTAACTAGCTAGTGTTAGCTTTTTACCAAACAACCTAATCACCCTGTAATCGCAGGCTTCCCAAATCTTCTGAAATTGCCTAAGCAGTGACATAAGACATTAGGGTAGATGGTTTCCAAAGAATCCCTTGCTATGAGCCCCATTGCAATTTCCCAGTCAGTACTGCTAGTAATTGCACCATCAGTTTGGACACACTTCTCATACCTGCCACAGCCAGCAGGGGGCATGATAGTTTTCTGTCATAAACATATATCACCATGTCAGAATACCATCATCACTAATAATAGCTCAAAGCTAAAAGTGACGTCCATCTTGAAACTCAGTGGCTGACATTAATCTTGGTCACCGGATGCATTCAGTGACCACAGGGTGATTTGCCTTCCGAGGACTAATCAGATGTGGATGGCAGCGGATAAGGGCATTACCTGGATTACTCATGGAAATGTTTTTGTCCCACCATCCCTCCCTCCATCCGTAGGGAAGCAACAGTGTGCAGATTAAGTATGCCTAGGGTTAGCTCATGCCCCCTCCCAGCGCTTAAGCTCTATCTGCCCTGACATTTACACATCATCTGCCTTTCATCAGGAGCAAAGAGCGATCTGCTCCAAAAGCCATTTAGAGTGCTTAGTTTTAATGCCAGCTGGGCAGGACCTCAGTGAAAGGCAATGGTTTTTTTTTTGCCTCAAAAAATGAATTTGTCAGTGTCACCAGGGCTACAGGTCTCTGATGAGGGACAGCCTGTTGACGGTAGAGTATATAGGAGAGTAGTAAGCAGCTTCTGGAATGATAAGGGTTGGTATAGTGCAATAGTGTAGCCGCACACTGCTACAAAGTGTAACACTTGCAGCCACTTATCCTGAGTCAATTAGCAGTGTAGGATTCAACAAAGCCTTACTCTTTATGCTATATATCTATATGGTAGGGAATTATTATTGATGTTCTGTCTAGTAGCATAAGGCCAGTGGTGGACAGTAACTAAGTAAATGTAATTTGTTACTGTGCTTAAGTAGTTTTTTCGTGTATCTGTACTTTACTTAAGTATTTCCATTTTGGGCGACATTTTACTTTCACTACACTGCATTTCAAAGTCAAATAACTCACTTTTTGCTCCATTACATTTTGAGAAATCTGTTGTTCCTTTCTGTTTTTGTGTGTATAAAAAAGTAACATGTCAAAACAAAAGAAGTGCAAAGCAAGAACACCAATCAGGGCACAGCGGTCACTTTGTTCTGAGCTTGTTTTGACCTGTTGGTCATACAAACCCAGTGCAGCATACGGTTCAACGTCAGTGCAGCAGCGTAAAAATTTGGGAGCACATATGTCAACTAAATGATGAACTAACCTAACTTTGTGTAAATAGACCACAATATAGAAATTTGTACATACATACAGTCGTGACTGGCAGGTTTCTTTTTTCTGAATTCATACATCCATCCATCCATCCATCCATCATCGTTGCCCGCAAACACTTTCATTTTATAGTAAATTAGTTTCGGTTAGTTTATGTTTATGAACAGAGACCTACAGATCAATATAGTAAAGGAAAACTTATTTGTGATCCTGAGTCTAAACCAAGTTTTTATTCAACTTGTAACAAATTTACAAAGTAATCTTAAACTGAAACTTTGTTTGTGTGTAAAAAGTGATTTCAGAGCCACTCGGTTCTACCTGATGGAAACTGTTGGCCTTCAGTGTTTTGTGCTTATGATCATTTTAATAGACGTCAGCATCACTAATTAATGATGTTCTATTAAAAGACTGGTTTACCAAGAGAGACGCTGGAGGACTTTCACCTGAAATGAGTTCATGAAGCGAGTCTTGTTATAAAAATGATAACAGGACATCAGAGCCATAATTAATCTTTTAGTGCTTTTACTTTCGATACTTAAGTACATTTAAAGGCAAATACTTTTGTACTTTTACTCAAGTTGAGGTCTAAAGGGAGGAACTTCTGCTTTTACTGGAGTAATATTTTACTTTGGGTATCTCTGCTTTAACTCAAGAACATGATTTGTGTACTTTGTTCACCTCTGCATATGGCATTTACAAACAGTTATGCTTATGTTATTGCTCAGTATTGGGGTAACACGGTACAGTCAAATATTGTAATTACATTAACCAACCAAAGGTGCCCTGCAGTATCTGGCACCAAGATGTTAGCAGCAGATCCTTTAAATACTGTCAGTTGCGAGGCAGACCTGCCTCAGATCACATTTGTGGTTCCAGCACATCCTACAGTTGCTTGATTGTATTGAGACCTGGGGAATCTGGGGAATCTGAAGGCCAAGGCAACACCTTGAACTCATTGTGTTGCTCAAATCATTCCTGAACAGCATGCACAATGTGACAGGATGCATTAACCTGCTAAAAGAGGCCACTGCCATCAATGAATACCATTGCCATGAATGGGTGTACCTGGTCTCCAGTAATGTTTAGTTAGGTGACACATGTCAAATTGACACCCAGATGAATGCATGGACGCAGGCTTTCCCAGAGCCTGGGAAAATCACAGTGCCTCAACCGGGTTGTCCATTTCCCACAAAGCATCCTGATCCAATCACTTCCCCAGGTTAATGGCACACAGGTACCCAGCCATCCATGTGATGTAAAAGAAAATGGGATTCATCAGACTAAACCTTTGTCTATTGCTACAATGTCCAGTTCCAATGTTTGCATACCCATTGTAGCCGCTTTCAAAGATGGGTAGGGGTCAGCATGGGCACTCTGACTGGTGTGCAGCCACACAGCTCTATACACATCAGGTTGGGATACTCCCTATGCTGCGACACATTCCTCACGTAACCATCACAAAACGTTTCTGTAGCCAAAGAAGGCCTTGTGACAGTCTGGACCAGACGAGATAGCCTTCACTGTTCTTGTACATCAATGAGTCATCGGTGCTGAACATCTTGTTGCTGGTACACAATAAACAATATAAATGTACAATGCACTGAAGTATGTAATCATGCTGATATGAAACAGGCCTGACTTGTTTAGCAACATGTTTTTACACTTTTTTTCATCAATATTTTATTCTGAGGTAGCTGTTTTTGACATGCTTTTCAAATGATGCTTACTGTAATTGTCTGTTTGCTATTCAGTTTCTCTTGTATTTTCCAGTTGGCACAGATTTGCATGGGTGTTAAAGAGCAACAGAAGTAAAGTTTTCAATAGGTGATAAGTAAAAAACTTTTTCATTGAGTCCCTCCACTTTTAGAAATTCTACAAGAAAATTTAGGGATTGCAGGTGTTGGTTGAAAAATGTTGTAAAAGAGCTGTGATATATAAATTATAATATAGCTGTCAATTACAGTACTCTAATAAGTCAGTAGTTTCAAAAAGAGAGAAGCCCTTTATCTGCCATGGAATAATTTTCAGTACTGTTTACTGTACTATACTGTACTTTACTGATCATTTCTCAACCTAGATCATAACAGGTATTAATAGTCCTTTCTTTTTTTTAAATTGATATCATATTGTGAATATCAGAATACTTTCTGCAGCCTATATTTAGTTAAATTACTAAATGTGCTAAATGTTATCGTCTATTAGTTGCAATATGTATTAAAGCATGGTTGTGTTTTAGTGTTTACTCTTGTCAGGTTGTGTTTTTATGTTGGTGCCCCCCCCATTTTCCCCTGTGTGCAAGATCCCCTCTCAGCCTGCTGTTTCAATAAAGAGCACTTTCCTGAAGGCGAAATGGCAGCCTCCCAGTCTTCTTCTGCACTGACACATTTATCATTATTGGGGATTTTGCTAAAATATTTACAGCAACATGCAGATTGCTAGAAAAGGCCATTGTAATAAGCATAAAGTGATCTCTGTATTGAATAGGTATGAACTTGTTGTCATGATTATTTACTCTTGATATTATCATTAGTTTTTGTGTTTTAATATTGACACATAAAGCATGAGACATCAATATGATATGTAAATGAGCCACCTGACGCCGGTGCTCCCCACCTGTCAGACCGAAATGTGCTCCCCACCTGCAGGTTGTGTTGACACTCATTGCAGGATCGTCTAATGATTCACTTTCCAAATTAAGCAAACTAAACGTAACACAATGCACCTTTTAACTGGCTGTTTTTTGGCCTATTGCACTCAAATAAACACTTAGAACACTCGCTGTAACCATGCAGCTGCAACTTTAAGTATTTACTGTTTTTCATATCTGCATCCACAGATCTCCTTAATAGGACTTGTTCATCAAAATAATATATTTATAATTACTCACACTAATTTTATTATTGATACTCAATCACATTTTAAAGAAAATGTCTACTGTTCTTCAGGATGTCATCCAGCACTGATTAGTGCTGCACATTATGAGTGCAGGCGCATACAAATCCACCTCTCACCTGTCTGAGAAGACAAATGTTCAGACTTCTAAAATATAGACGGGTGGTGTAATTTCTCCCAAGACACAATATTAGCGGTAATGGAGTGCAAACACACGCTTATTAAAAATAGCTCCGCTCGTCAACTCTACGTTATGCCTTCATGCTCAGGAAAGAGCAAAGTTTGTTGGGTGGAAATTTCACATCTACATTGTACTTTCTGTTTTGTAAGCCATTGATTGCACCATAACCCTGTTATGTAAGCTTTCACACAATTTCAGAACACTCAGAAGCATTAGACATTTCCTTTAATTGGCATGAGTCAGATATAAATACCTGATTAATAAAACATGAACTGGAAAACCGGGACAGACTATATCCTTCACCTCCTTTGCATGCTGCCATATTTAGAAGGCTTGAGCTCAAATAAACACTCTATCTATGTAGCCTTGAATGCCTTGAGCTGCACAATACCGCCTTCTGCTTGCTGCCTCTTTTGACTCTGTTGCATATTGAAGTTTTTTTTTGCTGTCCTGTTCATGACTAAAAAGGAAAGTGTTTTCATTAGCATCGTTATTATAACAGCTGTTGGGCTTAACTGCGATGCTCATGCTTTGTGTTCCAGGCGACCAGCAGAAAATCAGTAGCAGTTAGCCTTCCCAATAGTTGAGGATGCAGTTTGGGCAGGTGGAGCTGCTTCCAGGTCAGAATGAAGAGGAACTCAGAGTGAGGCAAATAACTATCGAGCCTGCTCAAGGTCGGTCGATGGTGCCATGTGTTGCACATGTGGGGTAGTCTGTGGGGGGGGGACTGGCACTAATGTTTCCTATCTCTCATTAATCATTCCTTCCGGTGCACTTTGATTTGATTGATTTGTGAGTCAGTCACTCAAAACTCTCCCTGGGGTTTCAAGGTCAGATCTGAGAAGGTTGTGCACTCTGAAATATACTGTCAAACATGTTGGTACATTTAGGTCTAGTCTGGACTTTTCGCATGCTTTTTTACATCTTTCCTCAAAAAAGGTAAAGCAAGTAAAGTTTGCCACTACCCCAGCTTTACAGCTTAACAGCACTCTTATCCAGCAATGACAGTTTACTTTAATGCAAGAGAGAGAGCACACTAGCTAGTCAGTCACTGCTGGTCCATTTGTGCTTTAGATCAAAGGGGGGGTGGAGCCAGAAGCCATAGAATCCACAGTAAACCATTGACAGACATCTGTTGAAGCGAATCACTTCAGAGGTGTGTGAATGTAACTTACTGCATTCATGTGTCAAATAAATAGCCCCAACTAGCGAGACCTGTAGGACAATGAAAAGGTAAATAACCGACATGACTGATAAATTACACATGCATCTTTCAAGCAATGATGACAAAATTATAGAGCAATGTTTGTGACTACACACAGCAGCACGGTGTGTGCTGTAAGATGTATTACAATCAAAACCTAAAAGCAGGTTATTTTTTTCACCATGTGGCTGTAAGCTTTGAAATTCATGCTTATTAACTTCAACCAGGTTGTAAGTTAAAAAAGTAAGGCACTTTTAACTGATCTATATTCTGTTCTCTCTGTAATTCAGCTGTATTTTGCCATTTTATTAGAGCAGGCTGACCATTACAGTGGAGAGATTTTTGAAGTTTCAATGCTCAACATTGATAGCACATTATTTATAAGTAATTCAAGCAAAAATTACATTTGTATATATTATTTCACATAAAAGTAATGGTTGTATTTTAAATGGATGCATGTAGTGTTGATTTGAAAACAGGTCAGGTTTAAGTATGGTAAAGACATGATACTGATACAAGTTTTTAGTAATGTTTAGGGTGGGGTTTCAATCAATGTGCAACTAGGATGCAAAAAATGAAATTACTAAGGAAAAAGAAAAAATATGGATCCCCGAATCCCTTCAACCCCATAACAGGGTTATGGAGTTTGCTTTATGCACAGGGGTACAGTCATGCAGCAACAGGCAAGGGTCTTCCCCAAACTGCTGCAACAGAGTTGAAAGATATAATTGTCTAAAACGTCTTTGTATGCTGTACCATTAACATTACCTTTAACTGGAACTAAGGGGCTCAAACCCTGAAAATAGTCCCAGACCATTATCCCTCCTCCACCAAAACTTTACTGTTGCCAATGCATATTTCACTAGGTAGCGTGCCCCTGGCATCCACCAAAATCTAATTCATCCACTCTAGAGAACACATTTCCATTGCTCCAGAATCCAGTGGGACCATGCTTTACACCACTCACACACTTGGCATTGTATATAGTGATCTTAGGCTTGTGTGCAGCTGCATGGCCATAGAAACCCATTTCATGAAGCTCCCTCGAGCAGTTCTTGTGCTGACATTGCTTCCAGAGGCAGTTTGTAACTCAATAGTGCATGATGCCACAAAGGATAAGTGCGCTACATGCTCCAGCACTCAGCAGCCTCTCTCTGTGAGTTTGTATGGTCTATTGCTTCGTGGCTGAGCTGTTGTTACGCCCAGACACTTCCATTTCACAATAATTTGACAGTTGACTGGGACAGATCTAGCATGGCAGAAATGTCATGAACTGACAAAGATGGCATCTTCTGACAGTACCAAGTTTAAGTTCATTGGGCTCTTCAGTATGACCCATTCTACTACCAGTGTTTGTCTATGAAGATTGCATGGCTATGTACTTGATTGTATATGCCTGTTTGCAATGACTGTGGCTAAAATACCTGAACTTATTAATTAAGAGGGCTGTCCTTATAATTTTGGCCATATAGTGTCTCTCACCCACTGAGGTTTGGGGACTGTTTTGGGTATCTATCTATCTATCTATCTATCTATCTATCTATCTATCTATCTATCTATCTATCTATCTATCTATCTATCTATCTGTCTGTCTGTCTGTCTGTCTGTCTGTCTGTCTGTCTGTCTGTCTGTCTGTCTGTCTATATATCTATGTACTGTATCTTTGTAGATAGATAGATAGATAGATGAATGTACATGGAGGTGCAGTTAATGGCAATACTAAGTGTTCATTTATTGGTACAAAAAATAAAGTGACTAGGTGTGGAATAATGTCCAGATGTTCAAAATGTGTAATAAAATGAATCCCTCATTTAAATTTAACCATTTAATGTCCAGCTATTTCTGCCCTTTACCCATCCCTATTAATGTGATTTCTCAATGCTGCTGATGCATTTATTTTGATGTTTGTTAAAAACATAGCATTACAAGCCAAAATGTGACTTTTATGTTGCTTGTGTTACAAACTACTGTTCTGAGTGAGCAAAGACATGAACGGGAACATACCTTACACTTCACTTACCTTGTATTGTTCTCCTAATCAATAACAGGCCTTTGTTGTGAATGTTTGCGCTTGCTCAGGAACAATAACAGCACATCTAACAGTAAAAGCAATATGTCACAGAAAGCTCAGATTCTTCTGTTCAGGCAACAGATTTTAGTTAGAAGGGATATGGTCAAAGACTTTGCATACACTGCAATAATGCAATAAGACATTACACAAGTTACGGTAAAAAACTCCACAACTCTAACACGACAATGTAAGACTCACTAAAGGGAGATTAATGAGAGAGAGAGAGAAAATGTGAGTAAAAGAACAGTCCACTACTATATTGGCTTACAAAAGTGAAATAGTTTCATTTTGCTGCAGACCAGCCAAATATGCAGTAAGCAATTCATATCTCTTGTTCCTCAAGGTTATTGTGGTCATTCAGTTCAGCTTGTAATTTGAACACCTTGCATAGTCTTTCAATAGGATTCGAGTAGGTAGATTGACTAGGCCAGGCAAGCACCTTCACCTTGTTTTTTGGAAACTTCTTAAGTTATATTGGCTGTATGTTTGGAGTCTTGGTAAAATATCCTTCTCCCTGTTCTTGCCTGATGAGAATTAATTTGCTAATAACTCCCAATATAACGCCCCATTTATGTTACCTTTATGACAAAAAAAATGCCCCCGCACAGTTTGCAAAAAAGCAGTCACAGATCATGATGTTCCCATTTTGCTGTGGTGTTCTTCAGGTAGTCCTTTTTTTTTAATGGCTGTAGGTTTCTTCCTACTTTTTTGTGTGGTGCATCTGCCTGAGAACAATGAGTTGTGGTGCCATTAAATTTACAATTGTATATGCTTTAAATAACTATCCTGACCAGGATGTTTAAGGTCTTTTGCTGGAGCTCTGGAGCTTTCCCATGCAACTGTTCAACAGCATTGTCCTTGAAAACTAGGAAGTCTTTCACCTTCACTATGATTGCTATTCATGTGAAGGTGAATCTTCCCAACCAATGTCAACATCTTTTATGATGACACCAGGTGCAACATGAACTAGAACATTTTCACTTCATATTTGATGCATTATTATATAGAACTTATTTTTACTTTTAACATAGATACATATATATTTTAATGTAGTGTATGATTTGTTGTCCTATTCGTTTTGTTTTTCAAACCTATATTTGTTTCTGCTTGAGAATGCGTCTGATTTTTTTTGTTCAGATGTAAGTCAAAATAAATGATGTGTTCATGTTTGGAGTGAATAAATGCATTGAAAAGGTATCAAATATTGAAAACAAAAGTGTCTGGATGCTTGTCTTATGTGTGTGCTGAATCATTTATATATCTGCAACATATCTGACTGGACATAAACAAAACTTTAAAGCTTTTTTCCTCAGTATCACTGTTGCCGTAGTTACTGCTCTTTGCCTTTGTAGGGCAATGTGGATGGCCTGTGGACAGTGATAAAGAATATGTGGGCATTGTGTGCAGTTTCTTTTAGATCACTCAGAGAAATTTTCTGAAAATGTGACCAAGAAGAGTGAGGCAGTCATCAGAGCTAGGACAGCTTGTGTAATCTCCATTAGCATTGTCAAAAGAATGGAATGCTGTGGAGCAATACCAAGCATTGGTTAGAGGGGTATTAAGCTCGTCAGCGTTGGGCAGTGGAGACATGGACGTTTAGTGCCAATAAATACATTTGGTTGAGTTAGGCTGGTATTTGTGATCCAGAACTAGTCATCAAAACCTCACCTCATTAATGCTCTTGTGGCTGAATGCAATCAAATCCTCACAGAAATGTTCCAGCATCTAGTTGTAAGAGTAGAGGCTCTCACTGCATTAAAGTGAGGAAAACATCCCAAATAATACACTTGATTTTGGAAGAAACATTGGTCTACACACTAGTGGTATAGCCAGAATTTCATTTTAGAAGGGGTCTGGCTAAAGGTTGGAGGCCCAGGTACCAGGCATTAAAGCCAAGAGACATATAGCTGTAGTGAGGATGATGACCACAAATTAACTTTAATATTAAATCAAACCTTGCATTTAACTGGTTAACACTTCTTACCATGACAAAAGACAGTACACCATGGTAAGTGAAATCTAATTAACCAGAAGCCTTGACCTTCACCATTGACAGCACTAGGCATAGCTGTGTTAGGTAAATGGTTGTCATTTTTTAAAGACATGTCTTTTTTTTCACAGCAATGAACTTTACTACTATCAAGTGCTCATTAGGTAAGAATCCTATAGAAACTAGCACAGCTCAACTAAGTTCTGAAAAGAAATATTGGAGAAGGCTATTGCCATGTTTACGTGGCTTTGAAAAAAGTGTCTTTTCTGTGCCGTTTTGAAGACTGCCGGCAGCACGCAGCCATGTAAACATTGCCATGGTGATAGCATCCATCAAAATATCGTGATGATCTGTAGAGAGCTTTGTTATCGCTATTCCAGCCATGGGAATACAAGAAAACAGCACCTTTTGCACATGACCTTACATATTTTTATTGGTATCTGAGAACTGTTTTTAAAGTCCTAGAAATGCTGAGTAAAATATTAAAAATGTATCTATGATACTTGTTGTATTAAATATCCAGGAAAGTTTTTTTTGACAGACAGCTCTCTGTCCAACACTCCTAGCCTGCTTTGCTGCTCATACAGAACTAAAATCATTATCCAGCCTTAATGTGATGGTAACTGGATGAAAAAAGACACACAGACAGATGGAGGGACAGGCGGACGAACAAAGCAACACGTAAATGAAGGAACGGGCTAACAAGCGTTGTTTGTGTTTTTCTGACTCTGAAACTGTGGGCGGGGCAAGATACGCCAGACTTGTGATCAGTGAGGGAAATGCTTATGGAAGTGCAAGATCAAGACCGGCCAGTTTACATCGAGAGGGGGGAAATCTGATGAAACATATCAGTCATTTAATGTTTACTAGAACATTATTCAGTGTGTTTGCTTAGTGCATGTTTACTGTTTGCCTACAAGAACATGACTAATTTAATTAGAAAGATAACACAGTGGTTAACTGTCAGAAATTTGTAGCAGGGATGGCCTTAAAAGCCAGACCCCCAGTGGCTACAAACATTTGGACATTAAGCATAGCTCTAAATTGTAGCATACGAATTCAAATTGAACTGAAGATTAAGTTTTGTTTTTTTTTTAATGCACTTGAGCATCCCCTGTAGCTCGATATTTGTATGTGCACTCTTAGGAACAAGAGTGCAGTGGAATAAGGGCTTTGGGAGCAGAGCTCTTTTCCTTCCTCAGTGTGGAGACCAATGATATCATTTCGCCATGTGTTTCTGCTCTGCTTGCAGCATGCCCTCCAGAGACTATCAAGCCCTGTAAACATTGTTTCATAGACCTCTATACACAAAGAGCAGGAAAAAGGAGAATGCGAAGCATACGAAACCAATTTAGTGGGTTTCTGCGGTCTTTTTAGGAGGTGTGTGGTGATTTCCTGCTGTTTCCTCCACTCTCTCTACTCAATGCACCTGTAACGCATCGTCTTTATCCCTGGCTGAGTGACACCTCCTCGCTACAAGGGGAATATTTCATGCCACATCAAGGGGAGAGACCTATTGAGATTCTGACAACCCTACATCATCCCCATGACAAAAGCGGTGTCTTTTTCCCCTCCTTCCCTCTCTCTCTCTGCCATGTCGATCTCACTCCTTCTCATTCAAAGGAAATGGAAAAAAGTGACAATGCATCAAAACCATATGATCACAGCTGTACATTTTCTCGGTTCTGGGCTTTGAGATGTAATGCAAAATGTAACATAATGCAATGAAGGCAATATGAGATACTAAATCCAATCAATTAGTCTGGACTCATGTTTAAAAAAGCATAACATGACAATCTGACAGAAGTCCCAGACTATTTGGAAGTAGCTGGGAGGCTAGCCACTTTCCCGTTGATTTTTTTGCGTGAGAGCCTTCCAGAGCAGCTCCTCACACGCCTTCGCTAATTATCCTTCTCCTTTAATCAATCACACTACGCTTTCCCTCTCCTTAAGACTAAATGCACCAAGGAGTTTGGGGGATATTAAATCTGTCAGCTCTAGCAAAAGCCGCACGTCTGGGAACCTGGCTGCCTTCAACTGTTTTTCAAACCCATACTCCGAAACTGAACTTTTTTTCTTCAGTCGATGCCTACTCTTCCACAAAGTAGCATTTTTATAGAAATCTTCTTTCTCGCTTTGCATTCTACACCCATCTGTTCGCAGAGCATTCTGAAAGGTAGCGCAAGGTTTGACAGAGCTCTAGCATCGCAGCTAACCTTTCATGTCAATGTGCCTCAGTTGTTGTTTTCCGAGGTTCAAAACACGAGCAAAGGGTGTGAGCAGTAGCATACGGAGGAAGCTTCCTCACGTGGAACAGCCACGCCGGCTGATAGCGGAATCCATTAGGCCAGAATAGCCATTCTGTTTGTATTTGCTGGTGAAGTGCTCATAGCTGAGGGGCTATTCATCTAGCAGAGCCAGTCTCAGTGGACAGCCCGTCCAAGCTAACTCAAGTTATGAAATTTACACTGCAGCACACTGCTGTGCTAGATTATTAAAGCTATAAGCGCAACACGGCCTGACTATTGAAGCTGCAGAATGCCACTGGCAAAACAAAGGTGGTCAAATGTGTTGGCCATTAAAAAAAAGTTTTCAGCTTCAAAAACAGCTACTGTTTGACAGAGCTGTTAGTATTTAACTCACATTTAGAAAACAATACCTTTTAAAAATATATATATTTTTTTTTTGGGGGGGTAGCTTAGGCATCCGTAATGTCAGCATAGACAGCTCAGACAGTCCACAGAATAAAGAGAATTTACACTGATCCAACTTTTGGGAAAAGCTCTGTGGAAACACGGTTAAATCCATTTTAACACTGATCAAAGCAAGCTCGGCCACAGAAGCCCTCCCTGACACACGTTGTATAGACCAAACGTCTGTGTGCACAACATCAGTGCTAAATTGCTCCATTTGCTGTGCAAGCCATTGTGCAGTTCAGAGCTTGTCGTTGTTTTGCAGATCATAGACTCGGGTTCCATAGGGAGGAGAGCACAGACTGCCATGCATTCTGTTGCTATTCAAATGAAGGGAATATTCAGCCCCTATCTCTCTCTCTCTCTCTCTCTCTCTCTCTCTCCCAGTTTTTTGTCTAGTGAGTTGTACCAGACTGAAGCATTCATTGGCTGCTCCATTTCAACATCAAGCAATCTTCCTGCCAGTGGCCGCTTCTATGAATGAGTTGGTCTACCTCACGCAATTTACAGACACAGTCATCTGTTTCTCACAAGCCATTAAGATAGTGGGACTATGATTTTAAAAACACACCTCAGTATGGCTGGCTCAATGGATGGATGGATACATGGATGGATGAACAGATAGATGGGTGAAAGAATGGATGGATAGATGGATGCATTCACAATGCAGTGTCAGACTACATAGTTACAGTGCTGAGGCGTATAATGCATAAAAGTCACCAATGCTCTGCTGATTCAGCAACTGTGCACCGGGAGCTTCATGGCATGGGTTTCCATAGCCAAGCAGCTGCATGCAAGCTTTATAGTATTTAAAGAAATGTCCAGCAGCAGCAAAGTAAGAATGAAATGCTTGGCAGAGCTCTCTCTGAATATGTTTATCATTAATCACAACGAATTGATTTTGTTTTGAAGCAAAGAATTTGAAAAAGTTTAGAAGTTGAATTTGTAAATATCTGAAGGTAAAATTCTGCTTTCTTTCTCAGCTTTCTGAAAGAAAGCCATTGGTCTCTGTCATTATTTCTTCAAGGGCCCATGCTTTGTTACTTGCTTTGAACAAGGAAGATACAGTATTTCAGAGTTTACCCAAGGATTTGATCTTAAGTTAAGTGATACTTTTTAAATCCCACAAACAGGGAAATTCCACCTCCACATTTAACCCATCCATGAAGTAAAACACCACAAACATACTAGTGAATACACACACACTAGGGTGCAGTGAGCATACTTGCCCAGAGCAGTTGGCAGCCCTATCCACGGCACCCGGGGAGCAATTGGGGGTTAGGTGTCTTGCTCAAGGACACCTCAGTCATGGACCGTCAGCACTGGGGATCGAACCAGCGACCTTCAGGTCACAGGGCCAGTTCCCTAACCAGGAACCTAATCCAGACCACGGCTGCCCCTCTGATCTATTGTGGATTATGACATTTATATAAGGGCCATGCTTGTTTACCACTGAAAGTTTTGTTAAAATGTCTAACACTAAATCAATATCTGTAGAAATGTAGTAGATGTCACTGAGCAACATGTAACTTAAGAAGGCTTGGTCATTAAAATATTTAAAATTTCTTCTCACCACCATCAGTTATGTTTGTGTTTATAATGCATCCGATGGGGTAGTGGTCACTAAAACCAGGATCAAATACACCTGTAGAGGTCATTTTGTCAGGTATGTTGAACTAAAATCTGTTGACTTGGTGAGATCATGCAAGTTTGGCTATGTTGGTCCCATAAATAGTTGTGTTCAAGTGATCAGATTAGCTAACCATTGGTTAACCAACTCCAGTTAAAATCACATATGAGCAGCATTTCTGAGTTGATATATTGATTTAAACGTACAGCTAAATCATATACAGTCTGGAGGGGGTCTATAGATCCCAACTACCACCCAACTGTTATTGTGTCCTCCTCACACTTTTAAGGCCAAAAACATTTTTTGTTGGATAATTAATTAAGATTAAGAATTAAGAGTTTTTAGCTTGAATGATGGATTTGATGTAAATAACCACTCCAACACCCATTGCTTTCCTATCAGCTCTGTTTAGATCGTAACCATGTAAGGTTTCTTCAGGTTTAGATGCTGACAGTTTTAACCAGGATTAAGTCAAAACTACAACATCTGAATTGGCTTATAAAATCTAAATTTTCAGATTATCCAGTTCTTCATGCTGAAGAAGACTCCAAAGGTTGAAATTAATTATGCCTATGATTTTCCTGTGTTTGAAACTAATAGGATCTGTTAGTAAACCAGGATGGCTTAATGCTGAGAAGAGTGCATTAAACAGCTGTGTGAAGTCTTTCTTCAAGAGTTCAGTTATGTCTTTGATGTTGTTGCAGCCTATGTGAATAAACACATTGTGAATGCTTAGCGAGAAGGCTAGGAAACTGCTGTATAATGTCATTTACCTTTGCAGGAGTAGGTGATTGCTGAGTTTTCGTTGAGGTATCTGAAGTGAAGTGGCACAGACCAGCAAGAAGGCTATGCATTGGCGTCCAGCGTCAGGGTCCAGCGAGAATGTCATGCGTCAACATCCAGTAGCTGAGTCTGGTGAGAAGCCTGCATCAGGAAAGCATGCGATGGTGGTGAGCGCTGCGCCTTCCTGAAACTGCTGGAGAAGGGCACTCAGCATGAACCTGTGACCTTCCGCATGGAACCATTGAAAGCACAGGGGATGAGAGAGGAGCAGAGGATCCATTTAAGCGGACGTCCTCAAGCTCTTCCAAGGTGGAGAATCTATTGCTCAGAGGGATATTTCAAAGCAGAGTGGGTTATGCCAAGTGCCTACCACTGCACAAGTTCCCACAGGCCATGCTCCATGGCTCCATCTGGTAAGGTGTGGAGCAGCTCACTCCTTTCGGTTCCGCATTCGGCCGAGGCTGAGACAAAGCTAGAAGCACCCCAGTTACTGAGGTCAGGGCTTGAGCTGTTGCAAGCATAGAATCTAGCAGGTTCAATGTCCTTTATCTTTCTTGATTGGGTGCAGATGTGTGATTCTGCCCTTCAACTCTGCTGTCTTCGGGGATAGATGGGTACAGCTGTCACAACTGTGTGGAGAGGTGAGTGTAGGCATGGTGGAAGACCACCAGCATTAAAAATGAAACAGCTTAGCTCATGATAAGCAAGGCTGCTCTCTGTCGCTCGCTACGATGTGCTCACTCTGTTGCTTGCTCTGATGTGATGGATGGATGTATGGATGGATGGATGGATGGAGGGATGGATGGATGGATGGATGGATGGATGGATGGATGGATGGATGGATGGAAAAACTAATGGGTGGAAAGATAGATGGATGGATGGATGGATGGATGGATGGATGGATGGATGGATGGGAGATGGCTGGATGGATGGATGGCTGGATGGATGGATGGATGGATAGATGGATGGATGGATGGATCTATGAATTGATGAATGGATGGATGGATAGATTAATAAATGGATGGATGGAGGAAGAGATAGATGTATGAGTAGGTGTATAGATAGATGAATAGGTGGATGGATGTATAAACAAATGGATGAATGTCTAAGTGAGTGGAACATATAAACAGATTAAGCAAAAGTAATGGTAAATATTTCTCCTAAACAGTGTAGACCAGTCGGTTTCTCTGCGGTTTACTTAAAGCTGTGCTTCAAGGACTGTGAGTGACTGCTTATTCTTTTGCCACTCTGTACTGTCACGTCTGTATTCAACAGCAGGAGAAAAGGATAAACGTGTCATTTCAATAGTTAGCAGCCTTGCACTGCTGAGAGACTTCAAAATTGAGGGTCAGGCTTTTATATGGCTTCCCAAAAGTGATTCCAAGTGAATTTAGTGCTCTTTGTTGCCTGAAGGATGACCTTGAATAACAGCGTGTATATGCATAAAGATGCAATTCCATGCCTATTAGGATTATGTAAGTAAATTTAAATGTACAGTGCATTCATATGCATAGCAGTGTAGACCTGCTTCACAATAAGAATAGACCAAATGCTGAATTTGTGGCACTTGGGTCATTGCTTAACCTTAACTTTTACAGACCCTCTGGCTGGTCCAGACATTCCACAATCCTACAACTTAGTAATACCTCAATCATTTTGTATTGTCTTCTATGCAGTTGCTGAATAATAAGTCTTAGGATGTGGACACTTATGAAGTTTAAGGGGTTAGAATTTCACTATATCCCTGTTTAGGAGCAGCGATAAAAAATATCACTATATTCCTTTTGTGAGCAATGGTATACAGCATCTGCACAGACTGCATGAACACTTCATTTCTCATGCCCTGCAGGCTCCAAATCCATCTGGTATTAGATATACAGTAGTACAACACACTTGTATTTGGGTGACATCTGCTGGAAGGCAGTGGTAAGACTTGTGTACTTCTGAGACATTTTACTGTGAGTAAGGACTTTTTTTTAACATTTATGTTAAATCTACTTGCATACTATGTTACACAATTGTGCCATGGTTAGGACCTTAACAGGACTTCCACAGAGCAGGAATTATTTGATGGATCATTCTCAGCATTGCAGTAACACTGACGTGCTGGTGGAGGTTTTCAACACTGTGTCCACTCACTGTCCACTCTATTACATGTAAAGTCAGAGACAATAGTTCATCCGCTGCTGCACAGCTTGTGTCTACTTCTAGTCCTTCATCAGTGGTTACAGAACACAGTTGTTGTATGTTTTTGGTTGTTGGACTATTCCACCCAATCAGAGCATTTACAAGTATGTGCCCATCAATCCCATAGGATGATAGGACGTTTGCTAATGGAGATGTCTTTCCCTGACAACAATTAATGTTTTGTTTATTGCATGTAATGTGTTCTCCACATATGTGATGCACTTCTTTAAGCTTGACTTGAGTTTTGGGGGACTTTTCATTCATGCTAACTCAGGCTACATTATATCCTTGGCATGCACCATCACCCCAACTCTGAGCTCTGCCTTCACAAGGAGTTGGATTGGTTTAGGATTTTGTTGTTTTCCCACCCTAATGTTTCCATCCCTGTTCACATTTAGCCCAAAATTGCTCATAGTTGTACCCAGATTTTGTTGCAAGATTACACTGGACCCTCGAGACTAAGGAATAAAGAGAGGTTGGAAAATGGTTGTGTAGAAATGAATGAGGGGTCCAAGCACAAAGTGCTGGAACCCTATTGTAATTGTTAGGATTTTTCATCTTCTTCATTCTTCTACTCTAAAATAAATTGTGCAGACCAAACCGTAAGACATACAGACATGAAACTTGGTCAATAGGTAGTAATCCCTCCCGCTACTCAGGCGCTTGAGCTCAGCCCAATCAGCCTGATGGTGGCGCTATAACTAAGCTTTGTATGTTTAGGTCCGGCAATTCTGTACCGTATGTCATAGAGACAAAACTCCTTCTTCTGCTCATTACTTATGTCATGGCCGACAAAACAGCTATTTTGCCCATACTAAAAATATCTATAGATTTTAAGGCAATTTACATTTTATGTAAATGTTTGAGCACAAACTAGTCCCTGAGTTTTCACACAATCTGCATAAATCTGTTATCATTAAAAGCCTAAGAAGCTGAACTTTAATGATCAAAAAGATTTTGGAATTTCATCATTGCTTATCATCCAGGCCCCACCCGAAAAATCGGATGGAGCTCAAACTTGAAACATCATGCATATACAGCTCTAATTCAGAAACGCATTGACCGATTGTTACAAAACTTTATAGGCATGTACACAGTCAAAAACGATCTTCAGTATTTGGTGCAACTGCATCGCTAGGTGGCGCTATAACAAGCAAAAAAGTGTTATGCAAACAAAGATTGTCCACTTTGCATGAAAATTGACTTGTTGTTACAATGTGCTGTCCTGGATCAGGATAGATGAGACTGGCATCATATTCGAAAAAATATGGCCACCATCGCCCAATCAGATTTCAGGTATTTGTGTGAATGGACTCTCTACTACCCTTCGAAGTATAGCAAGCATTGGCCATTGGGGGCACTGCTCATACATATAGAGCTCTAATGCAGAAACGCATTGACCAATTGTTATGAAACTTCATAGCGTGTACACGTTGACCAATTGACATGAAAATTGGTTTGTTGCTACAACGTGCTGTTCCGGATCAGGATCTATGAGACTGATGTCATATTCGAAAAAAAAAAGTTGTTTGTGGCTATATTTATGACTGTTTTTGTTACATAAAACCACACAAATATCATAAATGGAATGTAAAAAAAGTGGAATATGGGCTCTTTAAAGCAAATATGCAGTACTGCCATGATTTGCTTTTCAGATCTACTACAGGCAAAGTTTTCAGACAAGAAGGGAATACAATACAGAGGGCTTAAGTATTTGTGCCTTATTAAGTTCATTGTGTTACACCAAATATCAAGCCAAATGCCATGTATTTTTTAAAATAGGCCATTCTAGGTCTGTCATTTTCTTTTTAACATTCTTTTATCAGCATTCTTTCAAAAGGTGTCTGATGTGTTTTAGATCATCCTGCTGATTCACTTCCATCTCTGTCACTTATGTGCTTTACAGTACTCTTAGTGCAGTATGGTTAGAATTCTTCTCCAGACTTTCTTCATGAGTCTATCATCAGTTGATGTCATGCTAAATGTGCTTCTCCTTTATTAAGTAACCAAAATAACTCCATTAATGGTAAAAGCATCCAAATGCTTTTTAGGGTCACTGTACTTTTGCTTATTCAGCCTCAAGCAGCTGATATCCACCTAGTCACAGTGAAGTTGTAAGGAGTGTTTCAGTCCAGACTGCTTTTTAAATAAGGCTCAATAACTTATTTACCCCTCTCCATGGATCACCACCTTATCGTGGTGGAGAGGTTTGTGTGCTTGAAGGACCCTAGGAGCTATGTTGTCTGGAGCAAAAGCTCCTGATAGGGTCTCCCATGGCAAACTGGTCCTAGGTGACAGGCCAGACAAAGTGTGATCCATAACCACCCCTATGAGGACAACAAAGCAGGACTTGTGTACCCTGCCCGGATCAGGGTTACCGGGGCCCCACCCTGGAGCCAGGCCTGGGGAGGGGCTCGCCAGCGAGCGTCTGGTGGCCGGGCATTCACTCATGGTGCCCGGCCGGGCCCAGCCCGAAGGAGCTACGTGAGTCCCCCCTCCCATCGACCCACCACCGATGGGAGGGGCAGTAGTAGGGGTGCGGTGCATTGTGGATCGGGCAGTATCCGAAGGCGTGGGCCTTGGCGTTCTGATCCTCGGTTGCTGAAACTGACTTTTGGAACTTGGAACGTTACCTCACTGGCGGGGAAGGAGCCTGAGTTGGTGCGCGAGGTTGAGAGATATATAGCTAGATATAGTCGGGCTCACCTCAACACAAAGCTTGGGCTCTGGGTCCAATCTCCTTGAGAGGGGCTGGACTTTTTTCTTTTCTGGAGTTGCCCATGGTGAGAGGCGGCGGGCAGGTGTGGGCTTTCTCATAGCCCCTCGACTCGGCGCCTGTATGTTGGGGTTTTCCCCGGTGGACGAGAGGGTAGCTTCGGGTTGGGGAACGGGTCCTGACTGTTGTCTGTGCTTATGCACCGAACAGCAGTTCAGAATACCCAGCCTTCATAGAGTCCTT
This sequence comes from Pygocentrus nattereri, assembly GCF_015220715.1. NCBI lineage: Eukaryota > Metazoa > Chordata > Actinopteri > Characiformes > Serrasalmidae > Pygocentrus > Pygocentrus nattereri. The sequence goes on from NC_051224.1 coordinate 9,928,727, forward strand.
GGAAGGGGTGCTTGAAAGTGCTCCTCCTGGAGACTCGATTGTCCTACTGGGGGACTTCAACGCTCACATGGGCAATGACAGTAAGACCTGGAGGGGTGTGATTGGGAGGAATGGCCTCTCTGATCTGAACCCGAGCGGTTTTCAGTTTTTGGACTTCTGTGCAAACCACAGTTTGTCCATAATGAACACAATGTTTGAACACAAGGATGTCCATAAGTGCACATGGCACCAGGACACCCTAGGCTGCAGTTCAATGATTGACTTTGTAGTCGTGTCAGCGGACTTGCGGCCATGTGTACTGGACACTCGGGTAAAGAGAGGAGCTGAGCTGTCAACTGATCACCACCTGGTGGTGAGTTGGATCAGGTGGTGGGGGAAGATGCCAGTCAGACCAGGCAAACCCAAACGTATAGTGAGGGTTTGCTGGGAATGCCTGGCAGAAGAACCTGTCAGATTGATCTTCAACTCACACCTCCGTCAGAACTTTGACCAGATATCAGGGGAGGTGGGGGACATTGACTCAGAATGGGCCATGTACCGCTCCTCCATTGTTGAAGCAGCTGACTGTAGCTGTGGTCGCAAGGTAGTTGGTGCCTGTCAGGGCGGTAATCCTCGAACCCGGTGGTGGACACCCCAGGTGAGAGATGCCGTCAAGCTGAAGAAGGAGTCCTACCGGACATGGTTGGCCTGTAGGACACCAGAGGCAGCTGGCAGGTATCGACTGAGGCCGAAGTCGCTAAGGTAGTTAAAAAGCTCCTTGGCGGCAGGGCTGCAGGGGTGGATGAGATCCGTCCCGAGTTCCTCAAGGCTCTGGATGTTGTGGGGCTGTCTTGGCTGACACGCCTTTTCAACATTGCGTGGACATCGGGGGTGGTGCCACTGGATTGGCAGACTGGGGTGGTGGTGCCTCTTTTTAAAAAAGGGGACCGGAGGGTGTGTTCCAACTACAGGGGAATCACACTCCTCAGCCTCCCTGGTAAGGTCTATGCAGGGGTACTGGAGAAGAGAGTCCGGCTTATAGTCGAACCTCGGATTCAGGAGGAGCAGTGCGGGTTCCGCCCTGGTCGTGGAACACTGGATTCATGGGAGTTTGCCCAACCAGTCCACATGTGCTTTGTGGATTTGGAGAAGGCATTCGATTGTGTTCCCCGGGGTATTCTGTGGGAGGTGCTTCGGGAGTATGGGGTACATGGCTCTTTGCTACGAGCCATTCAGGCCCTGTACAAACAAAGCAGGAGTTTGGTTCGCATGGCCGGCAGTAAGTCAGACTTTTTCCTAGTGACAGTTGGACTCCGTCAGGGCTGCCCTTTGTCACCGATTCTATTCATAATTTTTATGGATAGAATTTCTAGGCGCAGTCAGGGGATGGAGGGTGTCCGGTTTGGTGACCTCAGGGTCACATCGTTGCTGTTTGCAGATGATGTGGTCCTATTGGGGACATCAGGCCGTGAACTTCAACTTTCACTGGATCGGTTTGCAGCCGAGTGTGAAGCGGCCGGGATGAGGATCAGTACCTCCAAATCCGAGGCCATGGTTCTCATGCGGGAAAGGGTGGAGAGCCCTCTCTGGGTCGGGGATGAGCTCTTGCCTCAAGTGGAGGAGTTTAAGTATCTCGGGGTCTTGTTCACGAGTGATGGTACAAGGGAGCGGGAGATTGACAGACGGATTGGTGCTGGGTCAGCAGTGATGCGGGCTCTTTACTGGTCTGTTGTGGTAAAGAAAGAGCTGAGCCATAAGGCAAGGCTCTCGATTTACTGGTCGATCTACGTTCCCACCCTCACCTATGGTCATGAGCTTTGGGTAATGACCGAAAGAACGAGATCGCGAATACAAGCGGCCGAAATGAGTTTCCTCCGCAGGGTGGCTGGACTCTCCCTTAGAGATAGGGTGAGAAGTTCGGTCATCCGGGAGGGACTCGGAGCAGAGCCGCTGCTTCTTCATGTTGAGAGGAGCCAGTTGAGGTGGTTTGGGCATCTTGTTAGGATGCCTCCTGGACGCCTCCCTTGGGAGGTGTCACAGGCAAGTCCACCGGGGAGGAGACCCTGGGGAAGACCCAGGACAAGCTGGCGTGACTATATCGCCCAGCTGGCCTGGGAGCGCCTCGGAATCCCTCCCAGGGAGCTAGTGGAAGTGGCTGGGGAAAGGGAGGTCTGGGTTTCATTGCTCAGGATGCTGCCCCCGCGACCCGAACCCCGGAGAAGCGGAAGATGATGGATGGATGGATGGATGGATGGATGGATGGATGGATGGATGGATGGATGGATGGATGGATGGATGGATGGAACTTATTTACCAAAAAGTTGGGACTGGGACATGTTTACCACTGTGTTTTATCACCTCCTCTTTCAACAACACTCTGTAAGTGTGTGCGAACTGAGGAGACACTGCTGTAGTTTTGAAAGTGAAGTGTTTTCCGTTCTTGTTTGATATAGGATTTCAGCTGCTTAACAGTTTGGGGGCTCGTTTGTCGTATTTTTAATTTCATAATGCACCAAATGTTTTCAGTGGTGACAGGTCTGGACTGGCAGGTCAGTTTAACACCCAGACTCTCATAATTTGAAGCAATGTGTTGTAATATATACAGAATGTGGTTTGTCATTGTCTTACTAAAATAAGCAAGGCTTTCCCTGAAAAAGACATCATCTGGATGGCAGCATATGTTTCCAAAACGTATATATTTTTCAGCATTAATGGTGCCTTCACAGAAGTGCATGTCACTCACGCCCTGTGCACTAATGTACCCCTATATATCATGAACACTGTCTTTTTAACTGTGCACTGATAACAAACTGAGTGGTCTTTAGCCCGGTGACACAGTGTCCATGATTTCCAAATAGAATGTTGATTTGTTGAATGCCAGGACAATTTTCCACTTACTCTCAGTCCATTTTAAATTAGCTTTGGCTCAGAGAAGGTGGCAGCATTTCAGGATCCTGTTTATATTTGAATTCTTCTTTGCATTTTAGAGTTTTAACTTGTATTTGTGGATGCAGCGACAAACTGTTCTCACAGTGGTTTTCAGAAGAGCCCACGCAGTGATTTCCACTACAGAATCATGTCTGTTTTTAATGCAGTGCTGCCCGAGGACCCAAAAAATACTGGTTTTCAGCCTTGTCTCTTACATACAGAGATTCCTCCCAATTCTCTGAATTTTTTATATTATTATGTACCATAAACGATAAAGTTCTTTGCTACTATGTGTTGAGAAACGTTAGTCTTGAATTGTTGCTCTGTTTGCCTGCTCAGTCTTTCACAGAGTGGTGACTCAGCCTCCCTGGTGTTTTTTAGCATAGCACAACTTTACCAGCCTTTTTCCCCCCCTGTCCCAACTTTTTTGGAATGTGTTGTGGGCATCAAATTCAAAATGGGCATATATTTTTCAAAAAACACAAAAATTTCTATTTCAACATTTGATATGTTGCCATTGTGTGTATTTGTTTTTCACTGCTATTGTTTGACTAAATGCTTGGAATGTCCTGTGATTTTCGGTCTTAACACATTCCTTTCCAATAATCGTCAGTCAGTGTTGTGGAGAAAATCAAATTTGTTATGTTTCTCCTCAATTAACCATTTCACACGTAAACACTATGAATGGCTTTGTTTACATCTAAACATTTAGTCATGCATAAGTTTTGAAAAATATGTGGAATTTAATGGAACTACAAAGCAGCCTGTTAAATTATATATAAAATGTGAAGAAAGATTAGAAAATGGTCAGGTAAAAATGAACTATGATTGTTTTTGTGCATAAAGTCACACAAATAGAGGGGCAGTGGGGCAAATAAAGTGAAATACACCCCCCATGTGGGACCTTTTAAAGCAAATATGTCTGGCTCTGCAGCGTTTTCTTTAAGGCAGAGTTTTAAGGTGCTGAGCTTTAACTTCAGGCCTAATGCAGGACCACAGCTCTATGATGATTTTTGATGCATAGAAGACTCGATATACTCGCCTCTCCCCAAGTAGTGGTTTCATACCTGGCCCCATTGTCTGCTTACAGGTGGTTACGTTGCAGTGCTGGCATCCACCTCCAGAGGGAGCGCTGTCATCACTTTCATCTGCTGTAACGCCGCTAAAGAGGCACGTTAAGCCCGAACCCGGTGTGTTCTACCTTAGTCCTTGTCCTGACTCCGCCCCCTCCGGCCTCGTCACGCACGCAGGAGTTTGACAGCTCAGCTTTGAAATCGTAGCCCGAAGGCGCTCAGCCTAGTTTCCCTCGCTGACCTTGCTCGTCGTTCCTTGAGCATTTTTTTGCGTTTTCTTGCCGTACTTTTGAACCTAACATGTGGAGGAGCGACTGACTATGAGGACTAAGAGATAAGGGAGTTTCTTTCTGTCGTCGCTCTGTTATTTCGAAGTGCTGGCTCTCTAAGTACTTCTACATTTCTGACTTCACACGCTAAAGCCCGCGAAGGACTCCAGCATGTCTCGAGACCCTGAAGAAGTGAATAAACTGACGGAAAGTACCTACAAGGTAAGCCGCGGAGCTATTCTCACACGTTGTGTCCTTAATACTGTTTCTTCAGCTTTCAACAACAGCTTTGCCTCGCACACCCTTAAAAAAGATGGTTCTTCAGGGTTTAGTTCTGGGAATGGTTCTGTTGAGACCCACGAATTCTGAACCCTTTCATGCTTTAATGGTTTTTGTACGGTGACGTAGTTCTTCAGAGAGACTGAGTTTCGAGATGTTTCGTATACATGTCTATAAAAATAATTTTTTCGTAAAAAATGGTTCTATATAGGCCATAGGAGGTTCCTTTTGTTGTTACAATATATCGCAAAACAAGCAGAACCCTTTTTACTGCTAAATTGAATAATTTCACCTTTCAGAGAACCGTTTAAACATCTATGTGGAACTCAGGCATCTAAGCAGAGTCATTCCCTTTACTAAAGAACCCTTAAATAACCTTTTTTAAGAGTGTTAGACGAATATAAGTAGGTTGTTTAGCTGTTTTTGGCTGTAGGCTGTTCCTGGGACAGCATACTCATGCTGACTGAACATGGTGTTGAACATAATAGATAGTTAACTGCACAGCACACTTCTCGTCTTATTCTGGCATATTTAACTAGCATATCATCACACAAGCATCAGCACATTCGTTTAGCTACCTCAGTCCAACTCAGTTAACCTTGTCAGCAGTTTCAGACGTTGGGGAGCTTACAAGACAGCTATTGTCAGGTGATATGTAGCAGGAGGTAAATATAAGAAAAAATGCAAGGAATTCTGTGGGTCTCATCTACGGATCCACCAGTGTGGGAACTGCAGGCCAGTGGCGATATCTGATATTTTTTCTGTACAAATATATATGCTAATACAGATACATAAATGTTTTTAACATGTAGAACCTGGGACTACTTGGATTAGCATTACAGAGACACATATGGAGTTACAGATGCAGTAAAATTAATAGATGCAGATATATTAGTACAGTAGGCCAGCAAGGCTTAAATGTTCTGCCAGTATTGTTTTAAAGCAATCGTCTGCCAAGACCAATAAGGTTCCAGTATCATCGTACATCCCTGCTCTCGTCATCTCTCGACTCTTCTCAGCTATCTGCTGATGTCTCATTCTTTACTCATAGCTATGATACAGAAGGCTGCGGAAGACACACCTAGATGTAGCGCAGAGAGGTTGAGGAGGCCAGACATAAAGGTTAAAGGTCATGTGAATGTTTTCAGGGACATGTTCCAGGCTTTCCTCCAGCTGCCACATTCCATATTCCCCCTTTAAGCCTATGGGAAGGAGTTCAGGGCACTTCACTGGTTTAGAGTCGCCGTCTTGTCAGTCTGCAGACAAACCTGACAGAGATATCAACTTCTTTGTTTGACCAGTGTTGAACCGAGGTTTGTGTCAATGCAACTGCATTAGAAATGTTTTCTTAGGGAGAGGTCTTGGTTTCCTAAGGCCCTGCTCCCACACCCTGCCCACGCATACGTCAGCGCCAGTCTGTTTCAGACGGCCACCCTACTGTCAGTGTATCTAACTGTGAAGTGCTTGACACAGAGAAGGGCGTGGACAAAGAGGAGTGTAAATGAAAGAAGCGTTAGTAACCGAGCACACTGCTGTGAGTGTCGTGCTGAGTAAATTTTCCCTTCCTGCAAGTTCATGAGAGGCAGGATATGTATGTAAAAAAAGGTGTTTCACAATAAACCTACCTCTGTAAGGTCCAGTGTAGCCATGGAACGTTTCTTAAAAACACAAGGAAGTATCTGATTTCACTTTAATGTTAAACACGTACTTTCTAGTAAACATGCTGGGTTATGGCCTAGTTTTTAACTCTGTTCTAACTTCCGTCCTCGGAGTATGCGAGAGATGCTTCCAGAGTGTGCCCTGCATTAGTGATAATCCGGAGTTGTGATAAGGAAGGAGTGGGCATAGGAATGTTCTTCTCATTCCACAGACTCACATTCAGAAAAAGTCTCCTTCAGAATCTGTTTGGACCTACTTGAACTTCTCAACTTTCTGCATTCTTAAAAATGAGGGTTCTTCAAGAGTTCTTGAGTAAAAGCAGGGGCTATATATAGCACTTTGACAAAGAACTATTTGAATTCTTCAGAGGTTCTTTGCATGTTTGAATGGTTCTTCTTCAAGACGGATAACCTGCTGCTTCTGGTTGTTAAACGAACCTTCTAAAAATGATTCTGTATAGCACCAGTATTTGTATCATGCTGAAGAACTTTTTGCTAGATTAGAGCTGAGCAATATGGCAACTTTATTGTGGCAATGGTCAGTGCTTCAAAAAAAACACTGAACGACTGCATGTTTCATTCTAAAGAGAGCGTAATGAATCCTGATTAGTTGGAATTAGTGCAGTGCAGTTTATGAAAGTTTATGAAACAAACACACACACAGATCTTCTAAGCCACTTATCCTTCTGGGTTGCGGGGGGTGCTGGAGCCTATCCCAGCGGTCATCAGGCGGAAGGCAGAATACACCCTGCACAGGTCGCCAGTTCATCGTAGTATATGAAACACAATTCAAACATCATTGAACCTATAGCTTTTGGCAGTATTTTGTAAATGTGCCACTACTGGTGCTTTCTATCTGTTCCACTGTACCAAACATCAGAAAAACTAAATACCACAAAACAGACTGTGTATTGTGAGAATGTCTCCAAGTATTATGGTATTGTATTATAGGACCCATTTTCCTTTTTGTAGATTATCAAGATCTAGACACTGATCATTTGTGCTCTACAAGCAAATATTTGAGGAAAAAAAGTAGAAGTATCATTACTTCACTGAAATGATGAATCAAGTCCAACTTGGCAAAAAACAACTTGAGTATGAGGTTTATAAATAAAGTATATATGACAGTTGATTCTGATCACACTCTGAAGTGGAAATGATGTTCCTTCGTGGCTCATGAATAATTCTGCATAATGTAGTTTAGTTTACTGGTCATATACTGAAATATTTAACACATTTTTAAAACATGTTTTGCTGTGTGGTAATATAACTTATAATCAGTCTTTTTTAAGGATTTTTGATGCTTTTCTGAGTTGCTTAGACATAACTCTTGAAACAAAGTTTGCATCATTAAAAATGACTCAGACATTCAGGGCTCTGTTCAGTTTTATAAAACAATAGCTTTTGCTTCCAGCGTGCTCTTTTACCAAAAACCTTATGCACAAATCCAACTTAAGTCAGACAGTTAAATCAACATATGACTATATACATATGTATTAAATACACCGCTTCATATCTATGCTCTTTGTCCATTTTATCAGTTCCACTCACCGCATAGGTGCACTTTGTAGTTGTACAAATACAGACTGTAGTCAGTCTGTTTCTCTCCATACTGTTAGCCCCCTTTTACCCTGTTCTTCAATGGTCTGGACCCCCATAGGACCACCACAGAGCAGGTATTACTTGGGTGGTGGATCATTCTTAGTACTGACGTGGTGTCCACTCACTGTCCACCCTATTAGGCAAATTTACTTTGCTGTTCCACCTTGTAGATGTAAAATAAGAAACAATAGCTCATCTGTTGCTGCACAGTTTTGTTAGTCATCCTTTAGTCCTTCATCAGAGGTCACAGTACACTGCCCATAGGATCTCGTTGGCTGGATATGTTTGGTTGGTGGACTATTTGCGGTCCAGCACTGACACTGAGGTGTTTAAAAACTATCCAGCCACAGCTATGGTCTCAGACTTTACACCTACAATTGTGGAACTAAAACGTGTACATAAATGGTAAGTGGACATGATAAAATGGACAGTGAGTGTAGATACAAGGAGTTATACTTACTGAAGTGGCTGGTTGGTGTATACAATAGTATATTCCCACAGTAAATTATATAAAAAAAAGAAAAACAAAAAACTACAAGTTGCAAGAGGCATAGGAGAGTTCTCTCACCTTGTGTTACATAATTTTAGTAATCTCTGAATTTTGCCTATTAGAGACAATATCAATCATGGTATATTTGGTCTATTAGCTAACATGCAAGGAGCTTTGATTGAAATCAAGGAATAATTGATTCATGGCATAGTTCTTAATTTTTTTTTATTCTTTTTGTTCTAAAATAACATATTTTGGCTCATAAATGTTATGGTGAATTGTGCTTTACATGTCCAGGAACATGAACAGCAAAACAAATTGATTTAAGGATGGCTTTAAGTGCAAAAGTGTAGAACAGATACACTAAACTATATTCTTAACCGATGTAAATGTGTTCAAGCAATAAACATTCATGTGATGTATGAAAGTGCATGTGGGCTTGTTAAAATAGCTCTGTTAATCAGCTACATGATGAGATCTAATTCTTCTTGCTATAAATACACGACTGGATATTGGTTCTAATCGATTACATTTGCATTACATATATGATGCAGTATAGACAGCATCTTCTGATTTCTGCTGATTAAATCAGGCTTGCATTTCACAGATTTATTGATTTCTATATGCTAATAATTGTTTTTTGCAATAATCTCTCCAGAATGTTATGGAACAGTTTAACCCGGGGCTGCGGAACCTCATCAACCTCGGAAAAAGCTATGAAAAAGCTGTTATGGGTGAGCATCAATTTCATGTGTACTGCTGAAAATTCATAGGTTGAAAGGAATAATCCAATGTTTCTTTAACCTAAAAATGTAATTTACCAGTTTTTATGGCAATTATGGCATAAAATGACTGACATTCATAGGGCATAAAATGAGACAGCAAAACTGCTTTTAGAAACTCTAAAATACTGCTACTACTACTACTACTAGAAGGCAGGCCCTTTTCTGATGTGCTGTTATCTCCACTTAATGCTGAGTCCTAATAAAGAACAGAAAGTAGAAAGCACTGTCACAGATCCAAACTATCATCATCTGATCATTTGAGTGTATACTATAAGGGTAAAATGGGTGAGGAGGTAGGAAGGGCTTATGCTATGCATAAGTCACCTATAGAATCAAAAAACTGTGTCATTACAGCCCTGCCAGGTACACGTGTATTTAAATCTAGTATGGCCAGAAAATGAATGATCAAACTACTAAGTTAATCATTTTATGCTAAAATTATTGCACACAATATCCCAAGGACATGATGATGACTGAACAGTGTTTCTGCAAGACCATATTGAACTTAAAACAGGATGCAGTGCTGTGCTCTGTGGAAGGCTGAGGGAAGTAATGCATTATGTCAATTTTGTCCTTTAACAATGCTGAAGAAATGCTGGGCTATTCTTTTAATATGCACTATAGCATGTCATTAGTATACTTTTAAACTTTTTAATTCAGCTTGTTTATACTTGCCTCGTCATCATGGATTCACACTGATTCTGATAACACTTTACATTAATGCTAAACAAAAACCAACGATGCATTGCACTGCCTTTATGCTTATATTTAATTAAGCATCTGTAATTCAGGCTGAATTGGTTACTATCATAATATAAATGTATTTTCTCTCTTATAGCTATGACTCTGGCTGGAAAGATGTACTTTGATGCTGTATCTAAGATAGGGGAGAATGCTGCTGTATCTCCAGTATCTAGAGAATTAGGTGAGTATCAGCCAAACTGAAATCTGAATGTGCTCTGAATGGATTCTCCCAATTTCCCTTCATTATCCATTGTAAATATGAAAAAAGTACATACATGTGTTCCTTAATTTGAGCTGGAGAGATGTCCCATCTACTCACCATATGCTAATGCGCTAATGCTACTGGGTAGACTGTTTCCATTTCCATCCATGAAAACATTCAACAAGTGCATCATGCCAAACAATGGAATTAGCCAACAGGTGTCATGGGATAAGACCAGATGCTGTATGTTCCATTTGAAAACATCATTCAGTCAGTACTGGTTGCAATCACTTTATTTTCAGTGACTCATGGAAAATATTATAGAAGAAATTGTCCTTTTTATCTAGTCAAGAGCTTTTTATAAATGAGATCCTATATGTTTGAAGTTAAATTATACGCAGTATAATCTGCACCAAATTTGCATTCCTTTTATCAGAATTCCTGACAGTGGAGCTGGACAGACCAATCATATTCCTTTCCATTTGATTCCACTTTGAGATTGCTTTGTTTACAGACATCATTGCAGAATGTGATGATATGCAGTCTCCGACTTGGCAAAAGTCTGGACTAAAGGGGCAACTGTGCTGCCTGACATTTTGAAATGCCACCATTTTCCACTGTATTTTAAAGAGTAGGATGTGGGCTTGGTAAACAAGTGATGAGGAATAGAATGTTGGACATAAGTGCTTTCATGAAAATGCACCCAGAAAAGAGTAGTATTCAGCCCTCTGAAAGCGTGTTGTACTATTGAGTAAAACAGTGTTTCTGCAATCTGAAATTAGTGAGCAGCACACAACCATGAGGACTGAACCTGCAATAGCACTGAACTACTGTATTACACAAGTTCCTCACAAGTTCCAGAGAATGTTTACTCAGTTGCTGTGCTGCCAGTAGAACAAACTATTAACAGCTGTGATTGTCAGGTGTTTCTCCCTGGTTCTCACTTAGAAAACCCAGGTATGTCTCCCTGGATATACCATAGAACATGATTGAAGAACAAAGATATTGTGTTTTACAAATGACAAATGACTTAAAAAAGAAATAGCAAAATATATAAAAATTTCCATTTTCAGACACTATTAAATGTGAGATACTAATTGTGTGAACTGGAAACAGCTCCTTCTGCCTTTTCTCTGAGCATGCAAACCAGTCCACAGTGCATTCAGTGATGAACGCAAATGACCCTGCTTTACTCTCTTGTAAGGTTACCTTTCATTTTAATAGAGGGTTGGTAGTGCTATAGAAAGTGAGTGTAGGAGTGTGAATGTCTGATCTCAGAAAGATTTGATTCGAGTATGATTTTTTTGGGAAAACTAATTTTACATCAATTTCAATTATTTATCAAAAGTCACTTAAATTATTTTGAGTATTCCTTTTCAGGCACCCAAGAAACCATCTGATTTATTTTCATGTGGTCATGATCATGTGATATGTTATCAGCATTTTGAATAGCTGTTTAATTGTTCCACCAAGTTTTAAATGAGTTGCAGGATGCTTTCCATTATGCAACTCAAGTGCAATTTAGTTTTGTGTAGGTTCCAAACAATCAAAGTTGCTTGAAGGTTTCACAGCACAACATTATTAACAAAATTGCAATTAAATCATCAAGTCAAGATTGATGCATCAGAATGCATCACTGTGTTTGTACTATAGCAGCTGTAATGCTCTAACAGGTTATGAGAAAATAGGATATATGCTATAGCAGCATAGCAGGATGTAGTTTTAAATGAAAGTGGCCTTGCATTACCTTCTGTTCAGCTTGCATCTGACAATCCTAACTTGGCTGAGCATGTGCAGGCTTATCTGCCAATACTGACATGATGGCAGATATATAATGCAATCCCTCTATGTCATGCAGAAGTGAGTGTGCCTGGATAGTGTCTAGATTGAAAATGGCCTGTGTGTGTGTGTGTGTATGTGTGTGTTCGTGTGTTCAAGATTTCCTACTGCTCCCTGAGCCTTTAGAAGTGCTCTCCCCCCATACTGAAGGACACAGACTAAAAGGGCGAACAAGCAGCCTATCTGTCTCTGTCTGTACCAGACAAACAAGTATACCTTGTTGTTTATTGAGAAACGTTGAAAATAATCAGATTCTGCTGTCATATGGGTTGGTGTGCTTGAGCATGTCCAAGATACTGAGCACTAGTGGTGGGCGTTATGATGATATGATATCTTTATCATGATATATTATGGAATATTCTGAATATAGTGTTTCACTCTATTTGAAACATGGAATAAAGACCATTATTGTAGCTTTGTATTTGATAGCTGGTCAAATAGGGAGATGCTCATGCATGCTATTGCTGCCATATTTTATATAAGCTTTGTATTTGATAGCATTTTTTAAAGGTATGTCACGATTGGCCCCTTCTGGTCCTGTCCATGTGTTCGTGTTTTGTTTTGGTCTAGTCCACGTGTTTTCTTTGTTTTGGTTTCCTAGTCCGGACCCTTGTTTTGTGACTCCATGCCTGATTGACGCCACCTGTTTTCCATCTGCCCCTCGTTATCCCTGTGTTCCCTATGTTTTATAAGCCCTGTGTTTGCCCTTTGTTTTCGCTGGTCTTTGTACTGTTTGATCGTGTTTGTATGTTTATTCGGTGGTTCTGTGTTTATCATGTCTGCATCCCGATTGCACCCCGATGTTCGCATTAGCTCTATAACTCTGGACTGTATCGACCACGACCCTGGATTTTCCCATAATAAAAGTCGCTTATCTCAGCACGTGCGTCCGCCTCCTCGCTCCCCCATGTTACAAGGTGTTTCTATGCATATGCTTTTTTTTCATAGGTGGCCTAACTGGTGCCTCGTTGTTGCTACAGCCTTGCAGTCTTAGAAAGGTGACACATTCTTTGAGTGAAACCAAAGAATAACTATTTTTGCTTCCCTAAAGGACCATGTTTGAAAAGAAAAGATTTATAATTGTGAATATAATGTAAAATTTCTATTTTCAGTGTAATCTCTTACCTCCCAGGCTTACTACATACTATGGCTTATTATTCAGTAACTACAGGGACTACAGTGCAAACTGGCTGAGCCATTCTTAGGTTAGAGAAGTGTGTAATAAAACTTTGGTCCTGCTGACAGGCCTTGATCATTTAAGGAGTTAAGGCCTCCTCTTCAAACCTTTACTTTGTGCGCTTCTTTAAACTTTTAAAAGGTTCTTTACACTCATACATAGAGGTGTAGTGATGCATCATGACATTGTGAAGTATGACAAATGCGTTGTGGAGAATGGACATTCAGAAATTATGAAATCTAATGTATATGCATTGTTTGCAAACAATTAGCACCAATCAACACCTCACTTGAGCACTCCTCCTGCCTTCCACATCTGGTGTCCAACAACATGATTAAAGTTATCATCTTGAATAATTCGATTTTTTTGTTAAATGACAAAAAAAACACTGAACATGATCCCAGTATTGTGAACTAAACATGGTTCTATGGTGTCCTACAAAGAGCCCTTATTGGTACCTTTAGAAACAAAACAGTATAAACAAAATAGTGTGACATGTATTCAAAATCTGTGTTGTCGAGCCCTTGGTGAGATGGGAGCGAGAAAGCTAAAGTAAATGTAAATAAAGAGTAATCAGTGATGGGAAATTACTAATTAAATAACCCATTACAAATGACTAATTACTTCTCTCATATTCTATTAGGATTACTTTATTCTCTTTAGTGTAATAGGATTACTTTATTTTCTTTACTTCCTGAAAAGTGTAATCTCATTATTTTACATTACTCTTTGAAAACTATGCAAATCTGTTCCAATTAGAACTTACAGTGGAAAAATATATAGTATATATTCAGCAATGTATTTAGGAAGAAATAGCCACAGTAAATATCATTTAAAAGGCATGTCACTATCATTGACGTCTAACAAGTTACAGCCAGTAATGCTTGATTAGTTATGATTGACTTATGCTGTTTAAAAACTGAGAAACTAGCCCCTGAAAACGCTTCATGAATAAATTTTATGAATATGATTTTATGAATAAAATGTTAAGCTTAGAGAGCTGTTTTGGAGTGAATATTGAGTTTGATCTGTTTAAGGTTGGGACAGGGACAATTTCTTTATACATCAATTTCATATTAGTGGGATTAGATGATTTGCCAGATTGTTAATGAGTTTTAGACATTTACCATGCATGTTGTGCCTCTTTCATTCACAATCACACAGTCAGCTGGTGCAAGTAGCACACATGCACAAATTACATAAAACATAATATATATATAATAAACATAATACATAAAAGGACAGACATGGATAATCTATATAGAGGAAATGTATACATTGCATATAATTAACATTGCTCTATTCAAGGTTTATTAGTAATGCAAGTAATGTAATACTTATTAAGGTACTAAATTGAGTATAGTTACAATAATATAAGCTTTAATTTGTTACACCACTTGGAGGAAAAAATAATCACATTTCTGTAAATATGTTAATTGAGAGTAAAAAAAGAATGTATTTGTCAAGTTTACCAGAGTGCATTCCTGAAAATCTCTTAATATTTAACTGCACAAAAGCAGCTGGTGCAAAGCTTTTTAGACATTTAGGTGTGTGTGTGTGTCTGTGTGTGTGTGAGGCTAGTGCCCTCAGTGTGTCCATGTTGTGCGTGCTGTGATGATTAATGAGCAGATTTTAATCAGTGCAGCTGGATGACGTGCTGGAAAAACAGGCTGATGCGGTGATGCTCATTTCTCTGGAGTGTAAATACACTGCATCCAGATTGTTTAGTGCTGTGCCTGAAAATGAAGCTGCTCAAATAGGGAGATGCTCATGCATGCTATTGCTGCCATATTTTATATAAGCTTTGTCCCAAAAGTAAGACAAATCCGTTTTCTTTCAGTGACAATGCAATTTACTCTTAGATGGAACCAGATTTCAAGTTGATATGAGAATTTCAATGCCATCTCAATCTGTGACAGAATTTGTAATTTAACAGACAGCCAAATTGGCTAGCGTGGGGGGAAAGGGAGTGCCATGTTACCCACCCAGGGAGAAAAGTCATTTATACTTTCTTGGAATCTCAGCCATAGATAGCTATGGCATCACTGGGTATTGAGCTCACAATCTCCCAAAAATGTGGCTAACAATTAAATCCTTTCCCCACTCAGGAGCCTGACTTTATCAATGGGATTTTTTATTGCTGTTCATAGTTACTTTGAATATATAAAAAATCTGATCTTGCAGTTGCGAAAGCCTTTATATGTAATATAATATCCTTCAGTCACTTTTTGTTGTTACTCTAAGAAACATTATTTAACATCAACCCTAGCGAAACGAATTCTATTCTGAATATGTGCATGAACTATCACAAAGGCAGCATGGTGCTTCTTTTATATACTGATAGAAAGCATTGCAGCACAGCAAGATTCAATTCCCTATGCTAATACAGCAGGTGGACATACTGGATGTACTGCTCTGAGGGCATATTTAAATAAATAGGAGGTATTTATTTAAATGTATTGATAAAAATATGTTAGCAGAGATAAGGTTAATGGTGAATAGCTGAGAATTTCTGTTGAAATCCTACTTTGTTTCTTGTCTACCACTATGCTACTATCTTGATGGCATAGCATTATTTTCAAGGGAGAAAAAAAGTTACTATCTGATTAACAAATACTGTAATTTCACTATTGAAATAATTTAATAATAATAACTTATTATTAATTATTAATAAGTTAATAATAACTTTCGACTGTTGTCACTTCCTCTACTTTATGTCTGGCTCTGCAATGTAGGCTTCATGACCTTGTCCACTGCAAGTGGTAACATTTGGAAATGTTTACCAACACAGTGCACGCTCTATCAGGCAGCGATAAGAGCAGAGAGCTGCCCCCGCATGCCCAGTGTGGCCCAGATAACCTCTGAATAACTGACCTCATGCTGCACGTCACCAAGCTCTCCTCAGTAAGTGGAACATCTTGACTCTTGGTTTTTCTGCCACAGTGAAACTTGAGCTGCTCTGACATGGTTCAGTTGATATGGGATAGCCTTGAGAGTCATGGGCAGACTGACACGCCTGCACTCCCCCACCTCCCCTTCCTGGGTCAGGTGTCAGAGGGATGGAGAGGCTTTTCATTCTTAACCTGTTCCACTAAATGCAATACATTCTCCAAACTTGGAGGCTCCTAAAAGTAAAGTTGCCAAAAAGGGGTTCTTTGGAGTGATGTCAAAGAAGAACCACTTTTGCTTCAGAACCTTTCAATGGATGGTTCTTAAAAGAACAATTTTTCTAAGTGAGATGTATGAATATGAAGAACTTTTTGAAATTTTATAGAACCATCAATTCTCTAAGGAACCTTTGAATTGAAGAATCATTGTTGTAAGTGAGATTTTAGCAAACGTTTCCAAATGTTACTTTTTAAATTTTAAAGAACCTTTATATAATATAAAGGGTAGAACCATAGAAGAACCACTTTTGCCTCTTTAAAGAACCTTCCAGTGGATGGTTCTTTAAAGAATCATTCTTGTAAATGCAGTGTATGAAGCTGTTTATCAGATGATTTCAGGCTGAAGTATAAGGTCAATGTAAAAAAAACATGTTGAGACATTTTCGCTGTGTATTTTCACAATCACATGTTTGCTCTATTGTTTTTGAACATTTGGTGTGCTTAGAGCCCTGGGTTTTGGACCGAAATCATTAGCAGTTTGCCATATCTCTCTGACACGATTTACCGCTGATCAGATGACGCTGAAATTTTTGCTGGAATGTAATCAGAATTCTTCAAATGATTCTCACGGATGTGATCTTACTATGGAACTGTTCAGCTGTGTGTGTGTGTGTGTGTGTGTGTGTGTGTGTGTGTGTGTGTGTGTGTGTGTGTGTGTGTGTGTGAGGCCTCTGCATGTTGATATCATAAAAGTTTCGCATATTTTTCTCCAGTGTTTAGTAAGAAATCCTCTTCTTCAGAAATGCGTGGAGATTTTCAGCAGAAAGTATAAATACTAAAAGTAAGAAAGTAAAAAAAGACACATATGAAAGAGAAATATTAGGTTAAACATGCCATATCTGTTTTGCAGAACAGTATTTCATATAGAACAAAGATTAGAGACAAACTTGTTAACTACTTTTAAAGGTTACCAGTACAGGTGGATAAGTAAGCTATCGATTATCCCATCTAAACGTCATTATCCTTGACACCGTCATATGTAATGTGCTTATATTAAATGCAGACGTGACAAGGAAATGATGTACCATTGTATATGGGAATGCCCCACACGATTATTCTACTGGGAAAAGGTATTGTACACAGTTTCTCAAATTATTGAGAAAGGTGTTCCTTGTATTCCAAAATTATGTACCTTCCTGTAAAATCTTCCCAAAGGATATTAGCATGATTTTAAAAGAGCATTCTTTGAGAACACAGAGAACTCGTTTAGGCTAAGGTAATAGTATATGCATGGATTAAATAGGAAAGTCTCACCTTAGTTTAACACATTTACCTGTTTTACTTAGAGGAAACTGTGATAGGGGAAATATTTCATATTCTTAAGCCTTTTAGAGAAACTTTGGATGAGATCATTATAGTTAGGACAGACTTTGTTTTTGTTAGTTTTTTTACGACATTAGCAATGCAGTGTTAAAGGTTAGAAATGATTCAGTGAAAATTACTTCAGAGCTGATCCTTCACCTACACCATTGTCAGTTTGTAAGGCACAACTATCCTATATCCACACTTAGTGGCCATTTTATCAAAAACACCTACTATATACAGTGCTGTGTAAAACTGAGATCAACCTCAATTTATTTCATTCTAACACAACAGTCAAAACAGCCATTAAGTATAAGTTATTAATTTGTCAGGAGCTACTTCTGAGGAGAATTGATATAAATATAGATATATAAGATAAGTAATGGAGAAGTCAAATGAAAATAAGAAAAACCAAGAGGTTCCAAGTTGAGATATAAGAGATAATGGGCTTCTAACAATTGTGCAAGATTAACAGTACTTAAAGCTTTCATCTTTGAGAGAGAGGAGAAAATCAGGCTCCACTCTTAATTCAGATCTGAATAAATCCACAGGTTTCTGTCCATCCTTTCACTGCGAGAAGACAAACCTATGAGTCTGAAAGGAATTGCAGTTGTCAAGAAGCCATTACTGAGAAAAAGAAATAGACAAAAAAGACCCCGGGGTCATTCTAGGACCTGCTGGAGGGATTATATCTCCAAGTTGGCCTAGGAGCAGCTTAGGGGTCCTTGGGAATGAGCTGGAGGAAATTGCAGGGGACAGGGTCGTCTGGGATTCTCTGCTCTTTCAACTGCTACCGCAACCCTATCTGGACTGAGCGGTTAATGACGATGATGATGATGTTGACAAAAAAAAAAAAAATATGTAAAGGCATTGCCTTGGGGCCACTGCTAATGACATATTACTTGGGTGGTGACCCATTCTCAGCACAGCAGTGTTACCAACTTAATGTATACATTAAACATGATCCTACTGACAAATGCTACTAAAGTTCTTTATTAGGAAATCTTAGACATTTATATACTGTATATTGTATAAAGTACTTGAGGTTTAGGCAGATACTTGCACTGAACTAGAAGTACGAATGAAGAAGCAGAGGCCTAACTGCTGGACAGGCTCAGTGTGTGTTATCCTACTGCCTGGCTACTTCCTGTGCCAATGCCAGCACCCCCCACCCCCCAACACACAACACACCTAACCTCAGCTTCCTTTGAATGACTTCCAGTGATATTTTACATAATCCTTACAGGTCTAATCCAAATCACGTTTCTCATTTGTGTGCTCAAGGAAAGTCAGAGGCAGACAGAAAATGAATGCAAGAGTTGTGAATAAGACAAAGAAAGTGAGACAGATGTATGTTTATTCTGTACCAGTGTGTGGTCTAACTTAAAACACAAAAGTGGATCCTTGGTTAGTACGCAGTACGGTGCAAAAGTCAAAGAGCACACCACATTTATTTAATTTCCAGACAAATAGGCCATTAAATACCAATTATTAATTTTTCAGGAGGTATTTCTGAAGAGATTAGAGATAGGACAGAATTATGAGAGAAGGAGAGAGTCAACGGGAAAAATGGAGTTTCCACAACTGGAGTCGATTAAAGATACAGGAAAAAGGAGACTCCTAACAACAGTGGAAGACCTGATAGACCAGTAAACACTATGTAAAGACAGAAGAAAATCAAGATCCACTCTTGCTTCAGTGCCATGTATCTGAAAGTACGTGAAGCAGCCAGGAAGCCATTACTGAAAAAAGGAAATTGACAATAAAAGAAGAAAATTTTGTTACATAAAAAAAAGAGCTGCTGATGTTCTCAGAACAATGGACTGACCACCCCAGAGTCCAGATCTCAACATCAATGAATATATTTGGGATTAGATGTACTGTAAGAAGCAGAAAAACCAACCAACTTTCAAGACTGAACTGTGGTAGTGTGGAAATATGTCCTAGTTACTTTTAAAATCTGACAGCAAGTCTACCAAAAAGAATAGAAGAAGAAGAAAGAGTGGATATGTGACCTGCTGAAAATGAATAAGTAAAATGTGGTCTTTGGCTTTTACGCAGTACTGTACTTCACCAATGAAACCTTGATCTATATGATAATGACAGAATGTACGGGAAACATGAACATCTGTGCGATATGACAGCATGATTTTGTCAGTTTTTATTTACTATTTAAAAAGAAGGAGAAAAAAAGCTCACTCTTGGTTTAAATGAAAAGAATGAAGCTGTGTATATTTGCCACTTGTTATGAGATTTTGTAGTTTTTTATAAGACCAACAGACAACTGTGAGTGAGTGACACTGAAAACAGACTACCATTATTTGCATGTTATTTTCCTGTGGTCATTTAACTCTGCGCCCTGTTCTCATAAACTTACAGAAGCCTTGCTATAATACCTCGACTGTACTTCCCTGTTGCAACCCAGAGTTTATTCAACATGTTTCACTCTTTCTCTATTATGACTCTACACAACCCATAAAGCAGATTATCATCTCACTGGCAGTTTATCATCTGTCTGAACCAATCTGAGTAAATTTTTTACTAATTCCCTTGACCAAACACTTGGTCATTGTACCCCTGTCTTTGAGTAGTACTTTTGTCCTGGAGTACCCCTGCCTTGGAGTAGTACCTTTGTCCTGGAGTACCCCTGCCTTGCTCATCTTAATGTTTTCCCTGCTCCTAGTACATCTAATCCAACTAATCAGCCAATTAACAACACCTGCATTGGTTATAGTGGGTGTGTTCAGGCAGGAAAATGCTAAAACGTGCAGGCCCGGGGGGTTCTCCAGGACCAGGGTTGACAACTGTGAAGTAGTAGTAGACCCAGATTCCAGTTGTTTAGGAGTGTAACAGGGAAATATCATTATAGCACTTACATCGTTCACCTTGTTAGGTAATATTTATAACTGGTTTATAAAGCACTCCTTGTCAGGGTGTGTGAAGCTCATTTGCTCCAGCTAGTTGCCAGGAAACATGTTTGTGTCAGGAAGGTAAAACAAACGAAGCAGCAAGAAAGGAACTGTTCTGCTTTGTTTGAGGAACAAGGTCATACTATGATCCTTTCTTGTTATTCGTTACTCAGATATTAGTCATAAATTTAAAATGACTGTTTTATGGTTAGACAGAGTAGAGCATATGACAGTCTGACTTATGATAATGAGGTGTGGCTAGAGTCTGTAGCAGTAGGATGGACTGTAGGGTCTATAACAGAGCTGTGTGATATTAACAAAATATGCTGAATTTGTTGTATACTACAATTATGATATTTTTGAATCCTGAGAATCTGAGAGTTATTATTGTCTTTTTATACTAGGTTACAGAACTACATTTTGTAATGTAGTTCTGTAACCTAGTATAACCTAATAATGTATACAGTTACAAAAATGCATGTTTATGATTTTTGTGACATTACATTTATATTACATTTAGGTTCTGTATTGACAGGTTAACAAAAGTGCTGAGTTTTAACTGGGTGCTGTAACAGGTTTAAAGGAATGTTTGCTTGTTATTTTTTTTGTTTGTTAGCTAAACATAAAGCATCTCATATGGATAGCATCTGGAAGCTAAAGTTAAGCCACCAGTTTGGCTGTTTTAGCCTTGAACTTTAATAGTTAGATAAGATTAACAAAAATGTTAATCAATGAATCATCCACTGAAAATCCATGATTGTGACAGGTACACAAAATATCATTTTGTTATTTATTAGAGGCTCATTTGTGTTTTCTGTGATATCAGTTGCGCACAGGCCAATAACAATAAAGATTATCTCTCTAAACACTACAGATCTGTGTGTGAGCCAGTACTTTAGTTTTTCTCTCGCATAACTAACATGTTTCATAGTAAGTTATTCATATGGAGTACTTTCTGTAAATTATTCAATATGAATAACAACTAGTATATTTGCTCAGGGGATTAGGGGACCTATAGGGGCTCAGGGGATCCAGGGACAAGGAATTAGAAAGTGGGGTCCTGGTTCAGTCCCAGGCTGGGCAACAGTGGTGTTTTCCAAGTACAACAAGACTGTAGTTTCATGTTTTATTCCTCTGACTAGGATTAATGCTGTCAGTTATATTAATAATTGAGTAATGTACTAATTTGATTCAAACTTTAATAGAGCGATCAGAGTTTGGTACCTCTTTACAGTACCACCTTTATTTTGTGAATGATTTAAAATGATTTTATTAGGCCATAGATACTTTAAATTAGCTAATAAGCAGTTATAACACAAGTAAAAAGAGCAGTGACCTGTGGTGTGTTAAAATTTAAGCCCACATTCAGTTGTATTGCTAAAGCTCAGATCATGCTGGTTACTTATCTTACTTTGTCTTCTCTAGTAGTCAACATTAAACCTGTCAGCCTCTTCAGGTATACATTTTATACATAGCTTTTCAGAATATTTAATTGGAAAAAGGAAGCCATTAAAAAGATTCACTCAAAACATAAAAATACTGTGTGGCAAAATGTACTATGTTAAAGGAGTGTGTCTATTAGATTCTGTTTCTTACCTTAAGAATATCAGTGATTAATTGAGAATGTAAATAATAATAATAATAATAATAATAAACACTGTTCTTTTAACAGTTGATTATTGAAGACAGCAGAATGCCCATTGCATCAGGTGACCATAGGCTCTTGCTGGGCCTAAAAGATTAAAAGCATATAGCATTTAAAGCCAAAGACAACTTTGTCCTGTGCATTTGAATGTTTTCTTGAGTCAGTATTAAGAACAATACTTAATCAAATATAGTCACACCTGGAAATGCTCACCTCTACAACAATATTTATACAATAATTTTATTTTTAGTCCAGAAAATGCCTGCAGCGAAGAATGCTTTTTGTTTTAGTTCCTGGTTGATTCTCTTTTACACAATATGATCTGCACTGGTGCCCACACCCTACTACACTGATTTGTATAGTAGTGAAAATAGAGGTGGTCACCAACCCCACGCAAACACACACACTCCCTCCCTCTCTACCTCCCTTATGCCACAAAGGAAGCTTTTTACCAGGCTGTTCTGGTGACCTTTAGTCTGTCATGTTGTTTGAACGGTGCTGAGCAGCGCTGGCCGCTGGACAGCAGTCAAAACACACCCAGCAGGAATGAGCCAATCTGATAGACCAGCTGTTTTTAAAGTGACTGCATGGTTACATTTCAGGCCCCCGGTTTCAGGTGATTTAAGACAAGTTAAGAGTAAATAGAACACTTCACTAAACCTTTAACCAAACTCAGAATGACTTGTAATGAGTGGCAGAAAAAAACTTAAGTGATTATATTTTGTTTGTATGCTTAACTATCATTATTATTATTATTTTGGAGGATTTGTACTTTACTCAGGTAGTAATAAAATTGAATACTTGTACTCATGTACAAGAGTTACAATTACATGTTAAATGTCAATTAAACACTTTACTCATTACACATTTTCTTGTAATTACTTGTAAATCTCAGTGTGGAGGCTGTGAGGGATAACCCTGTGCAGTTCAGGAATCCTCTCTTCTTTTTTAACCCTTAAGGTTCACGAATTGGGGCACAGTATGAAGTTTGACACTGCATTAAGTTGTTTTTGATCTTGATGTCATTGTTGATATGTTCATATCCATAGTATACCAATAATTATTTTCGTGGGTTTTACCTTTAGACATAGGATCTAGCTTACTGTTGGAGCAGCTAATGTTAATGTTGATGCCAGCTAGCCTTAGATAATCACTTCATTTCACCTTTTATTTGGTAATGTATAGCTACAAAATTGGAACATTATTACATTTAGTACTGACAAATGGATTATACTGTCATAAATTGATTTATGTCTCTTTCCGTCGCCATAGTTTTAATATTTCAAATTTATTTGCCTCTTTAACTTCACTGCAGCAGCACTCAGCCTGTAATGGTGCATCCTCTTATGCATATTTGTGGAAATTGGTGTAGCAACCTGAGACAGTTTTAAAACACGTCAAGTCAAGTCAGCTTTATTAAATAGACAGTAATATGGCGCCATAAAGGGTTATTTGGAGTGATGCCATAGAAGAAACTCTTTTGGTTTTCTAAAGTGCCTTTCAATGGATGGTTCTTTAATTAACTATTTTTGAGATATAAGTGTAAACAACCTCTTAAAGGTTTAACCCCTAAATGGCCAGGGCCCACCAGTAGGTCCAAAGTTCTATTATACACTTGTAAAACCTAAGAATATTTCAACCAGTTTGCACTGAAGTCCCTGTGGTTATTGACTAATAAATCTCTGTATGTAAAAAGCCTGTGAATTTAAAGGGGTTAAAGAACCTC